>NC_067149.1:40996029-41596029 GCF_903995435.1 Acomys russatus | reverse complement strand
GCAAGTTCTGGGCTTGTCGAGAGACCCTGCTCCTTAGTAAAGTGGAGAACTGTGAAGGAAGACACGATACCAGCCTCGGGCTCCCACATGCATGGGCATGTGCACATGCATGCACACACTCACAGCATCCCACATACACGTGAGTCCGCCTACCTGCACATTTACCATGTGTCCCCACAACATTCACCCTCATACTTGAACATACATTTTTAAGAATGCATGCTACACATGCATTCTTTAATTTTATTAATTTATTCATATTACATCTTGATTGTTAGCCCTTCCCCTGTTTCCTCCCATTCTTCCCTCCCTCCCATTTCTCCCCTTCTCCCCTCCCCTATGTCTGTGACTGAGGGAGACCTCTTGCCCCTATATATGCTCTTAGAATATCAAGTCTCTTCTTGGTAACTTGCTATCCTTCCTCTGAGTGCCACCAGGTCTCCCCATCCAGGGGACATGGTCAGAAAAGGGGCACCAGAGTTCATGTGAGAGTCAGATCTCACTCTCCACTCAACGATGGAGAATATCCTGTTCGTCAGCGAGGATGTGGAGAGAGAGGAACACTCCATTGCTGGTGGGAATGCAAACTAGTACAACCACTTTGGAAAGCTATCTGGTGCTTTCTCAGAAAAATGGGAATAGGACTTCCTCAAGACCCAGCTATCCCACTCCTTGGAATATAACCCAGAAAATGCCCTACCACACAACAGGGACATATGCTCAACCATGTTCATAGCTGCTTTATACATAATAGCCAGAACGTGGAAACAGCCTAAGTGTCCCACAGTAGAAGAATGGACTAAGAAACTGTGGTATATTTACACGATGGAATACTACTCAGCTATTAAAAACGAGGAATTCCCAAAATTTGTGGACAAATGGATTGATCTAGAAATTATCATAATGAGTGAGTTCACCCAGAAGCAAAAAGAGACAAACGGTATATACTTACTTATATCAAAACACTAGTCCAAGGGATACGTACCATGAAAATCTTTACTTACCAAGAAAGTGGCTCAGAGGAGAGGATATCCGATTGAGACTTTAGGCAAGAGTAGCATGGAAGAAAGGGGAAATAGTAGGACCCACAGGGTCCTGGAAACCTACAAGAAGAACTTTATGACAGGCAGATCTGAGTCCTGGGGTCCTCCTCAAACTAAGGCACCAGCCAAGGAGAACCCCTACCAAGGCATACACATTTTAAAAAGGGAATTCTCCCTCCCTCCCTCCCTCCTTCCCTCCCTCCCTCCCTCCCTCCCTCCCTCCCTCCCTCCCTCCCTCCCTCTCTCTCTCTCTCTCTCTCTCTCTCTCTCTCTCTCTCTCTCTCTCTCTGTCTCTCTCTCTCTGTCTCTTAGCCTGTGTTGATCATGCCTTCACGGAGTGCCTTACACGTGGGCAAACAGCTCAGTCAAGGCTCAGCAGACACTAGAGAGCCTTCTGCATCCCAGGCTCCCACCTCGGTATTTGAGGGTACAGTGAACACAGGAGTGGCTGAACAGGTAGTTATGGGTTTGAGTTTTAAACACACAGTTCAGAGGCTCTTTGAAAAAAGGTTACCTCCCCTTGGTGGGGAGGCCTGATGGCGCTCAAAGAAGGAATAAGCAGGCTACCAAGATGAGACTTGATAGCCTATGACCATATAGTGGGGGAGGAGGTCCCCCTTAGTCATAGACCTAGGGGAGTGGAATAGGGTGAAAGCAGTAGGGAGGGAGGAATGGGAGGATTCAAGTGATGGGATAACAATTGAGTTGTAATCTGAATAAATTAATTAAATTAAAAAGAAAAGAAAAAAGTTTGGGAACCTTGTACAGCTTGAGAATTCCTTATCCAAAAATGTGTGACAACTGCTGTGTGGGCTTTTTTATTTTTTAATTTGGATATGTTTGCATAGATGTTATTGTTTATGCATGCCTAATCCCCAAACCCCAAATCCAAAATGCTCTGAAATCCAAACCTTTTGAACATCATTTGGGTGCCCAAGGGCACTTTGGAGTTTGGATTTGTTAGTTTGCTTGCTTGTTTTTGGATTACACCACCAGGCAACATGTCCTGGCTGTAGGTGAATACTTTTCCTCTAGGGGCCAAGTTTTCCTCCCTTCCTTGTTCCTCTGTCGAGTACTTGGTCAATCGGGTAGACTAGGCACCTGCCAAGGCCAGTTTTATCTCCAATGGGCACCAACTTCACACCCTTTAATCATCAGACAAGAGAGAGCGCGCAAAGGCACCTTAAAGCTTCTGTGAGTGAGTGACCAGGGCAAAGACAATGTAATGTGCAGAAGGCTCAGTTTGCTCTTCTGTGGAATGGGTAGCTGCTTTTGCAGAGCATGACGGAGACATGAAGAGTCATGCCTGCATCTGCTTTCTCCATCTGCCTCTCAGTCACTCAGGCCATTCCCGCAGGTGCATATGCTGAGGATGCAACAGATGGGGGCATGCTGTGGGTTGCATACTGCATTTTTTTTTTTATCGTAGAGACCTCTTTTTGAGGATCTAGTGTGTCCATCTCAGATTATGAACCAAGTCACTGGGACTAGGATCCCTTTGATGCCTCTTTGTGGTTGCCAGGGGCATAGTATTATTTTGATGTCAATATTATTGTTGGTGTGTAAGTGCCCAACCCCAGCCATCATGTCTGCCCTGCCGTTTAGCTACAGAATTTTCTGAGGGTTAGGGGGTGGGAAGGATTTTCATCTCTGCAAAGCTGGCTTCATTTCGCCTTGAATATTCTTCCTCCTCTGCCTTGTTCCCTCATTGAACACCTGCTGTGGGTTCTGCCCACAAAGCCCACGGCTGGGAAAGTGTGTGCCGAAGCATGCAGGGTAACAGATCAACATCCACAAGGCTCTCCATGTGTCAAAACAGCATCTTAGCAGTTGCTCAGCAACCAAGCCAGGCCAGTGAGGGGCTGGCCCGTGGCTGGAGAACTGGTCCACGCAGAGGAAGAGAAGATGGGAGTGGTAGGGACTGTTCCACAAAGCTGAGATCTGGAGCCCTTCTTCTCCTGTGTCTCCTCCTTCCTGCTCCGTCTGTGTTAAAGCATCCTTCTATGATAATGAGGCTAGAAGCTCCATTTCTTTAAAAAAATACATTTCTATTTGACAGTGTTAGTTTGACTCACCCAATGTTTTCTTCTGCTTGTTTTATTTTAATTTTACTGAACCTGCACTTCTCTAAGTGTGGGGGAAAATGAAGTTACTATACTTTGGAGGAAATGGTTATTTATTTAATTGGATCAGTGGTTCCATGAAATAAACATTATCATTCCCACCACACAGCTGAGATAACTGAGTGCTGACAGAATGTCGATACACCCTCCCTGGGGGTTGGGGGACGGGTGGAATAAATCTCCACAGAAGCAAAGGTGGGTCTCGAACTTCTTTTCTAAATCAGGCCTAAATCCTTGTCTGCCTTAGCCTCAGGCTTCTGACAGAGGTTCTGGGTGGCCTATGGAGGGAAACGTCCAAAACACACTAGGCTATGCCCCATCAGCCCAAGGGTCTGTTTCACAGGAAGACCCAAGACCCTTTAGTTATTGGTAGGAAGCCCTCCCATGGGTCACACTTCACCCTTGTGGGTCATGACCTGCTCTCCCCAGATCCACAGCCAGCAACGTAATCATGACCCTGTTGGTTCTCACATCAACACGGTGATGTAAAAGACCATGGCATCTTGGAGTCTGTCTGGACAGTCTGCTGTCAGGGGAGGTTCACAGCCCAGTCTTAGTATGTTGGTAGTTGGGGGCTTTGTGTAATGATTACTGGGACCAGGTAGCCAAAAGCAACTTGTTGAGGGACAAGACAGCCATTGTGAAGGGCTGTTAGTGTTAAGATCTCTGAGAGTGAGTTCTCTGTCTCTGGCACCTGTGGGTCTTTTGGCACAAACCCACAGAGACAGACCTTTAACTACCATAGATGAGCCCTTTCTTTCCTTTTTTTAATTTTTTTTACATAGAGTTTCATGTATTCTAGGCTTGCTTTAAATTCCTTATGTAGCCAAGAGATGATCTTGACTGATCACCCTGGAGTTATGAAGAAATCAAACTCAGAGCTTTGCGCATACTGGGCAAAGACCCCACCAAATGAGCTACATCCCTAGCTCCATTCACCCTGCCGTTTGAATGATGGGATTCTGAGATAAAGGGATATGAGGAAGATGTGCCCTCTATGTTGTGTGTGGCTTGAGAAAAACTGCAGGCTGTTGGTAGACTCCTTAGGAACCAGACCTCTCCTGGGAATGGCAGTATCTACCCACTTGGGCACTGTCTGTTGAGGGGCAAGTCCACATACATCGTCTTCATGCATCGTCTTCTGGGCATTTCCTGAACCCACTAAGTCAGTCAGTCTCACTCACAACTGGAAAAAACTGAAGCTAGAGACAGGAAGGTGATGAACTGAAGCAAAACCCTAGGTCCCTTACCCACAAAATAGAAATGACATTTAATACCTACTCCTCAGGAGTCATGGTGAGAATTTAATGAATACATATATGAATCCATATAATATTAATTAGTCAGTGAAATATTTTAATTATAAAATGAATGTATTAAATATTGTCAATGTTTAATATAATGTAATGAATATGTAAGGTACTTATTATTCATTACTATTTAATGTAACATATATATATACGTATATATAATCAAAATAAGTATTTGGTTTGTGGGAGGCATTCACTAAATGTTAGCTACTGCCTGTGATTATTCGTAATGACACCCAGGAGATGTCTGGAGGCCTCTATAAGCCCCAGTGGCTCTTTTAAATTCTGTTTTATCACCAAATTTCTCTATCTGTTCTCAGCATCTATGAAGAGTCACTCACCTAACCTTCAGAGCAACACTTTGAGAAAGGTGGTCCACTTTTCTATGGGGGAGATCTAGGGTGCAGAAAAACCAGGTGTGCCCCTCCCACAACAGCAGTAAGAGGAGGACTGGTTCCAGATGTGCTCCTTTTCGTCCCTGAGATAAAAGGACTAGGATTCTCTACACGCATCTCTGGGCTGTGGGACTCAGTGTCATGGCAGAGGGAGGATGTGAGGGATGAGGTCGCTCACTTCATGGCAGCCAGGAAGAAGAAGGGCAGACAGGAAGAGGCCATGGCCAAAATACACCCTCAGAAACATGTTCTCCTTAAATCTACTCCTCCAGTCAGGCCCTACCTCACCCAAAGGCCCACTGAACCCTGAGTCCATCAGTAGATGAGGGCGGAGTCCCAAGAGATGGTCACTTCCCAAGCCCCATATGACAGCATTGCATTGGAGACCTAGCCTCAACACAGAAGGATTCTGGGAGTGCTCTTTATATATGAAGCAAGCCATAACAGGTGGCTCTACAGCACATCTTCACCCCAGTGTCTCAGAACTAGTTGCTTCCCTGAAGTGGGCCCCACTTCACATGTTTTTGGCTGCATTTATCAAGAGGGACAGAAATGCTGGCTACCTCAGTTTACCCATCTGTGAAACAGGGAGGAGAGGGACATCCACTCCCAAGCACAGTGCCCTGATCAGAGTGACTAGGAACCACTCTTCATGAAACCAAATGGTGTCATCCTATAGAGACACTTGTTCTAGATCCCCATTGGGGTTGCCAAGGCACTATCCCTCATCTACGAGCTTTGCTGTCTCACTGGAATCTCTACGGAGATTTCCTGTGGGCACAGGAGAAGCAGGACTCTGCCTTTAATCCAAGAGACATTAGACATCCCAAAGTCCTCTGCTCTTTGCCCTGAAGGTGGGATCAGGATGGAGGGGAGGAAGACAAGGGCCGTGGGGAGAATTGATAGTTCACTAAAAGGCATCCTGCTCCAAGTGAGTTCCTTTGAAGGCAGCTCCTCCAAGTGGCATCTAAAAAGCAATTGGATTTTAGAAATGGGAAGCTTCTTATTGGGGCTTAAAGAAAGGATCAGTGAAGGACTTGAAAGTTCGGCTCACCAGAGATCAGTCTTACAGGTTGTCACCTCAATCGCCACTGCTGCTTCACATGCATGGGGTCATGTGACATTGGGGGACTAGATGTGCATGCATGCCCAAAGCTGGACCATAGGACATGCTGGGAGCACATTAGCACAAAAACACCACTCTGGACAGAAGTGGCCCCAATGCACTCTGGGAAGTGAAAGGGTCAGCTGTGAGTCCTTTGGCATTCTGGCCCTGCAGGGCTGTGTGCAAAACACACACACACACACACACACACACACAGAATGCACATTCTTCTCTCAGGCTGCAAGCAGAGCTCTGAGCTCTGGCTCCTCACAGGTGGAGCTGCAGTCTGAGGCCCACAGGATACAGGCAGCATTTACTTTCTAAGAGTCCTTTCTGCAAAACCCACAGCTTCACTCTGCTTGCTCAGTGCCATCTTGAAGATAATCTGTTTTGTTCTGGGCCTCTTCACGACCCATCTGCTCCCTGGGAGCTCACTTGTTGCATTGACTCTGGAGAGTGATTTCTTCCAGTCAGATCCCTGCTTGTGCTAGAAAACAAACCTGACCTCCTCCAAGCATCCTGACAGGGAGGCCTTAGTATGTCCCCTGGGAAAGTGGGCCCTCAGTGGTGCAGAGCTCAGGGAAAGGGTCTGGCTGTGGGCTCTGTCACCTGACCCTGGCAAGCATGAGCTGTCTCATGTCTCATGATTCCAGCAGTGGAGAAGGCAGAGTGAAGAGGCTCCATCCATGGTGGTGAGAGTGTGAAGTGGCCACTTATTCACATGGCATTGACCAGGACACAGAGGGAGCTGAACAAAACCAGCGGAGGGTATTACCCTCAAAGGCAGCCTCTAGTGGCCCAGGTCCCACCTCCTCAACACTCCACAGCCATCAGAGTCATACCTCACACTTAGAGACCAAGAGTTTGAAACACGAGCCTTTGGGCGGTAGTCCAAATGGAAACCATAAAACTGGTTCTCACTAGCTGTCCTTTATGAGAGCACACAACCAAGGCCCAAATGTTGTCTTGATTGTATCTTGCTCCCAACATTCCCTTCAAATGTGTTCCTGGAGGCTGGGCTCTCTCTGTTTAGAAATGGTCTTCAGATGCCATGGCTGTCTCCTTGCCCCAAAGACTTCAGCAAATGATAATCCTGCCTGATATCTTCCATAAAGCTGTAGCTTATCAGGGTCATGCCCACAAAGAGACTAGATAGCCGACGGTTAGATGGGCCAGTTGTCCAGTTGCTGGTAAGTCCTTTAAGGGTCCTATTTAATGGAGCAATTTCTGTCCCTGAGACTGGATCATGCACAAAGTAGCTTAAGCAAACATGTCTATGTTGGCTCACACTAGTGGAAAGCAATATGTGGGGGTGTGAGGAGTTACCCAGGTGAATCCAGAGGCTTGAGTCACCCACTAGGCCCTGTTCTCTAGTATTGGCCTTGTCCTTAGATATTCCTTCCTCTTGGTTCTTACAACTGGCTCAACTCAGGCGAAAGTCAGTTTTCTCTTTCCCTGTCCGTATTGTTGGAGGAGGGACTGGGGTTGATCCAGGTGAGCCCACGTGCCCTCATCTTCCGTCAGTCACTGAGGAAAGAGGGATGGATTTCCATGGTTTCCCGGTGGGCATCACTTTCCAGCTCCAGCCCTGAAGACAGGAAGGTCTGATTGATAGCTTCCCCCATGCACTGGGATATGGGCTGCTTGTTATCTCTGGTAGTGGTGTACACTGTCAGGGTGGGTGAGGCTTCTGGAAAGGACAGGAAATCTGCCGGACACTCTGGCAACTCAAGATTGCAGCACAGTAGGGCTGAGAGATGGCTTAGTGGTTAAAAGCACTTGGTGCTCTTGCTGAGCTCAGTTCTCAGCACCTGTGTTAGATAGCTCAACAGCATCTTTAATTCCAGATCCAGGAGATTTGACATTGTCTTCTGGCCTCTTCGGGCACCTGCCCATGCATGAGCACATGCACACAGACACGTTTTTTAAAAATTTAAAGGATTGTATTTTCAAGTAATAAAGTTTTAGGTTAAATGAGATAAATAAGACACAAAGACATATCTTCTAGAATGCTTTGGCACTAATCTTGCAAATGGGCTTTGCAGTGGTATTTTCAGAGGCACAGCAGAAGGAGTGGGCAGCACAGTGGGGAGGGAGGACCTTGATGGACATCTCCATACTGTAGATGCTAGAATACTATGCATATGCCCGCCCTCTCTGCACAGCTTCTGAGACGATGACCACAGTATGTGCAGTCCTTAGCAATAACTCCATGGGCTATATTGTGCGGTTGCTGTGCACCTGTACCCAGTCCCTTTTCATACCTTCATAGTCCCTCCACCCGAGAGGTGCCAGTTAGTATTAGTTCCATTTTTTGCAGATGGAAAACAGGATTTGCAAACGTAAGGACAGAGCTAGTGATGGAAGCCAGGATCTATAGGACTCAGGGCTGTGCTTGTGTCCCCGGGCTGGATGAGAGTGACGAGCATGGGAGGAAATGGGAGGGAAATGTGTGGGAAAGCTTCCTTTCATACAGGAAGGCCTGGGCAGTAATAACTAAAGAAGACCTCTGCTGGCTCCATGGGACCCGTGTGCTCATGTGTACAGCGGGAGGGCAGAAGCAGATGGGACAGTCTGAATAATGAGATACCACGTTTCTCTTGGAAACTCCCATGAGTGGCGCAGTACCTCAAGGCTGGCCCAAATCTGCCGTGAGGTACAGGCCAAAGCATCCCACAGCTGATAGGGAAACAGATGGAAAAGCTGTCCCAGGAAGCAGATGTGCCCTTGAGGGCCTCTCCCTCAGCCTGTGACCACTGTGAGGTCTCTATGGCTTGTTGATGGGACATCAGGATGTGGAGTCCTGGCTTAGGTACCTATTTGTCTGGCAAACTCCTATTCATCTGTCATGGCCCAGTTCTTGTGTTCAGTTCTCAAAGGAGCCATACCTGACTGCCTCAGACATCTCCCACTGCCTCCACTGCCCGGCATCTCTTCATCTACTAGCCTCTTTAGGGTGTCCCTGTGTGCTTGGACATCATCATCAATTCTGTTTATCAAACTGCAGATTCCCAAAGCCACAGCTAAGGTGAGCAGAAGAGTTCAGTTTTCAGGCTCTGGAGACAGATGGAGGGGTTGATAAACGGGCCTCTTTGTGCCGAGTACAGGAGTTACTGGTCACAATGTGGCAAGCATCCAACAAGCTTGCCAGGTAGCTTGTGCTTAGCACATGTCCCTGGCAGTGCCAAGCCCTGCTTTTCACGACTGCACCTTACGTGCAATGCCTGACATGCCTGTTGGCGTGTATGTGAACACACAAACCTCCTCATATGTGCAGTGGGCACACAATTCATCTGCTTCCCAGCTTGCTGTGATGATTAATGGGGTACATGGAACGTGCCGTGCCTTAGAAACCCAGAAGTGGCCAGCACACCGTGGAGAGATCACAATCTTTTTTTCCCTCTAGTGACAGTGGCCTGGAGCCAGGCTTCCAGGACCCCAGCATGAGGCTGTAGGGGATGTGGCCATTCAGGGAGGGCATAGAGGGTTGGTAAGGCGTGGGAATCTGCCAAAGGGATCTGCAGCCTACTGGAGGCTAGCTCAGGGAAGAAGACCCTGAAAGCTGTCCTGTCCCTAGACACCTGTGAATCTGCCAGCTTCTACAGTGTGCCTGTCAGAGAGGGAAGACCGAGTACCCTTCTCTTGTCTTTGGATGTGGGTAACATGCAAGGAGACCTGATGCCACAAGGTCACAGCCCCTGTCTGGTGTGTTGAAGATGAGTGACAGCCCTCATTTTCTGCCCAATAGCAGCAAGGCATCGAGAGGTAAGTAACCTGCCCCTGGGTGCCACCCTGGCACACACCACCATGCTTAGTGCAGAGGCAGCCCTGTGAGGAGGTCCTGTGAGGCTCAACAGAGAACATCATTTGTGACACTCTGTGCCTATCCCACAGTCTTACCTGACAGTTCCCAGGGCTTCTAGAATACTGCAGATCTACAGACTCTCAAGCAGGAGGAAACAGGTCAGCATTGCACCCCTGCTCCAAAAACACTTTTCAGATGCGAAAGTGAAAGTACTGAGAACATTAGGCGCTTCCTTCCCCAGGGTCTGGAGCACATTGGGGGCTGGGGCTAGAACACCACAGTGACGAGATCTTTGAGATTTTCTTTTTAAGTGATGTGAGAATGTTTTTTTCCAGAATATTAAATATGTATGCACATAAAATGTGCCTTGATCATATTTCCCCTATTATCTTCTCATCTTCCTCCCAACCTCAACAAACCCCTTTTTACCATGAAATCCCCCCTTCTACAATATTTTTGTTTTTGTGGTCCAAAGCATTTAGTTAAACTTTTTTTTTCACTAACCTGGGCAGAGGATTATGAATTTGAGCAAGAGAAACCTACTAGTGCCTACACCACTGAAGAATATATGGCTCACACACACATGCACACACAGCATCCATGAACCGTGACTGCCTGTCACTCCTCAGAGAGGGTGGGGCCTCATGATCCCTTCCCCCAACCATGACGGAATATTGATAGTCTTACTTTTGTGCCATTCGTGACCAGAAGACTGGGGTCCCTGCATTCTTCCTCATGTCAGGGTTTTGCAGAGGATGACAGCACCAACACCATCCACTCGAGTAATGTTTATTGAGTACCAACTATTTACCAGGCTTTTTAAAGGAAAAAATATTCTAGAGTTGCAGTAATGAGCTAAAGAAAACTCTCATGGGGGCTTAGTGCACTGTTAACATTCTCATATTCCTGGCTGGGGATATGGCTCTGTTGGTAGAATGCTTGTCAGCATGCAGCAGCCCTGGATTCCTGTACAGCACCATATAACTAGGTAGGGTGGTGTATGCCTGTCATCCCAGCACTTAGGAAGTGGACGCAGGAGAATCAGAAGTTCAAGGTCTTCCTCAACTAATAGAGTTTGAGGTGAGTCTGGGCTACATAAGACACAGTCTCAAAAAAAAACCAAGACAACAAGGAATTGAAATCATTGAATCTTCCTCCTATTTCATTGCTTCTTTCTCCACCTGGACATGCTGTTCCCGCCCATCTGGTACATGTGCAGTTAGAGTTCCCTATGCCATGCATCTGTGCGTCTTCCAGGACTTGCTGCTGTTTGAGGATGCTCTCACACAGCCCTGGGAGGCTCCGGCTGGCTGTACAATGGCTGTGGTGTGGTGCAAACACAGGAGCGGGTGCTCATCCCTTCCGCCGCCTCTCAGCCATGACAGAGCGCAGTGAATGTTCCCATCAGCATCTCTGTCCACAGCGTCAGTGCTGTCCCCCGAGCCAGAGGTTCTTCATGCCACCACTCCTCATCTATACTTCACTTGCCATCATGAATAATTGGAGACCAAACCCCACAACTGTATAAGTCACTTGTATGAAATAGTGTGGGCTTGACCTGGGACATGCACACATCCTTATTTGACACCCACCTAATGCCTTGTCAGCACTGGCTCTCTACTGCACTGACCAAAAAACAAAAACAAAAACATGGTGACAAGACATCTATACAGCCTGTACAGATGATGGGTTTCACCCCAAATATTTTAACTACAATTTGTAGAATTCACAGATGGAGGATGCATGAATGTGAAGGGTCAATTGTAAGGGTAAATGGACTATTGTCTCAGGTGATTCAAGAGCAGCAAAGGAGGGGTTTGGAGAGGTGGGGAAGAGGAGGAGAGGGGAGGGGAGAGAAGAGGACAAGAGGGGAGGTAATGGAAGAGGGGCAGGTAGAGGAAGGGAGAGGAGAGGACAGGAGATGAGAGGGGAGGGTAAAGAGGGAAGGGGAGAGGAGAGGAGAGGAAAGGAAAGGAAGGAAGAGGAATGGAGAGGAGAAAGAGAAGAGAACCTGGTAGATAAATGTTAACAACCAGTGACTGCAGCTGAAAAGTGTGTAGGGCTTTGTTGTTGTTGTTGTCGTCGTCGTCGTCGTCGTCGTCATCATCATCTTTGTCGTCATCATTTTTTTAGTTTTTCGAGACAGGGTTTTTCTGTGTAGCCCTGGCTGTCCTGGACTCACTTTGTAGACCAGGCTGACCTCGAACTCACAGAGATCCACCTGCCTCTCCCTCCCTGAGTGCTGGGATTTCAGGCATGTGCCACCATGCTCACCTAGAGCGTGTAGTTTATGAGCATCCATCGAATCCTTGGAAACCTATAGGATTGAAAGTTTTCATGATAAAAAATTGAGAAAGGAAAAAAAGCATACTCTCTATTTTAAATTTAAAAATCACCTGTCGTGTTATGACTTTGTCATATTAGATAATTAATATATGTCATGATAATCTTCTAAGTTAGTTAAGGTTTTATAAACAATTAAAAATTCCAGCCAAATAATGGAAGTAGCCATCTTATGGATAACTTTTGGGCCAACATATTGAAACAACCCATAAAAACAAGCTTCGGGTCAGGCTTGATCTAGGACCAAAATAGGTGACCCATTTTTCTCTGCTGTGTTTCTCGGCCCCACTCTCTCTGGTTCATGCTCTTCTCCTGGGTTTTAGATGCTTCTCAGGGCCAACCAGTCAGAAGGAAGAATCCCCAGAGGAGGGCAAGCAGATGCTGGAAGCTTGCCCTGCACCGGGATGTGACCAAGAAGCCCATGGCCTTATTATCCCCTTGGTATTGCCGGAACTCAGAGCAGTGCAGCCCATCTAAGGCCTTCTGAGGAGAGGAGGAGAGCTCTGAGGGGATTTGAATCTAGGCTGCCAAAATTGGCCTTTTCCTATGATAGGACTTCTGCAAGGAAAGAAAGAAAAAAAAAGAGGAAAAAGAATTCCTGACCTCCATAAGACACCTTCATTTTTATACGTTCTTTCTTACCTACAAATATCTGTCTCTCCCCCCTTCCTGTATCTCCTCTGTCTCTCCCCCATTTCTTCTCAGAATATTGAAACTAAATGTTCTTGTGAGGCCCCCTGAAGACCCCTCGGCCATCTGGCAACACACCATCTGCAAACTTACAAAAGTGCCAGAGATACCTGAGCTCAGGCTAACCCTTTCCCATGTGCCCAACCAGAGCTGTCCCATAGCTGACACATCCTTGCAGGAAGGAAAGCCCGGTAACAGAATTGGCAGAGACTTCCCTTGTGTTGCAGCTTCTCCTAGCCCCACTCACATCTAGACCTTCACAGAGTCCTCAGGGATGCCAGCCTTCCCCATGCCAGCTTTCAGAGGAGAAAATTGAGGCTCTTGGAAGTGAAAGGGCCCTGAGGTCACCCAGCAGCAGGTGGCCGTGCCTCCATCTTCAGACCTCTGGGGTCTCAAGGTTCCTGAGAAGCCTGAGAACCCAGGCGCAGACCCCCCAGGTTGTAAGAACTGTGCTCAAAGGCTGCTCTGTTTGTCCAAGGAAGCCTAGGAATTCTGCTCCAACTGGGGGGACTTCTGTCAAGTGGGAGGATTTGCGCTAATAAAAACAAGTGTCGTTTTACAGCACTCTCTGTAAATCTGTTAGTGGCCTTTAATAAAAATGTATGACCCTAATAATCTTGTTCTGCACACCCCGCTCAGATTACCACTCACCAGCCGGTCATCTGCTGGCCTTTGCCGCCTGGGGACAGCAACCTGGGTCCTCGCCAGGGGTGGCTCCCAGGGATGTCAATGACCTGGTAATGACTAATCTAAACTGCCCTCTGCTGCTGGCTGCTGGAGGAGGAGGAGGAGTTGGGCCCATGAGGCAGGCTGCTGGCGGGGCATCCTAGCCACAAGCCCAGGGAGACTTCCTAACTTTCACACCTATCCAGGCAGTGAGGGGAGCCCCCAGCTGGGACCTGGGCCAGGGACTCTGCTGGACCAGTGGGTGTACCCACCACTGCCTCTGGGATGAAAGCAGGAAGCAAAGAAGCCAAGTGGATCAGGGCCTCCAGATCACGTCTGGCCCAGGTCTCTTGTGGGAAAAAGAGGCTCTGATTTTTATTTACTTTATTGTGTGTGATGGGTGGGGGTTAATACAGGGGTGTAGGGAGGCCAGAGGCCAACCCAGGGTGTCATTCCTCAGGCACTACTCACCATGTATTTTGTTTGTTTGTTTGTTTTTAAGACAGTGTCTCTTACTGGCCTGTAATTCACCAAGTAATCTAGCCTGGCTGGCCAGAAAGCTCCAATCTGTCCCTGCCCACCACTCCCCAGCCCTAGGATTATAGCATGGGGCATCATCACTCCTGGCTCTTTCTTGGCCTCTGGAGGGTCAAACTCTAGTCTTCATGCTTGTATGGCAGGTACTTTATGGACCGACTCATCTCCCCAGCCAGAGCCTATGATTTTAATCTTCTAAGAAGGTGTGGTGTCTCAGGTGACAGCCAGACCCACTGTAGGCCCCTAACTCCTTCTCAGGTGCACACTCGACTGTTAGGCCACAGAAATTGCCCCCGTGTCATGAAGACCCTCCAGCCCTCTCTGCCTTCTGACCCTATTTGTCGAAATGTGTAGTCACAGATTTAGGGAGTCCTCAAAGACCACCAAAGTCCTGAGGTCCCATTCACTAAGACTGCACATTTTGCCAGCCTCTTACTTGGAGGGGGACTCTGCAAGTCACCAAGACATCTATACTCACAGGGAAGGAAGCGAGATTCTCTACCATCGGTTGTCCACATGACAGACTTTCTGGCAACCTGGTCCATAAGCTCAGGGTGAACCCCAGCCCAGAACTCTCACAGTCGGACAGGGATTTTCCATCAGAGCAGCATCTCAGCTTCTCCTCTGGGCGGCTAGCTAACCTAAGGTTACCCAGGCCAGGGAAGTGTCAGGGGTCTGAGGAATAAGCACTCTGGGTTCCCTCAGGAAATGGCATCAAGCCTACATAAAAGGAGTGCACCAGACAAAGCTTGGAAAGCTTGTCAGGAAGAGTAAAAAGAGGTCTGTGGTAGGCACTGGGGTGCAGGGTGGGTCACCTGTAACAGGCACTGGGGTGCGGGGTGGGTCACCTGTAACAGGCACTGGAATGCAGGGTGGGTCACCTGTAACAGGCACTGGGGTGCGGGGTGGATCACCTGTAAGAGGCACTGGGTTGCGGGGTGGGGAGTTCAGTGAAGACCTCAGGCTCTCCTCCCAATGATAGCTACAGGCCTCTATCTGTCTCGCCCAGGGGTTCTGCTTTTAGAACCAGCTAGGGGAGGGTACAGGGGTTAGGGAACACCTGAACCCCCACCTCCAGCCCCTCAGCACCAGCTACATTCCTCCTTCACATATTCAGGTTCTGTACCCACAGATCTAACCAAGTTTAGGCAAAATATAATAAAAACCAAAAGAGGTCTGCACCCAACACGAACAGGCTTTTTCCTTGCTATTCTTAGAGTCCAGCAACCCACAGGCCCTTTACATAGTATTAGGTAGATATAAAGTACACAGGTGGCACATTGTATATGCTTGGCTTATATACCATGCCATCAGTATGTGGGACAACTGTAAATGACTTTGGAGATTCAGTACCCAAGGACTCAGGACTGCTGTGTTCAGCAGAAAATCTGTAAGCAACTACCAACTGGACTTTTAAAAACATAAAGCAAGTCTTTATAAATTTTGCTTTCTTTCTCCTTGAAATGGGATTGAGGGGACCTTTCAAACAGCTCTGGTAGTCCCTTCCATCCTGAGGACACCTCTCTGGGTTTCTCTGACAGTGAGGACAGAAGCCCAGCCCAGCAGTGTGGTCAGGACATGGAGTAGAGTGGGTGGGAACCGGATTTAGGGCTTCTTTTTTCACTCTCCACCGCAAAGGGAGGTTTGAGGGGCAGGTGTAGGAGGTGATGGATTTGTGTTCTCAAAGATTGTATGCCAAGCCCAGGAGAGAGGTGCCAATGGCTGAGGTAGGGGGTGGGCAGCCAGAACAGGGGAGAAAGAAGGGGCCGAGAGCGAGGGCAGCTTGGGTGCTGATGATGCAGAATGGGCAGATGGACAGTCTAGACATCTCCAGGGTCCTGGTTCCCTCATCTGCATGCATGTGCATGCCAACTCCTGAGATGGGAGAGAGCAAAAAGGATCAGGAGGTTTGTAGAAGAAAGAGACCGACATCTTTCCTACACCACTTGAGAGTCCCTGTTGCTTCCTCCTTCTATGGGAGGCCCATGCAGCCGTGCATGTATTTTGTTCAGTCTGATTGCCTCTCTGAGAACAAGCCTATTAAGACCCAGCACTGGACTCGAGGCTCACGTGTTTTTTGGTGACCAGGATTAGTGCTTAAGTTCCAGCAAAGCTTCTGTGATGGGCAGAGTTTAACCTGCCTGTCAGCTGAGTCCCATGATCAAGGAGTCTGGGGATGGAAGTGCTGGCCAGTGCCTGGTGTTACTGGGACAACGGAACTTGATCTGTGGGACTAGATCAGTGGCCCAGACTTGGCCAGGGAGGGGGGCTTTGCACTGATGGACAAAATGTTTGTGAGGGGGGTTCTGTGGGGACCCCATAGCAGCTATGTTGGAAATAAGTTATGTTCTCTCATAGGAAAAGCAATGTGATATCCTCATGGGGGAAGAGAGGGCAGAGCCATGCTGGGTTTGAATAGTTGCCTCACCCCTGGCCTTGTGCTCATCTTCCCATCTGTGAAATGGGAAAGAGTGTCTGACCCCCCAAGGACCCCATGAGAAGGTTCACAGACTTGATGTAGGATGCTGTGGCTCTCCTCAAGTTTATGAACTTTGGAATGAGTTGACAGCACCCCAAATCAAGCAAAGGCTTTCCTTCATTTGTCCATGGCCTTTCATGGACAGTATAAGAAGTACACAAAGATGGAGACTGCTCTTCTCTCCTGCACTGTGCAGAGTGGCCTTCACTGGGTAAGCAGAAGGTAGGCCCCTGCAGGGATTCCTTCCCCAGGGACCCTAGGCTGTGATGGGAAATTCTGAGAAGGGCTTTGTCCCAAGTCATGACCTCTTTCTTCCCTTTGCCTAACCTCCCCAGGCAGAGCTCCCACAGAGGTCAAAGCCCAGCAGGCCTATGGGAACTATAGAAGATGGTCTCCCCACTTCTAGCCACTCTCTAGAGCAACCCACTGGGAGACCCACTGACCTGAGCTGAGCCTTGCATCCAGCATGGCTGGCCTTAAAAGCCCAGCTCTGTCCTACATTGTAGGAACAGCCAAAGCCATCTCTTCTATTATTTCCTCTCTCACTCGGGGGGAAAAAAATCTAAATACTCTTCTATGTTCACCCAACCCAGGGCACCTGGCCCAGCCAGCTTCTGCCCACATCTGTCCTGTTCCCTTCACTTGTTCTGACCAAATAGTCTCTGAAGAGCTTATCCCAGGACCATTGCACTCACTGTGGTGCCTCCATATCCTCAATGCTAACATCTTGTCCTTGGGGTCTCAGTTGATGTCGTGTGTCCTAAAAGTTATACACAGGACATGACCCTGATAGTTTCTTTCAAACCCTTGTAACAACTCCTGTCACACATATTCCTTGTTCTCTTGGCCTCACTTTCTCTGTAATGTGCTTAGCCTGAGGGTAGGAACTTTGTCCCCCTCCCCTCTATCCTGGGTACCTTTCGCGGTGCCTGGCGACGGTACCTGCTCTTATGAAAATGACTGTCCTTGTCCAGGCATGTGTGGAAGGATAAGAGACTGGGTAGGAGCTAGGTGGAAAGAGGCCTTGAATTCCAGGATCAGGCATTTAGACCTCGTCCTTTGAGCAAAGAGGAAGTTATTGGTTAAGGTCATCATCTCCAACTGTTGCAAGGAGGGGAGGGAAAGAGAGAGGGAAACATGGCTGGGTGCTCTGCATATCAAGGGCCATATAAGTGGACTCTCCATCCTAAATGTATGTGCCATTCCTCCCTTGCTGCTCCTGACCACAAAGGGGATTGATGTGTGTTCATGTGGCACGAACCCAGTCTTGGATCATTCTGGAACTTCTCTCCCTGTGGATTACACTCCTTTGTATAAATGGGGACTATGCCACAGCCTCTGTGGCCACATTTCTCTAACTGTCTTCATGGCTTTGTCAGGCCCTGTTCCAAGCTGTGAGATGCAGGTTCCTTTGCCCAGCCCCAGGTCTCCAGGGAATGGCAGAGTCTGTTTTTTGTTTGTTTGGTTAGTTGGTTTGTTTTGTTTAGTTTTTAACCAGCTTCCCAGGGGATTCTAATATGCCACAGAGACTATGGAACCCTGCTGCAAGATTCCTGGCACTATTCACTACTTTCCTTCTAGAACTTCTGCCCCAGATGGCATAAGATAAATATGCACTGTGGGAAACAGAGGATGTGGATCTCCTCTGAGCCCCTGTTCTCTTGGGAATATCTTCCTTGTTCTCACCCTAGTAGTACCCCACTGGGACCCTTCTTTTAGGACCTGTCTTCTGCAAGCAGCCTCCTGACCATCTTTCCCCTGTGGGGTTTGTCCTGTCTCCTCTGAAGCCTTGTGTTTCTTTGCAAGATCCTCAAATGGCATTGTCACCTCTGCTCAAGTCACTCGGTCACTGAGAAAATAGTTACCAAGAACTTTCTATTAGTTACTTATATGTTGCTGTAAAAAAAAAATTCCTCTTAACAAAAGTAACAAGAAGTAGTTTACCATTCACAGCTCAAGGTTACATAGAGGTCAAAGTGATGAAATCACAGCAGCAGGAACGTGAGGCTAGTGTCACTTTATATCCACAGTCCAGAAGCAGAGAGAAATTAATGCCTGGGCTCAGCTTGCTTTCTCTTTTTCATGCAGTCCAGGACCCCAACCCAGGGGATGGCATCACCCACAGTGTGTGTGGGTTGTCCTCTCATCTCAGCTTAATCAAATCATGCCCTATGGGCATACCCAGAGGACTGCCTGCCTTGCAGGCAATTCTAGATCTCAAGTTGACAATTAAAATTAATAATCACACCTCTTATAGGTGTGCTCCTAATTAGATACTGAGTTATCAGACAGACACCACACCATCCCCAGAGACACTCAACACAGTGAGGGAGACAGACTGACAGACACCATCATTAAAAACTCTTGGTGGCACTTTTGGCACTTGGTGGCACTGGCTGCTAGGATCTAAATCCTAGGCCAACCTCAATATCTGTGTGTCCTTAGGTAGGATGTTTCTCACCTCTCTGTGTTCCAGTACTTTCATTCATAAACTGGGGCTGGTACTAGTGCTGGCCCTGTGGGTTGGTGAGAGAGATGAATAAGGGACCAGTATGTATAGTTCATTCCAGGATCCAGCATGGAGGTATCAAGGGAGGCAGGGTGGATACTGTGGAGAAACCCTAGGAGAGGAGAGGCTCCTGTCTCACTCAAAGCACCCTGGAAGCCCCTGCCCCAACCGAGGGCAAGGTAAGTACCACAAATGGATGCTCAAGCCAAGAAAGTACTTGTGCAGAGAAAGGATAAGGAGGACATGGTAGGCAATGGGAACAGCCTAGGCACAGGTCTGAAGCAAGGGAGGGAATGATGCCTTTGGGATGCACTGAGAAGGCAACAAGTGGAGACTACTCAAAGTCAGAATACCTGCCAAGCCTCAGTTTCCTCCATAGCTGCCTTGTGGGGACAGAGGACCAGATAGAAAGCACCACACATCAAAACTAAGCTAGGGGCAAGTTCAGGAGTTGTTACTAACTGCTGGGGAGCCTGCCAAGAACTTACTTAGGTCCTGGTCTTGGCAAGGCATTCTGGAAATTTCCTTGGGAACAGTCTGGAAGGCAGATGAACAAGCCACACTAGGAGTGTGACTAACTACATCCTAGCCCTTCCCTGTTCCTAACCCCCATGGTCAGGCTGAGACACCCTCCCTCCCCTTCCGACACCGTCTCTATCACATGGAGTAAAGATACTTTTATACTCTTATGCCACAGCTAGTAAAGACAAGGCCTTGTGCATTTCAGACAAAATGTCCCCAGCAGGGGTAACAGGTGTGTCAGATGCTAACCCCTGGACCAGCCAACCTTCCCCCAAGATGGGCTCATGATTTGCATGGTGGCTTCTCAGTGGTTATGTGGACCTAGTGATGCATCACAGTTTCCTGGGATGACATGGACTTCATGGGCAGATGGAGCCTCTCATAGGGCTTTCAAACTCATATTTAAGAACAGACAGGTGATTTTTTTTTCTGCTTGAGGATGATGAGAGGGCTAATCTTAATTGTTAATTGGTGAGATTTAGAATCACCAAAGAGACATGCCCGTGGAATGATCTTCATTCTGTTCATTGAGGGGGAAAGACCTGCCCATTGTGGGAGTGACCATTCCCTAGCCTGGGATCTTGGGCTGTGTAAAAACAAGAAAAACCAGCCACTTCAGGGTTTCACAGCTGTGGCTTTATCACCACGGCGGACTGTATCCTCAAACTGTGAGCAAAAATAAATCCTTTCTTTCTTAACTTGTTTTTGTCAGTGTTTTATCACAGCAACAGGAATGGTAAGACAGATGGACAGGCCAGCGAGACATGAACCATGAAATTCCATGCAAGAGTGCCTGCCACATACACCTACATTCCTTCCTCAACTGGTCCAGACCTGAAGGGAAAAGTGCCAGGATACCCCTTACTCACCCAGATACCAGACTGGCCTCTCAAACTCCACTGAGCTACCAGTCCCAGGCTGATCTCCAGGCTGCTTTCAGCTCTCTCCTTGTAATTTGCATTTCCACATGCTCCCAAATACGTACTCCGCTCTTCTCCCACCTTCATGTTTCCGTGCACACATCTTTCAGGGTGCATTAGATAGCCAAGCCTGAGCATCCTGAAACAGGAGATGCCCTTTATCCTAGCACCAGGACAGAAGCTTCCCACCCTCACTGTGGCAGTCATCTTTCCTTCTCTTCTGCCCTTTTTGTCCCCTAGAGTTCTATTTTTTTCATCTGTCCCCTTTCTATTCAGCTTAATGACTTTCTGTCATCTTCTGTCAGAGATGAGGAGACGACGTCACCTTGACTATCTTGGCCCATCATGCCCTCTCCTAACCCTTCCCATCTGGCCACTCCACAGGAGGCCTCTACATTCCTGCCTGCTCCTTGCTCTTTCCTTAAAACTTTAGCTGAGCCCACATCTCTTCTAGGGACAACCTGGTGCCCTCTTCACATCCATCTTCCCTGCTGCCTCATAGTTGCTGATGTAACATGGCAGAGAAGGGGACAGTGCCATCCATCCTTTGCTTTCTGGACTATGAGCCTCGGCTTCAGAAAATGGCAAGTTTTGAATTAGACGATCAGGGGAGAGAGAAAAAAAACATAAGAAATCAGAGCTCCCGTTTGCCACCTCACTTGCCATCCCCACACTTCTGTGTCTTCTCCCACACTCACCTGCCAAAGTCTCTGAGCACACCTGAGTCCACTTCCCATGCTGCCAAGGCTCTCTCCCTTGTCTGCCTGGGGAAGCCTTTCTATACCCTGCACCCTTGCTCTCAGTAAGTTAGGTTCCATCCTTCCCTCGGGCCAGATATACCACATCCTTTTCCTTCCTGCATCCTTGCTCTCAGAAGGCTCCTTCCTCACCTAGACCCCCACGCTTTCCTGCATTGTGGCGTGGAATCATTATCCTCTGTAGTTAGTGCTTCCCCTCACCTGGCAATTAACCACATCCTGCCGTGTGCCTCTGATGTTGTGCAGGAGGTTGCTTCGTGTCTGGCACTACTGTGCAAGGCGCATGTTGTCTTACCGATTAGTACAGGAGTGGGGAGTAGGCAGGGTGCCTCACCGGCCCTGAGCAGGGATCTGTACACATGAGGAGCTTGATCCTGGAGTGATGATGGATGAGGTGGTTGCTGGTTTTTCTCCAGCTCATCTTTTATTATGTTGTCAGGAAACCTTTCTTCAGCTTGCTCTCATTATCCACCTCATCTGCTTCCTTCGACTGAGTCAGCCAGCGCACTGAGTCCGCTCGGTGGGTGGTACATTGGGGATGCAGAGGGACCCCCCTCCTAGGGCCCTGCTTGCTCAGAAAATGATCAAGACATGTGGCATTGCATGAGTGATGACATATAAGATCTTGCCAATGTGACAGGACGCTGTAGATGTAGGGTGCCTTGTAGCTCCAGGCATGGAGGCTGACCTTGAAGAGTGAAAGGACTTCAAGTAGGCCTCCAGGATGATGGATTGGGGATGAAATAAGAAGAAACAAAGGAGTTTAAGGTGGGAAGCATTTAAGGAGCAAAGCAACTCAGATGCCAGAAGCACTGAAACCTCTGTGTTTTCTTGGGTAACCCCAGTACAGAGGGAAAGGTTCAAAGCCACCATGATCTTCAGAAGCCTATTGGTTTATCTGGGTTGTCATTGTCCCTACTTAAGCAATTTGCCCAGATCCTAAGTGTCAGTTCTCTCAGATACCAGCTGCTCTGCTCCCTTCTTGTTACTAAAGCCAGAACAGCAAAGAGATGGGATTTGGTATTGTCTGTAGGAAAGGCCATCTGCTGAGGCTCCTGGTCACCCATGAAGAAGGTGTGGGTTGCATCATCCTGAATCTGATGGTCCAACCTATTCGAACAGGTTGTAATAGTTCGTGTGTGTGTGTGTGTGTGTGTGTGTGTGTGTGTGTGTGTGTGTGTGAAGGTCAGGAAAAACTGGTGTGCACCAGTCTTCCCCTTACTCCACATGGGTCCTGGGAATTGAACTCAGTTCTTCAGGCTTGGTGGCAAGCTCCTTTACCCACTGATTCATCTTCACAGCCCAAGAGATTTCCCTCTTGTCATGCCTCCCTAAGTATTACCACTATTTACACAGCATTTGCATAGTATTTGCAAATTATAAATGGTCCTTATACTTATAAAAATTGTAAGAAAGTCAGAGATTATTTAAAGTACATGGTAGGAGGCCAAGGAGATGGCCTGCTTGCTGCACAAAGGGCACCTGAGTTTGGATCTTCAGTAGCCACATAAAAAGCCAGGTGTGGCAGTATCTATCCATAATCCTAGCACTGGGAAGGAGGAGGCAGGACAGTCATGGGGCTTGCTGTCTAGATAGTCTAGCTAAGTCAGTGAGCTCCAGATTCAGAGAAAGACCCTATCTCAAAAACTAGTATAGAAAGCAACGAAGGGAGACACCCATTTGACCTCTGTCCTCCATGTGCCTGTGTATTCACTTCTGCATGTGCCTATACACACACATAAAAACATATATGATCATGTACACACACTAATACTAACAGCAGTAGTGTCTGTGACAGGACTGTGCAGGCTCTGTTGAAGGACTGCACAATTTCGTGTAAGGTGCTTCAGCATCCTCATGTTTGGGATCGTCAGGAGGTCATGGAAGCAGTCCCCCATGAGTTCTGAGAGACACTTCTGCCAACCTAGCTGAGTTCTGTGTTTCATATAACTTTAGCAAGTTTCCTGCCAAGGGTCACATATGATCCTGGGAAACACATGAACTGTGCTGTGAGTACCATGACATCACAAACAGCAGCAAGGGGAAACCTCCATCCCATCACACCCATCCCACACTGCATTTCCATCACACAAAGAGCTTGGATATGTTCAAGACAAAAGGGCTCTTGCAGCTGGCTGGAGCTAACCAAAGAGGAAGAAACTGGGCACGGCAGCAGGATCCCTTTCTAGACTGTTCCTTGATAAAGCCACATGGCTGAAGCTACCAAGTTCTGCTTGCTGGGGCTGTATCAGCTTTCTGCTGCTGCTTGTTTCCTTCACTGAATCTTCCCTTTGATTCCTCTTTGCCAGTTGGACACTTAGCTGGGTGATGTCTTGCCCTGAGGTCACCACTCACTCCCTTTATCCCATTTAGCATCAGGCTTTTCTTTAAACATTTTATCTCCTTGAACACAGGACTTGGCTCCAACAAAACATTTCCTGGAGCTATTTTTCTCCTCAAACTGCACATTATGCACTTTTTCTTGCCCAGCTTGCTCCTTTTCATTATAGATTTGCACAAGAGTGATTTATAAAAAGCCATGTGACACAGTCAATACTAGGTTGTCTTGAAATCTCCTCTGCTAATGCCATTAAAACAAATGTTTCAATTTGCTCTCCAGCGAATTTTTACAAGGGCAAAAAAAGCAACCACATTCTTTGCCAAAATATCACAAGGAGTGTC
The DNA here is from genome assembly GCF_903995435.1 of Acomys russatus. Classification (NCBI taxonomy): domain Eukaryota; kingdom Metazoa; phylum Chordata; class Mammalia; order Rodentia; family Muridae; genus Acomys; species Acomys russatus. The sequence continues at coordinate 41,572,142 of NC_067149.1, read as the reverse complement.
TCTAGGACACTTACTATTTGTTATTCCCCGCTTCCTCGAACCTTCATGAGATGGACATGCATTGCTCTCAGCACCATTGTCCTCCATGTTCCTACTAGGATGGCTCATTAGGCCCCACTTAAAGTGTTCATTGCTTTCCTAAACCAAAGTCCACATTCTGCCAATAAACAGCATGGTCAGGCCTGGCACAGCAATGCCCAGTTACCTGGTACCAACTTCTGTCTTAGCCACTGTCCTGTTTCTGTGAAGAGACACCATGACCAAAGCAACTCTTATACAAGGAAAACATTCAATTGATGCTGGCTTACAGTCTCAGAAGCTTAGTCCATAATCATCATAGCGGGGAGCATGGCCACAGGCATGGAAGGCATAGTACTGGAGAAATAGTTGAGAGTAGCTGTTTTCTGATGTATGGACAGGGAAAGAGCAAGAGCCTGGGCCTGGTATTAGCTTTTGAAACCTCAAAGCCCACCCCCAGTGATGCACTTCTTCCAACATGGCCGCACCTCCTAATCCTAACTCTTAGTGGAACTAAATAGTTCTGCTCCCTTGTGACTAAGCATTCATATATAAGAGCCTATGGGGATCATTCTCATTCAAACCACTGTACCTAAACTTGCTGTTTTGACTAGTCAGGATAACCAACGTACTGCAGGATTTCCTGTCTCCTCTTCTCAAGTGCTGGGGCTACAGTCAATTCACAGTGTCCATCTGATGGGTTATAGAGACACAAATTTGGTATTCATGCTTGCATAGTAAGCACTTTACCACTGGGCTATCTCCTTGGCCCTGTTATGTGAGTTTTATGCTCTTTATGGTTCTTAGACACTGTGATGTTTATGTTTTTTAAATGGAGAATCATCTCTTTTATTATTGAAAGTTGACTGTCCTTATCATTGATAGTGAGTGTAGTCCTGTAGCTTTTGACTATGTAGCATAGAGTATATTTTTCTGCCATTTTGTTGTTTATAGCTATTTATACATCTCTTAATATTTTAAATAGATTTCTTGCATAACACAGTTGTATTTTGTACATCTATATATCTTTTCTCTTTATACTTGAAATACATTTCTTATACAACATGTACCTTAATTATTAACTCAGTCTGGTGGTCTCTGCCTTTTAGTTGAAGTTTAAACTAATCACATGTATTGCCATCGTGGGTATAGTTAGCTTTAAGTATCTTTCTAACTCCATCTAGATTTGTCAGATTTTACTACTTTGTGTCATCTATCCTCTCCATTTTCCTCGTTTTCTGTTAGCTTTTGGATTAATTGAATACACGTTTATTAGTTGTTTTAAAAGGTGTGTGTGTGTGTGTGTGTGTGTGTGTGTGTGTGTGTGTGTGTGTGTGTGTGTGTGTGTGTGTGTCTGTGTCTGTGTGAGATATGAGTACAGTGCCTTACAGAGCCCAGAAGGGAGTGTTGTATTCTCTAAAGCCAGAGTCACAGGAATTGTGAGCTACCTGACATGGGTTTTAGTAACTGAACTCAGATCCTCTGCAAGAGCCGTATGTGCTCTTAGTGACTGAGCTGCTTTTCTACCCTCTAGCTGAGTACCTTTTTTGATTCTCTTTTTGTATTTTGCCAGCATATTAGCTCTAGATTTTTTTTCTCTTATATTAGTTGTATTTTTAGGATCTGTAGCTCTCACTTACTATGGTCTATTTTCAGGGGATATTTTCCTACTTCACATGCAGGGTGTGCTCTGCAGCATTGCAAGTCTGTTTTTCCCTTTTTGACCTTTGAGCCATAATGTACTCTATTTCATTTTTCCAGTTTTTTTCAAGATTTACTTGGTTTTACTTTATGTGTTTGGTTATTTTGTCTGTATGTCTTTAAACTATATGTGTACAGTGTCCATGACATCCAGAAGATGGTGTAGGTGGTAGGAATCAAACTTAGGTCTTCTGGAAGAGTAAAAAGTGTTCTTTACCACTGAACCATAAATCTAGCCCTATTTTTCCATCAACTTTAAATACCATATTTCCTTGTAATCAAGGTTTGGCTTAGGTGCCATCTCCACGGCACTCTTAAATAATTTCTAAATTTTATTTTAATGTTTATATGTTTGTTTTTCCTGCTTGTATGTATGTGCACTATCTGCATGCAGTGAACATAGAGTCCAGAAAGGGGTTCAGATTCCCTGGAACTAGAGTTACAGATGGTTGTGGGCCTCCATGTAGGTGCTGGGAAGTGAAACAGAGTCCTCTGCAAGAGTATCCAGGTCTCGTAACTGCTGATCCATCCCTCCAGCCAAGATAGTTTTCTTCATACAATATATTCTGAGTACAGTTCCCCCTCCTGTCTTATCCAGTGTTCTATTGCTGTGAAGAGACACCATGACTACAGCAACTCTTATAAACGAGAGCATTTAATTTGGGCAGGCAGACATGGAGCTGGTGAAGTAGCTGAGGGTTCTCCATCTGGATCTACAGGCAGCTGGAATAGAGAGATCCTGAGACCTGGCTTGGGCTTTTGGACCCTCAAAACCCACCCCCACTAGCATACTTCCTCCAACAAGAACACACCTCCCAATCCTTTGAAATATAGCCACTCCTTGTTGACTAGGCATTCAAATATACAAGCCTATGGGAGTCATTCTTACTCACACCACCATAGCTCCCCATATGCCACCCAGTTTCTCCCCATTTCCCCTGCCACTCAGATTCACACCCTCTGTCTCTCATTAGAAGACAAACGGGCATCTAAGGAGTAAAAATAAAACGTAACAAGATTTTAAAAAAACCAATCTTGGAATATGGCAACACAACCAAACAAGAAAGAAGAACAAAAGAAAAAGGTGTATAGGTGCAGAAACACACATTTCCACACACAGGAATCCCATAAAAACCCAAACCTAGAAACCATAATACGTACACAAAGGACCTGTAAGATTAATATATATAATATATGTATATATATATGATTTAATGTTATAAGATAATTTACATTCTTATAAATATTCCTGTGCTTTGTTTGGGTCACTATCAAGTTGCTTGGAAGCCATGTACTCCATGTAGGCACTTCTGATATTTGCTAGGACCAGAGAAGTCCTTAGCTGACACTAAATGTGGCCCACTGTGGAGGCAGGACCCACACCCAGTACATCCAGCCCTCATACTCAAGGATTCAGCCAACCACAGATATCATTTTTAAGTTCTCCTATCTATGTTGAACTCCTGCTGTGTGTTTACTACTATTCCGTAAGCAATAGAGTAACTAACAGCTAGTCACAAAGCTTTTACACTATTTTACTGTGTCATTCAACTTCCCCTTGTTGTAATAAAATGCTCCAGGCATTTCTACTTTAATGGTGGAAAGGTTTATTTTGGCTCACAGAGCCAAAGGCTGACTGTCTGTGGTCAGATGGCTTCACTGCTTTTAGGCCTATGGTGAAGTGGGAACTTCATGTTGGAGGGCGTCAAGGGATAGGGAAGAAAGCTGCTTGCCTCTGGCAGCCAGAAAACATCTAGAGGTACTGCCCTTCAAAGGCACACCTTCCATGACCTTCTGCTACCCAGGTCCCACTTCCCAGCGGCCCATGAGCTCTGAACCCAACAATAAATTAGCCCACTGATGAGGTTGCTACCAGAGAAGTTCACCAAGGCCAGACCATATTTGGCAGAGCATTCTAGACCACTTCCTCTGCCCCCTGGGTCCTGGTCCTCAGCACAGGGTACACAGCAGAGCCTTAGCTCCTGGCAAGATGAAGAAGCCCCCTCCCCCTGCAGTGACCTGTGAGCTAGGCAGTCATAGAGCCTGGGTGTCCTCAGGCTTTTCGCAGTGGCATGAGGTGGATACGTATGGGTTCATGCTGATGTGATTCTGAATGCAATGATTCTGGAGTCTTTCTGGGAGTCTTCAAGCTTGTTTTGTAGCAGGGAGTTTCTATCTAAGGCTTAAAACCAGAGCAAGTACCATCCTTTGTCGGTAGGAATATGGCACAGGCCACAGGGTTTCCCTCTCTCATGAGACGCAGAAGCCAGATGGCCTAAGTTGACCAGGTACTTACAATGTCCTCACAGTCCCCACTGACCACTCCCTACAACCTCTGCATAGACATGACAGGACCTGTCACTCCAGCCACCGGCCTGACTCCTGCTGCCATCAAGATTACAAGGGCATCATCTTTGAGACTTGTGAGTGCTGCAAAATGCTATATATCCTCCGATGGGACTAACCCTTTCTGATTTTCACTGCAGTGCCCAAAACCACATGGTGTACATGATGCCGTACTAATGTACCTCAAAAGTGTTTGGCCCTCAGCACATAAAGCCTCGGGTATACATGGGTTGGGGCTTCTGCACTAATATGTCCCCTCACCCGCACTTCCCTAATCCCAGAATATCATTCCCAGGTTGTCAGGGAGACCAGAGTGGCTGGTGTGCTAGCAGTGGATAGAGTCATAGACTGAAGGGCATGCTATCCAACAATGAGACATACTATCACGACAGATAGCCTCTGTATTCTCTTCTTTGGAGGGAACAAGTCACCATATGGAAGCAGTAGAGACATAGATGGCCTGTACTGGGCTCCCTGTCCAGTGACCCCTACCCCAAGATCCATGTTCCCATTAGGCTAGGAAAGATCCTGGCCTTGTCTTTGTATCATATCGGAAGATTGCTCTTCTTCATGTGTTGTAAATGGCTTTGGGATGCCTGTGAGAGGCCTTGGGCGCCATATTTTGAGGGCAAGAGTTCCTTGGCCACCTCTTGGATGACACCCAGGCTGAAGTGGGTGGGATCACCTTGAGATGCTGTGTGCTGTGACAGATGTTGGGATCCTAGGAATCAATGTCTCATTGGACAGCTACCACCAACCAGTGAAGACTTGGCTGAAAACTGGTCACGTGGTCTGAGTGGCTATGTAGGTTAGCTTCTTATGACTGTGCAAATGCCTGAGGGAGCATCTGTTATTTTAAAAGATTTATTTTTATAGCCTTTATTTATGTGAATGTATGTGGTATGTGTGTATATGTGTGTGCACAGGAGTGCAGGTGCTCATGGAAGCCAGAGGCAAAGGATCCTCTGGCACTGGAATTACAAGCAGATTAGACATGGGTGCTGGGAACCAATCACAGGTCCTTTACAGGAACAGCAAGAGCTCCTGCCCTGAGGGAGCTCCTTTAGAAGAAGGAAAACTTTCTTTTGGCTCCTGTTTCAGGGGTCTCCATCTGTGTTCAGCTGGCTCCAATGCTGTGGGCCTATGAGGTAGTGTCACATAGCAGAGAGGGCACCAATGAACACTTTGTGGTAGCCAGAAAACAGAGAGAGCACAGAGAAGAATCCAGGACATTTGTAGCCCCCACAATGCACCCCATTGGCTTAGTTCCTCCAACCAGGCCCCTCCACACATTCTGCGTTTCCCAGGAAACGCCACTGGATTAAGGCTCCGGCAGTGGCTTAATCTTAGTCCATTGATAGGGCAGAACCCTTTTGATCCCATTGCCTCTGTAACTGGACCCAGCAGCTGGGGCCTGAGTCTTGAACACATGAGCCATTGGAGACCATTCCTGTCCAGACCAGTGGCCTTATGTAACACAGAGGTTACACCTGAGTACTATGGGGAAGACAAAGTTGCTCACTGCCATCCTTGTGGCAGAAGCCTTGCGGGCTCAGTGACTCAAGAGGCTGAGACAGGAGGATTGTAAGGTCAAAGATTGCCTGGGGATTACAGAGCAATTTTAAGGCCTAGAAAAATGTATATGTGTATATATGTATACATGTGTATATATGTATGTATACACACACACACACACACACACACACACACACACAACTCTTCAAGCTAACAAGAAACACATGTGCACATTAGATTGCCCTCTGGGGCCCACCTACTGGCCCTGAGGTCCAGTGAACTTCCCAGAGCCTGCTGAGCAGATAAAGGCCATGCCAGGCCTGGCACCTGACTGCTGCTGGCTCTGCCCACTCCTCCTAACCCATTCAGCTCTGGGTTCCCTCTCTTCTTACGTTATGACAGAATCCTAGGGCATCCCTCCTGGCATGACAGTCCTTCTGACCCCTTCAACTGCCAGAAAGGAAACTAGAAGGTAGAGAAGTGGCTTAGTGGGTAAGAGCACTGACAACTCTCCCACAGGTCCTGGATTCAGTTCCCAATGGCTGCTCCATATGGCTGCTCACAGTGACCTATAACTCCAGTTCCAAGGAATTCAAAGCCCTCTTTTGACCTCTGTAGACAATAGGCACATACATGGTGCACAAACATATATGTAGGCAAAGCACTCATACATATAAAATACAATAAAAGGATCAGAACCACCCTTGCCTTTCTTTTCTGCTCCATTTACTCTGAAGCACCAGGTCAGTTTGGATCCCAGGCACCCAGAGGAAGAGGAGATGAGGAAGGCATTAGGTTCAGTCGCCGTCCCCCCCGTGCCCCGCCCCTTACTTCACCTCTGCGGTGGGCTGACCTCCCACCTGCCAACAATGACAGCAAAGTGGAGTCCATAAGAAGTGTGGCGGTGCTTTAAAGTTCTAAACAAACCACAATCTTCACAGCAACAATGTTCCTTGAGCTGAGGAAACAGGGCCTTGGAAGTCCAGTAGTAAGGATTGAGAAGCCATTACCATTAAGGCCCTCAAGTGTTGCCAATGAGCATTCAAGAGACTGGCTCAAACCAGCACAGAGCAGCGTCCCTCACACGTAGCAAAGAATGCCTGTTTTGTCCCGGGGGTGGGGATTCACCGGGCACCCGGTGGCATCCAGTAGCATTCTCTTGGACCTGGCCAATAGTCTTGGCAAGCTGACATGGGTGTGTTTACAGTGAGGCACTGAGCTGAGCACCCTCTGTGCATCCCGCCCCACCCATGTGGGTTGTAAAAGGATTGCTGCTTGGCAACATTGTGTTTCAATGAATCGAAGCCAGGGATTAATAGAGTTCGGGAGCTGAGCTGCCTGCTTGGCAGGAGGTGGAAAATAAACAGAGCTTGAAGAAAGTTGATGTGTGTGGTAACAGCTTTTAGAAGGAGCATGCGCAGATAAGGCTGGAGGGGGGGGGGGTGAGTCCAGAATTCCCGGAAGTATCCTGGGTTCTGTCCTTGCTTGACCTCTTCTCAGCTGTAGGGTCCTCAAACTGCAACCAACTCTCTGAAAATAACTCATCAAAGGGACTGGGAAAGTGACATGGGCACATGGTGGAGGCAGGGTGTCCTATAGGCTCAAAAGACACTCAAAGAACATCTGTAGCGATCCCAGCCCTGAACTGTACGTGCCCTATAGAAAGCTCATTATGAAAAAGGGCCATGTGTACACATGCCTGCTAGGACAGTTACCCAGATTATGAATTGGCAAACTCGTCTACTTGGTGTGTGTGGTTTGCAATCCCAGCCCAGTGTCATAGTGCTCTCCTAGCCATTCATAGATAAAGGCAAAGTGGAAGCATGTTTCCACCTGAAGCTGAACAGAGTCACTCTCTTCTGGGGTCAGCTCTCATGTTGTTAACAGTGTTCTGGTGGTGTACCCAAGTCCACAGTTCTCTCATTCTGTGCTTCATTCATGGTGATGGTATGGCTGTTTACAATGGCCTGCCACCTGAAGTGCGGGGAATACCTTGGTTTAAAAAAAAAAAAAAAGAAACGGAAAAAGTTTTGGGGAAGTGGGATGTTTCCACACATGGCACATGGTACAGTGCTTGCTGCTGTGACTTCAAAGCCAATGAATACATTCCCTATACCTGTAATAAAATGCCTGAGACATCCCGAAAGGTGTGGAGGTTTGAATGAAAAGATGTGTTTGAACACTTGGTCTTTGGTTAGTGGAATAATTTTGAAGAGGTGACAGAAGTTTTGGGAGGGCAGACTTGCAGAAGAAGTGCACGACTCAGGGAGGGCTTTGAGTCTATAGCCTTGTCTCACTTGCAGTTTGAGCTCTGGGCTTCCTGTATGTGGTCAAGATGTGAGTGCTCGAGCTTCCTGCTTGTGCCAGCATCCCTTACTCACCACTGTGGACACCTACATCACTGGCACTGTAAGGCAAAATAATCTGTTCCTTGAGTTGTTTTGGTTGTGGCATTTTTATTACAGCAACAGAAAAGTAACTACTACAAAGGGTTTACTTTAAATTGGAGAGATGGCTTAGCAGTTAAGAATGCTCATTGCTCTTGCAGGAGACCTGTGTAGCTCGGAACCCCTGTAAATCCAGATCCAGGGGACCTGGCACTCTTTTCCGGCCTCCAAGGGCTCTGCACTCATGTGAAAAGTGCTAATACACACATACAGATAAATAAAAATTGAGGAGAAAAAAAAAAGAAATTCACAAAATGTTGGCTAAGTGTGGTGGCACACTCTTACATTCCCAGAGGCAGGCAGATATCTGTGAGTTCAAGGCTTATCCAGAGATATATAAGGAACCTTGTCTCAAAACAACAACAACAAAGTGTTTGCTTTAGCTCATACCTTCAGATGTTTCAGTGTCTGCTTTATGCCTGTGGCAGCTCAACATCATAGCATCATGGTTAGAGAGGGAGGGGGCAAGGGACAGAAGAGGGCTGTTTACCTCATAGCAGGTAAGCCATGAAAGAGAAGATTAAGGATGAGCCAAACTCTCTGCTTCTGTTCCCAGTGACTTGAGGTGACAGAGCTTACTTGAATCAGAGAACTCAGAGTACCAGGAGAGTTTCTATGGTTACTGTTCCTTTTTTTTTTTTTTTTTTTTTTTTTTTTTTTTTTTGGAACAGTTTGGCTTGGTTGCTTTTCTTTTGGTTTTGTGATGGGGGTTTCACTCTATTGCGGTAAGAGTTTGGTTTCTTTAAAAACCTAGTTATGTTATGTGAATATGTTTTGTTTTGTTTTTGCTTTATTCCCAGGTGTGGGATAAGAGGCCGCTTCAAAGTAGGTGATTATGCTTTACCTCATGCACTAGCAAGGTGTGATCTTTGCCAGCAGCAGATAGTTTAATTCTGGAGACTCTGAAGAGAGTATAAATGGGAGAGCCCTGGGAGCACTTGTGGTGGCTGCTGTTCTCCATGCTGCTGCCCCCCCCCCCCCCCCCCCCCCCGTGCTGGTTTCTCCTGCTGCTGCATCTGCTATTGTGTTTGCTATTGCTGGATTACTGGTTTACTGGTTTGCTGGAGATTCTGACAGACAAAGACTGGACTTGCCTCAAAGAACTCTACATCCCTAATTAGCAGGAAGTAATCCATAGAGGTCTACACCCTCCTTCCTCTCTAACTTTTCTCTCCTACCTAGTGTTGGGTGTTTGAAAGACATTAGGGTGGAATAAGGGTTGGAAGGGAGGTAGATGTATAGGAACCCAGTAAAATAGATTTTAAAAAAACACTCCTACACTCTATAGCTTTGGCTGGTCTGAAACGCACTATTGTAGACTAGGCTGGCTGTCTACATCACCATTCTGGCCTTAAATATTTCCATGTCTCTAAAATGAGTTAAATAAAAAACAAAAGAAAAATTAGTTAGAGGATTGGCTCCCCGCACTTGGGAGGTGGAGGCATGAGGATCAGGACTCTAAGGCCATTCGCTATTACCTAGTGAGTTTGAGGCCAGTCCTGACTACATAAGACCCTGGTTGGGGTGTGGAGTTTCAGAAAAGAGTAGAGTTGGGATTCTCACATTTTGACAGTTACTGTGATTGTTGAATACTTTCACAAAGGCCATAAAGGCAGGATGGAGCCTATTAAATCTGTGCCTGACACTGTCAATGTCATCACCTTGTTCCATGAATGTCCCCCTCCACAGCTGTCACAGTCCAAGAGTTCATAGTGTAGATAAAGGACTAGGACTAGGGTGAGTGCTAGATGGCTCCCAGGCCTCAGTTCTTCAAAGTGGCCACCTGGATGTTAGCCACTCCTAGCTACTCTCCGTCTGTGGCCACTGTCATGTCCTGTTGTTCAGTGGCACGGTCACTTCACACTGGTTTCATGTGTTTACTCTCCTCCACAGTGCTGTAGCCAGGCCCCCCCTTTTCTACCTTCCTCCCTCTCGTGGATCCCCATCTTTCTCAGGATAAAACCCAAGGTTCACCCTGTGCAGCCCTGGGTGCAGGTCCCTGCCCACATCTCTATTTTTGACAGATCCCACATGACCCCTTATTCTTGGATTTAACTGCATGATGATCACTCAGGCCCTCCAACATACTGTATGTACCCTGTCTGTTTCACATGTCCTTTGCACATGACAAGCTGCCCCTATGCCCATACCCACTCATCTTGTCCCAACACTTTTTCCTGTTTCATCTGTCCATACTTGAGCCCCACTTTGTCACTTCCCCAATGTTACTGGCTCTAAGAAGAAGTGGGCTCCAAATGTAGCTCTTAATTTGCCTCCTCCTTCCATAGCCTGTGTCTGGAGACCTCTCTCATTTATTTGTATGAGTATATGCTAAGTGGTCACCAGATGATTTTTTTTTAAAAAGCCCTGTAAGGCCAGACTCTGGGGCCATATAACACCACTGTGTCCCCAAAGCACAAGGTGGGCCCAGCACATTGGAGGCACTCACCAAACACTTCACAGTTCAGGAAACACTTGCCACTGCTGTACCCTGGGGGGGATCCTAATGAGGAATGCCCTACCCTTCCCATGCAGTTAATAGACAGGACAGATCTACTGACCCTGTCATATAACCTTGTAGGTTGTCACAAAAGTGAAGCTTCACCTGTTGGAAGCTAAGGGGCTTGGAGGAACAGTTAGAGCACATAGTCAGTGAGGGTTGGGGCTGAACTAGAAGCCTGACTTGACTGACCCAGAGCCTGGGCTCCAGCCCCTCCCTGCTGCCTCTGCCTTGTGCTCTCATTCTGTCTGTCTGTCAATTCCACAGTGCTGTTTGCAGTAAGAGGATGCTGTAGCTGGGGGCCTTAGCATCTGGCTTCATCACTCTCCCTGCCTATTTCCCTTTATAGGAGCCGGGTCCAAAAGAAGAGGAAGTAGGGGCCCAGGCTGGACCATGTTCAGGGCCTTTACACACCCCTACAAAAGGGGCTCTCTGCATGGAGCAGCCAGTCTACCTGCCCAGCATCCCTGCAAGGGTAGCCTTAGCATCTCTCAGCCATACAACACTGAGAGTGAAATTAACTTGACCCACACTCCTGTGTTTGACATGGGGAAACTGAGGCCCGTCCCTGAGTCACAGAATGGGTATCAAAAGCAAAAAGGAAAAGTAAAGCTCTAGACTCTCTGGCTACGACATCCATCCTGGCCTCCTGGCTCCCTAGTGAATGGGGTATGGGAAGATGCTGTGTCTACCTGTCTCCCATGGGATAAGAAATGTCACCACACATTCTCTGGTCTCAGAGGACTTTCTTCAAGTTCTGTACAGAATGGAAACATCCATGGATAGGTGAAGTGGGACAGGTGATCGTAAGTGATCAGAGATGCTGTGGTTATTCACTCATGTATCCACTCATCCATTTACCATCTGTCCATCCCCTTCTCTCTCTCTATCTGTGTCTCCAGCTACCATCCATCCTTCTAATCTAATCATCCATCTACCACCTCTCTGTCCTTCCATCCACTCAGCCACTCATCACATGACAATCCGTCCACTCACCCATTCTACATCGATCCATTATCCATGCACCAATCCACTCATCATTTCACCCATTCACCCATCATCCAAGTATCTACCCATCATCTGTCTCCATCTACTCACCCCATCCATTTACTCATTCCCTTCTTTCTCCATCCATTCATTCATCTACCCATCTATCTCTTTCCTTGTCTGTATCTCCTTCACTCACCCATTCATCCATCCACCCACTTGCCCCCTTTTCTCTCTGTTGTATATCGGTCTTCTATCCAGGCATTTAACCATGCCATTTTGTGATTGTCACTGAGTGCTGCTGACTCTGTGACTGGCTTCCTGGGAGATGAGCAGGCTCATCTGCCACTTCCTCAGAGCTTGAAGAACCCTGACAGCACAGGACCAGAAGCTTCATTTCCCCTGTGTTGAGATGGTTGTATTAACAGAGGGATCTACTCTTGGCCTCACAAAGAGACAGCCAAACAGAAGAAATGTGCAGTCACCATCCCTGGGAGCTTTGTCTCAGCTCTTGTTGTAAACACTGGCTGCTGAGCCTGTCAAGGGTCCTGACTCGTGTATGGGCATTTAGTGTACCTGTGTGAGCTATGGCAGATTTCTAGAGCCCAGTCCTTCACAGCCCGCCCTCTAGAGGTGCCAATAAGAGTGCCTACACTGAAACCCCTGCCTGACTTTATTCAGATAAGCTAGTTTATTGTTGTTGCTGCTGTCATTGTTACCAAAATAGTCTTATTTTAGAATGAAGCTTCATTGCTACCATAAATGGACAAACCAGCAATCATAAATAGAAAATAGCAACTAGGAAATTTGAAGAAGAACCTGAAAGCCCAGAATTTGGGAGGTAGAGGCAGGAGGATCAAGAGTTAAAAGTTACTCTGCTACAAAGTGAGTTAGAGGTCATCCTGGGCTACATGAGGCCTCGACTTAAAAACAAACAATTGGAGAAGGCTAGCAGCTAGGGTCCTTAAGTTCTGGGTGGAGAACACTTCCTGTCTGTAAGAGGCCACACTCCCTACTTCTGAATGATCCCCAGGGAGCTGGCGAGTGGATCAATGACCCACACTGAACTGACACCTTCTCCTCAAGTTCCCACAGTGCACCACCTGTCACTAGGGGACAACAGAGATGGGTCACCACTGAAGGTCCCTGAGTGACATGGGGTCACTCCTACTCTAGAGGGAGCTCTGAGTGCCGCCCTGTGGATACCCTTGAGCTGACCCCATTGAGACCTCCAGGAGACTGAGGTCAGGAAGTGGAATGGATTCTGTAACCCAACCTGATGGGGGTGCATCAGACCCTGACCTCTGAGGAAAACCAATACAGACAGCAGAACCAAAGCCTTGTGAGTGTCAGGTATAGCCCTCCTTCCCAAAGAACTTGACCCTGGCCATGACACCCCTAATCCCCAAAGCCCATGTACCAGGCCCCCAGATGTGGCCTTTTGAAAGCCTCACAGTATGGTCAAGTTTAAGCAGATACACCTTGCTCAGCCCTGCCTCTGCCCAGTGACCCATGCAGACCGTTCCTCCTCTGATAACATGTGTCTGAGGAACCAGAGGTCCCAAGTCTGGCCTGGGCTGGGCTCCAGCACTCCTCCATGTCCCCTCACCCTTCTCTGGAGCAGCAGAGGTAGTATCAATTGTGTCCCTTATCTGAAAAAAAAAATACCCCACGATGGGCTCAGATTTCAGAAGGGTATTTGGGATCTGAGAACTGCCACTGGCTCTATTCAGACACAAAGAGGCCCACTTTCTCCTTTGGCCTTGGCTCCTGCCAAGTGCCAGCCAAGAGGAGGGTTGTCCCTGCCCTGTCCCTACCCCAATCAGAACAACCCAGCTAGGGAAGGCAGGGAAGACTGCCAAGGGCTAGCCAGTGAAACAGGGCACATACTTCAATCCATCCTCCATCTTTCCATCCATTCAGGGCTGATGTTTGACACTCGAGCCCAGGAGAGCCCTGTGAGCTGCCTAGAGATCAGCGCTTGCCAAGGCCACCGTGGCCTTGGTCACACTTTCTATTCATGTTGAAGTAGTGTCCCCCAGTAGTTTCCTCCTCAGGAGCACATGGCCTGCTGCTGTCAAGAAAACAGGCCTTCTAGTGCAATGCAGAGATTTAGGGGATGGAGAGAGTGGGAGCGGGAGGGGGCATCCACACATCTTGGCCAGAAATGAAACAGAAACATTATGAAGAGAGAGAGGGTGAAATTCCACACCCCAGATTCTTATTGGCAGAGTGGGCAAGATGCCTGAGACATCAGTGGAGCCGCCTCTCCTCAGGGCACACCCTGCGGAATGCTAGGTGATTCCAGAAGAGATCCTGACTGACATCAAGTAGGGATGGGAAAGGCTGGGTCAGGCCAACCGAAGTTGGCATCCATCAGACAGGACTTGTCAGACCTTTGATGTATTTGTTCTCTTGTGAAATTAACAAAGAGGCTCAGGTGTCCGGCATGAGACAGTCCTTCACATATTCCACTTGTGGCGTCAGATTTGGAGAATGCTGAAGATTAGTGTTCCCCAAAGCTCATTCTTGTGACTTAAATGTAGCCCAAACCCCAGCCCACAAACAGGGACACTCAAGCCCAAGACAGGCTGCCATTTTCCCAGCATCCTACCAGAAGCCCTGAGATAAGAACCTAGGACTCCTGGAAACAGGCTTTGGTAGGGGAGTATATAGGCTGGGTCTTGGAAGCTACTAGCATGTGAAAAAGTCGGATTCACATGGGCTGACGCAATCCTGGAGAAGGCAGGAGTCCTGCTAAAGATCCAGTGAACATGAGCCAGTACCCCATGATTTGATGGGCCAGCCAGAAGAAAACCAGGTGCATGCTGGAACCTCATTGCCTCCCTATATGCCCAGAGGGGACCTCAGGGTTCCCCTAAGTTTAGTCCCTATGGACTTGCAAAGAGTGATAATGCTTTAAGTGTATCCCCAGGCACCCTATTCCAAGAAGCCTCCTGATTGGCACCATACTGCCTTCCTACTTCACTTACCCAGGAATCCAGGTGACTGCTCTCCGGTGATTTTGGCCTTTACCCCACTCTTCCCTGTAGGCTTTTTGTTTGGCCCCTGTGGGACCCCCTTGTAGCTGCTGCAGAGTGGAAAGGGTTAAACTTCACACACAGGTCATCAGTGCCTTCCTTGTAGCCTCTGGCCTGCCACTCCCTCAGACTTAGCAATGCCACCTCTGTCCCAGTGCACAGAGGACAGGACTGTGGCTGAGGAAAGAAAGCTCTCTTAGGAACAAGGCCCCCAGCCCTGCCCTGTTTTCTCTTCCTGGTCACATGTGACATCAGGGTCCCCTGAGTTCTGCCTGATACCACAGGGCCGTGCTTCTCTGCAGCAGCACTACTCCACTGCCCTGAGGCCTGGTCCCCATGGGCTTGTGTCAAGGCCTGGGCTGCAACTGTGCTCTAAGGATTCTGTCCCCCCCTCAACTGGCTGACTGGAAGGAGATCAGGGTGATAGGGAGTCACCTGCAGTTCAAAAGGTCATGGAGTATGAGCTGACTGACACTTGTGACAAGCTCTGGCTTCATTCCTACTTCCCCATCCTGAGACCTAACTCCATCCTCAGGTCTCTCCAGAATCTTCTATGCTAGAAGGTGGGGGAATGGGTCCCAACAGAAGCTCCCCTCCCAGCCTTTGTCATTATTCATAAACAGAAAAATATGGTTACAGGTTTGTAGCCATGATCAGTGAGGACAAAACCTTAGCTGAGATGACACCCAAGAACTTCCCTCCTGGACTGAGAGACGGGGTCTCCTTTCCTTCATAATAAAAAATTCACCAGCCAAGGCAGATAACTCATCAATCTTTCATCCCAGTCCTTGCTGGGGGAGATGGGACACCACAGTGAACCAGAACTGGCTGCCTACAGCCTGGGGACAACACCCCCATCCCCATGAGCTCAGGCTCTTGGGTGATTATACAGCCTTGGGGCTTCCCAGAAAGGGCACTAGGCATGACAAGTGGCCAATTCTGTGCTTTCTGCTTGCTATAGGAGAGGGCCAGAAAAGGAATATGTGGATAGAATATTAGTCAGCCATTAAAAAAAAAAAAAAAAAGAATGAGATTCCCATCACTGATGGTCAGGTGAATGCAACAGGAGAACCTGGGGTTGAGTGAAATAAATCACATGCAGAGAGACAAATACTGTTTGTTCTTAGTGTTGAAAAGTTGATCCAGCAGAATAGAATAGAATGGTAGTTACCAGAGCCTGGGGAGGATGGGGGAAAGATACAGGACCTTGATGGGCACAGGGTACCGCTGGGTAGGAGCATCTCCCAATGGCTACAGAAAGCTGACTGTCAGCCATACAGTATCTATTTTGATGTAACTAGCAGAGGGGATGGTGCGTGTTCTTAACACAGAAATGATGAGTGCTTAAGCTGATGGGCATGGCAGTGACCCCACCAGATCAACACACGTGATATTCACATGTTGAAGTGCCACCCCGCACCCTATGAATCTGTACAGCCTGTCTGTGGAGAGGAAGTGTCAAGAAGCATCACAATGGTTGTGTGGGTAGCACACCTGTGTGTGAATCTC
Source organism: Acomys russatus (assembly GCF_903995435.1). Lineage (NCBI taxonomy): Eukaryota > Metazoa > Chordata > Mammalia > Rodentia > Muridae > Acomys > Acomys russatus. Next base: position 41,556,078 of record NC_067149.1, on the reverse strand, counting down.
AACTGGGCACCACATGTGAGGACCCCCGTGCAGGGCAGGCTTGGCACCACCAGCTGCCAACTGACTATGCTGTGTCTGTGTTGTCCTAGGGCTAACCTGCCCTCTCTGCACATTCTCCACAGCTTCTCTGGGACTCCTCCTCTGTATTACGAGATCAGCAATATTAATAGTAATATACCTAAAATTAAAACAACCCAGAACATTATCTCAGTAGACAGAGTGAAGGTACAGATGAGGATAATGGGCACTTTAAACAAACAAAATTTACTAGATCGACTCTGATTCCTATGTATTTACAACTATTTGTTCTCTGTGAACTGTTTTGTGTTTGGAGGACTTAAATTATCTTTTCATTTTAATCTTTCTACTGGCCAGATTTATTTTATAGCTATAATCTGTTGTGGTGAGGCTGGCTCTAATCCTTAAGAAAGATTGGCATTTCATGAGGTTCTCTGGGTATATAGTATAGATATATTATGGCTTTCAGTTTACCATTTCTATGGGGCTCTTGAATATGTGGAAGAGTGGGTCTCTGACTCCTGTGCCTTTTCTTGGGCTCTTTTCCTTCTGATGGTTTGCCTTGTCCAATTTCAGTGTGATTGCCTCTGTTCTATCTTATTTTTCATTTTGTCTTATTTAGTTGTTTCCTCTCTTAGAAGCCTGTTCTTCTTTAATGGGAATCAAAAAGGAATGGATCTGGGTGAGAGGGGAAGAAAGGAAGACCTGGGAGAGACAGAGGGAGGGAAAACTGCAATGGAGACATATTGTATGAGAAACGAATCACTTTTGAGAGAGAGGGAGGGAGAGAGGCTCAGCCTCAGCCTAGTGGTTGAGGGCAGCCTTGATGGAACAATGAAAGTCAGTCCACAGTGGCTGCAACCAGGAGGGAGGGACAGCCCACAGGCAAACAGACCCTAGGTTCTGCCACTTTCTGGCCACTGCAACCTTTGCCCTTGTCCTCGGTTTCCCCAGCTGTGAAAGTCAAGTGTTTGAGAAACACTTGGCTTTCCTCTGGTGTTGGGTTCTGGAGGCCTGGCAGGAGGTTACTGCTTGTCTGCTCATCTTTTGCCCAGAAGAGCTCTAAGGAGGATGTTTGGACTGCCTGCTCTGGCCCGTGACTACCCTACCCACCTTATGTTCCTGTGACTCCACACCTAGCTCTCTGTGAACTCAGGCCAGGTGGCTTTTCCAGGAAAGGGACAGCCTGGCTCAGGTCTGAGAAGAACAAGAAGGGCACCATGGCAGGGAACAAACAGTGCAGTAGCAGGGAAGACTAAAGGGCAGGACTCTGGGTTGGGGGTAAGGTAAAAAAACAGAGGCCCACAGTATAGGCTGAGGCCACCAAACAGAGCCAAGAGGGTCAACGTGCCCAGTGCTGATACATAGTCATAATGTAGAAGCCAGCTTCGGGGACCATAGCGTTTAGTTACTGGAGGCTTGTGACCTGAAGGGTGTGGAGAGAGTGGGCTCTGTGATGAGTATAGAATAAAGGTGCAGGGACACAGGGGCACAAGGCCAGCTATCCGGTGTTTGCCCACCAGGATCTGCTCCTTGCCATCTTTCAGTCTTGTCACATGCCTGGAAGTGTCCTGGGTAGACTGTTTCACTGTTGTCTTCCTGTTACACCCAGCTGATGGAAAGCTCTAGAAAGATTAGAGTAAAGGTGTGGGTGGAGAGACACTATAAAGTGTATAGTCTTCTCCTTCTCTTGGGATCACCTGGAAACTGGTGTTTGTGTGACAGCAGGTGTCTGTTCCTACCACCCTCCCTGGGCCTCGGTATGGAACCCTACTCCCACCCCATCCAAAGCAGAGACACCAGGACAGGAATCCCCAACCTGTGCTGCTGCTGAGGGGCCCCCTGCCTACACCTGTGCCATTCCTAGAGGACATGGTAGCCTCACGTCCCTGATTGGCCCCTAGAGTAGGCTATACACATCATGCCTTTCTATTTGCACTGGTTCTTCTCACCCTTCACCTTCCAAAGAACAGGTCCAGTCCTCTCAATTCCAAGCCCCACAAGCTAGCTTCTGACCTCTAATTGTTCATGGTGGCATGTGTGATCCCACACATAGACATCATTGTCCTGGCTGGTTATTTCACAATTTGACCCAGCTAGAGTCATCTGGAAAAAGGAACCTCAATTGAGAAAATACCTCTGCCAGATTTGTGTGTTATTTAGTAATGATTGACATGGGTGGGCCCAGCCCATTGTGGGTGGTGCTTACCTCTGGGCAGGTGGGCCTGGGCTGCATTAGCAGGCTGAACAAGCCAGGAGGAAGAAGCTGGTCAGCAATGCGGCTCTGCAGCCTCTGCTTTGCGTCCAGGCTCCGACCTTGAGCTCCTGCCCTGACTTCCCTCAGTGATAAAGTGTGACCCGAGAGATGTCTCCCCAAGTTGCTTTTGGTCATGACTTCTTATACAGTAACAGGAACCATAACTAAAACAATTATACGTACACAAAAAATTATGTTAACGTTTTTCAATTTAAATTTAAAAATTAAGATCTGAACCCCTGGCAGCCAAGCCGCCTGATGCACCTTTTTGCTTTTGTCTTCCTGCAGGGTTTGCCACCCTCGGAGTACGGAGCTCACAGCAGTGGAGGAGACAGGTGAGTGTGAGCCGCTTGCCCCTGTGCGCATATGCCAACTCTGCTTGAAGGCCTTGATTGAGAATTGCAAACCCGTGTGTGTGTGTGTGTGTGTGTGTGTGTGTGTGTGTGTGTGTGTGTGTGTGTGTGTGTGTCCTACTACCTAGATACCCTGCTCCTGAGAAGGAGGGATGGGGGAGGGGCAGGGGGAGGGCCCGGCCTGTGGGTGATGCTCGTGAAAGCTATAGTTTGAACTGGTTTTCTGGCTCTCCACTTTGGCTGGGGTTCTATGGGCCCTGGAAAGTGCCTCTCAAAAACCAATATGCTTGTGTGGATATGTGGCCATCTTATCAGCCATTCAGCCATAGTATCTTTTCATTACATCAGATTCATCTCATTATCATCACATTGAGGCCAAGAGGCTTTTTAAAAGCGGGGTTGGGGGAGGGGGTGTCAAGACCTTGAGAAAGCAAAACACTAAGCATGGAGCGTGCTCTATAAGGACTTGGGAGCCTGCCAAGGAAATTCCCTGGAACCCACTGACTGCTCTGGGCTAGCTATTTTTTGGCCTCTGTCCTCTGCAGGACGAGAGCTCTGTGGACTAGCCTGGACCATTTACCCTCATGAAAGGTGTCTAAGGCTCCAAGATACTTGTTTACAAACAAAGGTTTATCAACATGGTGCCTATGCCTAGGGGCCGCCTTGGGCAGGCAGTGGCCTCTGTCTTGCCTGGTGGATGTGTGTGAAGCTGGCACTCCTCCCAGAAGGAAAGGGTGGTAGCTGGAGGGTGTGTGGCAGGAGGATAACCTTCCCCTGCCGCCTGGCTGACTAGTGGGCCCTCAATTGGGTTTCCATGGCACTCTCTGTTGGAAATGGGGAAAGAAGCCTAGAAACTTCCATCCGATCACCCATGGGGTAGCTGTGACAATTGTTAGGTATGACTATGGTGCTATCGACAAGGATGGCTTCTGTGTGCCATGATCCATGTAAATGGCATGCATGAAGCTCCCGTTTCTAGTCAAACGCCATCTGCACTGGTCTACAAAACAGGCCCCATTTGCTGTAGAAATGGTCTGACTGGATTGGCCCAAGCAGGGGCCCCCCGGGTCTTGGCATCTGGGCCCTTGCAGCTCTAGCAGGTGAGAGTGGGGCTGGCCTCTGTAGTTCTGGCAAGTGAGATTTGGTGGTCACCTGAGCAGGTCATGGTTGTTCTCTGGATACTGCAAGGACCTGGTTTGGCACTTAGGCTTTGGTCTGAGGACAAGGCATGCATCAAAGGAAACTCATGAGGGTGCAAAAAAGAGTCTCTCATCAGCTCAACCAGAGGACAAGGTGGGAGGAGACAGATGGAGAGACCTGAGGTCAGGCCACAGCAAGGAAGAAGGATTGGACCCCAGGTCCACATATCATCACCCTTCCTGGAGATAGAATGTGCCTCCCAGCTTCACCCACTTCTCTCCAGGAGAATGCTGAGGGGTGTTTTTCCCCCCTGCCTTGTCTGTGAGTCATGTCCAATCAGTGCATCCTCCTCTAGCTGTCACTCAACTGTCCCCATGGTAATGGAGTTAACGTAGTCATGAGTGTTTGTAACCCAGAAGAGCAAATGGCATGTTGGCCATCACAAGTCTTTAGCATGTGAGCCTCTCTGGCTCAACCTCCACAGATATGGGCAGCCCCCATTCTCCGGCCTGGCATACTAGAGCCTTGTCATGCTTGTAAGAAGGTGCCATGACGGTCTGAGAGTGTCCTATCAGCTCCCCGGGCTGGAGCAGAGACCAGTACATATGGATACTGCCTCGGCATTGTGGGTAATGTGTGAGCCCCTGGTCTTTCCTGTCATGTAGAGGGAAGTAGCAGACACTCAGACTTCTCCCTTTCCATCTACAAAATGGCTCCCTACTCCACAGTGTCAGAAAAGCATCCAGGCCACCCCTTTTCCTTATGCCCCATTGCCTCTTGCCTTCTCCTGTCTCGCTTCCTGGAGTTCTTATTTAAAGGGCACCTTCATTTCAGCCAGTGATTGGGAGCCACTTTCTTGTGATGACAATGGACCCAGGTTTCTCTTCCTTTTCCCTTTTATCTTTGGGAAATGTTTATAATTATGCCACAGACCCTAGGAAATTGTCACACCCTTGCCCTGCAATGTGCCTTAATGACTAGAAAGTGTTAGCACTTCCTCTTTCATAGCGTCAGTAATTCCTAACTAGTAATCCCCCTTCCAGGAAGCCCGCCCCGAGGAAGCTGCCTGAGATGTGCACAAAGACGCACTCAGGAGGATGTTTATCAGGGCGTTTTTATGTTAGTTAAAAATAGAAAGAAGTGCATGCCCAAGTGGGGCAGATTGCAGACTCTACTGAGCCACCTGCAGATATGGAAGATTCTGGAAGGCAGCCATTGAAAACTGCTTGAGAAAAACCTTTAATAATGTAGGGAACACCGTCGTATTTCAGAGTTAAGGGAAAATGCAGTTTTTGCCAAAATTATGTTTCTGTAAAAATATGGGAAAGAACACAGGTTAGAAAAAAGAACCAAGGAGGAGGGAGGGAGGGAGAAGGGAGGGTGAGGAAAAGAGGGATGAGGGAACTGAAGAAAACCATATACAACTTTGCAGGGGGCATGAGGAGTTCATTTTCTTTGTTGTTCTTTTTCTGTGATCTCTCAGTTTCCCGTGGTGATTTATCCAGCATGTACATATTCACAGAACAGTTACCACTCAGCCACATGTCTGCCCCACCTATAGGATCCAGTGGGCATTTTACAATCTGTTGTATGAAGTAAATGTAGTCTGATACTTTTCCTTCTAAAGTGTTTCTTTCTCAAAACCTTTTTATAAAAGATGTGTTTATTTGTATTTTACGTATATGAGTGTTTTGCCTGTGTGTGTATATGTGAACCATGTCTGTGGAATTCCCTCAGAAACCAGAGGAGGACATCAGATACCCTAAAACTAGAGTTACAGACAGTTGCGAGCTACTGTGGGTGATGGGAACAGAGCTCAGGTCCTCTGGAAGAGCAGCTGGTCTCCATGCCACCCCTGGAGCTGTGACTCTGAGGGCACTGGCTTGGAGAGTGTGACTGTGCTGCCCAGTGCCGGAGAGGGTACAGCGTAAGCAGTAGAGGTTTATTCTCTTGTAATTCCAGAGACTGGGAGTCCAAGTTCAAGGTGTGGCAAGTTTAGTTCCTTTTGAGGACTGTGTACTGCTGTCCTCCCCATGGTCTTCCTTGGTGATGTTGGTGTTTTGTTTTCTTCTTGTAAGGACCACTTGGATGGGATGGGGGTCCACACTCACAACTTCATTTTAATTCATATCCCTCTGCCTCTGATTAGGATGATTTACAGTGGGGTTCCCTCCTGATTGACTCCCCTAATGGAGACATGGATACTGAGAAATCACTAGCACACCTCATGCACTTAGCATCATAGTTGGCAGCACAGCATACATTCTCAGAGGGCCATGGTCCCCACACTGATCACAGGGTGCTGTGACCAAGTGCATGGCAAGCATTACCAGAGACTATGCCATCCTGGGGTAGCTGAGAAACATGCGAGAAGCATAGTAAAGAGAAAAATCTAATTTAATTTTCATCTTAGGTAAGAGACCTCCTGCACACACATAGGCAAGCTCTGGGGAGAAGAGACTTGGAGCTTCAACAAGTAAGACAAGAGAAGTGGTCAGTCCATAGCAGAGGTGCCCTGTCCAAGTGACTTTAGCCACTTAGTTGACAAAGCCACCCTAAGTTTGGAGAGAGGGCAGGAGGGAGGTGAGTGTGGATGGGGAGGTGGTTCATTGTCCACTCCGAGAAACTCGTGGGAGGAATGGCGTGACCCCCAGCTAATCCTGTGCACATGACTGACCTCAACCTATCCAGCAAGACCAGATGCAGCAATGTGACCAACTATCCCCAACTAAGCCCATCAGTAGAGGTGGCCACCCGAAAGACATAGTAAAATCACTCACTGCTTACACATTCATTCTGTTATGAAATCCTGAAGCCTTTGAGGTAAGAAACACTGATATATATATTAAAAAAAAAAAAACATTAAACACTTACAGTTGTGGTCTAAACGTTAAAAACCAGACCTTAAAAAGTAATTTTTCTCCATGTCAACTCAAAAGTAATTTTGATTTATAAAACCAATGGCAGAAAGAAAGAACAGACCAGTTGTATCAGTCACTCTCTGTTGCTGTAACAACATATCTAAGGCTGTATACTTTATAAAGAAAAAGGACATGTTCAAGTCCTCCCATTAATAGAGACCTTTTGATCCTGCAGTCAGTTGGGGTGGGGGTGGCAGTTGACTGATTTCACCCTGAGTCCCTCTGTGGCTTTTTCATCCTGACCTTCGTGGTGCACTGTCCCAGCTTTGGTGTGTCATCTACTCACAAAGTATTCTTTGCTTTAGCACAGACTGCTAGAAACTGCCCAGCCCTTCCGTGATTCCTTCCACGTCTCTGTGAATAAATCTTCATTTAAGGTGGTTAGAAAGTAAAGTGCTGTGCTTACTGTGTTTCTGAGTAGCAGGTCGTCCGTGAGTCACCTTTGCTAGCTGCATCTAGGAAAGGCATTTATTTTTAACCTTGACAGCCCGTGCCTCGTGAGAAGCACAGAGGTGATGAGGCAGCTGGGCCCTCAGGGAAGAGGGGTTGTTGTTGTTGTTGTTGTTGTTGTTGTTGTTGTATGATGCTGTTTTATTACTTATAGAACAAAGAAAGTCAAAAGATTCAAAATGTTTAGAGATTGCATTGGCGGGGGTCCACAGGTGTGTTACATCCTAACTGCAGCTTCCCCTTCCCCCTCTCCTCCCAGTCCTCCCCCTCCCCTGTCCCTCTAGCTATTTCTCCCTTTCTCTTCAGAAAAGGACAGGCCTCCTATGGATATCAACTAGCCTTGGCAATATAGAGTTGCAGTAAGACTAGATGCATCTTCTATTGAGGCTAGATGAGGCAGACCACTTAGGGGAAAGGGTCCCAAAATCAGGCAACAGAGTCAGACACAGGCCCCTGCTCCCACTATTAGGAGTTCCACATGATGACCAAGCTATACAATTGTTACATATGGGCAGAGAGCCTAGGTCAGTCCCATACATGCTCTCTGGTTGGTGGTTCAGTCTCTACCAGCCCCTGTGGACCCAGGTGAGTTGATTCTGTTAAGTTTTCTTGCAGTGCCCTTGACCCCTCTGGCTCCTACAATCCTTCCTCACCCTCTACCACAGGGTTCACCAGGCTCCACCTAATGTTTGGTTATGGGTTTCTGCATCTGTTTTTATCAGTTGTTGGGTGAAGGCTCTTTGACGACAGATATGCTAGCTCCTGTCTGAAAGTATAGCAGAATATCATCAACGTGTCAGGGGTGGGCTCCCTTTCATGCCATGAGTCTCAAGCTGGAGTAGTCATTGCTTGGCCATTCCCTCAGGAAGCAGGCTTTCTATTGGAGGGAGACAGACCATGAGCAAATGGATCCATATGTGTCAGATGCCAGGGACCATCCTGAAGTATGCAGGCAGTGAGAGGATATGATGGGGGGGCAGGATAGGGGAAAGGACTGTTTTATATAAGGGGGTCAGGTAAGCTTCCTTGCCTTTGGGGCCAAAATGAAGCATCATGAGGACCCAGGATAGGCTACAAGGGGCTCTGGGGGAGACATCCCCCCAGGGCTATTGATAGAGTATATTGTAGGCTCCAGTAGAAGCAGGAGACCAGGAAATGGGGGTGTTTCTGACAAACCTATGAGGAATGATGGTGGCAGGACCAGGGCAGGGAAAATGACCATGTTTTGAGCCTCTGGGAAGGTTGAATTGATGAGACATGCTGTGATCGTTGGTGTAAGAAAAGAGGGAACCAGGAAGACAAGGGTGACTTGGGTACTCTAATACCAACTGACATCCTGCACTCCCTTCTAGGACTGTCCACCAGGAACTAATGGCGATCTCCCAAGTTCAAAGTTTACTAAGTCCCCGGTGAGACTGACTCCACTCAGGTACCACTCATAAGTGGAGTCCCCAGAGTATTGCACTTAAGATGAATTTGGAGTCCCATACCCTTTTGGCAAGATAATTTGGTTGAGTATCTCACAGGACACAGGGGTGTAGTTGTCATCATACTGTGGTGTAGTTGTCTATGACAACTCAAGCCACTCAGGTGCTGACCACATACAGGGTGAGTTCTAAGTGTGTGCTGAAGTCATGGCCCATGCCCATGGAGTAGGGCACCTCCCCATCCCGGGACATGGATGTGCTATGTAGCCAGGACCATGCTGAGTCCTCCTGTTCTTAGTTTGCAACGAAGTGTCACAAACCATAAGCCCCGAGATGGCACTCTATCACTGGCCCTCCCTGTGACACTGGCCAATTCTAAATGCACACCTTCTGCCCGTGCCTCTTCTGTACTCAGGCACACATGTGTCTTCTGTACTCAGTTTGTATCATAAGTCCCACATCTCTCAGCATAAACCCACCTGTTATCTATAAGGCTTGTGACAGCAAGGACATTCTCCTCCCTTGCAAAAAATTCAGTACCTCAAGGGACAGAAACCATTTTGTTTTCTTTCTGGGTGGCAGGGTGGGTGCCTCAGGCATTCTCTAAGAGCCACAGGAGCCTCGAAGGAAGGGTCTGAGTTTGGCAGGTGAAGGTGGAAGGATAGGTCAGGGGCATAGGAACTTCTGGGCTCTGGTGAGACATTACATATGGGCAGGGGATGGGGCTGGAACATGTGGATGGAAGCTGGAGCCCAGGGAGAAACCAAGACCAGAGCCATGCCTCTGGGGGTGACTGCAGAGAGAAAGGAGCAGATGGCCGTGCTTGGGGTACCCAAGAGCAAGTGGTTGGGTGGGCGGGGAATGGGCAACTGGAGAGATCTTCAAGCAAGTACTACAACGAAGGGCCAAGCAGTGGCTACTGGCCATGGCCAGATGGGGCCATAATAACCTTGAACAGAGCAGCTTTGGAAAAGGAGAAGGGACCAAGGTAAGAATGGTTGGTGAAGCAGAGACAGAGAATAGGAACCCCAGTGGGACTGTGTCCTCAACGGGATTCAGGTGGATGCTGTTGTGGCCAGTCTGGTGGTTGCAAAGAGTACCCTACTGGTTAATGGGTACCAAGGCCTGATCAATGAGATACACAGTCAGCTAGGCCAAGCACAGACGTGCCATGGCCAGCCTACCAAGCCCCAATGACACCCGGTTCACAGAAGATAAACTAAGTCCCAGAGAGGGAGATCAGCCCAAGGTTCCTCCTAGCAGCCCTTATGCATTTCTTTTCCAAATATTTTCCTACACCATGAAAGCAAAGAAGGAGGAGTCAAGGGAAGGAACATTCTAGTTCACTTTCTGTTGCTGTGACAGACACAATACTCTGATCAAAAGCAACTTAGGAAAGAAAGATTAATTTCTTCTGGATCTCTGGATCTCTGGATCTGGATCTCACGCTTCCAGATCATAGTTTATCATTCAGGGAAGTCAAGGCAGGAACATGAAGTTAAAGCCATGGAGGAATGATGCTTGCTGGTTGCTCACTGGCTCATGCTCAGCCAGCTTTCTAGCCCAGACCACCTGCCTAGAGATGGGTAACACCCACAGTGGGCTGGGCCCTCCTATGTCAGTTAACAATTAAGATAATCCCCCAAGACATACCCATCAACCAGCCTAGGCAATTTCCCAATTGAGAGTCTCTTCTTATAGTAGACAATTAAAGCTAACTAGAACAGACAGTGAAAGAAGGTAGGAAAATATTAGAAGAGGCAATGGGGATTTGGAAGAACAGAAGCTAGCCTTTCCTTAGGAAGCCTGTTAAGAATTCTAGCTCCACAAAATGTTCAGAGTGAACAAGGCCTGGGGCATTCTCAGTGGGGGAACGTGTTAAGCCAGTTGCTGTACCTGGAAGTTTATGACCAACTGTTTCCCTCTCCTCACACAGTGAACATGCAGTGCTCCAGTCACAGATCAGGAGTCAGGCTATGGACGAGAAGAATCTAGTAGGACCAGAGCACAATAGTTTAGCCACTTCTGTGCCCACATGCTTTGAGAGGTTCAAATTTTGTGCTGAGTCTGGCAATGCTTGTGGACTGTAAGCAGGGAGCTCGGAAGACAGGGGACACGAACCCCCTTTTGCCGTCTTCACCTGACAGCTACAGAGGAAATTCTTTAAAAGCCAGAGTCATGCAGTAAGAAGAAATTAGGTCTGGGTGTCCATCCAGAGCACAATGTGTTTGCCTTGCTTTGGGAATCCCTTGACTCCAAACACAGAAAATGTTCCAGAGTTCCTGAAAATGGCCCCCAAATGAGCCAAACAAATGGAGGCTTTGGGGGTGCCAGTGTCAGAACTGAAGGCTCAGGGAGCATGATTGACAAATAGTGCCCAGTGCTGAAGTGGGGTGGGGGAAATGGACATGTACACACGTGCGCTCACACACACACATACACACACACAGAAATACACACAGATACACACTCACACACAGATACATATGCTCACATGTGCACATGAACACTCACAGAGATACACACATGCTCACATGCACACATGTGCACACACACACAGATAAACACATGCACACACGCACACACACACAGTCTATATATTTCCATTACTGTTATGTGTAAGAGTCCTAGGAAGAAAACATAGGTGCGGAAAGACTGAGTCAGATAGGCTGTCTGAGCTCTCTGTTTTTCAAGAACCATGTCTGTCAAGTCAATGATGGATGTTCAGACCGTGAGGTGACATCAGAGGTGGTCCATCGTGATGAGGGTTGAGACATCACAGGATGGGATCCTTTCATGTCAGACTAAACGTCTAGTCACCTGCAAATCAGTGGAAGCTGCTACAGAGCCTTCCAGCCTCTTAGAGCCCTGAGGCACCCACCTAAAGACACCTAAGCCATGGCAAGATGTGCCACCCCATAAGAGCAAAACCCATGTCCTGCTTGGTAGAGAAGCTGCCTCTGGGGGATGCCATCCACCACTGTACCACCCCCCTCTACTGGCACTTTGGTTTGTGGTGATGTGTGGTCTCTTTGAGGGCCTTTCTTAGCTTTTCCTTCTCATGCACTCTGAAAGCACCTTGGAAGTCTGGCCACCACGGAGGCTGCAGGAGGCTGGACCAAGCCAGACTCAAGGATGCAGGAAGGGAGGGGAGGCTCCTGGCTGCTGCCACAGCCGCAGTCCCAGGTGGGGGTGACTGTAGGCTCTGCAGCGGCTCTGAGTGCCTCTGCCACCAGCAGCCAGAGCTCACAGCTCCAGGCCCTGCAGACCCCCGGGCGGGAGCCACAGACAGGGGTTGCTGACTGGCCTGGCACACCTCACCTGGGGCACACTGTGAAGGGTAAGTGAGTGACGTGGAGGCCTCATAGGCTCTAAGACTTCCTGAGAAATCACTGATAAGGCTGTTGTGGTGAGCACTTGTGCTATTGGAACTGAAAGGGGGAAAACTCTGTTCCTGGGGATTCTGCGAAGCAGCCCAGGATTTGGCTCTATCCACTCAGAAGGTGCCCGAGTTCTGGGGAAGGAAGGTCGTTCTTGGCTTGTGCCCAAAGTGAGGCCATTATAGGGCTTCCCTGAAAGTCCTGTGTTCCTTCCCTCACTCTTTGCCACGTGTGTCCTGAGGTGCTAAGAAATGCCAGGCTTTCTGCAATGTATCAGGGGACTCAAGAAAGTCCGGCATGTAGCCTGTGCCCAGAGCAGCCCCCTGATCTTTCCAGGAGAACAGCTGCTTAAAATAGCTATAGTGCTGTGTGTGAAGTGTGTTAGAAGAGGGACTGCAGAGAGGCAAGTTAGGTTTCAGAGTGCTTGGGATTTACAGAGGAGGGGCCATTTCAGTTGAGTGGTGAAGGAGGAGAAGTCTGTTAGCGGGGAAACAGTAGGAAGCCAAGACATTGTGGATGTAACATAAAAATACTTGGACATACAGAATGTGACAGTGTTTGGAGACAGGCTGGGCAGACCTAAGCAGGCTTCAGAGTGACTGACAAGGCTCTATCACAAAGGGTCTCTGATGCCATATGTCTGGGCTCCGTGTTAGTGGGCGCTCAGGCAGAGTTTACAGCAATCAGTTTGCGTGCTTAGTCTGTGGGTAGTAGAAACTGCTATGGAAGGGGATAAAGAAGAGGGAGGGAAACCTGCAACTCCACCTTCATGAGGAGTTGGAGCAGCAGGGTGAGGAGGTGAAGGGACAGGCATCTCTGCCCTGCTTGAATGGATGGGAAGAGTCTGCTGGTCTCTAGTTGGTGAGGGACTTCTTCAGAATATTAGGGGCCTACAAGGAGAAACAGGTTGGGGTGTGTAGGTGAGGACACTGGGAATAGCCTCAAAGGCAGCATGTTGAAAGATGCCATGGTACCTTATCTTCATGGACTCCATGGCAAACCCCTGGGTTTGCTGAGTCAATATAAGGCTGTCAGCTGCCTGCCTCCAGATCCCTAGTGTATCCCCACATACTTGCCACATGGGTGGTATTAGCCACAGCCACAGTAAGATGGTACCCCACATCACTGCTAGGGCATGAAAGGTAGAGGAACAAATGTGGACATGGGCGCCATGTTCCAGTGGCAGGCATCTCCAAGTGGTGAGCAAGCAAGCAAGCTGTGGCATGCTGACAGCATAGAGCCTATGTCAGACATCTCCCAGTGAGGGCGGTCTTGAGTCCCAACAGGTACCAGAGACCCCAGCAAGGTAACAGGTGGGAAGGAGACTTACCTACGCCTGGCTGGTCTAGCTAGAATGTCAGGGGTTCTACTTGAAAAAGACCTAGGGTTGGGATTGCAGTATTAAGGTCTAAGTTTCCAGCTTTGTGGGGACCCCTAGTGATATGAAGCAAACAAATGCCTCCACCTGTTTGTGGAATTCTGTTGGCTTCTCGCCTACCGGTCTATTCAGTGTTCACACAGGCAACCAGAGGCACATAGCCAGAGTATGACTACATCCGTCTCTGTCCAGGAGTCTGGTCTTCTCTCTTCCACAGACAACAAGGCCAGGGTCACATATGGGAAGAGGGGGGGCATTGTATAGCAGACATTGGACATAGTATAACATTTATGAATTGTTTGCTCAAACAGAGCCTGATGGGAGAGCAGAGGGTTCATGTGCACGTGTGTCCAAGTGTGTGCTCAGGGCTCCACAAGTCATTACCACAGAATGTTAAACACGAGCTGGGGGTTTCATTATTTCTCTTTCACACAGCATTCACTGTGGGAATAGGTCATCAACCCCCAGTTTTGTGGAAGGAGAAGTTGAGGCTGGAGAGTGACAGAGACTGGATTCAGGACTCTTCCATTAGAAACAGGAGTCTGTGCTAATGTTGCTCAAGGTGCCCTGATGTCCAGCTTTTGGAGGCATACCACCTTGTGCCATTTATAAAGTTCTGAGGATGGGCCCCAGGGCTTTGTGCATGCTAGGCAATCGTTCTGCAGATTGGTCCACATCCCAACCTCCTGCCACTTTGTTACAGAAGAAAGACATGGATCCAGAGAAGGGAAGATGCTGTGGAGGGCCACTCAGCAAGAGGGCAGAGACCCTGGTGGCTGCCCAGCACAGCTCTCTGCAACATATCTTATGGTGGGCCTCACTAAGGTGGATCTCCACCCCTTGACCTTGTATTATGACACAAGGAGCTGAGGGGAGATGGGGAAAAGAGAGTTGAGAGGTGTGGACAATGAAAATTAAATCAGAGAGAAGGCCAGCCCTACAGTCTACAGAGGAGAGGAGGAGGGCAGTGCAGTGGGGTGGTGCCTGCTGGGCATGACCTGGGTCAGCTCCTAGCTTTGCCACCAGTTTCTAGGTGACATCCTTGCTGACTCAGTCACAGAAGGCACCAGTTCCCCCCAAGTGCCAGAAACTGTTGTTTTTCCCCATGTCTGCAGACCTCCCACACTGGGCCCCAGTTGGCCATTCATGTTTTTACTTTTGCGGTACTGAGGGTGAACCCAAGGCCTCACACATTGTCCTCGGTACATTATTGCTGAGCTGCACAGCCAACACAGCCTGATGTTTTTTGTTTTTTGTAAGTTTTCCATTTTATGGGATTCTATTAATTTTTTTAATCTGTTGGGTTTTTTTTTAATTGTTGGTCTTTTGAGGCAGGGTCCAGGCTGGACCCAAACTCACTCATGGTAATCCTCCCAAGTGCTGGCATGAGCTACCATGCCTGGCATGTCCTTAACCCCTCATGATGCTTCTTAATAGAGTACATAATATTGCTTATCACAAGTAGAAGCTCCACAACAAGACCAAGGCTAAGGAAGAAAGGAGAATGCTGAGAGGCAGCTCCACCCACTGCCTACTCTGCCTCTGGCATCCAGAGGCTGGCCAATCAGTGCAGGAGGTTCAGTAGGTACCTGTTCCTGGAGCCCTTTCCCCTCCTAGAATCAGGTCCAACACTATGGCTTGGTATCTCAGTGAGGCTTCTATGTGCCATGGAACAAGAAGCCTGTTGGAGGGTTTTGTAAATGCGGTTGCAGAGATACAAGAGCACCCTCCCCCAAGTCACGTCTCAGCACCCTTAGTGCAAGATCAAGCTCTGATGGAAGCCTAGCCAGCAGCAGCCTTGTAAGTCCACCAGAGGAGGAAGGACAGCGGTGGGCTGGATTCTAGGACAAGTTTCCTTCAGGCCCCGAGAATTGAGAGTGCCTCTGATGCTCCCCTTGGTGAGAGCAAGAGGCAGACCCAGGCCAATAGAGGTGGTGGCGGGGGAAGAAAGGGGTGTCAGAGGACTCCTTCACCCCAGTGCCCCTCAGCCTGCCTGTAGAACTTGACCTCAGGTTAGCTCTGGCCACTTTAAGGAGCAGCGCTTGGGCCTGGAATCTCTTTAATCCCATATTAATGAGTTATGTGCCCATGAGCAGGCTTAGCTGGGGAGAAATGCAGCAGTTCCTGCCTCTCCAAGATGAAGGTGTGGCTGGAGGGAGCTGGAGTGTTTCCTCCCCACCCCACCCCCCTACCCTCCTGCTTAGCTCCCAGGGTCAGAGGACCAGACAGTTGTGGGCTTCCCTATTGTCCTTTATGAACTGTTCAGGCAGATGCAGCCTGCAGATGGCCCTCCTTGCCTGTGAGAGGACCTTCTCACTGGGTTTTGATGGGCCGTGGCCATAAAGGGGAGCTGTTTAAGTGGCCAGGTTTATTCTGAATGACAAAGTAGACATTTTATTGAAAGGCTCTTGAAGACCTCTGGTTCAATGCCATTCTTAGCCAGGGCTGCAAGTGATCTCCAATCAACAGGGTGAGAGGAGGGTCTCACAGCTGTGGGTGGGGGGGCAAGAGCTCTCAGGTCCCCTCCCCCGTCAGGCCTCCTCTCAGAGTTCTTGTTCAGTGGCAACCTTAGCATCAGAGCCTGTGCTAATGATCAGCCCAGTAGGGAGGGGTTTCTCAGCATCTGCCTGGTACACAGTGGGTACATGGTGCCCACGAGGGGACTTGCACTGACTGCTTCCCTATGGGATTGGTACCTCCTCCTTCCGAGCATCTCTGGGCCTTTGTAGGACTGGATTCTGGAGGGATTGCTTGAGTGCAGGGTGGAGGTCTGGGATCCTTAGCTGCAAAGTGAGACACACTACAGTTCCCACCACTCTCCTGGGACTTCTCAGCCAGGCACATGTCAGTCATCTCACCTAACTCTGCACCCCATGGGCACCCCAGCTTCTTATTCCAGCTCCAACCCTAACCTGTTTCCTTGAACAGAGAGACAGAAGATGGGGTTTCATATAAGCCAGAGCTGTTGAGGCCAGGGCAGGAGGAAGGGGACAGCAACAGAGCTGCCTGATGGGGAACCCAATCTTCCCTGGACCCACTGGGAGTTTGAAACCAAAAGCTTGAGAATAAATCCACCGCAAGGCTGTAAGGGAGCCAGCTCCCACTGTGAAAGGGCCTTTTGTTTTACCTCTGATCTGGTGTGCCTGCTTTGATTCCATTTTAATTGACTCTGCTGTGCTTGGGCTGGTCATGCCACCAGGGCCTTCTGACTTGAAGAGTCTGAAAGACTGTGTCAGGCCCCCATAGAGCATGAGATCGCCCAGAGCCTGGGAAGTTACACCTGGGGGCAGAGAGGAGGGGCCTTCGGGCAAGAGGAAGATATTTCTTCTGACACTTCACCTACCCAACAGAGACTCCAGTGGCTGCAATGGCGGAGATGGCTTCTCTGCTCACTCCCAAGCCAGGCATCTGTGGAGTCCCACAGCCCTGGCCCCTCTGCTCTCTTGGACCATCTTCTTTGCCAGCCACTCCCTGCTTCCCTGTCCTGAATGCAAACACCACTTAGCCAAGCAGAGCAGACAGATTTCAGAGGCCAATACCCTCCTTACCTGTCTCACTCTGCACTGGAGTCTGTGGCTTTGAGATGCCTATACCTCCCCACCCCCCAATACTGTACCATGCACACTGCTCTAAAAATGATCACCTGTAATTATCTGGACTCTTACAGACCGCCCGCCCTCTAGGTGTGACATACATCACTCGAGGACACAGACTCCATCTTCCTTATTCATCTTTGCTTGGCAAAGGTCATGTCCCCAGATGTGATGGGATAAAAACTCTTATAGTATCTGGTTACAGAGAGTCCACCTAAAATGTGACCTGATTGGAGGTGAGAGAATCCACCTAAAATGTGACCTGGTTGGAGGCATGTCTCAATGGTATAGTACATGCCTAACAGGAAACAAATGCCTAAGTTCCACTCTCAGCACCAGGGAGGAACAAACAAACTTCATGCCATGCTTATTCTGATTTGAGAGCTTGCCCAGTCTCTCGAGCCTCCCTGGGTGACACTTGGCTATGCAGGCCCCCAAACTGGGTAACACTGAGGACTCAGGGGTGACACCAGAATGTCAGACCCCTAATCCCCAGGAGGATAGACATGAAACTACAGCTCAGTGAGACCCAGCTGCCATGGAGGCCTGAGGGGGCTCAGGCATGGAGCAGAGATCCTTAACATGAATGCATCACTGGGGAGGGTGAGCCAGAGTCTTCCTGGGGAAGAAGAGACCACAGTTAAGAGGAAAGGGTGGAGAGCTGAGGAAATCACTGAGGTGTGAGGGGAGCCTCAGGGGGGACCAGGATGGAGGAAGAGCTGGAAAAGACAATAAGCCTACTCTAATGAGCTTAAGTAACAAACCCAGCTCCCAGACATTGTCCTGAGATTTGTCCTCAAAAGGGACAGCAGAGGGGGCTAAGGCAGTGGCCCATTTACAGGGAGCCTCCCCAACCCTGGGCAGACATAGACTCTTATTTTGCTAAACAAACTGTTGTCTTGGTGACCAACAGTTGGCATAGGGATGCAGGATACATTATGGTTGTGTTCAATGCTTTTCTCCCAAAGGAAAATCCATACACACCAGGTAGACAGTTTTACTAAGTGTGGTACCCTTACGGAAAGTGATGGGGTCTCTTCAAATGCATCGTAGAAACTTGATGTGATGATGGGTTCAAGTTTTAGCTCTGAGATGCCTTACCTGTGTGACCTTTGGAGGACCTTTTAAGTCATTTATTGACCCCTATTCCTTTTGAGTCCTTTCTTTATCTGCACTCAAGATCATGTGATGTTGGAGCAAGATAAAGTCACAATAAGACAATGTGTATTCAGACAATCTGTGTCAGCCATGAGCCCAGGTGACTCTGGTGAGAACTCTCTACCAAGGCACGTGCTGCTAATAAGAACTTCCATCACACCCAGGGAAGAGAGGCCCAGGGACAATTATTAGAAAGGAGAAGGGAGGGAAGGGAGGAAGAAAGAGAAGGAGGCAGAGAGAGAAGGAGGAAAGGGGAGATGAGGGAGGGAGACAGGCAGGCCAGCTGGGAGATGGCTCAGTTGATAAAGTGCTCGCCACACAAGCAGGGGCACCTGAGTTTGATCTACAGGAACCATGCAACAACCATGTTGTAATCCCAACACTGGGGAGGGAGAGACAGTGGATCCTGCAGGCTCACCGGCAAACCAGCCCAGCCTGTGTGGCAGCCTTCAGATCCCAGAGAGAGACCACTCAGAAAACAAAGTGGATATCTCCTGAAGAATGACTAGGTGGCCTCTACACACACATACACACACATACACACACACACACACACACACACTCACACCACAATCATGCATCCACATGCACACACATACGTAAACTAAATAAATAAATAAGTTAAATGGAGTCATTGTTTAAATTTTGTTTTATGCATTTGGGTGTTTTTGTTTGTTTATTTTGCCTACACATGTACACCATGTTCAGGCAGTGGCTGCAAGAGGGCATCAGATCCCCTACAACTGGAGTTACAGTTGACAGCCACCATGTGAATGCTGGGAATTGAACCAGGGTTCTCTGTAAGAACAACCAATGCTCTTAGCCTCTGAGCCATCCTTCCAGCCCCAGAAAGCCACTGTTGAAGTGCCTCGGCTTCTGTTTTAGTATCCAACACTCTGCCTCTCGGCTTGAGGGTCTCCAGCTCACCCCTTTTCCAAGAAGATGCCCAGATACTTAGCAATGGCAGGCAGCTAACGGGCCAGGTTAGCAGAAGGTGCCAGCTCTTCCAGCTGCAGTTGGAAAACCCTGCTCAGAGAGCGCCAAGGTCAGCATCCTAGAGCCAATCAATATTTAGCAGCCTAGAGCTCTCCAGGGTCCTGACCAGCCCAGATTCTTGGAGCAGAGAGAGTACAGGAGCCATGTGGCTCAGAACCACGGCTGAAGAACTGACTGTGGTCACCACAGCTGGAAGGGCATGGCACCTAAAACAACCCAGATCATTTAATCGTTTAAGATCTTGTCCCCAAAGCCTCCGTCTACTTACCTATATGTGGGGATGGCAATCTCATTTTCCACCTGTGTGGATTAATAAGCACCAGAGGAGCTAATGCAGTGGCCGTCGCATGTACATGCTCTTTACAAGGCTGATGCTCATGGGCTTCAGTATCCAAGGTCATAGTCATAAGTCCAGCCAGACAGATATTCTCAGAAGGGCTGAGGCCCTAGAGTGTGGCAGGAGAAAGACCAGAGACATTTGCTCCTCTCATTTTTATATGTAGAAGGGAAAGGAATGGAGCCATGGGCCTTTGGATACCTCGAAGATTTCATCAGAATAGCACAGAATGAGTGAGTGAGCCTCTGTGTATGCTAAGGTCAGTATCTCAGGCCAACCAACCACACTCAAAATAGTATCTCTGTGTCAAATAGCTTGTGGACCCCTTTTTCTCATGTGCCTCAGATTCATGTGTGCTTACATCAGGGAGCATTTTGTTCCTGATGGTACTCAGCACCAATGTCTTGGGCTGTGTGTGTGTGTGTGTGTGTGTGTGTGTGTGTGTGTGTGTGTGTGATATATACATACATACATACATACATACATACATACATACATACCAGAGGAAACCTCTCAGTTGTCATTTTTCAATTGATGTACATTCTGGTTTTTGAGGCAGGGTCTCTCACTGACCTGGAACTCATGAAGTTAACTAGGCTAGCTAGCCAGTGGACCCCAAGGATGCAAGTGCCTCAACATCCCTGGTAATGGGGTTGCAAGCATGTGCCACCATGCCTGACTCTTTTCACATGGGTTCTGTAGGTCAACCTCAGATCCTTGTGCTTGCATAGCTAGTGCTTCCCTAATCCATCTCCTGAACCTCTCAAGATTGTCTCTTAAGTGTTTTCAAGTACAATGAGGGGCCAACCGAAGGTCGCACTAGGCTGGCCACAGGTATAGGTGCCCAGCCTTTGGATGAGTGACCATAAGGCTCACGTCTTGACGCCTCCCACATCACCTCCCTGTGTTGAACATTCAGACACTATCACCCATCCACAGAATAGCCTTGTTGCCTGGGATCACTACTCTATGGCTTGTGTGGTAGGACCAGGAAGCCAGGGACCCCAGGAGCTAGCTGGTTTTGGGAAGTTGTTCCCCACCTCTGAGCCTGAAAGACAGATGAAGAGCAAGAGCTTCAGTCTCCTCACCAGTATCAAGTCAGTCACTTCCTTACCCGTGGCTATGGAGGAGAAGTGCCTGGGGGCTATGAGCAGGAGAACTCACAAACTTGGGGTACCCATGGCCCTGGTAGCCACTAGGAATTCCCCACACAAACAAGGCGCTGAGAGTCTCTAAGAGCCATTTTACCCTCTTCTCCTTGGCCATGCAGAAAAGCAAAGCCTGCTGTCCTGGACAGCCAGTGCTGCAGGGGATGATAGGTTCGCAGCCCTCAGCCAGCCCCATATGCACCAGAAAGCATTGTCTACAAATCATTATATTTCTTTACTTTTTTTCAGGTTTATTTTCTTTTTATGTGTATGAGTGTTTTGCTTACATGTGTGTTTATGTACTACGTGCATGCCTGGTGCCCACATGGGCCAGAAGAAGGCTACTGAATGCCCTAGAGCTAGAGTTTACAGATGTTTGTTTGTGAGCTTCCATGTAGATGCTGAAAATCAAACTTACGTCCTCTGGAAGAGCAGCCAGTGCTCTTAACCACTATGCCATCTCTCCAGCCCTCTACTTTTTATCATGTGGTAGAATTCAGCTTTTATTTTTTTTTAGTGTACAGTTCTGAGAGTTTTTACAAGTGCCTATGAGTGTGACCATGTCCCTGACTAAGGTATGAATAATTCCGTCACCCTTCATGTTGCCTGGTCACAATGGAGACAAGACAGCCCCTCCCCCATTGAGATCACAGTGAGATTCAGTGCAATGAGGCCTGCCATTCCCATAACGAGGGAGCTCCCCACCCCTACCCGGGAAGCTCTGTATGGGGGAGGGGAGGACATGGCTGAATCTTCCACTCTAGAGTTCATAATGATGCTGGGGTTCAGGCCGAGCAAAGCTGGCATAGAGGTGGGCAGAGGGAATTATTTATCAGCTTTCCTGTGGACTGGCTTCAAATGAGTTGTGTCCACTGCCTCAGTGTCTAGCTGTGAGACCACTGCAGTTGCTGGAGAGCATCAGAATGTGTCTGGGGTGTGATAGGAGAGTGTGGGGAACAGAGGAAGCCCTGGGCTCCCGTAGTCCATGTGCAGGTATTGACAGTGTGTGCAGAGAATGGCCACGGCAGCTTATGCCTCCTGAATGACCACAACCTGAGACAGCTCGTCTACAGAGGCCGACTACTCAGATAGTCTAAGCATGCCTCCTCCTTCAGCTGTATAAAATACACCTGCCTTCCCTGATTCAGGCATACAAAATAAATGAGCTGAATTTCAGGACTGCTTCTGGGGCATCTCTATCCATGTTCGGGGTCCACTGGACTTGGTCCTAGCTTTTCTATGTATGTGTCTGCTGATCCTTTACTCCACATTACCCCAGTTAGATCAACCCCTCATCCATGCAGGTCATGGAAGGCAAGGAGCAAGAATTAGGCACTTGAGATAATGAGCTGTGGAGTCCTTTTTAAACATCTGCTTTCTCTTTTAGACCAGGGTTTCACAGGGCAAGCTCCACTTCCCATCCCTGAGGACACTGGGTACTGTTAACGAAGTTGCCAATCATGGTGACCAGAGCAGTTCTACCTGCCCTTTTCCCCCCCACATCACTTTTCATCAGTGTTTTATCACAGTAAGAGAGAGCAAACTAGGACACCGTGCATGGGGCTGCCCCTATCAATGAGCTTTCTCACCATAAACACATTCCTGAAACCTACTCTAGCCTAGCGTCTCAGTAAGGACCTGTGCTAAGCACAGCAGCTGGAAGGCAGTGAACGTGTGCCTAGTGGTAGTCCAGTGAATAACTGACAGGTACATTTGAATCCATGGATAAGTGAAGTCTGGAAGGATTGGGTCTCGGTGCACACTTGGCACCGCAGGGTTGATGTAGCTCCTAGTCTCCTTTGCTCATGCCAATAGTGCTGTTTTTAAATGCCCTGCTGTTGAGGCTGAAGAGTTGACCCCATGGTGAGGAACACAGGCTGCTCTCCCTGAGGACCAGGGTTTTGAGTCTCAGCACTCACAATGGCAGCTCACACTGGTCTGTAGCTCCAGTTCCAGGGGGCCTGACACTGTCCTCTGGTACATTGCAGCACATAGTACACTACACATACGCATATTCAGGCAAGCACCCATACACATAAAATAAGTACAGTCTTCTAAATATCCTGCTGTTATAAAGCAAAGCCTTTAACTATGGGAAGCAGATCACAACATGTACAAAAATGTACACTGAAAGTATCCTTGTGCTTATGCATGACACGGTATTCACTCACCTCACCAGTGTTGACTGGTTGCTTGCCCGTGCACCAACTATGATACTAGCTAATTGGAGACATGTAACAGCGAGAGACACAGACAGGGCAGGAGAGAGAAGAAAGAAAGGGAGGTGGCGAGATGGTTCAGTGGGTGAAAGGGGTCATTGTGCAAGCATGAAGACCTGTGTTCTGATCCCAGCACCCACATAAAAAGCCAGATATAGTGGAGCACTGTGAAGGGAAGAGACTGAAAGATCAGTGTGGCTTGCTGGCCCCCAGCCTAACTCCAGGCTCAATAAGAGAACGTGTCTCAAAGGAATAAGGCAGAGACTGGGATAAAAGGTGAGGGGGAAATAATGGCATTAGTGTGAGGTGGGACGAGGCCTGGATACATAGTTCTGGGTGGGAGAGTGGCAGGTACAAAGACCCTGTGGTAGGAGTGAGGCTGCCTGCTCATGGCACGGAAAGAAGGCAGCTACTGTCAATAGGGAGGCTGCTGAAGGCCAGCCATGAGCATTCCGGGCCAGAGAGTGGCTCCACTGGGGGCCCCGGAGAATGGGAGACATTGGCATCTAAACTTCCTAGGGTTTGGATTCAAAATCTGTTTGGGGACAACACCAACAAGACTCCCTGGCAGCTTGGATGCAGAGGCTGAGGGAGCTAGCAGAGGCTGAGAGACTTCCTGTGCAGGGTGGTAGCCATTTGCATAGGTGGAGATGGGGGAATCCTGTCACTTTTGGGAAGTCTGCTAGATATCTGGTTGGGTCACAGCAAGGCATGAATAAAGAGAGGTAAGGCAGGAAAACAAGCTGTGCAAAGGCTCAGCAGAGATGTGGGAGTGACAGATCTGTGAGTCTCAGCTTCCAGCAAATGCCCCTTGTCTAGACAGTGGCCAGTCTGGTTCTTCACAATGACACGAAGCACACCCTGCCCTTCTCTAGCCCATGTGGGTGGCCCCCTGTGTCACAGGCCTTTGAGTGTTAGGAAGCACCTGGAGAGATCGGCAGCTCTCAGGCTCAAATGCCTGTGTGATCACAGAAGTAACAAGAAAGCACCAAGTTCCAACCTCACAGTCCAGGGATGGCCTGAGCTCCACACACTCACTCCTCTCATCAGACAGCAGTGAACAAATGTACCCCCTGCCTCTCCTCATCCTACCCCCACAGATGGCTGGCATCTCTCCCCTAGATCCTTTGCCTTCTGCAGTTGCCTGGGCCTTCTTGTCCCCTTCCAGTCTCCCTCTGTACAGACACAGCTTTGCATGGTAGTCCCAGCTGAGAGCTCACTGCCTGGCTTCATAGCCACTACCTGCTCACATTACCTCTTGCAGAGGACAGTAACTGCATCTGTCTGTCCTGCCACAGTGTTCCAGAGCCCAGCAGGCAACAGGCACACAGCCAGCAGTGGCAGACTTGAACATCCTGTGGGATTGTCTTTGAGCAAGGTGGCACTGTGGTCTCCAGCCTGTGTCTGTCAAGGCCTTGCTGGTAATCTGGGTCCCTGCCCTGTCCAGCCTCCTCTAGTCCCATATAACTCTATACTTTTTCCTTTAAGTTGTCCCCTCTCTAAACTGCCCCAGGCCTCACTTTCCTTGTCTACTAATCAGGCCTTGTTTCTTCTCCCATCATGTGGGTATAAGGAAGCACCTTAAGCACTAAAGCACAGGCTTAAACTGCTGCTGTCAAGTGGAGTCAGCCACTTGGGATGTCAAATGCCAGGGTGAAATGTGGGGTGTAGATAGGGTACCCCAATACCAATATTCTTACCATGAACAACTGGGCTGGGCCTGAGGAAGCAGGACTTAGGGGTAGAGGGGACAGGTTTTGGCTTTTCTTTGTACCATTTGGATCTATTGCTAGGAAGGTCAAGGGTCAAGGGCTCCTCAGGCACTTGCCTGAATGCTATGGAGAGTTCCAAGAGAAACCCTTCATTAGAGGATGTTCTTTTATTATCTTTTCTTTAATGCTCAGCCATCAGCCACTGCTACTCTAAGCATGACTTCAAATGCAACCCCCCGTACTCTAAGCATGGCCCCAAATGCTACCCCCACCCCTAGCTATGTTGAGACAGGGCCTTCTTGGAAGGGCCTTGATTCTCGTCACACTGTGTTCTCTTCAGCCCAGTGTCCAGCCAACTGGGTTTTGAGAGTAAATGCAAGAGGGCGATGAAAAGGAAGGAAGGTGCCAGAAGCTCATGCCTTGCTTTATGAAGAAGTGAGCTTTCTGGGTGCAGCATAGGGAAGGAGGACCCTTGACTCTGCCCACCCCTGTAGCTCCAGCTGTCGCCAGGGTCTCCAGATGTCTGCTAAAAGAAGGTGCAGCTGCTGGGCATTGTATATAATCATTAAACACTTACTAAGTACCTGCTGCAAACTGAGCACAGCTCCAGTGCTGGACAGCAGCTCCTGAGGAACACCATTCCCATGGAATGCTGTATGGATAGTGTCAGCTCACCTATGCCACGTAGCGTCCCCTCTGTTCTTCCTATCTCTGCCCACCCCCCAATGCACCACAAAGGCCACCCAGAACCTCCAAATGGGTCTAGCTTGTAGGGTTGTCCCTGCCTCTTTCTCTCACTGCATCTCAGACTGGTCTTCCTTTCCCTGAGTCACCAGGCTCCACCTCCTTCTAAAACTTTGCAATTACCATTCCTCCCATCACCAACATGTTCCCCAAAATTTGTATGACTGGTTCATGTACCCCATTACTCTGTCAAATCAAAGGTTGCTTCTTCCCTGTCCACCTCAGATCCACGGTCCTCTGTCCCACTTGTATTATTTTCTGCAGAGTGCATAAAACCCGAGCAGGTGTCTCAGAGTAAGCAGCTAGCTTATTCATCTCCATGTACATTGTCTCCCTGCTGGGACATGTACCCCGGGAACAATGGTCCTCCTTCCATCATGCTCACCCTGTGCTCACAGCACAGGCCAGAAACAGGTGCCCCTATGTGGTGGCTGACAGAGATGCCCAACCCCTCCCTGAGACCCCTCTTTGAAGAGAATCAGACAGAATGCTGGCTGCCAATCCTGGTTCTGGGTCTGTACCTGCAACCTGTCTCCTTCCTGGCTCTGGAAGCTTGCAGTAGCATCTGCAACAGCCCTGGTCAGCACACTCCGAGTCCAGGTGCCAGGGAAAGCAGTGACCTCAAACTGAGGATTCCTCCCCCTGGACGGCACACTGATGCCTCAGAATGGAGTAGGTATTTTTAAATGTTCTTGCAAGTGCCAAAGTATGTCTTGTTAAAAATAAGGTCTGTGCGCATTGAGATGCCGTTCAGGTTCGCATGCCGCCACAGTGTTTAAATTAACCACATCGTGCGCCCAGCGAATTCCGAGCAATGTGTGAATCATTCGGGGTGAAAAAGTTGGGAGCTGATATTTGCTGAGGTCCTTCGGTATTTACCCAGCAAACCCCTCCCCAGAACTGCTCCGTGCCCGGCTCCGCAAATATCAAAACCTTCAGGAAGTCTAGGGCCAAGAGTTCAGTGGCTTGGCCAAATTCTGATGACTGGTGCCCTTAAAGGGAAGTCTTAGTGGCATTTTGGTGCCCACATTTCCCCCACCTAATGAGGAACATGGGTCCTTGGTGGAAATTTTTTTATTCCTGGCAATGCCAAAGAAAAATCTCCCATGCCTGCCCTCCTTGGTAGCCTTTTGTGACCCACAAATGTCATTTTCAGAGTATGCATCTGCAGTTTCTGGGTCCTCAGTTGTGAGCAGTCATCACAGCTGGCTCTCACTCCTCCTTTGCCCACAGGCACCATCATACCAACTCTGTAGTCCCTGTCCACTGAATGGGCTGGCTGTTCCTCAGGGGCTCAGCTCAGATTCCACCTGGCCCAGGAGCCCCATTTACCCTCCCCCAAGATGTCCCTGTGCTGTCAATACTGCCAGCTGCACTGCTGTGTTCACCTTTGGTTTGCAGCTGGAGTTGGCTCTGGGCCACAAGGCCTGGTGCTGGCTTCTGGTAACATGACTTTGGGCAACCCCAGCACCTCAGAGCCTCTGGCCCATGTTGATGACATGAGTGTGGTGGTGGCGGCACTTGGAGAGCTCCTGTAAGGTTCTCCACAGGAAGCTGGGGGCTCTCAGTTCACACTCAGTGTGAGACAGAGGTCGGGAAGCTTTTCCTGTGAAAGGTCAGGATGCTGAGTGTTTTAGATCAATGCTGGATACAGGAGCACAAAAGCCCATGGAAAGAGCACGTGCATTGCAACCTTGCAAACTTCATTTAGGCCTTATGTGTGTGCTGTGGAGCAGCCTGGAGTTTTAGCCTCTTTGAAATGCTAAGAAAGATTAGAAAAGAGAAAGTTCTCCTGCTAGCCTTTCTGGCCCTCAACATGGAGCAAAGGACTAGAGGAAGGGAGGGGGGCACAGACAGAGATAGCAGAGGGACAGGGAACAAGGAGATGGGGGTGGGAAGTGGAGCCAGGGAGAGAGAGGGCAGAGGCCATGGAGAGAGGGACAGAGAGAGGCTGAGGAGGCGTAGCTATGGGTGCTGGGCTCAGGATAAGAAGACAGGAGTCAGTGGAAGGTGACCTAAGAAGAAGCACCCATCAGAAAACCCTTCCCTTAATGACCCTGAACTCTGCACAGAATCAGTGATTCCTTTCCTATGGTATGCAGTGTGCCATGTCCTGCTGGGGTCATAGGACTCAAGCACAGATCCCATTACCTAGGGGAGCCTGATCAAAAGCAGAGGGGCTGACAGTAACCTGGGCACCTGTCAGGGAAGCACTTTGTGGGTTTTCAACGTCTTCCTGTGTGCAAGCCTTGATGTAGGCATATTTTTCCTTGATCTTTTTTCTGTGGTGGGATTCCTGGGCCATTTATAGCCCCATATCCTCATCAGACTTGGCACCATGGATCGGTTTCAGTTTAGCCATTCAGTATCCCAAGGGAGGCCCAGGCTCCCAGGTCGGCCCTGTCCTTCCCTGGCAACATATGTCCTTGGGCCTGCCAGAACTAGCTATTCTTTTGTGTGGTCTCAGAACAGACACTGCATAACCAAGACCCTCCTTCCTGATTGGCCAAGCCTGAGAAAGTTCCCCAGAGAAACAGCCTGTTCTGGGGTCAGAGAAGTAAAGTGGCACCAGCACTCTGAGGATACATGCCTCGCTATGGCCCAGCCTGAGGCTTTTCTGGGCCTGGACTCTTTAGCTGTGCCCAGGGGATTTAAGCTGGGACAGGAGACACCAGAAATCAATATCTGAGACTTTCTCTCCACTGTGCCCCAGTGTTACATTAAGAGCATCCCTCTGGCTCCCAACCCCGCATAGCCTGGTCACTACCCATGACCCAGAAAGAAGAAGCAAGCTGCTGTCTGGGGCCCCTGGGCATCTCTTGAATTTTCTGTGGCATGACAGTGGGGCTGCTACCCCACCCACCTACCCTCCCCATCCTAGCCACCACACCCACTGTTCTCCTATGCATAGCTCCATGTGATTCTCATATGGGTCTTTCCTAGAAACACCAGCCTTGGGGCCAGTGTCTGGAGTCCCAGATTCCAATAAGGTTCCCAGAAGACATGGATGCTGCTGACCTCTAGTCATACAAGGTGCCCAGTTCCCAGAGCTCCCTCTCGTATGAGCAGCACCCATGTTTGTATTATCCTGGCCAACGCCTGAAAGAAGGTGAGGGAGAAAAGATGCTGGCTCACTTGGTGTGGTGGCACATGCTTGTAATCCCAGCGCTCAGGAGGAAGTGAGTTCAAGGTCTTCCTAGGCTACATGGTGAGTTCAAGGCCAACCTGGGCTACCTCCTGTCACAGGAATGAACAAAGGAAAAAGAATTGGCAAAGTAGGGAGGGGAGCTGGGGAGACAGCTCACGTGTGTGTACACCAAGAACACATTCACATGCGAAGTGAAGAAGGTATTTTGGGGCTCACAGGGTTAGGGGCTGTCATTCTCCCAAGGAAGGGACTGCAAGTGGTAGGCCATAGCTCCAGTGGCAGGAACAAGAGGCATAGCTGGTTCACATAGCTGCAGGAAGGAAGCAGAAGAAACAAGAATGGGACCAGTAGTGGATGTAACCACAAAGACGCACCCCCAGGAACCCACGTCCACCAGCATGACCCTATCTCCTAAAGGTTCCTCAGCCTTCCAAACAGTGTCCCCCTCAGTCCAGCCCCTGGGAAGTCAGAACCCGGAAGAAGAATCTAGGCTGGCCATTTCCCTAACCTGTCATCCCTCCACTGTCTGACACCAGGAGGGTAGAGCAAGGCGAGGCCTAGACATGATCTGCAGATTTGGGCTTAAGGCCTGGACATGGCCAGCAGGCTTAAGTTAGGGCGCAGATGCAGCCCACAGGCCCAGATCTGAGGCTTGGTTCTCCCCCAGCAGCGGGGGAGAAGAAGTAAGGCTGGTTGAAGCCTCCACTTCAGCGGTAAAATGAAAACGCAATGTGCAGAAAGCATGCCCCCTGCTTATTAGGGGTAACACCTCCGCCGGCCCCCCGCCCCCATGTAGGGTGATGTCACATTCTCAGACTTGTCTGGAATTCAGCGTGTGTGCTTCCAAGACCCAGACTCTAGACTGGACAGCTTCTCCCTAGAGTTCTCAGCTCACCTTCAGGTTCTCCCAAAAGGCTCTAGATTTAGACAGGACTTGAAAACGTGCTGATGCATGGAGCCAGGGCAGCCCTGTGTGCCTAGCTTCTCTAGAGACAGTAGGCACAGTATGGCACACCAGCCCAGTGCCCAAAGCTCTCCCTACCTGACACCACCTGAGCCCCATTCCTCCTGAGACTCCTCCCCACAGACTGATCCTCTCTGATCTCTGGTGATCCATTTTTCCTGCTAATTCCTGTTTACTTTTAAATGAACTAGAAGCTTCACATTATTCAAAGCAGGCATACTGAGGTGGTGAGAGGTCAAGAGAGGTCATCCTGAGGTAACCTTGCCCAGTGTTCTCTGGGTGAGGGCACGGGGTGCGGATCAGGAAGATCCATAGGAAGGCCCAAAGAAACACCCATGGTCAATGCCAGGGTCACCCAGGGTAGAGCTGCAATCTGTTCAATGAGAGCCTAGCAGCCAAAGCTCTAAGCCAGGTGACCTGCAGGCTTAGGAGATGGCTGTGCCCTTGCCTGAGGGACAAGGGGACAAAAACAGACCAAAAAAAAAAAAAAAAAAGAAAAAAGAAAAAAAAGAAAGAAAGAAAGAAAAGAACAAGAACAAGAAAAAAGAAAAGAAAAAAAGAAAGAAACTGGGAGGAAAATAGAGTCCATGCAAGATGCAAAAGATAAGTTCTAAATGCCAGAGTAATTAGCTAATATCTCAGAGCGCTGCTCCATCCAGGAAACAGCAGAGCAGTAAGAGGCCCCTTGTGAGGACGCAAAGAGCTCTTGGAAAGAAACATTTGAAAGTCACAGAAAGGACCCTTGGTAGAGTTCAGAATTAGAGCTGGCAAATGTGGCTCTTGTTAGCTTTTGAGGGAGGAGTGGCTTTGAGCAGAGGGCCAGGCCAAGGCCACCTTTGCTGGCCTGGCAATGTGTACAGAGGAAATCAATGGGTTCCTTTAGGTGACTTGTGCTCCAGAACAGCTCAAAGGAATAGTCTGCCTAGGATGGGAACCCATAGGAGGCATTGACCTTGGAGTATGGAGCCGGGTACCCCGACCTGCCAGACTAGAGTCTGGGTAAGAGAAAGGAGCATGTATTCCAGTAAGCTCTGGGGGGAATTTAACAGAACACCCTGAGAGACCCTGTCCGAGGGGAAAGGGAGCCAGCTGTCAGGGGTGTAGGCAGGGGGCAGAGGTGGCTTTGAACCCCATGGGACGGTATTCTTAGAGGAGTAAGCCAGGCTGGGCCATGCAGGTGCAGGGAAATCATTACTAACTTCAAAATTGCAAAATCGCTCTTCGATATTCAGCAGCAAAATCACGAATTCAGGAAGCAATTAACATAGATGTTCAATCTATTATTCATGGCCTCACTGATGTGCAGCAGTAATCAAATTGGCCTTTTAATATGTATTTTTTTCTTTTAATTAACCCTACCCCAAACTAAAGATTCCACACAGCAATGTATTTGACTTATTTTTTAAAAAGGAGAAGGAGGGTGAGAGTTGAATTCTCATTATCACTGTGTCAAAGAAACCCACCGGCAGGGACTGATGTGTGTCTGTCTGTCTGTCTGTCTGTCTGTCTGTCTGTCTGTCTGTCTCTCTCTCTCTCTCTCTCTCTCTCTCTCTCTCTCTCTCTCTCTGTGTGTGTGTGTGTGTGTGTGTGTGTGTGTGTGTGTGTGTGTGTGTGTGTGTGTACTGGTTGATGTCATAATGACATGGCTTGAAATGTGCTCAGAGTCCCCAGAGCCATCTCCCTATGCCTGCTGGGGTCTAGCCTCCACCATCCGTGATTGAATGAAATATGGTGTGCCTGTCTGTGATAGATTAGAAAGTGCATACAGTCAGGATCAAGGGTCCACATTCCACTTTTTAAATCAGCTTCCATGTCACTGTGTAATCTTGGGTTGCCTCTTTGAGCCTCAGTTTCCCATGGTGAGGGGATTGGAGCTAGACACTTTCTAAAAGCCTCTAACTCAGATATAATTCTCCAACCACAGTGACCCTGCCCTGCTGCCCACAAGTGTGAACAAGCACCCCTTCTTCTAAGGAGTGGGCAGAGCAGGCAGCACAGCCCTCCCTTTTACTCATAAATAGTAGCTCCTTGTAGTAGAACATATGGGGTGCCCTACACTGCTCACTGCCTGGTCACTGCTAACACTTACCAAGCTCTCTGTGATGAGTGAGATTTTATTATTATTATGGTTAAAAGTACATAACTTAAAACTTCACACTTAGGCTGTTTCTAAGTATGAAAGTCAGTGCTTGGGTTTGAGGTTCAAGGGGGATACTGAGGCAGATTGTCACTTGGGATTCGAGGTTTATTAGGAGAGTTAATCATAACGCAAATGCCCCTCTTCAAGTGCTAGATGACAGGTGTGAGCCACCACCCCCAACTTCTTCAGCAGTCCTTTGCTGACAAGTCAGCAGATGGATGGGATTGACCGATCCAGGCTTGCCTCCTTCGTCTCCAAGCCACTGCCTAGGGTTGGCAGGCTCACTGTGGAGCTGTTCGCACAGTGAGGCCTAAGCACAAAGGCAGATGGACCCTGACCTGCCTGACCAGCTGAGGTCTAGATTCTAGCTGTGACTCTCATTCTGTTAGGAAAAGCAAGTCACAAAGCAAGAGAAGGGAACAGCTGCAGTCACCTCACAGGTGGTCTCTGGGAAAGTGCCAGAATATGTGTCAGTTTTACAGTCTTCTAGAACTTCATTTTAGGGCATCAGTAATCCCAGCCTCAAAAGACCATTTGAAAGCATTAGCTGGGGTGCTTTGAGAAGTCATAAGATACCAGCATATACTGAGGATCCTAGCCATGCTAGCTTCCTTTGTGAGGAAGTGCATCCTATCTGGGCTGCAAGCTTAAGAAAGACCAAAATTTCCCAAAGCAGTGGGATCCACCGTTCTTACACAGTAGAACTCTCCAGAACCTCAGCTTGGCATTACATGCTGCTGAGGCTCTGAGCTGCTCTGGGTGCCTTCCCTGATGAGGATGGGCTCTTACCAACCTGTCTGCCCTACATTCTGTCCCTACACCTTGCTCCCACCACCTCTCAGCCATCTGCACTCAGAGCAGAAGACCCTATTCCAAGCCATCTGCCACTGTAGACTAGGCAAGGCACAATGCCCCAGGGCTCCACACACTGTGCTCTCCCAGGCCCCAGAATTCCTGCTAAAGGACCCATCCCAGACATCATCAGGCAAAGGCAATCTCCAACTTCTCCCAACCTCAGGGAGCTAGAGACCCAAGCAGTGTCACTGGCCTATAGATAGCACATCCATATAGAAAACATATACTGAGATGACCATAGCACAAGGAAACTTCTAGAACACCATCTCCGCCTCAGCACCCGAGTCCAGTGTGGGCTTTTAGAAGAACAAATATGTGGAGAGGTTTCCCTTTTTTCATTGCGGACATTGGGAGTTGGGGTGGGGCGTGTGGAGGTGAAGATGACCAACTCACTGGTACAGAAGGTGGAGTTAAGCCAAGCCCTCTGTACAAGCTCTAGTTTGGGCAGAATTTGTCTTGGCAATGGGTTGGGCAGCAGGGCTCGGGGACAAGGTGTTTCTCTCCATGGTGGAGAGCAAGACCATTTGAACTTGGGACACAATGTCACTGGAGGGGCTGAGGCTGTGTTTAAGGTGGGTCAGCCAGAGCCAGAGCCAGAGCCAGGGCCAGAGCCAGGAGCTCCTGACTCCAGGCTCTTGCAGGGACCTGCTCAACCCAGCTCATTGCCAACACTCCAGGGGGTCTCCATGCCACTCTTCCTGCTAAGAAGCAAACTGCATGTTCAGCTCCTTCAGCTAAAGAAATTGAGGAGTCTTTGTTCTAGACCCACCCTTAATTGTGGGAAATCAGTAAAGGCATTCATAATTGTCTCAGGAGCAACAAATCAGTCCTGTGATGATGGCCCAGCCCAGCCCGCTGTGGGTATGGTTTTTAAAAGCAGAACCAATGGGCCAGGCATTCATTATGGCCATGGGAGTGTGGAGTCCTCTGTCATGTGACTTGGAAATGCTGGTTATCCCCATTATCACATCAGCTCTCAGGTCAGAAAGTGCCTGGGCAGCTCTGGCTCTGCGGTGAGATGTGGCAGAGTTGGGATGAGAGTCCAAATGGTTAGCTTCTCGATCCCAGATAGGGTCCTCATCCCCGACGGGTCTCAATCTGCCCTGTACACCTTTATCTCCTGGGGATTTCCTTACACATGGGCATGACCCGAAACCCTGTGTGTGACGGGCTGGGTGAGACCGTCCCTCCCCAGAGTCTCAGGCATTTGAACCCTTGGTTTCTAGTTGGCAGTACTGTTTGGGTAGATTTAGGGGGTGTGGCCATACTGGAGGAAGTACATCCCTGGAGCTGGCCTTTGAGGTTTCAAAGTTTCCCACCATCCCCAGTGTCCACTCTGTACTTCACACTTGCAGTTCAAGATGTCAGAGCGGAGCTTCCCGCTTCTGCCACCATGTCGTTCACCCCCACCATCATGGGCTCTAATCCCCTAGAAACATAAGCCCAAATAAACCATTCTATCAATTTTGTTGGTCACGGTGTTTCATCACAGGAAAAGTAAGTAAATACGATGGGTTTGTGATAAATGCCCCAAGTCAGTTCTCTCTCCAAGACTTGGAGGGAGGGACCTGTGTGTCCCCGTTTCATAGAAAAGAAAACAGGGGCAGAGGAAGCATAGAGGAGGATGTAGACTACCAGCTCCCAAAGACGTCAGCACTCTCATCCTGGGAACCCGTGAACCTAGGTGACAAAGGGGATTTCACAGGATGATGAAGGTCGAGGAAGCTGACGTGAGAAAAAACGCTGACTAAAGCTGCATCTTTGGCGTGCAGAAGCTTCCTCGACTGTGGTCGGGAGCTGGGACCATAGCAAGGGGGTCAGGGAGGTGTTGGCATCGCTAGCTCTGCAGACAGGGAGGAGGGGACATAAGCCAGGAGGGCAGACAGTGTGGAAAAGGTCCACAAGCGGGTTCTTCTAGAGCTCTAAGAGTCTGTGATCCCTCTGATAAGCAACTTCGGCCCAGTGAGGCCTGTGCTGAGCTTCCAGAGCTGTCAGCCTCCAAGTCTGTGGTACACAGTTGACCGGGTAGCAGGCACAGCTGGAGTGGCAGCCAGAGCAGGTGGAATCCATGTAGGTCCTCTCATCCTTCTCTTCTGGGGAGAGGCTAAACTCTGACCACTTCTAGAGAGTGTTCTTAGAGGAACAATAAGCTGGAATCCTAGAATTACAGAAAAGCCTGCCAGGCCATGGAGGAACTCTGAACACGGGTTGGGCGCCAAGCTACGGGCTGCTTACCCACACTCGAGGCCTCAGCCTTCATGGTAGAAGGATCCTGGAGAAAACCAATTGTTCTAAATCACTGCCTGGAACCCACCAGCTCCTGTGCCATGTCCCAGGGAGGGAAGTCACAAGAGGGACAGAGTCCTCTGTCCACCATTAAAGTAGCCCAGCTTAGCACCCCGTTTTGCTCCTTTCTTCCCACTCCTAGAAGCTCTCCCAAGTCCTCTGGCTTCCCAGACATCCAGCGCTGTGTTTGGAAAGTAGCACCCACAGACACAGGCAGATGGGACCATAACTACCTCCCGTGGCCCTGTATCAGTCAGCCTTAGAGCCCCTGCTGCCCTGGCAGGTCACTGCACTTCTGGGTGCCCAGCCCCTCCACCAGCACCCTTTCTGTATTGAACTCGGTCCCTTTCTGATTCCAGCACTCTGGAAGGCTCCAGTTATAAACGCTCCGTGTTCCTCCTTGGCCTCCCTGCCTGAACACCATCTGCAGTTTTGTCCTAGGGGCACCCTCTGTGAGCTCAAGTTTGTGTGGTGTTTCATAAAAATAATCTGTAACTGATAATTCCTTAAAAATATGGTGCTGCTCAGGAGCACTAGCACACTCTGACAGGAGAGAGATGGCTTCACAACATCCCCTTTCTACCAGATCCTTAGGATGGGACCTGAAACAAAAAGTTTGAGGTGAGGATTCCAATTTGTCACCAAAGCAATGTGGGCGCTTGCTACACAGTGGCACTTTCTTTCCTGGCTATCTGTTTTATTACTGCTACTAGAGTGGGATGTACCTCGAGGATACATGAGATGCTGGTACATAGTTCTGATGTCGCTTTTGTATGTCTCCTCCCAAAAGCTCTACTTCCTCACCTGTAAGAGAAGGCAGGGCAAGCCTGCATCTGAGTTAGCCAGAGGTTCTGTTGAGATGACATTTTTTGTTTGTTTGTTTTCCAGTTGATAGCAGTGGGAAGGTTTGAATTTTTCTACCTTTGGTTCAAACAAAAGCCAGGTGGAAAGTGGAAAAGTGAGGCTTTTTAATAACCAGAACAACGGTCTGCAAGCCGAGGCAGGGCACACAGGAATGGCAAGCAGCAAATCGGGGGAGCCATTGTATGTACAGACGGGGTGACTGGTCTTATCAGGGAAGTGCCCCATGCTTGCCAAACCAAACAAGGCCACAGCTCCAACAACAGACTCTTAAAAGGAGCCCCAAATATTCAGTCATTAGACCTGAGGTATGGGATCTGAGGTCCCTCTTTAGCTCCTACTCCTAAGTGCCCCAGTCCTCCTGTGTGTTGGGGACATAAAGTTTTCTGTGAAGTCTCCTGGAAAGAGCCTCTTCTGTCCTGGAAGTTTGGGTGTGCAGGTATCTGTTCTGTGGGCACCCCTTCTATCAATCCTGCAGATGCGGAGGAGTGGGAAACCCTCACGGGTGCACAGTCGTTGGGTCAGTGAGCACATGAGGCAGAACACAGGGAAGCTCCCATCTGCCTGCCATTGTCCTTACTTCCTGAGGCATAGAGCCAACCCTGGCCCTGGATGACAGAATGTCCCTCTGCTCCATCACCCTGCCCCAGTCTTTGTCATTAGCCCTACACAGCAATTGTTCCTTTGATGATGCTCAGCATGAACCCACCAGCCACCCACTCTTGCCCTGTGTACCTTCAAGGTACTGGCACCAGACTGGGTCCATTTCAACCCCTAAGGAGGTTGTGTCTCCCATGACTTCCTGCTGAGACCATGATGGGTAGATCTGGGCCCCACAGGAGGTTAAGGCAGGAACCAACTTGCTTTTAAACCTAGCTTTGCTACTTAAGAGCTGTGTGTCCTTGGATAAGTGGCTTAGCCTCCCTGAGGTCCACTTTCCTCTTTTGCAAAAGGAGGATGCCCTTGGAGAGTTGTTTGCAGGGGTTCCATGCTCATTATCTAAGCAAGATGGTTTGACATAGTGGCCTGGTTTACTTTGTGTCCTTTTAGGGAAGTCTGGCCTGGGTGATACTGAGAGCTCAAGAGCAGTGGCCCCAGTCCCTCCCTATCTGAATCTAACACTGCAGCTGATATAAGGGTGGGCAGGGCCTAGGTTTTCAGCTTCTGGATGGCCAGATGCAAGGAGGCTGGTTTCTAGATTGTACAAGGCTGACCCCAAACTGCCAGTGCCTGGCTGGGCCCCTGATGGAAGCCTGGCAGCGGAAGCTCTTTACAGTCAATATGATGACATCAAAAGAAATGAAGCAAGAAATCAGAAGGCATTGGGAGACCTGAAGAAGACACAGTGCGGAAGCCGCATCACAGCACGGCTGCTTTAAGTTTGGTGTAGGTTTCCTAGCTGCCAAAGCAAAGAAGGAAACCAAAGTGATCAAACACAGGCATGGTTGAGAGAGACTTGCTACATCATTTTTTTCATATAATATGTGAATGGAGACTATAACTTAGTTCCTGCTGGTTGACATTCAGGCTGCTTGCAACGTAGCAGTTGCTCTAATGTAGTAATTTAGCCCTGGACAAGGTTCAAAGCTTAACTCTGCTGCTTGAAGTGGTGAGGTCTTAAGTAAACCAGTTCACTTCTCTGAGGCTGTTTCTTCATCTCTAAAGAGAGACTGACACCCGTGTGTCAGGACCCGCCGGTGAATGTTGGGGTGCCAGGGAATCATGGGCTGTGCTAACCTACGATGCTACCGTTAGAACTTGAGTGCACTCCTGACCGGGCATTCCTACATCGCCTTTCTCCTTGTCGTTCACTGAGTCATTTGAGCGCTTCCTATCTGTGAGGTGGTGCAGCACTAGGCCGCCCACAGAAAGCTCTGCCCCTAGGAGCTCCGGGGCCAGTGTGGAGATGGGAATTAAACTGCCACACAGGTACGTGGCAGCTCCCAGTGCAAGCATCATAGGACAGTTCCCTGCGAGTCGGGGAAGGTCTTCCTGCAGCAGTGACCTGGTGATCAGAGGGATTTAGCAGGACACAAGCTTTGCAGGCAGAAGGAACTGTATTTGCAAAGGCCCCAGAGTAGGAAAGGATTGTGTGCCTAGCCGAGTCCCATACGTCACGACACAGGAGGTAGTACTGTGGAGAGGGCAGTGGAGACGGCAGGAGACACGCATTTAGAATGGCATCCTCACTGAAGACAGGACCACCTTCTACTTGTCTTAGTCACCGCATGCTGTGCTCTTCTCCCTCCCCCTTTTCCCACTCCCTTCCTCTAGCTTTCTTTCCTGATCCTCCATCCTTGCCCCTTGACCGCAGTCCTCAGGACAGACTGCTTTGTCCTGGGAGGATCCACCTTCAGAAGGCTTCCTCTAATCTCTCCATGTGGCTATGCTCATGTCTGGCAATGGGGATACTAACATATGTACGTGTGTGTGTGTGTGTGTGTGTGTGTGTGTGTGTGTGTGTGTGTGTGCGCGCGCGCGCGCACTCATGCGCGCATGTGCGTGCGCGCACGTGCGCACATGTGCGCACATGTGCGGATGCACGCACACTCATGAGAATGAGAAGAGACAGGGTTAGTGTCAAGTGAGTCAGCCACAGGACCTGCCAGCGGGCAATGGGAAGCAGTGTGTGGTGATGAATCTGGGTGTGTGATGATGAGCTAGGACATGGGACAGTGGCCCATAATATGCCCTGACAGACTACAGCATCGAGTGAAGGGAGGCACCCACAGGCTCTAGGCTGTAGGAGCCACATTCATGATGAAAAAAAAACAAAGAGGTTCTGTCTAGGTAGTGGGTCCAGCAGGGACCAAGGGATAAAAGAATGGAAACCCTTGGAATGTTCTTTGGCTTTCTGGTTACATCAGAACCACACTGAGCTGACCCAGGTGACATACATGCCTTTCTCAACCACCTGCCCAGCTCTGTCCCTCCCACCCCTGAGTCCAGTCCTGGGCATCTCTTCTCAGCCATTCTAAGAATCTGCAGACATATATTGCCTCTGCAGAGCCCTGGCTCCCAAGGGCTCCATCGTGAGTGGCAGCAACGCCTCATTATTGGAGGTGTCCACTACCCTGTGGCTCTCTGGTTCTCGCTGGCTTCTCTACAGCTCAGCGGCTGCCTTTGAGCCGCTCCCATCTCATTATCCCAGGAGTTCCTACTTCTTTTTGTGAAAATTTAATTGCCTTCTGTGTTTGAAAGGGTCTCAGCCAGCTACTCAGGTTTGGGGAGTTGGAGTTAAACGCACCCTGATCAAAGACTGCATGCGGCCAGCGTGGTTCGCCTGAACACTGGAACCACTTGACTCCTCCCAAAATGGAAACCAAATTGCTCCGTGCGGAAACTTGAAAGGATGCTTGTTGTGCAGCTCAGGAGTGAGAGCTGCCTGCTGCAGACCTAAACGGAACTCCCTGGGACGTGAACACTCGGGGTGCAGGCCTAGTTCCCTGTGAAGATGTGGGTGCCCAGCCCCAACTCCTGCATGGATTTCAGGTCCCTTGAACATTCCCTTTATTCTTTTTATTTTAAGAACCAGAAGACAGATTCTCTAGCCCAAGCTGGTCTCAAATTCTCTATGGCCTTCAATCTCTGGCCCCCCTGCCTCTGACTCCTAAGTCAGATGTCACAAGCGTATGCCATCACAACTGCTTTCTGTGGTTCTGGGATTGAACCTAGGGCTTCCTGAATGCGAGGCGAGGACTCTACCAATGAGCCACATGCCCCAGCCCTAGGCATTCCTTAACCATCAAGCCAAGAGGAATTGCAAGGCACCTGTGGGCTCTGTGGATCTTCTCCAAGTACTTCAACCCCCTCGCAGGGAGTTGATGTAAACCCAGAACCACAGGCTTTGCAA
Source organism: Acomys russatus (assembly GCF_903995435.1). Lineage (NCBI taxonomy): Eukaryota > Metazoa > Chordata > Mammalia > Rodentia > Muridae > Acomys > Acomys russatus. Next base: position 41,516,740 of record NC_067149.1, on the reverse strand, counting down.
CCTTGAGCATCTCTCTGTGCTGTAGCTACCTACCTACACAGACTAATGCTGAAGGTCCTCCCCTGTCTTCTGCCACACATCTTCCTGGGTTCTCTGATAATGTACATAGTGTCAGCTGTTTCTGCTATATCTAGGAACACATCGCACCCACCCTAGTTAACATTATTCACCCTGGGACTCGCACGACATACTTAGGGACGCCAGGGGAGCAGGTAGCGCTTCTCAGCAAGGAAGAGTATCTCATCCGGTACGCGTTGGGAAACAAATCTGTGTTTGAAGGGCAGAGATTAACAGGTGTGACGCTGGGCTGAGAGCCCCGGGTTTATAAATAGCAGAGGAGGTGACAGGAGCAGCTGGCCTCACTCCTGCAATGTGCAGGGCCACCTTCTGCCACTCTCCTTAGTCACCATATTCTGTGCCCTTCTCTCCCGCCTCTCCCCTTCCTTCTTCCAGCTTTCTTTCCTGTTCCTCTACCCTTGCCCCTTAGCAGACATTTTCCCTCATCCTCCCTAAGTTCTATTCCCATTTCTGTTGGTTGGCCCATGAAGGCTCCCAGTTCCTCAAGCCAGGGCTCTTTCTGTCTAAGTAACTCTGTGTGGCTTAAACACAAATGGGAATTGATTGGCCTGAGTGGACTTCAGGCATGGCTGGATCCAGGGGTAGAGCAACGTCATCAACAGCTACTCCTTTTCTCACTCGCATCCGCTGTGCAGGTGGGCAAAGGTGCCTCTTACAACCCCAGGGTTCTCTTTCCCTACTGCAGCTGCACCAGCCAGAAGAGAAAGGCAAGCACTCAGCTCCCTGTGGCTCCAGCAGGGGTCCCAGCCACTGTGACTCACAGGCCATGTGCCCATCCACAAATTGGCCACTGGTTTGGGATTGCTAAGTCCCATTTGGTCATAGTGAGAGTCTCAGTTTTATCCTAGGAGTCCCAACTGGGATCAGCTCATCAGAGACATGCAGTCAGAGTGCCCTGCCCAGAGGCTGGTTGGGGCCCCACAGGCACCCACATGAGCCCACAGTGCCCCATCTCTTTGACAGTGTCCTTCCTAACACTGTCTCATTTGTAACCAGTATCTCTCAGTTATTGCTGTCTGCAGCCGAGAGGTGACTCACCACCAGCACCCTAACTAGCTGGTCTCTCCTCCACACCCTCTGCCTCCCCCCAAAATGGCCCACTCACCACACAAGAACAACAAAGAGAGAAGACTCACTCTGCTCGGGGTTCCAGTCCTAATATGCCTCATCCTAAGATGAACAAAACAACAGATGTTACAGTCTAGATATTCCTCTGTGACATACGCCCTTCCTCTAGTCCTGCCACATTCCCTCTCCTGAAAGCAGCCCAATAATTCTATGTCCCCCTGCTCTATACTGCCAGATACCCAGGTCCTCTGTTTGTGTACCCCATAGTAACCATCCCTTCTCCTGGCCTTTCTCTGGGAGCCCAACTCTACCCCTGGTAGCTCAGAGTTGTGAGGGTTGAGAAAGCTCAGCAGAGCAGCCCTGGTTGGCTTTCCTGGGAGTTCCTTTTCCAAGTCTGCAGGAGTCCAGCCTTCTGAGTCACCAGCCCTGCAGCATCTCTGTCTACCTCCTATGTAGGTGGCATCTCTGCACCCCTAATACTGTGTCTTCCAAAGTGAAAGGATTGGAGTCTACACAGGATACCTAAGACCAAGTTCTAGCACAAAGGATATTTATTTGCTCCAGAGAGACGAGGGGCAGGGAATAAGAGACAAAGACAGGAGACAGAGGCTGAAGGGGAAGGGAAAAGGAATAAAGGAGAGAGGAGAAGGGATATTTGCCCCAGAGGCACAAAGTACTGCCTCTGCGTAGAGAGGAGACAGACTTGGCCCATAGGCCGATCAGTTTCTGAAAGGAAAGGGTGAAACCCTCTGTTAGGATGAGGTGTTTAATTTTTATTGGATGGGTTTATTAAGGTAGCCAAAAGGGGGCTTTGGGTTGCTGGATTTCAATACTTTGATAGCTGGACCTTGGTGGTCATCCTCAGGAGGAGGAAGTTGCCCAATAGGGGAATAGACCTTGGTGGCTAGATGGAGAAGTGTAGTCTAAGGGGGATAGGGAGAAGAGGGTGGAAGGCAGGGACAAGGAGGAAAGGAGGTAGGGAGGGGCTAGTACTGGGATATAAAGTGAATATATAAATTAAAAATAATTTTTTTTAGAAAGGAAGGTAATGTAGTGGTTTAGCAAGGCAGAGGGAATGGAAGAGGGCAAGACCTGCCAGACCCATGCTCTCTGTACTCGGGCCTGTTGGAGCTGTTTACAGAGCCCGCAGCAACCAGCCTGAGCTCAACTCACACACTCACCCAGCTCCTCAGAACACAGACCTAGAGCCGGGGCTGGAGAGAGCCAGTCACTCCTGAGGGCCAACCATGATTCGTGACAACAAGAGTCAAGTTGGGCACATGAGCAACTCGGCAGCCTAGAAAAAGCAAGGTAGAAAAAGCAAGGCCTAAAAATGTTGCCTAGTTCTTCATCCAGATCGTGCCCCCTCCAGCTGTGCGGCCACAAACAAAGCACTTCTCCTCTTTGGGCCTCAGTTTTGTTCCTCTGCAATGGCGGTGGAACAACTGTACTCTCCCCGGAAGAGTCACTGTAAATATACGGAGCCTCCTCTGTGGGGAAGGTTCAGTGTGAGAAATTCTTATTAGTAAAATAGAAATGAATAAATCAGTAAGGACAACATATATTTTATGAAGTGAATATAAATAACAGGATATAACATTTCAGCTCGTCATAATTTTCTGAGCAACCTACTACATGTCCCCTGTGGCCTCTTGATCATGCCCGGGCACGGTGCAGCCTGAAGGGTTTACTCTCGCTGCTTTTGGCCCTGAAACCCTCTTTCTTGATCTCGTAAGATCTACTCAAGTCTGTGCTGAAAAGCCAGGCTCAGAACCACTGTCCCAGCCCTTCTAACACAGAATCTGTGCCGGCTGCTCCCATTCAGCTCTGTCACCCATGCCTGTAATAGTCTCTTGTCTCATTGCTGTGGTAAAAATACCCAATGAGAGAGCAACTTAGGAACGGGTTTATCATAGCTCATGGTTCCAGGATACAGTCCGCCATGGCAGGAAGGTGTGGCGGCAGGAGCACGGGGAGACTGGTCACGTTGCATCTGTAGTCAGAAAGCAGAGAGGGTGAATGCTGGTCTGTGGCACCCTTTTTCCTCAGCCCATGGAATGGTGCCAACCCACACCTCAGGGTGAGTCTTCCCTTCCTCAGTTAAACCTCTCTGAAAATGCCTCACAGGCTTGCCAAGAGGTGTGTCTTCTAGATCATTCTAGATCCTACCAAGTTGACAGTCAATATTAACATCACAGCAAACCTAGAGAAATCGCCCTCCTAATGCTCTTATCTGATGTGTAAGTTGTTCCACATTTGTCCGCCATACCCTGCACAGTCCTCTTGATACTGCCTAAAAGAGATAGAATCAGGTCTGGGCCCCCTCAACAGGCACTTGCCATGCACCTTCCACATGGCAAGGCCCTTCTAGACACAAAGCCCTTTTGGAAGCAGAGGAAGCTGGCCTGGCTTAGAGAAATTGAGGGATAGGGTTGGTGTACCTTGTATGTTCCTCTATACTGTGTTTACCACTCCACAGAGAAAGCAAGTCCAAGGCCATGGGCCCAGGGCTGTTTGGTGGTGAAGCACAGAAGACCCTCCTGCTTGCCGTACAATGGGCCTCTACCAGTCATTGCTCATGAGAGAAGCCAGGTCAGGGCCTGGGAGTGATGAAGCTGGATGAAGAAGGCTGGACAGAGAAGTGACCTCATAGGATCCCTCCCCCCTTTGCAGACAGACAGGTCATCTTAGCAGTCTGATGCAATGGCCACCTCTCTTGAACCCCAACCCCAAAAGTCTTTTCCAGTTTGTGTCACTTGCTTTAAGGCCTCGAGACATGGGCTTTGTCCCCCAGACTCCTGTTCCTTTAGTTCTAGGAGCTGAAAGATGGTGGTTTACACACTTCTGACCATTGCACGTCTATTTCCTGTGGTAGCTGAAGAAGGCGACAAAAGTCAAGTGGCCTCAGTGGGTCCAGGTCAGAAGTTATTGCAAGCTACCATCAGGACAGAGCCATTTCCAGCTCCCAGGGCCCCTGCACTCCTCAGAGCATGCTCACCAAAATCCACTAGTCAAACACCTGGGAGAAAAATGGGTTGCTTTGGCTCACATTCCCAGATGGTCCAGCATAACCAAGTTATCTCATTTCCTTGGGACACCCCCCGCCCTGTGATAGTGGTGGTGGTGGGTTCAAGGGCATCTTGTTGGGGCCATATGGTAGAGAAAAACAGCTCTCAACTCCCAGCCAGAAGCAAAGAGAGGAAAAGACGAGGGTCCTATGCCCCCCTCAAGTTTTCACTCCCATTGACCTCAGGCCTCTCAAATCAGCCCCACCTCTTAAAGTTCTCATCACTACCCAGTAGTGCCCCCCACAGGGACCAATCCTCTACACATGGGCTTGGGCCACTCAAGACCTACCTGAGCATCTCTCTCCCCATTTCCACTTGTGCAGGCTCCATGAACATATCCATCAGCCTGCCATTGGAAGTCACCTCAGATTGGGCCTAGTGGGTTCCTGGTTGTGAGATTTGCCTATGGGCATCTTGGAGTGGCTTCACTGCTGCATGCTACACCCAGAAGTCGAGAATGGTTTGAGGGCTTAGGCAAGCTGGTCCCTGAGGACCTCAGCATCCTACACTGTGAAGTGAGAAGGTCGTTGTCGTCATCATCACCTTCTCTGGCAATTTTGAAAGTGGTGAGGTGACATGGGTCCCAGAGTCTTACAAAAGGCCAGGTGCTGGACTTGAGGTGAATTCTTTGTGCTCATGTCTCACTGACACTCAAATCTTTATGTACTTTGCTCTGAAAAGCTATGCCCCCCCACAGCCCCCACCCCATGAATGAGCATGGTTTGTCAACCACTCTGCTAAATTATAATCTCTTGCTTCTTTTCACAGAACCCCAGGGGCCCCTGGGATTTGGGAACTGGGGAATGTCACTCAAGGCTGCTTATTGAGCACCAAACAATGGCCCTTCATGAGGTCAGCTGGCAGCCTAGCAACCGCTCAAGCCCTTAGTAACAGTCCCAGAAGTGTTAATATTTACCCGGTTGGAAAGTTTCTCTTATCTTGGTAAATGCCCAATTCCTTCTCCAGGGCACTTGCAAGAAGCCACACCCAGAGAGTGGCAGCCCCCCTTTCCTGAGCAAGCTACACAGGACAAGAAACCCAAGGCTCATCCCAGCTCTGAACACCTCTCCAGGCCTCAGTTTCACCCACTCAATGGGTGTCAGACATAAAGAGCACTAAACAGCGTGACTGTATGCCCCCAGTTATCGGTACCCTTAAAACTGTCCTTGCCATTCTCAAGTCTCCTCAGTGAGGAAAAGTCACCCACCCGTGAGGCCCCGGTCAGCCCTTGGTCCCATTATTGTCCCTCCATCATCTTCCTTGGTTCTGAATTAAACTAAAATAATCTAGCCAACTATTGGGGAAGAGGCTTCCTTAGGTCATACATGGAGATAGGCACTGGGGAAACTGAGGCAGACCAGACCTGGCTCTTGCTTTCTGAAGTTTCGAGTTCTGGGGAGAAAGTATCTAAGCACTTTGCAGACATCTAGGATGGAATCCAGGGCCTCCCCTGCTTGTCCCCACCAAGCTATTTTAGTCCGTAATAATACTCCTCAGTATGCTGGTGGCATTTTGCAGTCTCTAAAACACTTCCCTTGTGTTACCTCATTTAACCCTGACGTCATCTGAGAGTGAGAGTCTAATATGTCCCCATTGCACAGACGGGAGCTGAAGGTCACAGGGCCTGGAGAGCTCTGTTTCCACTTCCTCCTTCCTCTCCTGTGGGCTGCTTCACAAGACCATCTGCAAAGGAGACAGGTGGCACTCAAAACCTCCATAAAAGTGATGGCAGTTGTCCACCATGAACACTTCAGACCCAAGCTGTGAGCAACCCCAGCAACCTCCTGAGTGTGCACATTCAGATGTGTCCGCAGACCTCACAGAAGGTCTTCCTGTCCCATTTTAGGATCCAGGAAACATCTCTCGGCTGAAATCCCAGTTCTGCTGTGTAGCCTTGGCAACCTCCTGCCTCATCTTATCCATCTGTAAAATGGGTCTAAGTCCTGTTGTTCTGAGGATGGAATGGAATGAAACAAGACAACAACAACAGTGTACTGGGCTAGACTGGGCTGGGCTGGGAGTGTGGTTTAGTTGGTAGAGTATTTGTCTAGCGTGCTGGTGATTCCCAGCACCACACCAATTAGAATGTTGTTCCAAGTGTGTAGGGTTATTTGGGCAGAAGCAGGGGGATCAGAGGTTCAAGATCATCCTTGACAGTATATGGAATTCGGGGCCAGCCTGACATACATGGAGCCCTGTTTTATAGTCTGCACACAGACAGCAGGCCTGCCTGGGGTCAGGGAAGAGGCTCTATAGAATATTAGCATTGGGACCTGGCTGTGGAAAGGAATAGGCAGGAGACGCCCTCAGTCTGGGCAGAGCCCACTTTAGTGAAAAGCCCAGCAAGGCTACTGCGCTGCTTAGGGTTTTTTATTTTTGTTTTGTATTGTTTTGTTTTCCAACTCGACACAAGCTGGAGTCATCTAGGAAGAGGGAAACCTGAATTTGAGAAGGTGATTCTATTATATTGGCCTGGATGCAAGTTGTGCAGCATTTTCTATTTTTTGAATAATTTATTTTTATTTTTATTTTATGTGCATTGGTGTTTTGCCTGCCTGTATGTCTGTGTGAGAATGGCAGATCTTGGGGTTGCAGACAGTTGTGAGCTGTCCTGTAGGTGTTTGGGGATTAAACCTGGGTCTTCTGGAAGAGCAGTCTGGGCTCTTAACTGCTGAGCCATCTCTCCAGCCCAAGCATTTTCTTGATAAATGATTGGTTGTGATAACGACCATCCCACCCTGGGTGGTACTGCTTCTGGCAGATGGTCCTGGTGACGTTAGAAAAAAGCAGAGCCAAACTAATCAGGCCTGTGAGACATATTCCACTATGGTCTCTGCTTCAACTCTTGCCTCAAAACCCTGCCCTGAGTTCCCTTCATGATGGATGGACTGTGAATTATTAAATGATACGAACCCTCGTCTCCCCACGTTGCTTTTGGTCATGATGTTTATTACAGTAATAGAAAGCAAACTAGGACAGCCACCTTCCCCGAGCTTGGCATCGAAGAGTTCAGCTGATGCAACTGTTTTCCCAAGCCCACCTCACCATACAGTGGGGAGCTAGACCCCCCCCACACACACACCCTTTCTTTACTAAACTCTACGGGAGCAAAGCTGTCAGGTTCTCTGGTGCCACTTAAGTGATTTCCCACCCACACCCCTGCCACAAGCTGAGTCACTCGGCACTGGCACCGAGGCGGACTGTGGGAAGGGTGTTCCTTCCTCTGCTGCAGAGCCGCTGCCGCTGCAGGCAAGCTCTCGAAAGCCAGAACCCAGCCCGTGGCAGGTGCCGGGAGGGGCCTTATGCAACTTCTGACATTGTTCAAAATCACTTCTACAGAAAAGCTGGGACCCAGGCTGCAATAGGCAAAGCTAACGCTTTCTTATGTAACCTTTACCATTGTTAAAAAGCAATGGGTGTTCACAATTTCCATTTGCCCAGGGCCTCAGACATCTGGCCCGGCCAGACCTCCTTCCTGTTCTGCCCCCAGCAGCTCCAACAGCAGCTAGAGTCAGCTTTAAACTGGTGAGAAAAATAAGACAAGTTTGGGGTGGCATAGCCCAGACACCCCAGCGGCAGCTCTGTTACCCTCGCCCCCCCCCCTCCATTGGCCAGCCCAGACACTGTTGGGAATTGAAAAGAAACAGAACAGGTAAATTTGTTACATTTGATTCTTCTCAAAATAAAATAATCATGAGCAGCTCTCAGCTAATGACCTGTAGGAGGTCTGAACTCTGTTTTCTGAAACCGAAAAGTGGGCTAAGGAGATGGCTCGGTGACTAAAGGTGTGTGCCACCAAGCTTGATGACCTGAGCTTGACCTCCAGAACTTACACAGTGGGAGGAAGAACTGACTTCTGCAAGTTGTCCTCTGACCTGCATGTGTGCACCATGGCACATGCACACTAATAATAAAAAAGAACTTTTTAAAAAAGGAAAGGTTATCAGACTATTGGTGTAGAGCAGAAAAGTGTGCTTATTGCAAAGCCTGTTATTTGATTGATTGATTGATTGATTTAGTGGGGTGTGTGTGTGTGTGTGTGTGTGTGTGTGTGTGTGTGTGTGTGTGTGTGTGTGTGTGTACACATTCAGAAGAGTGGGGTGTTCACATGCCACTGTGTGCATTTGGAGGACAACTTGCAGGAATCAGTTCTCTCCTTCCGCCATGTGCATCCCGGGTTTTCAGCCTTGGCAGCAGGTACCTTTAGTAGCTGAGCTATCTTGCCGCCCTGGGAAAGTGTCTTTACACAAAACTAAATTGCTCTCAGGGGCTGTATGGCATGAAGGCCTGGAACTCAGAGTCGGGGGTGGGGGGAGGAGCTGCAGCGGAAGGCACTCTTCAGCAAGGCTGATGCTAAGCCTGACACCTCTGTCTCACTTCTCTACTACAGCCACCATGTGTGCCAGAGCTGTCACCGGTCTGCACCAATGACTAGCCACACTAGAAACCATGTCTCCTGCTTTGGTGATGGGTCTGTCTTTCCCCTGGTCACTCACTGCTCCTCAGCAGGTATTCTCACCCAATCCCTGGCTCAAGGATCACGGTCCAGAGTGGCTGCATACAGGGAATGGCAAAGCCCTACAGTCGTTTGGGTACAGTGTGAGGCAGCCCCCACACCCCTGTCCTGTCTTAACAGCTGCACTTGTCAGTCACTGGAACAGGGAGCCTGCCATGTCCTGTCAACAAGGCAGCCTACCTAACAGGGGCGTCTGCTAGGCCTTGCTGACTGAGCCTTGCAGTGTCTGTGTCTCCTAAAGAGCTGCGAATGGTCGCCTGAGAAGGCACAGGGACCTCACCAGCATGGCTGCCTGCTGTTGAAACCTTCTACACCTGACTCTGTAGATCTGGGAGTGGCATGCCTCTTGCTGTGACCACACGAGCACATGATTCTAACAGCCAGGCAGTCAAGGAACCAGGAAGGGACATGCCAAGTCTGGACGTGTGTTCTGTGAAGCTGGACTTTCTCAGAACCGTGCTCTTGTTAACATTCCACAGGAATGGAAAAACTGTTCCGGATGGGGCAAGTGTTTATCATCAAAAGATAAGAGGCCTGCGTGCCACAGGTCACACTGGGTTCTTTTTTTCTTTCTTTTTCTTTTTTTTTCCATAAAGTATTGTGTGGAGAAAAATGCACTTTCTGAAAGGGAAAATGAGGTTCCTGTTTATTTTAGTGTTGAGCAGGAAAAAAGAAGAAGAAAACAGTTAATTTCTCCTCAAGGAGCATGGAAAACATATATTTCACAGTGAAGTGAAATAGCTTATGTTCCAGGATAGTCCTGACTCCCCAGCAAGGTGTGCGCCCACATGTCTGCTCTGGGGCTTAGTGCATGCTCAGATGTGTGTCTCCTGACCTCCTATTGTGTAGGACAACTTTCGCCTTTTATTATTCTCTGCTCTCTGGTCTCTCTGTCCACAGTCTTCAGAGCCTCTGTTCTCTGTGACTAGCCAGTCATAAGACTACCTGATGCTGACTTCCCAAGACTTAGGGTGTAAGTGATAGTCATCAAGGTCTGGACGCTGTTAACACTGTGATACTACAGCAGGATATTGGAAACACGTATGGAATTTGCAGCCAGACCATTTTCTTACTTGGCTTACTTGACTCAAGCTGGGAAAAGCCAGGCTGTGCCTTGAGCTGATGACTTCCCCTGTTGGAGCCACATGTCTCGCTTTCTGAACTTCAGGTCATTGACCAGGATCAGCTGTTGCTGTTGTGGGCCCTTACCAGTGAGCTGGAATTGGTTCCTGTGCTTTTCACTTATCTGTCATTCCCAGGCTCCAAGAGCAGAATATATGTCACCTGTATGTCCTAAGAGCCCTGCACAGGATCTAGCAAGAAGGGGAGGTGGAGAGGCAAGAACGAAGGGGAAAAAGAGAGGGAGGGAAAATGGAATGTAGAATTTAATTGCTCTGCTCCCCATAGTCATGTCCCTCTGGCCTAAGTAATATGACATGCTGAATCATATTCCCATATGCAGCCCTGCACTGGACATGGTGTAGGTCACACAGGTTCTGCACCATATGCACTTGTGAGTCTGCCTATTGTCCCCAAAGGCTTCTCAGAAGGCATTATCTAATCCTCCACTTAGGTGACAGATCATGGTCCACAGGAGAAGTCTAGACACACTTTTCTGGCCCCCATGGGTACCTGTACTTAAATGCACATAAATCCTTTGACTGAGTGAGGAAGGAAGGAAGGAAGGAAGGAAGGAAGGAAGGGAGGGAGGGAGGGAGGGAGGGAGGAGAGGATGGGTGGAGTGATTAGTATTCCTCCATAATCATTTGCTCCTAAACCCTCCCATTTGTTCTTTGCTATTACTTTATTATGTATAAGGACTGAAACAAATTCTCTGGGACTGGATTCAAATCTAGCCTTCTGATCGTTAGCCACTGATTAGTTTGAAGGTCTCCTTGTCTCTCTCAGAAACCAGCCTTTGTCTTGCCTTCAGTGTATTTTTTTTTTTTTTTTAATGGAAACCACTCTTGACATTAGGACTCATGGGCAAGACAAAGGAAGGCTGGAAAAGGAGAGTAAGTGAGGCCAGTCAGGGACAGAGGTGTCGCCAAGCAATTCCTTACCTCTGTGGGCAGTTGGTACTTGGCACACTGGGGACAGTGGGAGCTAGAATAAGCCCTTAGCTCACAGTGTTCCCAACCAAGACAAGGAAGCGGAACCATTTATGTACCAGCTCCCAACACCACCCACCACTGGTGAGGGGCTGAGCAGGGGTGTGATACCTGCTAGGAGAGACAGAGATGTGGGTGTGCAGTGGACCCTGCCTGCCCCTCTATTGTCACATACACCTCTGGTTTCTGTCGCAACTCCATGCTGATATGAGGATTAAGTGTATGCATGTGTGTGTGTGTGAATGTGTGTGTGTGCACATGTGTGTGTACACATATGTACGTACATACATAGAGCCAGGTGTTGATATCAGGTATTTTTCTCAATCACTCTCCATCTTTGTTTTTGAGGCAGAGCCTCCTGTGGAGTCTGGAACTTGCTGACTCATGTAGACTAACTGGCCAGCAAGTCTCAGGATTCTCCTGTCTCTGCATCCTCAGCACTAACATTACAGGTACACACTGCCATGCCAGGCCTTTTTTAAAATGTGTGTGGTGGGGAGCAGACTCCAGTCCTCATGCTTGCCTGGCTCCCAGCAGTTTATAGACTGGGCCATCTCCCCATGCTGGGAGTCTTAGAGAGCTATCCTTGATGTAGATTAAGCACTTGATGTTCCGTGCCCTATGGAATCTTTGCCCAGCACCACATGCATGATACAGAATGGGTTCCATGGGAACCCCCTCACCATCTACAGGATAACATGGCCCTAGAGAGTTCCAGGAGCTGGGATACAACAGGGAACCTAAAAAGTTGGGTCCTGGACACCCAGCCTGCATGGTCCCTCTAGGCGCATGGGGCAAGGCTGGAGCACTGAGGATGCCGGAGGCCGCCTTGTTCAACCCCATCACTTTATATAAAAAGGAGTGTTGGTCCTAGGACACATGGCTGCAGGGTAGCTCTGAGACTGGCCTCCCTTCAAAGCAGAAATCAGACACATGGAGGACACTAGCTTTCCTAGCCTTCCTGCTGGGTGCTCAGAGTTCATTTCATAGTGGCGAGAGCATGCTCTGCCAATGCCTCACCTGAATGTATTTCCTGGGTTGATACCTGTCCAGCTTTGGCACAAGATGATTTTGCCTTACAGGGGCTTTAGCTTCCTTGGGAGGCATGTGCAAAGTCCATGTCTATCATTTCCTTGAGAACAAGCACTCAGAAGTTCCATGGAACAGTTGATTGAGGAGAGCACAGGCCTAGGCCAGCTGTGTGGCCTCAGGCCATATCCATTCCCTCTCTGAGTCAATTTCCTTATCTGTAAAATGGGAGCTGCTGGGTAATAGCAGGCACAAGAATGCTTAGGAAGGTGTGACTTTCCAGGTCTCATGGATAATGGAATGGTGTTCTCCTTAGTGTTCAGGGGTGGGGGCGTGGGGTGACCCCATCCCAGCCAGTTTCTGAGTTTCTGAGTTTCTGAGTTTCTGACTTTTTTCTTCCCATGAGTTGTTGTCAATCCCTGAAGTTCCTAGGAATGTTCAGACAGCTCTCCACCCCCATGACACACAGCCATACATTGCAACCTCAGCAGATCTAAGGTGTCTACATCTTATTATGAGAAAGAAACAAGGTCTTTCCCAAGGCCAAGATGCTCAGCAGCAGCCAGTTCTAGAACCCAAGGGTGTGGGTTCCCAATGTCTGCTGTTTTCTAGCATCCTCTATGGGAGCTGTGCCCAGGCTCCTCGGCCCTCACCCCTGATCCCAGCTTTTCTCCTCTCCCCACACCATCCCCAGCCATGCAGAGTGCTGGGGTGTTCAATCCCCACTGCAGGCGTCACTTCCGCCTCTGACTGTGTGTGCAGCAGATGGCTCAGTGGCTATTTTCAACTCAAGAGAGGACATTTCACAAGAGGATAGCGCTCACAGATGGGGGCAGCGGGTTTGGGACTCAGGCCAGCATCCATTGCCTGGTGGAGGAGCCCCATAGCTTCAGCTCCTGTCCTGGCTTGGGTCTCAGTCCTGTACACTGTGGAATCTGGAGAGCCTCAGTCTCCCCACTCATAGACTAGGGCAGGGAGGCCATTGATAGAGCTTCAGTATTATCAACCTGGACAAATGGACCCCAGGGAGAAGAGGCAGGTGTGGTGGGGTTTTGAGAGAGCCTCATTTTCTAAACCAGGAAGGTCCTAGGGCCTGTGGAATGGAGCTGTCCAAGGTACACAAGTTTCTGTGCTCATGTGGGCCCGGCAGGTGGTGAGGCTGGTGGGTAAGAGGCACTAGCTGGAGCCTGAGACCCAGCCAGCTCTTTGCTTCCACCTGAGGTCTCAGCCAGGACAAATGAACTGGGAGGGGAAGGCCCCAGGAGAACATGATCTGGGACAGGATGTAGGGGTGGAACTCCCACCCCTGCTGGACACTGAACCTCAGCTACCAGGCACTTTATTGTGAATAGGATAAGGGCATGAAGGAGAGCCCCATTTACAGGCCAAGGGCTGTATATCTGGTTTCCCATCACAAATACTGTGTGCAAATGAGTTTTCCTACATGTCGTGTTTACTACAGAATATAAGGAGTTAGAGGCATATTGTAGAAGAACCAAAACCTTTGCCTTGTCAGTGTTGGCATTTGGAGGGACCCCATGTCCTTTTAGCATAATGCCTTCTTTCTAGACACTGGACACAGTAAGAATCTAGTTGGAGCCATACAAAATGAAATCCTATTTAGTTTCATTTCTGCATTTTTTGCTTGAGTTTCAGATATTTGGCTGGGTTGTTAAATTTATTTGAAAACACTGTGTTTTGGTAGATGCATAATAATTTGCTGCTGAATAACTTATTTAACCAATACCCATCTCATAAAGGCACCAGTTAGCTTGCCTTTCATCTTATTTAGTTGTCCCTTTAAGAGCACTGTTGCACCCACTGCTTGCACATAACCTGTAATTGCAGCAACTTGAAGTAGGAAGATAGTGGGTTCGAGGATAGCCTTAGCTACATAGTCAGACCCTGGCTCAGATATCAAACCAGGGGGAAGAGAAATAGCTTGGCAGGTATGCTACTCACACAAGGCTGACTATCTGAAGCTGATGCCCAAAGTGTAAAAATCACTGGTGTGTGCCTGAAGTCAATGCTTGGAGTGTGAGAATCACTGATGTACACCTGAGGTCAATGCCTGAGTGTGAGAATCACTGGTGTGCATCTGAGGTCAATGCCTGAGTGTAAGAGTCACTGGTATGCACCTGGGGTTCCCCTTTCCTATGATGAGGTGGGATGTAAGGACAGGATAACAGGCTAGATGCTCAGGTATGCAGCACAACAGCTGAAACAAAGGAGACTCTGACAAAGACACTGTGGGAAAGGAGGGATGTGATTCACCCCCACCCTACCCCAAGAGACATCATCATCAAAGAGAGCCATAGGGAAGGAGCTGAGGCCATCACACACACTGAGCACCCTTTCTCCAAAGGCTTGGGCCAGACATATTCCAAGGTCAGAGTTTTCCTGCTTTGGGAATACACATAGCCTTTACTGGCTAAGCACCTCAGTGTATCCATCAGAAACTCAAAATCCAAAAGTTTGGGGGCAAACATAATCATTGTTTCCACTTTGATAGCATTTTGTGTTTCAAGTTTTATACTGGCTTTAAAGATTTCTTTTTTACTTTTAATTATGTGTATCTGTGTCGGAGTTTATACCCATGAGTGAAGTACCCACAGAGGCCAAAAGAGGGCATCAGATCCCCTAGAACTGGAGTTACCTAGACTGTGAGCCACCCATTTATCTTACCTCTTGATGAATCCTTTGTTTTAGGGTGTGCTAACGAACACACGTCCTATATGAGTGTGGTATGTAGGCATGTGAGTCACTGCATACATTTGGGAATTAAAGGAAGACTTTGTGAAATTGGTTCCTGCCTTCCACCTTTACATAGGTTCCAGGGATCAAACCCAGGTCACCAGACTCAGTGCCAAGTATCTTTTCCTACTGAGCCATCTCACAAGATGACTCACCATTACCTGATAACTCCTCTGCCCATGCTCAGTTTTGTAGCATCACACCTTGTTCACTGAGTTGTACACACAGGTGTTTGCACATTTTCTCATATAGTTTTAATTTTAAGAAACCATGCTGGTTGCCTGACCACTAACCTCCTAAGAAAAACATTTTAAGAACTGGGGAGCCCTCAACCTTACAGTGGCAGGCGCCAGTTTTCCTCAAGTTTTTCACTTTGAAAGCTCAGACTCTTACCTTTGGTTCTAAGCGCTGTCCATTGCTTTCCTTGGAGAGAAGGGCACCCTGGGTATATTTTGGAGAAACTGTCTGCCTCGCACCCAATTTAAATAGCTATCACTTCTTACCAATTGTTTGTATTCGAATGGCCTTCCGTGAAAACAGAGGCTACATCAGCCAGCAATATGAAGGACTGAATGCACGCTCTTCCTCCTTCTGCTCCCATAGGCGAGTGCTATGTTCCACCCTCTGAGTTCGCATGTGGAAAGTTCATAAAATTAAAAAAATAAATAAATAAAAAATAAACCATTCTCACCACTGTGTCTAGGATACTCAACATGTGTGTGATTGGTGCAACCACAAGCACATGATGGTGGAGAATATAGTGACAGCCCACCCTGGCCTTGTGCTGAACCTCCAGGGTCTCCATTCAACATTGATGTCCAACTGTTGTCAGTGAAAATGGCATGTAATGTGTTTGTGTCGCTCTGGGATTTGTTTTGTCTGAGACCTCCAAAAGGCCTTGGAAGCTCTCCCAGGACACAAGGCACACCAGTCACCAACCACACCAGTTACCTTTCTGTTGCTGTGACAAAGTACCAGACAAAGGCAACTAAAGAAGGAAGTTTATATTTGGGGTCACAGTTTAGAGGACAGTCCATCATGATGGGGAGACCACGGTGGCAGGCTTGTGAGGCAGCTGGTCATGTTGCACCCAAAGTCAGGAAGCAGAGAGATGGACGCTGGTCCTCAGCTTGCTTCCTTTGTGTATTCAGCTTGGGACCCCAGGCCATGGGATGGTGCCATCCACATTCAGTGAGTCTTGCTTTTTCTTCTGTTAAGCCTTTATGAGAAGGCCCTACAGACAACCCCAGAATTGTGTTCCTGGGTGGTTCGAAGTCTAGTCAAGTGGACAGCGAAAGTTAACTATCACATGGACTTAGGAAAAAAAACACAGAGGAAACGTGGAGCAGATCTTAGGTGCAGAACCCTAGGAATGTGTAGGGCTGAAGTCACATGGTCTGCATGTGGCCGGTAAGAAACTGCCTGGCCTAGGGCTGGGGTCAGTGTTCTGTTAGAGTTGGTACAGTATAAAGAAGGGTTTGTTCCGCTCACAGTTTTGAGGCTCAGGGCACAGCAGTGGCTGGGTTCCTGTGAGGGCTCTCATAATGAGCGGCCTCACTGTACAAGGTGTGGGGGGAGGGCCCCTTATGACCGACCAGGAAGCCAGACAAGAGAGACCATCTTGCCCCACTAATGCCTCATTCTAATTGGAGTAGCTAGATTCCCACAAATCTCTCTGTTCCTTTGAGGGCAGCATTCCCCAGGAACCTGCCCACCTCCCTGTAGGCCTCATTTCCTAAAGGTCCCACTACCTCCCAGCAATGCTACTTTGAGCATCCAGATGCTAGCGTGGGAACTGTTGGCAGACCATTGGTGATGGGTAAAAAAAATAAATGTCGGGTGCTTCTGCTGCTCAGAGAAGTGGAAGGGAGGTAAGCAGGCATGAGGGCCTATGCTGAAGGGGCATGCTCAACTGAGTCATCAGCTGCAGGAGCAGAAGCTGGGAGCAGAAGCTGGGAGCAGAAGCTGGGAGCAGAAGCTGGGAGCAGAAGCTGGGAGCGTTCACATCTTGATTCATACCATTGGTGAGGTCAGCACTGCCCAGATTCCCATGTTCCCTACACAGACCTAGCAGGGCTGGGACTTGAGACCCTGAAAACAATTTCAATATGGGTTTCTAATATGCACCAAGTCTGCAACTCCATGGGTTTGCTCCAAACCACCATAAGCATCACCTTAACAGCTCTAAATGGAAATGCCTCTGATGCTCCAGTTTTCCTTGTCTCCTGACTGAGTTGGGTGACAAGCTAGGAGCCTTTGAAAATGGCGTTCCTGAAAGCAAGATTTGATTAATAGTGTTAAGGTGAGCTGAAGTATGATGGCAGATGCCTGTAATCTCAGCACTGGGAAAACTCAGGCACCTGGATCCCATGAGTTCTAGGCCAGCCTCTGCTACATAGAGAGTTTTGGGGCAGCCAAGGCTAGAGGGGGGAACAGAGAGAGAGAGAGAGAGAGAGACAGACAGACAGACAGAGACACACAGAGAGACAGAAACAGAGACAGAGAGACAGAGATAGAGACAGAGAAAGACAGACAAAGATAGACAGAGACAGACAAAGACAGAGAGAGACAGACAGACAGACAGAGACAGAGAACATGAAGAAAATTCAGGA
This sequence comes from Acomys russatus, assembly GCF_903995435.1. Classification (NCBI taxonomy): domain Eukaryota; kingdom Metazoa; phylum Chordata; class Mammalia; order Rodentia; family Muridae; genus Acomys; species Acomys russatus. The sequence continues at coordinate 41,499,504 of NC_067149.1, read as the reverse complement.
AAACCTCAGGTAGGTGCAAGCATGAGTTTAGAGGCTTCTGCCTCCAGGCTAGAGTCGGGTTACTATCCAGAATCTTCTCACTAAGAACAGCGGAAAGCCCCTGACATACTCAGAATAACTAGAAAACTGACAGGTGAATTGGGGACACAGGCTGGCCAGGGGTAGAACGAGGCCCCAAGATCCCACAGTGAAAATTCTGAGTCTTTCCACGGCCAAATTTATCCCAGAGTCAAAACTAAAGAAACTAGAACTGAGGCCTTGGCAGCAGCTACCCACAACAACTCTTTCGCCCTAGAGCAGCAGTTCTCAACCTGTGGGCCATGACCCCTTTGGGGTTCAAACAACCCTTTCACAGGGGCCCCCTAAGACCATGAAAAAACAGATATTTAGATTACAACTCATAACAGTAGCAAAGTTACAATGATGAAGAAGCAACGAAAATAATTCTCTGTTGGGGGTCACCACCACATGAGGAACTGCGTTACATGCACGGCCGCAGCATCGGGGAGGTAAAACCTCAGGCCAGGAGGATGCAGAGCCTAAGCACATACTCCAGACGCTGGCTGGCTGCTCTTTCCCAGCCAATCACCGAGAAACATGGAATGGGGCAGTGGGACCTCCACCATCACCAGACTATAATGAGGAAGGCCAACACCACCCTCCTACACATACAAACACACACACACACACACACACACACACACACACACACACACATATTTGGGATGGTGTGAGAGAAGGCAAGCATCAGGAGTATTAGCTCCATGGTGTGGGGGTAGGGGGGTGACACAAGACATGTCTTCATTTCCCATGGCACCTGAGGAAAGCTCATGGGAAGCTGTAAGAACTCCAGACCCTCCAACTAGAGGGATCCCTGTCCCCACTCAGCAACAGCAAGGAACACACACACACACACACACACACACACACACACAGATATACACATACATATGCACACACACACATGCACACACACGCACACACACCAGTAAAGGCTGACCTGAAAATGTGGGTGTGGGCCCTTGTGGGAAATTAGCAAGCAGGCACTCCCCTGCAGCTGCTGAAGTAGGGCAGAGGAAAGGGAATGTGTGAACGAGTCTCGTGATGTGATAGGTTTCCAGGGAAATTGATAGGTTTCCAGGGAAATTGACTCGTCGGAAGCACCAGGAAGAAGTCTGGCTCAGTGGAAAAAGGCCATTGACAAATGCCAACCCAGATGGCAGAGATACCAGAACCAGCTAACAGAGATCTCACAGTGCCCATTGTAAACATACTTCAGGGAACTGCTCTGATCACACTGGAATCAGACTTTTTTAAAAAATCAGAAAAAATAGAAATCAAAGTACTCCTGAAAATTAAAAAAAAAAAAAAAAAAAGACACACACTCAGTAGATGCGCTTGAGAGCAGAATAGAGAGGGTTGAAGAAAAAATCATTAAACTGGAATATAGGGTGATGGAAATTATCTGATCTAAAAAATAAAGAGTAGTATTCCATGGTGTATATGTACCACAGTTTCTTTATCCACTCTTCTACTGATGGACACTTAGGCTGTTTTCATGTTCTGGCTATTATGAATAAGGCTGCTATGAACATGGTTGGGCAAATTTTCTTGTTGTGTGCTGGAGCATCTTCTGGGTATATTCCAAGGACTGGAATAGCTGTGTCTTGAGGAAGCCCTATTCCCAGTTTTCTGAGATAGCACCAGATAGATTTCCAAAGTGGCTGTACTAGTTTGCATGCCCACCAGCAACGAAGGAGTGTTCCTCTCTCTCCACATCCTCGCCAGCATGTGGTGTCCCTTGAATTTTTGATCTTAGCCATTCTGATGGGTGTAAGATGGAATCTCAGAGTTGTTTTGATTTGCATTTCCCTGATGACTAAGGAGGTTGAGCATTTCTTTAAGTGTTTCTCAGCCATTTGATATTCCTCTGTTGAGAATTCTCTGTTTAGTTCCAAGCCCCATTTCTCAATTGGGTTATTTGGTTTGGTGGTGTTTAATTTCTTGAGTTCTTTATATATTTTGGATATTAGACCTTTGTCAGATGTAGGGTTGGTGAAGATCTTTAAATAAACTGTGGTACATATACATTATGGAATACTACTCAGCTATTAAAAACAAGGAATTCCCGAAATTTGTGGACAAATGGATTGAGCTAGAAATGATCATCATGAGTGAGTTAACCCAGAAGCAGAAAGACTCAAATGGTATATACTCACTTATATCTGCATACTAGCCCAAGGGGCATGTCCCATGAAAGCCTTCACTTACCAGGAAACTGGGACAGAGGTGAGGACATCCTATTGGAACTCTAGATGAGAGAAGCATGGGAGAATAGCAAAGTAGAAGGATCCAGAGGGTCCTAGAAACCTACAAGTAGAACGTTATGATAGGCAGATTTGGGCCCAGGGGTCCCGCTCAAACTAAGGCACCAGCCAAGGATAATACAGGCCGTAAACTTTAAACCCCTACCCAGATCTAGCCAATGGGCAGAACATTCTCCACAGTTGAGTGGAGAGTGAGGTAAAACTTTCACACGTACTCTGGTGCTTCACATTTGACCATGTCCCCTGGAGGGGGAGACCTGGTGGCACTCAGAGGAAGGATAGCAGGTTACCAAGAAGAGACTTGATACCCTATGAGCATATACAGGAGGAGGTAATCCCCCTCAGGAATAGTCATAGGGGAGGGGAATAAAGGGAAAATGGGAGGGAGGGAAGAATGGGAGGATACAAGGGATGGGATAACCATTGAGATGTAACAAGAATAAATTAATAAAAAATAAAGAGAAAATAGCAGGGGAAAAATATGTCAACAAATCCTTAGGAATTTGTGGAATTATAAACAAGGCTTTTGGTACTAGACTTCTGCAGGAAGGCAAAGAGGAGGCTGAAAAGCTAGTGTTTAAATAAATAATGGCTGAAAATGACCCCCAAATTGGTGTACACACACACACACACACACACACACACACACACACACCTCTGAAAAGCCAAGAAGCTCAACAATTCCTGAGCAGTATGAACCCAAAATAATCTACTCTAAGCAGCAAATAAACTACTCAAAACTAAAGATGAAATTTAGAAAATAGTGGAAGAAGTAAAAGAGAAATGGTATCCAGTAGTAGGGTGACAGAGTATTAATACCTGGCATATACACTGAAATTTAGTTTTTAAAACATCAGGGTCAGTGAGATGGCTCAGCAGGGAAAGGTGCCAAGCCTGAAGGCCCCGATTTGGATCTCTAGGGTCCAATTGCCTCTTTCCATGCCCTATGACCTCTGCATGGAACTCAACACACAAAATAAATGTAGCAATTTTTAAAAATAAATACGACAGTTAGATACTGAACAGAATGCATGGAGGCTCTGCTCTGAAGGTGGTGTACAGTCAGCAAAGTACACCTGCGAAGGTGCCCAGGACAGCTGGCCACTAGAGAAATGCAGATGAAAACCGCAGCTAACGGCAGCACACTCCATCAGAATGGCTGACTTGGAAAGTGATGACACCAGCAGGCACTGATGAGAACACCAAAAGACTAGGTCACTCAGATGTCCACTCAGAAATGTAACAAAAGACAGCCACTCTGTAGGATGGTGTAAGGGTTATATCCAAAACTGTGCCTCTAGCATCTGACCATACTGATCATACTTTGGGGCATTTGTTACAAATAAATGGAAACTGGTTTTGACCCACACACAAGACAATGCCTTACACAACTGTTTATGCCAATGTGTTATTAATAACAACCTCTCCAATATGGAATGACTACCCACATAGTCTTATCAGCAAATGCTTATACCACTGTACATTATGCATAGTTGACCACTGAACCATGTATAGCCTGAACCACAGGGCAAGGAGAGGCGGCTGGCTCAGTGGTTATTGTGCAAGCATAAGGACCTGAGTTCAAATCCTCTGCATCTGTATTTTTTAAAAATGAGCATGGTAACATGCACACCTGTAGCCTCAGCCCTGAGACAGGATGAATGCTGAGGCTGCCAGCCTAGCTCGGGGTTCAGTGAAAGACTCTGTCTCAGGGAATTAAAGTAAAAAATGATCAAGCCTGACATCTTCCTCTGACCTCTGTGCACACTTTCTCTCTCTGTCTCTCTCTGTCTCTGTCTCTGTCTGTCTCTGTCTGTCTCTGCCTGTCCCTCTCTGTCTCTGTCTCTGTCTCTGTCTCTGTCTCTGTCTCTGTCTCTGTCTCTCTCTCTCTCTCTCTCTCTCTCTCTCTCTCTCTCTCTCTCTCTCTTTCTCTCTCTCTCCTTCTCTCTCCCCCCACATAAATAAAATATCAGTCTCTAGAAAATCATCCCAAGGAAAACAAAAAACCTACTTTCAGAAAGTTCATCTAGGCCCTGGTTTTATGTCTCTCGCGTCACTGATGAACAATATTCTGCAACCCGGGGTCAGGATGAGGTGGGGATGGAATAGGGTGACTGTAAAGGCCAAGCCCAGGGAGCCTTTGTGCTGTGGGACGGTTTGTGTCTTGACTGTGGCACTGGTGCTGTGGATTCACTCATGGGAGCATGCGCACAGGCACCACTGCTGCCATGAGGATGAGCATTAAGAAGCATCCGCGGTCACTTGCCTAGTTTTGATGATAAACTGTGGTTACACAAGATGTGAACCTCAGTTGTGGTGAAGGGATGGGGCACAGGGCCTCCCCATGTATTTCTTTGCAACCTCCTCTGAAGTGATGACTACCTCAGAATAAAAAATGGCAAAATAAATGGATGGATAGATGATGGGTGTGTGGGAGGATGAGTGGGTGGTGATGGAGAAGCAGGAACTGGGGAAAGATTGGGTTCTTGTGCAGGGAAGGTCTCTCTTTTCTCTCTCTCTCTCTCTCTCTCTCTCTCTCTCTCTCTCTCTCTCTCTCTCTCTCTCTCTCTCTCTCTCTCTCTCTCTCTCTCTCCAGAGCACACACTGTGACCCCTCCACCACATCCCCTCAATCACTGCCAACTGTACACTTTCCTGAGCTGAGCTTAGACCTTGACAGGGGAGAGGCCCACAAGGCCTGATTCCTATGTGTCTGGGCCAGCCAATGAGGGAGGAGCAGCCTGCTTCTCAGGACTTCACCTCCATCTCCACCCAATACTGCTCACCCAGCTCTAACCATGACCATTTTCTCCCCCTGTCCAGAGTTGAACTTGGTCACGTAGTCCCCAGAGCCAGCAAGTCATGGGTCCCATTGTGCCACTCCTGATGTCTCTGATGTGACCAGAAGATGTGGAGGGGTGAGTTGAAGGCTGGGGTCTTTTCAGGGGAGAGGGTCAAAGTGTGAGAAGAAAGCTACTATGTATGTGTGCACTTGCATAGGTAAAGAGTTCTGGTGGAAGGACCATGGAGCAGGAATGAAGTATGTTTGAAAACAACCACCTTCCTCTGCCACCCTGTTGGGGACACCTATAACAGTTATTTAGCACTTGGTGGGCTTGCAAAATTCCCAGATCTCTTTGGCATTGAATCAGTACAGTAGAGAGAGCAGATCAACTTCTTTATGTCCATCACCTGGCTGACCTGGTCTCAGTCCTGCGTCTGTTTTTTCCTTTCCTGATGTTGGTGATCCATGCAGATCTAGTGCTGCTTCTGCCTTGGGAGGACAGACAGACAGCTGCCCTTGGCTCCTTTTCTACCAGTTGGGCTAACATGGAGCCTTAGAGGTGGGGCTCAGACTGGCTTGCTGTGACGTGTGCTGAGAGTTGAGAGGGGACAGTGCCATCCAGCCAGGTGGCGATGGCATATGTGGGGCCTGGACTCAGGTCTGGGCTCAGAGCATTGGTTGGGCAACTCTCAGTTGGTTTGCCCCTCTCAGTCTCAGTTCCTTCATTTGTAATGCAGGGACAATGGGGGCATCTTGCAACAGTCATGCAAAGGTGCTCCTATAAAGTGCCCAGCAGAGTGATAGGATCACACCAGGTGCTCAGTTGACACGTGTTGAATGAATGGTCATGCCAGGTGTCTAATCTATGTCATTGGAGAAACAGCCCACTCTCTGGGATCAGGATGCCCCCAGGCAAAGCCAACATGGATGGAAACTCTTTGAGGGTCCCCTGGGAGGCACCATGCCTCTGTAGGCCTTCCTCTGCACCCTGTTTTTGCTTTTCTGTGCCCATATGTAATGTCTAAGCCTTGGGGTTCATGCCCTGTGCACCCAGAGCTGACGCTATTCATCCTCCAGCCTCAGACCCAACTTCTGTGCTATGAGAGGATCCTCTGCCAAGCCCAGTCACCACCCCCGAGTTTGCATCAGAACGGGCATCAGTTGTGAGCCTCTATCCTGTCCCTTGGCATCATCCTCATGAAAAGTGGTTTCTCATCCAAACACTTGGGGACTAACCAGATTACTTCCAAATATATTCTGTAATTGCTCATATATCTGCTTAATGTCATCTCTTAAATACCAGGCAATGGATAACTCAGAACAGATACATAAGCATCTAACCCCAGCAGTTTCATGTTGGCATGGATGAGGAAAGAGGTCAGACAACCATTGATGGACCATCCAGAGAGGGAGGAGGTGACATGGACCCCAGTGTGCCCCAAGATTTCCCATGCCTGTAGCTAGCAACCACATGGTAGAATTTCCTCAGCATGTGTGTGTCTCGTTATGCAATGAAGACACATTACCTTCTCTCATGTAAAGTATACTCAAAGCCAGGGCTTGGCCACCTGTTTGTTCATTTGCCATTTTCACTGAGCCTTTTCTGTGTCTGGTCACATGGCCTGGCTACCCTCAAGAATGGAGCAAATAGGACCCTGTCCTCTTAGTGCTGGCTCTACAGCAGACAGTGAAAACCAAGTGTAAAAATGGCTTCCAAATACAATGAGCTTTTTGAAGGAAGCAGAACAGGGTAATTAGCTGAGAGGTGGCAAGCTGTCAGAGAAGAGTGGACTTCTGAGAAGAGGTCTCAGTAGTGGAAGCGGCGGCAATGTAGGCCTGAGGCCCAGGAGAGCACTGGAGAAGATGTGAAGGCTTCTGGGAGCACATGAGGCTGGGTTCAGAGGAACAGTAAGGAGAGGCAAGACAGCTAGGCAAGAGTGTGCAGGTCCAAGGCAAGCTTCGTGGACAGAGGAGCATCTATGGATAGATGGTCAGGCAGACCCCAGGGGTTTCTAAAAGGAGCATGAATGCAGTAGGGGAGCTGTGAGTTCTGAGGCCTGGTGGTAGATGAGGAACACCATGAGAGCTGGGGCAGGAGGAGCAGGGGATGTGTGGAAGGGACCATGTTAGCTCTAGACCCAGGGCCCAGAGCTAGCCAAGAATCAAGGAGCCCATAGAAGGGACTATGTGGCCCTTTCACTGCCTTCCAGCCTCAGAAACACACTGATCCAAGGTGATCCCACACCTTAGAGGCCACCCAAAGTGACCTTATTTTTTTTCCCCCTCTGGGCACTGTGCCAGGCTGGGTCTGATAGCCAGTAGGAACCATGCTCACACCAACACCGCTAATAGCACCTAGGTGCCGCTAAGCATGACTAGCTACTGTTACATCAACTTGACCCAGGCTAGAGGGAGCCTCAACTGAGAAAATATCCCCATTGGATTGGCCTGTGGTGCATTGTCCTAATTAGTGATTGATGTGGGAGGGCCCAGTTCATTATGGATAGTGTCAACAGAGGCATAGTCTGTGTTTGCAAATAATTTACCATTTAGTCTTTACAATGATCCTGTGAGGTAGGCGGGACTGTGACCACATTTTACAAAATGCAAAGTTGAAGCACAGTGTGAAATCACATGCCCCAGGTAAGATTCAAACCCTGGTAGTCAAAGGGAATCTAGGTTTGGAGTGGAGTTTGGGGACTAGGGGTCTGCCTAGCACCATCTAAATCTGGGTCACGACCTTCACCAGTCCAGCCAGTGTTCTCACCGTGCCCTGGGCCAGGCATGGCCTGAACCCTCAGAATTGTGTTCCAGGAGGTGCCAGATCTCCCCACCTCAGGATCCCTGGGAGCCGGGGATGAGGCTGATATAGCCTCCCACTACCTCACTGCTCAGGACCAGAGCAGAGGTACCTCCCAAAGGCAGGCCTTCCAGCAGCCCGGGAAGAACCTACACTAGAGCTGCCTGAGGAGAGCAGTGTCCCCTCTTCCAGAGGGGGGGGGGACGCATCCGTGCCTATGTAGGAATATCACCTGAGCCACCACAACTGAGCCTGGTGGGAACCACAGGTGTCTCCTTCCACACAAAGCATTTAATTGACAGGTCTTCCACATCCAAACCATATATTAAGCTGATCATATGGAACGATTCTTAAAAATGCAATAACCCCCAAAATCAGCAGAAACGCAGGAGCAGAAACCAGGGATGCATGTGGTGACCCCAAAACAAAACGACAACCATGAGTAATCAAAACCAGATTCAAGCACACATTAGCCAGGTGTGGAAGCCTGAGGCTGGAATCCTGATACTCAGGAGGCCAGCCTGGGCTACCTTGTGTCAACAATCAAACAAAAACAACTCAGTTCTTAAAATAGCGACGATATACTGTCCCTCGGTATCCATGAGGGACCAGTGGACGCTCCAGCCCCTATTGTAACATGGTGCACATTGGGCCTTAGTCCAGCGGCGTCTCCCACACACTTAAGCCATTCCCCTCTGACTTTCAAAGCCTAATGCAACACTGGCACCATTTAATAAGCATTGCACAATTCAGGGAATAACAAGCAGAATGCCTGTATCTGTTCAGTAGAGGAGCCATCTTAAAACAAAAAAATGCTGGGGCCAGCAAGATGGCTCAGCAGGTAAAATGCTTAGGATGCAACCTTGGTGACCTGAGTTCAATCCCCAGAATCCACATGGTAGAAAGAAATGACTCCACAAAGTCCTCTGAGTTCCACACACTCAGGCTATGGCACATGTGCACCCCCCACAATAACAATGATGATGATGATGATTACTATTAATTGGATTGATTGATTTTTATTATTTTATTTCATTATCTCAGTATATAGCCCCAGCTATCCTAGAATTCACTATGAAACTCACAGAAGTCTACCTGGCTCTGCCTCCCAAGTGCTGGGATTAAAAGTGTGCACCATCATGACCATATTATAAAACAATGTAATGCTTTCAAGCCTTGGTTAACTCTGTGGGTGTGGAATCCACAGTTGTGGGCACCGGTTATAATGCCAGGCGAGTCTGGTGCTGGGCTGTGGCCTGTAAGGAGCTTTGCAAGCAAAGTAGACTTGCCTGAGCAAGGCTGTAATAACACCAGAAGATTCTAGCAGTGTGTCCAAAGAGGGAGCTTGAGTATTTCACACAGTCTGGGTTTCCTTGGGAGCCTCTCCATAGCCACACTGCCTACAAGTCCAAATCACAAGGGACAGATAGATCTCAGAGGTTATGCCAATGCACACTTCCACACACTCAGGCCCACATGCACACAATAATAGTAATAATAATAATAATAATAATAATATTTAGTTACTATTTCCTGATTAATTGAGTGACTGAGAAAGCCTGGAATCAATGTGTGGATGCCAAGAGCAATAGCATGCCATGCTAGGTTGGTGTCCCTGTGCCACCAATACATACCTCTCCCACAAGTATGGGTCCTGCTTGTACTGCCCTGGGCAAGTTATTGTCACTCCTCTGATTTGGTTGCATTTTCTTTTGAATGGGAGTAAAAAGTCTACTGTCTGAGGATGCTTGGGAGGAAGTAGGAGAAAAGTTATGAGGTACCCAGCTTGGTACCTACATGGTAGCTCTGATTCCTTAGTGGCCTTGAGTTATAGGACCCTACCCTATGAGGCTGTGTAGTTTGCTGTCTGTGATTAGATTTCAAGGATTTCTGTGACACAGAACTGCAAACTGAGTAGTTTAAAGTCACCAAAATTCACTGTTCCACTTGGAGGAGGCCAGAAGCATAAGACCAAGACATCCCTCCAAAACTGGAGCCTGTTCATTCTGAGCCTTCCTCCTAGCTCCTGCTAGCTCGTGCCAGCTGTCTCTGTCTCCCACCCCTTACTGTCACCTCTCCTTCCCTCTGTGCACCTGTCTCTGTGTCCAAAGATCCCATCTTATGAGAATGCTAAGTCACGTCGGGTCAGGGCCACCTTGTGGCCTCATATTAACTCCACCAACTCTGTTAAGACCATATTTCTAAATGAGGCCACATGCATAGACCCTGAGTATTGGGACTCCAGTGTGGACATTAGGATAGACACAATTCAGCCCCTAATTGCATTGTAACTGTGTGCACTTGATCTCCAGTGGCCATGAATTCACTTATGACTGCAGGAATCTCAAAGATTCAAAGAACATTTACATCAGATGACAATGTTCCCCTCAAAACATCTGCCCCTTTGGCTCCAGAGGCTGTCCTGCTAGCTCCTGGCCTCATGAAATCTATCCAGGCTCCCTGGTCGAATTCTCCTGTGAAGAGTAGGAGGATTTCAGGCTGTTCTTTCCCAGCACAACTGGCCTCTGGACACCAAGATGGCATGACAAGCCAGGGTCTCCATCTGTGAGGCAGTCATACGTCAGAATGTGGGTGGAATACCATTCCACTGGAGCCCTTTCCCAGAAGTGGCCTTCATGGAGTGAGAGAGTCACTTCCTGTCTTGATCTTCTGAAGAGGACATGCTCTTTCTAGGTGCTCTGAGAGCCCTGAGGACTCAACTTGGCCCTGGTGTCTGTGTGTACTGAGTATGCCCACAGGAAGTTGAAGTTACCCAGAGATCCAGAACCATTGCCCAGTTGAGCTGGAATGGGTGGTTGACGCTGTGTTCTTTTTAATTCCTTTCTGTTTGACCTCTCCTGGTCTCTCAGGGGTCAGGACAGGTGAAATAAGTTATCCTAATCCCAATACTAGTTGCTCCTCTGTGCCCAGCTGAAAGCTGTCTGTCTGTATTCCAATCTGATGCCACTACTAGGAGTCACTGATCCTGTGAACTGGTCAGATGCATCAGACCAAGGCAGAAGTAGTCCAAGGTTCTGAGTTCAAATCCAATCCCGAAAGTCCTGGTAAATCTTGCCATTTCTTCAGCCTCTGTTTCTCAATGGCCAACAGCCAAGTAAACCTGCTTTCCTATCTCCCAATAAGGGGTGTCTATGAAAAGCCTTGAGCAGGCCTCTGCATTCTGTAGAGCCTCTCTGCTCTCTGGTCTTTAGTCTCTTCCTGGCTAACAAGGAAACTGATATAGACGGGTCCAGCCAACTACGCCTGTCTCCTGGGGACAGCCTCTGGGGAGTCCGATATCTCTATCTACCACTCAAAGAGGCTGAAGCAGGGCTGTGCCATGTTGAGCTTGCTGGAGTGGTACCTGCTCCATTTCCCAGACTGTGAAGAAATGCCCATAGCCTCTAGCCCAGCGGCCAGCCATGCAGACCTTGTGCCTCACCAGGCACCTCCAACACCAGCTTCTCATTCCACTGGCCCCTTGGTTCTGAGAGTTCAGGGCCCTTCTGTTTACAAAGGACAGTCTTGGTGGGAGGAAAGTCTCGCTGCCTCCCCTAAGAACCCTCTTCCTCTGCCATTTTTGTCATAGGTAAGGCCCAAGCTCAAGGCTGTTCTTGCCTTACCACCATCTCACCAATATTCTGAGCCAGAAAGAGGTGGAAACAGGAAAACACACAGGAAGTAGAGTGGGCATGCCAGGTAATAGAGAAAGCATAGTGTGAAGCTGAAATCTGGCTCTGCTGGGTGCCTGCGCCACTGGCCATGGACAGCATCACAGGTTGACGTACAGACCACACAGCCCATGTACCTTCCCCAGCCTACTGCTGCCGTCTTACCATGGCCACCATACATCAGGCCCTGCCCCCTCACTCGGCCCCTGGCATCATGCAAGCAGCCTGACCAGACACCCAACCTTAAGATACCATGGAAGGGGTCACCTGGCCTCTTCCCTGCTGCTCATGTATCTTTGGTGGGTCCTGGGAGCTGTAGAGAGGTGGTGTGGCACAGATACTGGCTGTGGAGCCCTCTCAGGGCCTCACTTTACCCCTCTGCAGCCTGGGCACAGCACCCTCTACACCCTGAGCTGCTGAGTGCTGAGCAGTATGTACAGAGTTTGCCAGAGAAAACACAGCACTGGCCCTGGGCTGACAAAATGCCCGACAAAGGAGACTTAATGGAGAAAACATTTGTTCGGACTCATAATTTCTGGGCACAGTTCATCACGGTGGGGACTTCACAGTGTCTGGAGCATAGGGGCCCGTTGGTCCCTGCTGCATGAAGAGTCAAGAAATGGTGCAGTGAAAGCTGGTGCTCAGCATTCAGTGGTGCTGCCTCAGGCTTTGGGTTGAGTGACCCAGAAGAATGAGTCCAGGCCTGAGTGCAAATCCCCAGGTTCACTTGTCTCTATAACCACAGTTCCCGAGCCACAGCAGGTGCTTGTACTTGCTGAGAAAAGAGAACATCAAGAGGCTGTTGCGGGGTGGGGTGGTGCTGGTGAAATGGCTCGGCAGGTAAAGGTGTTTGCTGCCAAACCTGAGGACTGAGCTCAATCCCTGTGTGCTGGTTAGTTTGTTGTCAACTTGACACAGCTGCGGGCTATCTGGGAAGAAGGAAGCTCAAATGATAAAATGCCCCCATCAGATTGACCTGTAGGCAAATCTGTGGAGGTATCTTTTTGACTAATGGTTGGTGTGGGAGGGCCCATCCCACTGTGGGTGGTGCCACCCTTTGGGCAGGTGGTTTAGGGCCGTATAAGAAAGCAAGTTGAGGGCTGGAGAGATGGCTCGGAGGTTGGGAGCACTGACTGCTCTTCCAGAGGTCCTGAGTTCAATTCCCAGCAACCACATGGTGGCTGACAACCATCTATAATGTGATCTAATGTCCTCTTCTGGCCTGCAGGTGTACCTGCAGGCAGAGCACTGTAGACATAATAATAAATAAATATTTAAAGAAAGAAAGAAAGTTGAGCAAGTCATAAAGGACGAGCCAGCAAGTAGCACTCATCCATGGCCTCTTCAGTTCCTACCTCCAGGTTGCCTCCTTGAGTGTTTGCCCTGACTTCTCTTCATAATGGACCCCACTGTAAGGTGTAAACTGAAACAAACCCTTTCCTTCCCTTTACAAACCCTTTCCTTCCCTTTTGGTCAAGGTGTGTATCCCAGCAACAGAAAACAAGCTAGAACACCCTGGGACCCACATGGTGAAAAGAGAGAACTGACTTCCGCAAGTTGTACTCTAACTTCCATGCTCACTCTATAGTGTGCATGCTTCACACACACACACACACACACACACACACACACACACACACACACACACACACATCCACATGCACCTAAACTTAAAAAGTGTAATTTTACAAAATCGAGAGGCTGTTGGGTGCATTAAATTATGTGATAGTTGCACAAGGTGTTTCCAGGGCAAAAGTCGAGATATACCCCCACCCCATACTTAACTGAAAGCACTCAGTTGGGTCACTGTGAGAGGAGAGCAAGTCACACCTGCCCCCTAAGCACTGCAGAGCCTCGAATCGTCACTGGGAGCGCCATGGCTCACGGTCCCTAAATGGGCAGCTTTCATCCAGACAGAGTTCATAGAGTCTCAGCTTCAACCATCATTTTAACTAAGGTCTAGGAAGTAAAGGGAGAATGAGAAATAAAAATCACCGAGGGTGAGTTCCTGATACTCAAAATGCTTAAAATGGCATCCAAGCAGAGCAGGAGTTGACAGCCACCTGGGCACTCACTCATGTGGAAAGGGGTTGCTTCCTTGGGATGCTGGAAAGTTGGGCAAGACACTCCCTGGAGAACAATGAGTGTTTTCTTTTTGTTCTTGATAGACCAGAGTGGCCAGGTGTGGTCTCAGGGAACAAGCAAGGAGTGTCCTGGCCAAGAGATGGATGGCAGCCATGCCCCGGTACCTTTTTCCCCCTAAGCCCAGAGAGCCTTCCTGGAGGAGGCACATTCTGGCTTCTTGACCCAGGCCTGCTCATGGGCTGACCTCTACTAGCCTCTCACAGTCACATGGCCATAAGTCAGGAGCCTCCTCGGGTAGGGCACCTGTAGTCCTCCTGGCCAGCCTCCTTCCGGCTCCCAACGCAGTTCTTCGTCAGCCAGTTGTACAGGCTGTCCTCAGAAGAAAGGAACTTCCAGGTAGCTGGCCTTCAGCCAGGCTGTTACCGATAGGATCAGGGGGCCATGGAGGAAACCCAGCCATGTCTACCACCCTCACTGCTTTTGGCAGAGTCTCCTGTTTTGTCAGGGAATGGAAGAAGCCAGTCCCCAACCACTGGTGCCCAGGCATGCTCCCCGCCCCTTGCCAGCCTGGCTTCCCCCTCCTTGCCAGTTCCTAGACCAGAAAGAGAAGTAGCTAGGTACCTGCTTCACCTGCTGGGGGCTTCTTCACAGGGTATAGCCACAGGCTACAGACAACTGGATTGCCGGCTCTGATACCAAGAGGTCAGAGTGGGAGTTTGTGTTGGGGGCCTGGAGCTCAGAAGGGACTCCAAGCAGGATTCCTCATCATCTCCAGATCAGGTATGAGAGGCTGGGCTCATGGGCCGCCAGTATGCCAGGGAGCCTAGGTCTCTGGGGAAGGCAGTTGGCCAGCTAGAAATACTGTGTTAGGGGAGACAACTGGGAAGTTGGAGTCTCAGGCCAGAGGGAAGCTGGAGGGATGGGAAAGCCTAATGGATGCTAAGAAGGGACCCAGGGGACAGTCCCTGACTTACCACAGCTGGCCCTCCAGAAGGCTGGGAAAGTATGTGAGAATTGGCAGAGAGCCAGGCTGACACCCTTGAGTCAGTTACAACACTTATTTCAGGCCTCTGTGCCTCCGTTTCCTGCCCTGTAAACTGGAAAGAGGAAGGCATAATAGTGGGTACCTAAGTGACATGACTACTGTGAGGCTCAAGCGATACAACAGGTGTGTCCCCTCAGCACAGGTATTTGCCAGCAGATGTGTTCCCACTGCACACGCAGCTTCAGCCACAGGGGCGGTAAGTCCACAGTGGAAGCTGGTTCAGACATCTGTAATGGCTCCTGTGCCTTCGTGGGTGGCTGCAGAAGAGGCCTAGGGTACAGTCTCACACCCCAAATCAGGCACGGTGGAGTTTGAAACTTCTAGCTAGTATGCCTTGGATTGTTTTCCAGCCTCCAATGCTATCTATCTCATATGTGAAATGGGCATTGGGACAGGACTGTCTCACTGCTGCCTGTAAAGATGGAGTGGGCCATGTGCATAAAGGGCTGCTCCTGCTCCTTGCATGCCAGCTCCTTTTGCCATCACTACTATCACTCTTGTCACTGCTGGCCCTTGTTATTGTTATGGGGAAAGGGAAACTAAAGAGAGAGGCAGGGGCTTGCCCAGGGTCATACAGCCAGGAAGCAGACAGGGACAGGACACAGCCCCGCCCCAGGCCATGTTCCCCTTATCATCTCAGAGCCCTTGCTGGCCTTGTCCCCTCCCTGCGCTCCTGTTTCAGGTGGCTGTTAGTCCCTGCTAAAATGCTTGGTGTAACCCTTGCAAGAGGTTTGGCAAACCCTTGGAGACATCTCTCGTCTCCTTGTTTCTGGGTTCCAGTTGCAGAAGAAGATGGCATTCCCCCAAGAAGCTGAACCTACAGAGCCTAAGTTGGGGTTTTGCCTTGTCCCCATGGTATCCATGGCAACCAAGAACTCTGCAGCACTCTCCCCAAGGAGTCCCAGCCAGCCAGAGTCTCTGAGAAATGGGTGTAGCTGAGGGGAGGTGTCTGAGTACCACAGGGCATCTTATATCTCAAAGGACAGCTTGAGCCCCAAATTCTACCAACACACTCCTGAGTTTGACACCAGGTCTGAGGTCTTCCTTAGGGATCTGTGGTTCTGCTTTATTGATAGGTAGGACCTACCTCAGCAAGCTTGTCAATGCCTCTATCATACTGGCCTCCCCTGGCAGACAGGGACAAAGACAGGGACACAGAGCAGGCAAAGGAGGCAAGAAAGGAGGGCTGGGTTTGCTTTAAGGACAGGGGACATGGCACACATGCTCATAACACCAGCAATGAGAAGATGGGCCCTTGGCTTGAATGGCCCCAGAACCCTGTTAAGAACCTGCTTACTGTGTATATCTCAGTTCACTTCAACCTCAGCTGACCTGGTAGAAGGTCCTATGACATCCATCTCATAGATGAATAAACTAGAAAAGGCCTGTGTGTCTGCAGCAGGGAGACTACAGGTGCCAAGCACTGATACAGGATGATGCGAGAGGCTGGGACGAGGCAATAAGGAGCTCTGGGGGTGGTGGGCAACTGATGTCATCGGGTCATTGAGCTCTTCAGAGGTGTGACATGAATATATGTGCTCAGTGAGTGAGGATGCTGACCTCTGACAGGCACTTGGTTACTGCCTGTGAAACCAGCATGGAAGCCAGCCCGCTTCCGGTAGCTGGCGCTTCCTCCTCTGAAGTATCTTAATTTAATTTTTAAATTTCCTACACAACTGCCACATCTCTGAGGAGCCTAAGAATCTGAAGAAACTAAATATAGTGCAGTGGAAAGCAGAGCTGGGCATTGGCAGGTAAAAGAAAGCAATTTAGATGGCGCGTGGAGTCCCCTGGATATTAGCTCTTGGACACCGGTTCCTCGTGAGATGTTTGCCTTGCTCCTGTGAGACACATAATGAGGGAAAGTGGGGGTGGGTGGGGGCAGTACCTCCATCTCATCTTCACAGCTTTTGGACAAACTTAACATTGTTCTACAACAACAACCAAGGTCTATGTAGAAATACGGCCTGCAGGGGGCTGGGGAGATGGCTCAGTGGTTAAGAGCGCTGGTTGCTTTTCTAGAGGACCCAGGTTCAGTTCCCAGAACCTACCTGACAACTCACATTGTCCTCTAATTCCAGTTCTAGGGGAATTTAGCACCCTCTTCTGGCCTCTACAAGCACTCTCTCTCTCTCTCTCTCTCTCTCTCTCTCTCTCTCTCTCTCTCTCTCTCTCTCTCTCTCTCTCTCTGTGTGTGTGTGTGTGTGTGTGTGTTTCTCTCTCTCCCTCTCTCTCTCTCTCTCATACACACACACACACACACACACACACACAAAATTAAATATAAATATATCCTCCCAATAAGTAACTGTGACTGAGTCTGAATGGGGCATTGAGACTGCCAGTTTGCATCTTTTGCTCATGTTGCCCCTTTTTTATAGAGAGGGAAACTAATGCACAGGCAGAGGGAGCACTTGTTCGAGACTTCAGGCCACAAAGCTGGTCCTTGCTGTGATTGCAGAGGAAAGAATGAGACGGGGTCTCCTGATCCGCATGTGCCTTCCATGATCACACTGAAACAAATGGCTAAGCACACTTGCTTCCTTCAGCTTCAGCCTTCTGGGCCCCCAGAACAATGGCTTGAAGATCTCTCAATGGCCCCAGACCCACAAAACATGGGAGGACTGTATCACCTTTGACTCCAGCTAGGCTCTGTGTAGTTGCAGCCAGTGACCACTAGAGGTGTCTCTACGTCACCATGTCCATTGCAGAGTGGCCAGTCAGGGAGCCCATGAGTGTTGGATGGGTGGGTGAGGGAGGATGCCACCTGCCTGGCTGAGGGCACACAGGCATTCCAGACTGCCAAAAGCAGTCTCCAAAGCTTAGGGACCCAAGGTCACACCCTGGCTCTGCTGCTCTGGCCACATAACATGGACAAGTTGCTTCAAACCTCTCTGTGCCTCTGTTTGCTCACCTTCAGATGGGGGTAGTGGTACCTGCACCTTCCTTGGTTGCTGAGAACCCATCAAGAGTTAATGGGTGTGTGAGGGAGGGAAGTAACATAGCTGAAGAGAGAAGGAGAGAAAGGGACAGTGATTATTGCATGCCACAGAGAGTTAAAAACTTGAGCAGAGCCATGGGAGTGCCCACCCCAGAAAAGGGGACTGCTGTTCTTTGGTGTGACATATTTTTGAAGGAGGCAGGCTGCTGGTGTCCACATCCCAATCCTCCAACTTATTAATCATGTGACCTTGGGAAGTGGATTAGCCTGTATGTGTCTCAGTATTCCCATTTATGAACTTAGGTGCTATTTAGAGTGCTCACTTCACAAGGGTGCAGGAAATCCCATAGTGCACAGAGCTTAGTTTTCTGCCTGCTGCTTCTAGGACAATCTCTTGTTGGGGTGAGTGTTTGTTGTGCACATGGGAAGGGGCATCCATGATCAGGAGAGACAGGTCCAGGCAGTGTCATCTCCCCATATCTCAAGTCCAGGTAGCAAGGCTGGAGGGGACCCAGGAGACCAGTCATCCATCCCTGTGACCTCCTCCTCCCTCCAGCCAGCTTCCAGGGTGAATAGCTTCGGCATCCTGGGAGAAGCCAGAACTCTGAATTCCTAGGCACAGTCCTCCAATTTTTCAACATTGGCATTTAATTCAATTTTATTTTAAGCTCCAAGCAAAACAAACAAATGTATTTTAAGCTGCTCTTGCAAATGGGCCATTTGTGGTTTCTACTCCAGCCTGGCCCTGCCAATTTGCTTTCTTTCATTTTATGCTGTGGCGGGGAGAGAAAGGAAACTGAGGCTCGGAGAAAAATGTCTGCACCTCACTGTGTGTGACAACTCATGGAGCCAGTAGATATGGTCCTCACCCCATCCCCGCCCCATCCAGCCATCCTAGGTCACACAAGCTTCCCCATAACCAAACCAGCCAAGAAGGAGAGGATCCAATGGAATTTTCCCCTTGGCCCAGAGTTTTGAAGTATGATGTCACTTCACCCAGTGACAGATGCAACAGGTATGGGGTGCTGGATGAAGAGGAGGAACATCCACCCCCTTCTAGAATCCTAGCAGAGATTGCTAGGTGTGGCAGGTTTGTAACCAGAACTCAGGGGCCCCTGGGTCTCACCATATGCCATAATAAATGCTGGCCAAGGTAGCCTGCCAAGGAGAAACTGTCAAGTTTGGCTAAGGAGACAAGAAGGAGAGGCAGAAGTTAGGGAGCCAGCTAATTGACAGGTGGGCCCTAGGCAACACTCCAGTTGCTTTTTCCTTGCATTGAAAGCTTACCACTTGGTTCCCGTTTAATCTGATAGCACTTCCATTTTCTCACCTGTGAAAAGGACACTGAAAAAGTCCTTGTCTTGGGATGAGGGTAATACAGCACAACATAGGCAGGGGACAAGATGATGGAATCACCCTGTGTGGTCACCAGCAGCTGCCACTGCGCCAGCCCTTTTGAGACTCTCCATGCTGCCCTTTCTACCCCTCCCCTTGTGCATGTTTGTGACCTTTAGAAAACTTGGGTTTGTCTCCCATCCGGGGAACACCTCTCACATGTCAGGTCCTATGTGAGACTTTTCCACATTGTCCTCGTACTCAGAGCAAGCCTTGAAAGCCAGTAGCAGCAGCTTTGCAGATGAATAGACAGAGAGTCTAGAAAGGATTGGTCAGATATAGCTGAAGTTACCCCAGATGAGACTCCGACATTAACCTCTCTGTTGAAGGAAGCGTGCCCAGGCTGCTATATGGTGCCGTTGGGCTGTGACTTGATCAGCAGGCAGTGTTGAGTTGAGACCTTCTCAGACTCACTTCTGTTTGGGGTTCAGTGTGTTTTGCAAGCAAGAGCTGTAGAGCTCTTGGACAGTTTCCAGAATGATCTCTTCCCCGAAGCCTATAAATGCAGTGCTGGCTTCAGCCGGGGCTGTCACAAAGCAAGGGCCTGCAGCACAATGACCATGAAACAAAAGGGACGTTCGTAGACATGACAGTCACAGGGTGGCAGAATCTCAGGGAGGACCTCAGGCTGGAGATTTAAGAGATGCCAGATAAATTCTGGGTCTTTTACGTCCTAACTGTGTGACCTTGAGCCAACTATGGAACCTCTGTGAGCCTCTCAGAGAGGGTTGTTAGGACGAGAGGGATAAGCAGTTGAGAAGTGAAATCTGGATGTGCATTGCATCTGTGAGAAGAGGGCCAGGTCCAAGCCTGGGGCTGTGGATCCGGAAGCAGGCAGATGCACACACAGTAGAAGCCTAGTTAGGGACTCCGGGGAGCAGCTTAGCTGAGGAACCCAGGAAGAGAGAGCTGATTAGGGAGACCCACAGAAGATCCATGCCTGGAACATACATGACTAGGGGCAGGCAAGGCCTCTGTATATGGGGAGCCGGGCTCGCAGCAGCCACACAGCCTATATCCACCAAGCTGGATTAAGCCTCCACTTCCCTGTTCTGATTCTGCCCTCCTCATCTTTCACCGCCAGAGAAGTGTGGAAGAACAGGGTGTCTACTACCACAGCACTTGGGTTCAAATCCAGCCAGCCTGCCCTAGCTAGTGTCTTGGGCTCCTCCTCTCTGACCCTCAGTTTCTTCTTCTATGAATGGGAGGAACAGCGCTGCTTCCCATGGGGCTGCTGGGGGAGGCAGAGTGGCAAATGGCCTGACATATAGTGGGAATCTGGAAGATGCAGAGCAAATATTGATGTGGCATGCAAGGTTGGTTTTCTAGAGCTGGCACTCAAGTTGACTCTAGCCCTCAGGTGACACAGTGCCAGCACCATGGTGGACCACCTTGGCACTGAAGTTTACTCTCAAGTGACACAGTGCCAGCACCATGGTGGACCACCTTGGCACTGAGGTTTACTCTGGGACCCCCACTCCTGTGACCAAATGCTTCCCATTAGGCCCCCACTTGCCACATTAAGTGAACCAGCCCTCCCCAGGAACAAGAACAAGACGTCTTCAAACTGCAGCTCCACCCACCTGGACTCCACCTTGCAGGTTCACACTGGCTAGGGTCTTGGGCAAAGCCTTAGCCAGTGTCTAGCTAATGTTCACCAACCCGACATGCAGTACAAAGCTTGCTCTGGGAGGTTCCTCCTCCAAACTGGAAATGGAATCCCCTTTTTATTAGCTTGGTGTCATGGGGGAATGTCCTCAGCTGCCTACCAGGGCCTCCAACCGTTTATCTACCAAAGCATAGCCTAAAGGCCACCCCCGTGCTGTGTGACCTGGGGAGGCCACAGACATATGTAACTTGATCCAGTGTGAACAGCAGTAACAACAACAAGAACCACAAAGGCCAGCCGAGAGCCCACAGCCTCCCCAGCCAGGTCCGCCTGCGAGAGACTCACTTCCGCTAAGTAGCCAGGTTCTTTGGCCTGTGTTGCCTAGAAAAACAGGGGTCTGATCTTGAATCTAGCTCACACCCTCCTTTGCCACCTGCTCCTCCCTAGATCCACCACCCAGACCTCTCCCTCTGGGCCCCCAAGCTAATTACATCCTTCTCCAAATCATCGAAAAGAAAAGCTAATTAAATTGGGGTCGCCCATCAATTTCCTGGCTAAAAACACACAGCCCGCAGCCTGACACCTCTCTTCCTCACTCTGGCATGCCAAAAGCGGCTGGCCTGCAGCTTCCTCTGAGATTGCAGTAGGGATTTAGTTCCCAGGGTTTAGTTAGAAAGCACAATAAGACAAGACAATGTTCAAACTGGTCTTGTAGCATTTTCTGGGTATAGCTGGGTCTTGAGAAAGCCCTATTCCCAGTTTTCTGAAAAAGCACCAGGATAGATTTCCAACGTGGTTGTACAAGTTTGCATTCCCACCAGCAATGAAGGAGCGTTCCTCTTTCTCCACATCCTCACCAGCATGTGGTGTCACTTGAATTTTTCATCTTAGTCATTCTGATGAGTGTAAGATGGAATCTCAGAGTCGTTTTGATTTGCATTTCTCTGATGACTAAAGACGTTGAGCATTTCTTTAAGTGTTTCTCAGCCATTCGATAGTCCTCTGTTGAGAATTCTCTGATCTACCCAATGGACAGGACATTCTCCACAGTTATGTGGAGAGCGGGGACTGACTCTGACATGAACTCTAGTGCCCAATATTTGACCACCTCCCCTTGGTGGGAGGCCTGATGGTACTCAAAGAAAGATTAAGCAGGCTACCAAGATGAGACTTGATAGCCCATGATCATATAGTGGGGGGGGGAGGTCCCCCTTGGTCTTAGACCTAGGGGAGGGGAAAAGGGTGAAAGCTGAAGGGAGGGAGGAGTGGGAGGATACAAGTGATGGGATAACAATTGAGTTGTAATCTGAATAAATTAATTAAAAAACAAACAAACTGCTCTTATACACCATGTCAGGGTGCCAATGTAGATGTGAGTCCCAAACATGGGGCTGTGACTGGATATGTGTAGACAAGGATTGTGTACAAAGAGAGAAAGTCGGGTGACAAATGCCAATTAGGATGCCCCCACATTCTGCTGGCATAGGGTGAACATAGAGCCCTGCATTTAGTACCAACCCTTTTATGCTCACGCAGAATGCTCCAGGCCAAGGCCGCCTCTTACAAAGAGGCTGCTGTTGGCTGGGATGGAACAGGTGACAAGCCTACAGTTGTACAATGAACAAACAACTGTACCATCCGTGACACAGGCTAAAACAGAACAAAACCCAGGCAATAGTAGAACGGTGTCCCTCTTGCCATGCTTTGGAACTGGAAGTGATCATGGGGCAGGGAGCTTAAAGTTCTCAAACCAGTACTTGAAGACGTATATTGAAGTGTGTGGAGAGAGATGGCTCAGTGGCAAAGAACACTGGCTGAGGACCCCGGTTCAGTTCAGTTCCCAGCACTTAAAATACCAGTACCCATTACCATTTGTAACTAGATTTTCTGAGGGTATGATGCCCCCTTCAGGCCTCCATGGACACTGCATGCATGTGGTGCAGAAATAAGAGGCAAACATTTGTACACATTAAAATAAATGTAAAAGAAGTTTTAAGAAAGAGAAAAGAAATATTTTGTATGAGAGCAAGCAGAGATTGACACCGCTTAGGTGGAGCAAGGGGCTAAGTACCCCCCACCCAACAATGTGGCTCCACCCACTGTCACTCACCTATAGACAGTAGATAATGCCATTTCCTGGGCTTCTATGTCCCCTGTGTAAAGAGAGTGCCGGCCCAATGTGCCCCAGCTGTGACACACACCTGTCCCTGTTCTGCTCCCATATCAGCCACATACCGGGGAACTTCCCTGAGGGGTCTAGGCATTAGGAATTAGACCCTCCTCTTTAAGATGTCATTCTGTTACACAAACCAGCGGCTCCTCCTCTCAGAAGCTCATCTGACAATGAGAACTCACGTGCCCAGCAGGCTGGGACCATGGGTAGCCACCATTGTCTATTCCCATCCTTGCCCACTCTATTATAGGTGGTACAAGTTCCGAAAGGCCGGAAATTAATAGGGGAAGTCTGCTCAGCTGAGGAGCTGGTCTGTGTGCCATGTTCAGCCCAGAACCAGGGAATTAAGACGCTGTGTCATCAAGCAAGCTGCTTAGCCTTTCTGTGCTTCCTCCTAATGGGTCATTGCAAGAAACAGATGAGCTCACATGGGCAAGTTCTTAGAACCAGACCCAGGGTACACTTGGTGATCTCAAATCTCAACCACTGCAACTTGAGGATGAGGGTGTCGCTTGTCCATCTCACAAAGTGACATCCCTGCTCCACTTCTGTCCCCAACGAGGAGGGTCTAGTAACACACCTTCATGAAAGAGTGGCTCAGGGAAGGGAGGCATAATGGGAAGATGTCCTTGGCCGGTTGTGGTGGAGCATACCTGTGGTCCTAGCACACCTGTGGTCCTAGCACACCTGTGGTCCTAGCACACCTGTGGTCCTAGCACACCTGTGGTCCTAGCACACCTGTGGTCCTAGCACACCTGTGGTCCTGGTACTTGGTTGAAACAAGAGGAGTATGAGTTCAGGGCCGGCTTGGGCCACACAGCAAGACCCTGTCTGAGAGGGACGGGTACCTAAGCAGGGCTGGGCCTCCCTCTGAGGCATAAGTGGTATGGGGAGGTGCTATAAATATGAGAGGCGAGGGGCTTTCTAACTAGGCCAAGAATGTGTGTTAGTCATTGAGGTCAGGACGCCGTGGCTGCGCTTGGTTAGAAAAGGCTTCTAAGGGAGCTGCTCTCCCTGGGTGCTGAGGTAGCCAAGACCCGAGGCTGGGGAGGAGGACTCTGCCAGGGTGACCCCACAATGCCCTCCTGACCAGAGCCATCCTCCCTACACAGGTAGCCCCTTAGAGAGCCTCCTATACCTTCTAGCCTCTGAAAATTCTCTCCACAGCCTAGATCAGCTCCAGAAAACCTAATCTCCCAGTGGGGTCTAAGCCAAGGTTCCCAAGGGACAGACAGGATGTCATCCCCTCCACCAACAGTGTGTCTGTCCTGCTTTAATAGCAGTGTGCTTACTGTACCATACTAGGCGAGCACAGCTTACAATAAGATAGTTATCCGCTGGGATCTGAGAGGAATGGGCTCTGGGACCCCCAAGGCTGCTGAAGCCACAGCGAAAAATGTGGCAGGTGGTAGAAGCCTCTCCACATGACTTATAACACCTAAGACGTCCATCTGGCGTGTAAATAATTCCCAGCGCGGATGCATCTCTGAAGCTATTTCCAATCACATTTGGTTGAATCTGAGGTGTGGGGATCCAAGGATACAGAAGGCCAGCCACACTTAGTTTTGATAAGGGAATTGTTTCAAAGACAGGTTAAATCACACTCTGTGTGTTAATCAGATTTCTGTCACTATAACAAAATGCTTAATACAATCATCTTATATGGCAACAAAACTTGGGGTCCGTGGTTTTGGAGGTTTCAGCCTGTGATGGAGTGGCCATTTGTTTTGGGCCTGTGGTGAGATGGTGCATTGCAGAGTGAGAGCCTATGAAAGCTAAGCAAAACCTTCACTTAACTGCCAGCCAAGCAAAGGAATTGGGGAAGGACATATCCCCTCCAAGCGTGTGCCCTAAAAGACCTCCCATACTACCTTCTAAGTCCAACAGCCCTTTCACAGGGGTCACATATCAGACATCCTGCATGTCATATATTTGCATTACAATTCATAACAGTAGAAAAATTACAGTTTGGGAGTAGCAATGAAAACAGTTTTATGACTGGGGGTCAACACAACATGAAGGTCACAACATTAGGAAGGTTGAGAACCACAGCTCTAAGTAGTCTGCCATCTTACAGTAATGGCACTCTGGAAACCAAACACTTGAGCGTACAGACTGTCACAAGACTGATAACCTGTAGGCTGCAAGACCTCACCACTGATGTTTGGGGGTTCTGCCGCGGAGTGGTACCCTCTCTAGGTGCCTTCTGTGAGTGCCACTCCAGGCCCACATCCCTTTCTTCTGTCCTTGCTGCTGATCATGCTTTCCCCTCTTCCAGTAGGCAAAGTCCCATGAGATCGCCATCCACTGCAGGGCTTTGTTTAGTCAGTGGGTTTGGTCTTGGTTTTTGATGCTGTCAATCAGCAAAAGAAAGCTGGAGATAGAACCTGGAGCCCTGGGCATCTTACCAGCACTCTGTCACTGAGCCACAGCCTAGCCATAATAGTGACCTGACCCTCTGCCCCCACCCAACTGTCACTTCACAAAGCAAGCCTTAGGACCTTCTGTGCCCTGTCCAGTGGGCCCTCCTTGGAGCCAAAAAGAGGCTATGGGATGGCGGGGGTAGGGGGGCTCCCTGTCTATACTCTGGAGCCAGAAGGCTCAGCATCCCTGTCTATCAGATGAGCAGCAATCTTCCTTCTTTTGCTGGTCTTGAGGACTCCGTGCTGTCAGCACTCCACAGATAGTTAGTGGCTCTGAGTGTCACCTTCATCCACACCACTGTCATTTCCAGGGTCCAAGGGACACTCATAGTGTAAGCCCCAGGGGAGCAGGTCAAGCTTCTCCCTAGCCTTCCTCAATTCCCCCATGCCTATGGCCACAGTCAAGGCTATGGGCCATGTGAAGCAGCTGGGTGGGAGGTCTGACTTCATAGAAGGAGACACAATCCTGGCCCCTGTAGCTGCCTCAGGTAGGCGGAATAGACGTGCCCTTTGTCAATTGCTATTTTTAGCGGAGCAAGCAAGGATCAACAGAATCCTACATGGGAGCTGACTACAAATGACATTCCTGTGGTGGGTTGTGGTTTTTTTTTCCCCAAAAACACATCTTAAATTGCTTGTAGAATCCAGCCTTGTCCTTCACAGTAGCCTAGCAGCTCTCCGGAGTGCTCTCCATCCCAAGCCCAGCTGGCAGATCTCTCAAGGGGATCTGTGTGAATGGACGCCTCACCCACATTTTAAATGTTGTTATTACATCTATGTATTTTTATAGTGTGTGTGTGTGTGTGTGTGTGTGTGTGTGTGTGTGTGTGTGTGTGTACAGCAAAGACAACTTGCAGAAATAGGTTCCATCCTTCCACGATGTGGTTCCCATGGATTAAACTTAATTTATCATGTTTAGCAGCAAGTGCCTTTCTTTACCACTCAACCATCTCAGCCGCCCCTCGTGTCTCCATTTGTAGATGATAAAACAGGGAAAGGCAGCGGTCAGTAGAGCTGAGGTCAGTACACAGGACTCACAAGAGCTCGTGGATAGCACCATCTCCCTGTTACACCCCTGCTCTGTGGGTATTGCCACCACCACCACCCCCCCGTTACACCACTGCCCCAGAGATAGCGCCCTGTCCCTATTACGCCCCTGCTCTGAGAGGCAGCCCTCTTAGCCAGTGCCAGATACACAAGCTCTGGATTAGAACTCATTCCAGGGTCAGCGGGCTTGTAGAGCATAGCAAAGTGTCCATGGCAAGAAGAGGCCAAGATAGTGAGTATCTCATGTAGTGGGGACACTAGGGAATTTAAAGAAGGGACTCTCAGTGCTCCAGAGGCAAAAGGAGAGGGCAGTGGCAGAGGCTTTGGGTCCAGGAACAAAGCAGGCAAAGGAAAGAGAGGAAGGAGAGAGGCCTTCACTGGCCAACCTAGGGCGGTCCTTCACCGTTGTTGCCTGGAACCCTTGGGCAAAAAAGCAACCATCAGGCATGGTGGCAGGTCTTTCAACTGCCATCAGAGCCCAAGGCCAGAGCAAATGGAATGGACCAGTCAAGAATATGGAGGCCAACCCCAACTGCCAACACTGCTGGTACCTATGCACAGGTGGCTCTTGGGAAAGCAGGTGTCATCCTTGTGGGGTTTGCTCCCACGTGGATGGGACCTAAGCTGCCGGTAAAATCATAGGCAAGCACTGCTGGCTCTTGGGATCTGTACTAGCAACTCCAGGGCCCACTGGGCAAGACTGCCTCCTAGACACACCATGCAAGGTGCTGGTGCTTGTGTCCCAGAGAATGGGGTGGAAGGTAATTTCTCAAAGAAGGTTGTGCATGCCACACCTAAGAGGGACAATAATCTAGGCCTTGTCTCCATTCATTCCCAGGATATACTCTAAGATGGACGCTGCTGGCCACTAACTGATTTAAAAAAAAAAAAATAGGGCTCAGAAAGGTAGAGCGACTTGCCCAGAGCCACACAGCCAATGCATGGCAGAGTTCAGATTTGAGCTTCGCTTCACACACACCAATATGGATTCTCTCATTACACCTGTCAGCCTCCAGCCAGCACTGTTTTTGGAATTGGGTTGGGGCTAGATGGTCCTTAGGGGCTGAAGTGTGGGATCTTCTATGGGGAGGCATGCCAAGCCATGGAAAAGATGGTTTCCAGATACATGGTAGTCTCTAGGGTGCTTGAGGTACCCCAGGAGAGGAAAGAGAGAGTCTACCTATTCCAGGACCGAGGCACCCCTCAGCCCCTCCCCCAGAATTCCAGACTCCCTCTCTCCTTCCCCTTTTTGTAACCAAGTCACCCATAAGCCCTAGAAGACAGTCTCTATACCATTTGGCAAATAGTGTGTGGGGAGGGGGCTGCTTACTTAATGTTGAGACACAAAGCTGGTGCCAACTTCAGATTCAATCTCATTTGAAGTCAAAGGCCAGCTATGTCTTCAACTGCTGAGTTTTTCTGAGCAGCTATTATATACCACATGTATATACATGACATAGTCATACCTCCTGGTGCTCCCATAACCTCAAGAATTGTTCCCACTTGGCTGATGTAAGAATTGAGGTTCAAACCAACTCAGTAACCAGCTCTCAGGCACCCAGACCTAAATAGCAGAGGTGAGGTTCAGCCCCAGTCCCCTTGACCCAGAGCCCTGCTCTGCTCACTTGTGCCCCCTTAAGTACCTTGATGCAGCTGTTCCTACTGGGGAGACCCTTCCACATCCTCCTTACATTGGCCTTTGTCACATGGATGACAGCTCATGGGGGCTAGGGGATGAAGTCAGAATGTCCTAGACATCCACGAGTCTCTCCCATCCTGCTGACTGCTGGCCCAGTGTTCTTTCCTGCCTCCCGGGCTACCTGCTGTTGGCTGATGGCCTGTACTCAGACAGACTGTCCTGACCTCGCTGATGCAGCTCTCCTTGGAGAGCTGTGGATAGTAAAGATGGGCTCCAAGCAAGGTGGCCTCACGGGGTAGCTGGGGTCCCTCATGGAGAAGACCCATCCCATCCTTGGCTTTGTGGTACATGTCTCAGAGGAAGCAAACCCTGAGCTGTAAGAGGGAAACATTGGGCTGAGTCAGGGGGAAGGAGGGGAGGCTGGACCAGGTCAAGACAGCTCTCAAAAGGAATTCTCAGCAGTCTCTGGGAAGAGTGCTTAAGACCTGGTAGGGACTGCTTAAAGAAACCAGCTAGGCTCCGTCAGTATCAGCCAGCTCAGCTCTAATGGACAGCCAGTTCCTGAGGCCCAGCTCTGCCCCCTCCACATCCCCTGCCTCGCTGTTCCTCCCACGGCCTCCTGC
Organism: Acomys russatus; assembly: GCF_903995435.1. NCBI lineage: Eukaryota > Metazoa > Chordata > Mammalia > Rodentia > Muridae > Acomys > Acomys russatus. Next base: position 41,470,942 of record NC_067149.1, on the reverse strand, counting down.
AGAAGCCCCCAGCAGCAGCCAAACCTCCCCCAGACATATAGCAGGAAGACAAGTGTGGGTGGGACTCCTTACTCACTCAGCCCACATCCCAACTACACTTGAGCCCGACATCTCTGATCCTCTGTGTGGTCATCTTTGAAATGGGGTTGCACCTCACACTACCTTGAAGGATGCAGAGAGACTTTCAATGCATTCTCATGTGAGGAAGTCCTAGGGGAAGCTGGGTGTACAGTGATGTGTCCAACCAGCTCATCTCTCAGTATCACTAAGCAACTATCCTGGCTGCCCTGAGGCTGGTGTCAGCAGGGCCACCGTAGTGGCCAGTCCAAGACCCTGTTGGGAGACATTGTGCCCTGACCGGAGAGCCCTATTCACAACCCAGTTCCCACTACCGCCTCCTCCACACTCTGGGCATGGCCACTGATGTTTCTAATGTTCTCCACAGGCCCCTTTCACTCACTAACAGGGTTGGCTATTGGACATGAGGGGGTTGCCGGGGAAAACAGCAGGTTACCCACAGCAGATAGACCCCAGCCTTGTTTTTCTTTGGAAACCTTTCTCTAATGTCCCTTCCCAAGATAAGGATGGGCATCTGTAGAGTGGTCCCACTCCTCTCCCCTCGAATTCTTCAGCCTCCTTTCCCCGTTCCTAAAAGTTGCATGGTGCTTTTCTAGCCTCAGGGCCTTTGCACAGGCTGCTCCTATTGCCCTGCTCAGCCTCCAGATCCTGCTTAGTCATAGGCCTGCAAGGAAGTCACTGAGTCTTGCCCTCACCAAGGCATCAGATGTGTGTCAACAATCTACTTCCTGTCTCCATCTCCTGTGAGTGTATTCCAGCCTCCTGTGTTCTCTCCATGCCTGACAAATTCCCAGCAGCCAGGAAGTAGATGTGTTGGATACTGAGTCCGTGAGCCAGTGGAGGAGTGGGAACTGTGTGGAACTGTACTTGTCATTTGGAAAGAGAGGCCAGAGAGGTGAAGGACTTGTCCACCTCCTCCGTGGGCTCTGGGCCAGGGCAGCTCCAGCCCTGTGCTCCTAGCACCCACTTGGGCTTCCTGGTCATCTGAGGGTACTGTGGAAGTCTGAGAGACAACGGAGCCACTGAAAGTCCCCAGAAGGTCTGAATGGCAGAGAAGGGCTGCAGTAGCTGGATGCAGCCCCAGAAATCTGGGCAAGAGTGAGCCACCCAGCTATAAGATGGAAGCCTTCCAGAAGAGTCTTAATTTCTGGTTCTTGTTCTGTCTATGGAACCCTGGGCTAGGGGCGCCCACACTCCACCCTGCTTCCCGAGCAGTACAATAAGGCAGTACTTCATACATTGGGGCTGGTGTGAGTGCGTGTGTGCATGTGCGTGTGCGTGTCTGTGTGTGTGTGTGCGCGCGTGCATGCGCGCACATGTGTGTGTGTGTAAGCACATGTGCGTAGATATATTTGTTGTATTTGTGGAAGCACGCACGTTAGGACTCAGGAAAGCACCAGAGAGAGGTCACCATGTGACACAGACATCCCTCCATCCTAATTTCTTACCTGTGGGTCCCCAACACTCGGCAGTTGGTTCTACCCATCTCCCCTGCTACCCATCTGCCTCACTCTCTGGGAAACCCCAGTCTCTCCCAGGTCCCACAGCCTCCACAGTGGGGGAGAGCAGAGAGATCCCAGACAAGACAGGCTGTGTTCCAATCTGCCACACAGCTGTGTGCCTCTGGGCAAGCCACACACCCTGTCTTGGCTTGTCTCCTCACCTCCAGGTTGAGGACTGACAATAGTAAGTACTCCTGAAACAGCGATGAGCAGTAAATGACAACTCATGTGCTGCAAGCAAACAGGGAGGGGCCTGACAAGTGCCTGGTTCCCTTCCTCCTTCTGCCATCCCAGGATTCATTGCCTCCAGCCTGTCTATTACCACCTTCCCACTCTTATTCTGTCAGGAAGCCAGTCACACACACTTGAGTAAGCAGAGACCCCGGCATAGAGCCTCCCATGCAATGATAGCTGAAGGCTTGATTGGCTGGAGCACTGAGAGAAATGACCCTGTGACCTGTGGCTGATGGGACTTTAAGAGAAAAGAGCTCCAGCTTCCTGTGCTAGTTAAGGCATCTGTAGACAGGGGGCCCTGAGTGCCCTTGGGGGTTTCCCTCTATCCTCTCCAAAGTTGGCATGCAGAGGGAACCCCACTCATTGGCAAGTTTCCTGCCCTAGAAGCCTCAGTTCAAAGAACATTTCCAGAGCTACCAAGAAAGGCAAACATCAGGGGGACCTGTCCCAGGGATTGCATTTCCATTCAACAAACTTGTGCTCACTAATCCAATCAATATATGTTGAGGCTTTGTGTTCATTGCCAGGAATGCTACAAGCAAATGAGACCCAGGTTCCTGTCCCCAGGAAGGCATTAGCATGATAAATACATGTGACCAGCTAGGAAGACCAGCCCATGGAAAGAAGGAAATCCAATAAGTCCTCTTCAAGGAGAGACTGCCAGAGAGGACTCCTGGAGGCTGAGTAGGAGCTCTCTGGGCAGGGAGTGTGTTTGGGGAGCAGAGAGGCTGGGTGTGGAGTCAGGGGGGATAGGGGGTATCAGAGCAGGGCTGCAGAGGGTAGGCAGGTACAGAGTTGTCAGGAGAACAGGCAGAGACCAAGGGCATCAAAGTCATAAGGCAGGGTGGACGGCTGAGAAATGGCCATGCACAGTGACAAGGTTGAGCCGGCCTGAAGGGGGAGCACAAAGGAGATGATTTCTGGCCTGAGATGCTTCATCCATGTAGTCCTCAGTGGCCACCATGCCCAGCTCTGCAGTACTCACTTCTGTAACCTCTTTGGCCCCATTGCTTTGCGAGCTCAAAGCCCAGGAGGTCTTGGCTTCCCCTCTCAGAGGTCAAGCGGGTCAAAGCACATATCTGCCCACTGGCTTGGGAGGCAGAGATGACAGCTTCTGCCCTCTGACTAGAGGGGAAAAATCCAGTTCCCTTCCCATACCCATCTTTGTGAGGTCTCCAGGCTGAGTTCACCAGGGCTGTACTTTTTGGGTACCAGTATCCACAATCTCTGGGTCTTTGGCCCATTGCTCCAGCTTACTCCGCTATAGTTTTCCTATCTGTAAAATGGGGCTGCAGCAAGGGCCCACCTCCCAGGGTTTCACAATGAGGGTGTTGTGACAAAGGATTGATGAGGAATAGGTTGTCAGTGTGTGGCAGTCACTGGAGACCACCCACATCCTCCCTCCCATGGAGGAACCTAAAAGCAAAAGCCAGGAACTGGGGGCTTGGGTGGGATGCCATCTTCCCCTCTAGAGAGGTATCTAGGAATGTCTTCTACCAGGGAAAGGGGATGGAAAAGACCCAGAATCTCATATTTCCATGGGGTGTTTCTCAGGGGCCTCCAAGTCCTGTGTTTACTCTATTATTCCTGCCAGTCTCCCTTGACTGACACCACTGCCCAGTAACTCGCATTGTTCCCGACTGTGGCGATGGGTCAGCTGAGACCCAGAGAGGTTGAGTAGCTTGCCCAAGGTCACCTCAAAGGTGAAGGGGTGAGCCAGTTTTCAGATCTGAAGGACATGAAGCCCAGCTCCAGAGCCAGCTGGATGCAAGGCTTTGAAGCAAGTGGTGGGAGTGTAGAGTAGGTGTGGACCCTGGCGCAGCTGAAGAGCTCTCAGAAGACCCAGGCCTAATGAGCTCCTGGATACACATTCTGACCCACCAAAGGCATCAACTGCAGAGTCCTTGGCTGCTGCCTTAGACTTAAGAGGCCTATAGTAGCATCAGAGGGCAAAGCCTAGGACGGCAGTGGGATACATGTGGGTTCCAGCTTGGCTCCCCCTTCTGCCTCTACTTCTTACTGGGCCCCCATATTCTCAGGGCTCCATTTTCTCTTCTGTAAAATAAGAAGGAGCCCACACATAGTTGTGTAGGTCAGTGACAGATATGGAAGGTGCCTTGGGAAGGAACATCTCCCCTAGGATACAGATGCTCTTGGTGGCAGTGGCCATGTTACCAGAACTGCTGTAGGATCCTACCCAGGGGCCTCAAGGGCACCTCCTATCTCTCCATGGAGAGTCCACTGGCCTCTGACTCCAGCAGATTGATCTTGGCAAAGTAGATCTCCCCTATTCACCCCTTGCCCTGGCCCTAGATCCCTACCCAGTATAGCTAACCAAGCCCAGCAGTCATCAGCTGCTTGCCCGTTCTTTCTATTTCTTACCTCTGCCCTGTCCCTGACCCTCAGACCAGGTCCACCATGAGCCAATTCAGGCTGGATGAAAAGCTGTTGGTGACACTCTCTGCTGGCTACCTATCTGTGTGCCCTATTCCCTACGGGTAGCCCTGATCCGTCACGTCCAACCTCCCCAGGATTGCAACATAAATGCCTTGTTTGTCTGATTGCCTAATGCCCCAGCTTGCCCAGACTCTAACCCCCAGCACATCATGGAAGGGCAACACAGTGGCCTAGAAGTAGCCACAACCAGTAGAGGTGAGCCAAGGTCCAAGGCAGGGCAGACAGGTGTCTGTGGCTACCTCCCATCCTCAAGGACATCATTAGGCAAAGGATTTATAGCTCTTCCCTTGAAGTCTCAGCCTGTGCCACTGTACTGTGCAAGATCCAGTTCCCAAGGGTCTTGCTTGGTCTGGTGCTTGGTGGGTCAAAACTACACAGCAGTGATTCATTCTGGCCTTTATTTCATCTAGAACATGCTGGCACCCAGCATATGGGGCCCTAGGGACCCATCTGATGTAGACACAGCCCAGTGAGAGGCACAGACCTGTAGACTGTCACAGCGTGGTGTGGTCAGGGATGGGACGGAGACATGAACTGAGCATGTGGCATTACATAGGGCTATCTGGCAAAGAAGCAGCTGAGTATGGCTTCGCAGGATGGGCAGAAGCACTTGGGCCTGGAAGCCACTGGGATGTAGACTAAGAGATGGAAGGGCAGGGAGTCTGGCTTGCCAAGGAGATGGGTATTTGGGCCCATTTCTGTTTGCTGCTGGTCTTAGACTCTAAGAAGCAAAATGCGTGACTGATTGAGAACTGGAACTCTTGGTGTCTGTGAGTGACCCCAGCATGTCTCCACGGAGGGGACTGGCCAGGCTGCGCTCAGTTCTTCAAAATAGATGAGTGCTAGGGCGCCTGCCAGGCACCCCACTACCTTCTACCTGTAGGCAGCCTGGGCTTGGGACTAACAAGCTCAGTCACTGGGGCAGTTTATCCAGATGGCTGTGTAGCTTTGCCCTGACAGCCACACCCAGCTCTCTCCTCTAAGTGTTCACAGTAGCCCCCGGGGAGCAAGGACCTGTGGTTTCCTGATCTGCAGGTGGCTCTGTACCTGATGTAGGAAAGGCCATAATGTGGAAATGACGGCTCCCAACCAGCATCCCCCACCCCAGGCTCTCTGTTCACCAGGGAAAATAGCTTGCCCCAGAGACAGGGAGGCATGGTGGCAGACTCCTGCACACACAGTGAGCTGCAGAGGCCTCTCATTTGCTAACCTCTGGGCGTACCTCCCTGAACCAAGGCCCAATGTCTTCTCTAGTCCATGGTGAAGACAAGGTAACCTCTAGCCTCTTAGCTTGGCCCTTGGTCCTGGGATGGGGATGCATAGGGACAGTACTGACTTGGAATTTAATCCAAGGTGTGACCAGTAGAAGACTCCAATAAGGGTGATATTCTACCTACAGCTTCGAGGGGAAGCAGAGGCCATTTTGAGAGGCCCCAGCCCTGACAAGATTCCCTCTGATGGGGGCCCAGGGCTGCTCAATGGGAACCCTCAAAAGGAGTCATCCCTGAGTCACATTCTTGTTCCATGAGACCTGGGCATCCTTACAGTCTTGGCACCCCACCCCTGGAGAGAGAGAGAGAGAGAAAGAGAGACAGAGAGAGACAGAGACACAGAGACAAAGACAGTGGAGAGGAGAGGGGGGGAGAGAGGGGGTAGAGAGAGGGGGGTTCTGCTTGGCTGGGGGAGACGGGACCCTCTGAGCAGTATGGGGGGTGAAGAGTAGTGTTGGTGATGGTGGTGTGGTCCTGCTCTGCCTTGGGCTCCCCTCTGGCTCGCTCCCTCCTCTGCCCCTCTGCGTGGCGGGTTCTGATTTTGGTGCAGTGCAGACTTTCAGCTTAACGAGACAAATTGATATTCCGTGCCAGCCAGGGATGGAGCAGCAACAGACCGCTCAGAAAGGCGGGTGGCTCCTAGGTGGGCAGAGGTGGGGGTGGGGGAAAAGGCAGCCTCTGTCTGGAACTGGCTCTAGGGGCCACACATACACCCTTGCCCTGCCCCTCCTGCACCCACTCAGGCTGACAGGTGTTCCAAGACATTGGCCTTGAAGGTCCTTCTATAGGCCATGCCCGCTTCCAGGCAGGATGCCCCTCCTGAGGTGTGGGGAGGCATGGCCACTGGGGTGAGGGGTGCCTCAGCCAGTGTGGGAAATGAGAAGACACCTCGTTCAATGAAGCCCCTCACCTGACTGATAGGGCCCTGATCCCACCTGTCTGGAATTAGAGTCCACAGGTTTGTCCTGTGAGGAGGGGAGGGAGGAGGAAGTGAGCGGGTGGAGGGGGGAGTCCATTCCTGCAGACTCTAAAATGGAATCACTTGGAGTCCCCAGACATGGTTAGTCTTCAGTGCCCTCACTCCCCAACTCCTCCCAGATACCCTGGCAAATAGTGGGAATGTGCCAATACTCCAGAAGAGAAATGGCCTCTTCAAGGTTTCTCCTGACTAGGCTAGTCCCCACCCTGGGCAAGTGGTCACACCCAGGCAGCATATGGGGCTGCAGAGGGGTGTTGGTAGTTGCAGCCTGCAGCTAACTGGGGCGTCTGTTCCATAGACCCTGTCACCATAGGCCTTGAAGAGGACGCATTGCTTTCATATGCCTTCCTTAAGTCACTTCCTACTTTGTTAGATAGGGTTGGGGTTCCAGCCTCCCTTGGATAAGGACAGGACGCCTCTATATCTGGGAGCAAAGACTTAAGGAAGGCATATGAAAGCAATGCGTCCTCCGTTGCTCTCACTGCCCCCCACCTGCTCGTCCGGGGCTGGATCCTGACCCCCCACCTCCACCCCCACCCCCGCGCGTGCCCTTGACACAGCCTCCTGCGCGAGGGGAGCGGGCCTCTCCCTGGGGCTCTGCGGGCGGCCACCTATGCGTCCCGCGGGAGCTATGCCCAGCGCTGAGCTCCCGGGCGCGGGGTGGTTCAGTCCGCGCTCGCGCCCCTCCCCCGGCGGCCGCGCCCCCCCAGCCTCAGGCGCGATGGTACAGTCTGCGCAGGGACCGGGCGCGCGGGCTGGGCTCCGCGCGGCGCCAGCTGCCGCACCGCGATTACGGGCTGCCCGCCTGGAACCCGAGCCGATCGCTGGCGATTGCCTTAGCCAAGTAAGTAACCGGCATCTCTCCCCTCATCCAAGCATGAGAAAATAAAAAATAAAAAGCGCCCGGTCCCGCTCTCCCCTTTCTCCCTCACCTATTTTATTTGATTTGGTTGCATTTGCCGTTTTCTTTTCCCTTAGTGCTGATGGTGGCGGTGGGAGGAGGGGGGTGGTAGGAGCTTGGCTTGTTTATCTGGAGGCAGCCAGGATGCTTGGGATCCCGGGCTGAGGGACACTCCATAGTGAGGGGCTAGCGTAGGGGCTGGGGACAGGAGCAAGGAGCCCTGCAGGAGAGGATGCAGGGTCTCAGGTGGATGCTGGTGGCCTCCAGACTGCACATGCCCCCAGGATGTTATGCAAGGGCTAGTGGTGGCAGCCGGTCAGCAGGGACACTAGTCTCCTCTTGAGCCTAGTCCCTGGGAGGCACAGAGTCCTGGAAGGTGTCCCGAGAAAGAGACAAGGAAAGGCCCCTATGGAGGGTCCCTTTGATGGTGGGTTGCTGAGTGCAGGGATCCACTGGATGCGGAGAGCCAGGCAGGTGGTGGCAGGGATGAGTCCCAAGTCCCTTCCACGGAAGGAAGGAGCAGGAGTGGGTGGCCAGGCCATTTTGCAGCAGTCATGCTGGATGGATGGTGGAGTTGGCACTTTCATCCCGGAAGCCCAGCTCCTCACTAGCCTGCTAGCCTAACTGGTCCCTCTGAGCACTGAGGCACCTGGGGCTCCTCCCTGCCTCCTTGCAGGGTCTGGACCTCCTTTTGTGGTCAGGTGCTGGCAGCCACCCTCTTTAAACCAAGTAGCTGACCTCTGCTCCACACACTAAGTGGGGAGGGGACCCTGCAGCTGGCAGACCCCCATCAGGGGAGGGCCCCTCAGAGGCTGAGCCTGGCTCGACCTTCAGAAGGGTAAGTGAGTAGGCCAGCCACCAGCAAAGCTGAGAGTAGAGGGTCTCATTGTGATGCTGAGCCCCAGCAGTGTGGAAGGGGCTCCCCTCCACTGGGCAGCACTCTCCACAGCGCTAGGAGGAGGCAGAGCTGACGTTTGGGGCATTTCCCAGAGCGGCGGTTGCCATCCGGAGAAATTCTCTTTTGACGTGTGCAGTAGGAGGGGGCTTTGGAGCACAGGCCTCTGAGCTTGGGGCTTCCGCCTGATAACTTCCTTGAAGGAGCAATGACAAGGAGGGGCTGCGGTCTGGGGAGTCCCGCAGGGGGAGGAGGACTAGGGGAGGGATACCGACGGCCTCCCATTTATTCACCCTCACAACCCAGTCCGTTTGCATGAGGGTGCGTGCATATGCATAGGTTCATTCCAGCTTACGCGGGCCAATATAGAACCCACAAGTAGTGCTCCATACATGTTCAGATCATACATGTAAAATACGCAATCTCTGTACCAACAGATGCACCGTATTCCCTGCACACACAGCACACATCCCTGGCTTCTTAGGACCCTGTGCTGAATGCACTGTACATAACCCAATGAGTGTAGCCTGCCCCTACATGCATGCAGCCTTCTGCACACACAAGGATCTGCAGCAGCTACCATAGTGTGCTATGGTACCCATGTGAGGGCTGCCCGAGGAGTGCAGGTGACAAGTGTACAACACCCAAATGGCTGTCAACACAGCACCCTGGAATGTGACCACAGGTGAATGCCACATGTAAAACAGCAATGGGGCATAGCTGCTGCACCTCTGCAGACAGTGTGTTGCCCTCTCAGCTTCAAGAAGCAAAGGTAGCCCTGTGAGCTCTGGGGAGAGGCCCCCTGGGGAATTGACTGTGAGGCCAGAAGGACACTGGATCCTGAGTGGCCACCTCAGCTTCCTGAAGGCCTGAGGGGCGGGTCAGCCCATGTTCCGGGAGAGCTGTGATTGGACTGACTGAGGCCATCTGTGGTGATTGATGGTCTACAGGGAAGGCTGCCTGGACTAGGAAAGGAGACAGAGGAGGGGGGTAGGTGCAGCTGCTGCCTATTGGTCAGACCACCTGCAGCCCAGAAAGCCCACCAGCCCTTTCTGGAACCAGGAAGCCAGCCTACTGGTATGTGGCATCTGAAAAGCCAGGTCCCCCAGAATTCCTTGAGTAGCCTCCAAGTCCTCTTGAGTTGAAGGCAGAAAAGCTGCCTATGATATAGGGTGCAAAGCCTGAGAAACCCACCCCTCATCAGCCTGCTCTCCACTCCCTCACCCAGCCTTAGTGGGAGTCCTAGCAAATGCCACAACAGCTAGCATCCGCAGAGCTCTTTTCCCTGTACACATTGCTTTTGTGCAATTACCCTAGTGTTCCCATGTCTCAGGTGAGAAACAAGACACCACCAGCCAAGGTCACACAGCTGGAACTACTGATACCTCCTTGTGAGTGATCTAGCCCCCCACCCCCGGTATGAGGTCAGACCCAAGGCAGAAACTGAGAGGTGCTAAGGCATGCTGTCCCCAACAGGGGTGGCTTTCTGTCTCTGGGCTCTGCGTCAAGAGCATGGGCGGTCCCGATGGGCTCTTTCAGATCCCACGAAAGAAGCGACCCTGAGTGTCCCAATGTGTTACCTCCAGACCTAAAAGAAGAGCACCCAAGCTCTGCTCCTGGCCACCTGTGTGACCTTGGTTGCACACTATAGCTCTCTGCCTCTGAGTCTCATCACCTGTAGCCAGGTTTCCTGCCCTCACCTCATCTTGCAGTTGTCTGAGAGCTGGGACACTGTCATGGGCTGTGGGCAAAGAACCAGCATCTGGATCTGCAGGCATACTAAGGGCCAAGTCCAAGGTCAGACGAAGGAAAAAAGGAGAGAAAGGGAGTGTAGGAGCTGAAGGGTCTCTTCCCTTGGTGGCCAGAGGTCACAGAGTTGTCAGGAAGTCCCACGTCTGGCCCCTTTCTTCTGTGCTTTGGGAGGTCTGGGCTATCATTCCAAGTGCTCCCCAGTCTCCCCCTTTTACCTGCACCCCAGGAGCTCAAGGGAGCTGGAAGAGGACTTGGGGAAGCTAGGTGGGCTTGGATGTCATGCTGGAAAAAATGCCTTTAGAAAATGGCCCCTCCTGTCTTAATTCTTGTTTCTCTATAATTGAGGGGATTAAAGTAAACTATGGGGGAAATTCTAACTGCTGTGTGGCCAGCCTATAGGATATATAGGGTCAAGCTTGGGAACCCAAAAATATAGAATGAGGCTCCTATCATCCTCTACCCCCAGCATTACCAGCACCCAGCTTAGTGTCACATACACACATGTCATGGGGGATCAAATTCTCCTATCTTTACCTGGAACATCCAGCTCAGTGTAGGAGGTAGGATGCCTCTCCAGCTTAGAATCTGGGTACCTGGCCCACCCTGCTCTTCCTGCAGACCAGAACCTTGACCCTGTAGAGATCCATTTCTTTTTCTTCCCGGTGAGATCCTCAGATAAGAAAGTGGTTAGGGAGAAAGGACAGGGACAGCTAAGAGTATGTTATGTCCCTTATGGAGAGCTGATAGCAGGCAGGGGAGTCAGCAAGGCACTGCCAGGTTGCGGAAAGGAGGACACAGCCCCAGGTCCCTAGGTGACAACAGAAGAATAACAGTACCCACTTATCGGGCTAACGTGAGGGAGACTCAAGGACTGCACGGAGCTGGGTGGCAGTGCCATACTGCCAAGGCACCATGGGAATGGATAAAGGTGGAATCACAGAGTGTGGGTAAGAGGACCTACCACTGCTGATTACCGCCACTCAGGAGTTGCCCTGGGCTAGCAGTTTTATGTCAGTGGGAGTTGGGCAAACCTGTGCACTGCCCAGAACGGCTGTGTGATCATGGTAAGAATGGAGGACCCTGTATATAGCAAGATCTGCCCTGGCAAGAATGCTGAGGCCACCCTTGGTGTCCAGTAAGGAGGCTTGCAGAGTTTTAAGACATCAAGGGTATCACACGTGAGCTGGGAACCCCTACTGGGATAGAGAGCTGCAGACATGGCCAGGGAGCGTGGTGGTGGGAGTGGGGAGGCAAGATGGAAAGGCATAGATAGGACAGAAGTCCCCTGAGACAAAGAGGAAGCCTTGGTCTGGGAGACAGAGCAACTCACTGGCGGTCTTGAGCTTATCACTTGTGAGAGGCCACCAGGGTACCTGCAGGTGGTCTGCAGGACTGATGGTGGAGGCCACAACAGCTGCCACAGCTGTGGCTCTTTCTTCAGCTGCTGCCACAAATTCCTTCAAGCTGTGTGGCTTAAACAGCAGAAAAGTTTTACTGATGGTTTGGAGGGCAGAGGTCTAGTGTCGGGTATGCCCAGTTGGTGCCTCCTGGAGGGGCAGGGCTGGGAGAATCTGTCCCTACTTATCCCCTAGCTACTGGCAGTAGTTCTAGTCTCAAGCATCCCTTGGCTTGGAGCGTGTGGCTGATCCCTGCCTCTGTCTTCAGGCCCTTTCTTCTCTGTGCCCAGTGTCTCCTATGAAGATGCTTGCCCTGGGCTTAGGGCCAAAGAGTTGTAGCAAACATTACGTAGAGACCCTGTTACGTTCTGAGGGTACTGGGCCTGGGTATTTACTTAACGTTTACAGCTAAGAACTGGCTTCTCCATCACTCACACCCATTTTACAGCTAAAGGAAGCAAGGTACGGGGAGGTTAATATGATCCCCAAATCACACAGCAAGTGAGAGAGCTGGGTTGTAAGCCCACATCTTTTCTATATTTCCAGAGCTCTGCTGGGGGCCATAGCCAGGATTCCAAGTGGCGGGGGGCTCCTGGGCCCCGGAGAGGGGTGCTGCACACAGAGGGAAGAAGGACCTACCTTACCTGTGGGATGCCAGCATGCAGTAGTGGGTCGAGAGCCACAGTCCCCTCCTAAGAAACCCCACCTGCCCCCGTGTCCTCGTCCCTGTGGAATCACAGTCACATACCAATACACTGGTTGGTCCCCTTGTGAGTAGCTGTATCCTCAGTGTTTGGTAAATGTTTCTTCTGTTTGCTGCGTGGGAGGGGATTGCTTCTTGCAAGTTGCATCTTGGGGAGCTGGCTCCACCGCTCAGCTGCATGTAGTGACACTAGTGGCTCAACCTCAGTTTGTACCTCCATAAAGTGGGCATGACACTAGTGCTCATCATCCTTGTGGTGGGGGAAGACTGTGAGGGGCAAGGGGAATCAAATACTCACCTTGGCACAGTCCAGGTGGAGCCTTAATGCATTCCTTAGCTGTCAAACGAGTCTGTCATGTTGTCACGTCAAACATGGTTTCCTTGTAGCAGTTGGCTCTCTAGGAACATGCGTTCCCCTTCTGTGGATTCACAACAGCAGCCTAAGAAATACCTGGTGGGCTTGGGGGAGAGAGCTCAGTCAGTAAAATGCCTGCCGTGCAAGCATGAGGACCTGAGTTCGTATCCCTACCATCCCCATACAAAACTGCCCATGGTTGGTCGCAGCTGCTCTCTTAGTCCCCAGGAAAGCACAAACAGACATATCTTAGGGGCTTGCTGCCTGGCCAGGCTAGCAAATCGGTGACTTCGGGTTCAGTGAGAGTCCCAGTGTCAACAACTAAAGTAAATAATGAGAGTGGAAGACTCTCAGTGTTGGCATCCAGCTTCCATATGTGCGTGCACATGCGCGTGCACACGTGTGACATATACGCACACAAAATACTCAAGGAAAATTTTACATCTGTGCCGAACGTCCCAGGCATTTTTATTATCTTTCCCCCAAAATAACGCAGTATAGGAACTGTCTGTGTGGGGCTGGACATTATTAGTCACCTAGACATGGTATTGAGTTTATGGAAAGGTAAAAACCAAACATGGTGATACACACCATGTAATCCCAGCACTGAAAAGGTGGAGACAAAAGGATTGGGAGTTTAAGATCATCCTTGGATGCACAGCCTGAGCTATATGTGACCCTGTCTTGACCACAATCAAAAAAAGATCTCTGAGAGAATGCTTGTAAATTACATGCAGATGCAGTGGCGCTGTGGGAAGACCAGAGACTCTGGGAACTGTGGGTTTGCAGGGGGTTTCTGTGGCCCAGCATCTAACATTTCCAAGGCTGCATGGTTCCTCCTTTGCTGTGTGAGGGTGTAGTGAGGTGTTTCATGGGAAGCAAGCACTCTGGTGGGTTTCCATGCCATCAGAGAGCCTTGAATATAAACCCCAACCGAGTGTGACTGCTGTGTGACCTTAGGCCAGGAGCTTGGCTTCTCTGGGCTCGGCATTCTAATCTCTGAAAGAAGGGTTGACTTCAGATATCAGCAAGGAACGCATCTGAATGGGGTCCTGCTCATGCTAGGGTATGCTAAAGGTGACTCCAGAAGGGCAACCCTAGGCCAAGGAGGAAAGTTTAGGAACATTCCAAGGCTCCCCCTCCTGTCTTTTTGGTGCTGTGGCAGAGCCTATAGGAGGAGCCACAAGTGAATGACCCCATTTTGGTTCTAAGCAGCACAAATCTCTGAAGAAGGAAGCAGGTGTGCCCTGTGCCACATTAGGAGGCGGGGTTTATAGGAAGGCTTGTCCCCCTATTAGGGACCACTCTAGGAGCTGCCTGGCTGCCCCACCTGGCTCTGAGGGACACCTGCCTCCATTGGGCCAGAGCTCAAGGGTGACCTGGGAAGCTGAGCCATTGAGCTGTGCAGGACTGTGGGATCTACTAACGATATTGGGGGACATCAGCCTTCTGGGGCCTTCTCGAGCTTTCAGGCAGGGTACAATCCTCATGGCCTGATAGGTGTCACAGTGGTTAGAGACAAAAGCTAGGCCCAGGCTGTTTGGGGTCAAGTCTGGGCTTGACCACATGAGTTGTGCAGCGTTCATTTCTGTATCTGAGCTCTTACAACTGTGACCTGGGCAGTAAGTGCCCACCATGCCAAGGCATGTCCATACAGACAGATGGTCTCTAAGATGTCACTCTGACATTTTGGCATATTCACCCCTCCACCATGGGGTATGTTCACTTAACCACTTTAGCTTTCTTAAGCATCTGTGCATCTTAGTACTGATATAGCTTAAAGTGAACAAAATCCAGGGAGCAAAATGAAAGGTTTAGCAGGGGTCACCAGGTGGCGGGGGGTGGAGTAAAGGAACCTCTATCTCCCACATTCCCAGGAGCCTCTGACTCCCCCTAAAGCTTGAGAGTACTCACCCCTCAGAGCTGCTATCACGGTGCCTGTGTGCAGTTGGTGCTTAATAAATGCCAGCTCAAAACAGTAAACACCGCAGTGCAGAGAGGACCTGCACTATGAGATGCGTTGTGAGATTCCAGTGCCTGTTCCTTCTGTTTCTCTTCTGTGTGATCTACTGTAAGTTCCTTAACTTTTCTGTGCCTCAACCCTCCTGCCTTTGAAATAAGGATACCAGAAGCCTCAAACTCAAATATATATATATATATATATATATATATATATATATATATATATATATATATATATATATATTAATCAAATAAAAAAAAGTACTTAAATCTAAGTGCCAGCAACTGTTCCGTCATGAGCATCTCGTGTGTTCCTTCTGATCCCATAAATAATAGCAAAATGCTGCTAACAAAGTAACAGCCACCAGGAATCCCTAAGGGCTAATATGTTGGTTTGCTGTGGTTGTGTAGCTGGCCAGGAGCTGGCCAGTGTGGACTCTTTGTCATGTGGGTCTGGGGTTCTGTGATTCTTACTGAGGAAGGAGTTTGGTGAGAGGGAAGCGGCATTGTTGATCCAGATTACTCTGGAGAAGGAGGACTCTCATCAGACAGGGTTTCCCTGCCTGTCCCCCATACCAGAGGAAGCGACAGATCTGGGTTGCACACCAGCAGAGCCTGCTGACCACCCTGCCCTTTCCCAGCCAGCTCCTGACCTCGTGGAGGCTGCCAGCAGCTGCTGCAAAGTGACAGGCAGAACTCTCTCCTAGAGAGACCAGAAGCCCTGGGGCAGCCTATTTAGGTGCCAGGCAGGGATGAGCCACCAAATGGCTGGTGGGAGGCGGGGAGCTGCAGAGACCTGGGAATGGAATGGCCTGGCATTGACAGACACTCTGGCTAACGTTGGACAAGCTCTTATCTAGATATTAGTATCTCGTCTCTGGAACAAAGACTTGGCCCCAGATGACTTCAAAATTCTCAAGCTCAAAGTTGCTCGGAGTTTCTGAGAGTCAAGGTCATAGGAGGGGGCAGGTGAGAGGAAAGGAGCTTGTATCTGTGCAGGGAGGGCATATCCGTCACTATGTCTCTTTCGTGGGACTTAGCTGGAGACATCACTCGGGAGGAGGTGGGGCAGGACAGGGAAGAAGCTATGATTGCAACAGTGCGTGCCTCCGGCTTGAGCCTCGGCCTCATTTTTTGGGGACTCTGAGCCATAGCCTGTACCCCAGGACATCTCCTGAATTGTGGCAAGTGCAGTGACCCTTGGTGCCCTGACTGGGAACAGTTGGCAGCTGTGTCTGCCCTCTGAGCATCAAGCTGTGAAGTGCGAGCAGCCACTGGAGTGGCCGTCTTGTCCTAGTTCAGGCATCTCTATGCATAGGGAAAGCAAGTGGGATTCCTGTGGGTCAGGGGCCTTGGCAGAGAAGCCCAAGCTGGCAAAGGGGGCCTGCTGGGATCCCACTCTGCCCGCTCTCCCATGTGTATCTGGAGCCCAGGCTGCCGTGTCACAGTCTCCCCGCGAGTGTCTGAAGGCAGGATATTAAGAGCTCTTTAGGCCACTTCTAAATTTATCAACTTCAGTGACTCACTTCAGATGGAAATGAGTCCCTTCTCATGCCGCCCCAGCCCTGGCTTCTGAGCTTGCAGCATCTTGGAGAAGGGAGGGACTACAGAGCTGGAAACAAACATGGGCTGAGCACTTGGGGGTGCCAACACTCTGGCTGGGGACTGGCTATGTCAGGCGGTCGCTGATAGCAGTTGTCCAGATGGGACACACTGGCCCTGAGCACCTTATAGGACCCAGATTTAGCCTGGCTGATTGGTTGGGTCTTCCAGGGCCTCCATTTCTCCATCTGTACAATGGGCCAGGTTAGTGCAGAGTCCACAACCTAGACTGCTCTTGTGTTTCAGCACCAGGAGTGGTGTGGACTGTGGCTAGGCACTGGGGTCCACAGCTGCTTATGTGCCTTTGTTCCCTGGGAGACCTAGGTCTCTGATAGCTTCAGAGGAAGGGGATTCTAAGCTGAATGAAAAAGCTGGCATCCTTGTCCCTGGGGCTCCTCCATTCTCTGAAGGGAGAACTGCAGGCATGGTCACCTCCCCTTATCCCCTCAAGCCTTAAAAAAAAAACATATACTCTAACCATGAAAATGTCTTCCAAGAGAGGTCTTGGTGACTGGACTCATATGCAGGCATAGTCTGGTAGAAGGGAGACATAGACCCCTGTTCTACTCGCCCTCCCAAAACAGAAGCAGAGGAATTCACGCCCAGAGCAGAGGCTCAGAAGGCTGGGCTCTGTCCATGGTACCAGTTGCTGGACTCAGGGCCCCAGCCCTAACAGACAGAAGAGAGACGGCGATAGATGATTCCTTCTCCACAACACATAAGGTCGTGGTGTCCTTGAGGCTGAGTACACCTGAGAACTAAGGGCAGCCCTGACCTTTGTCCTTTCCCCACCAAAGATCAGAGTCCAGCTTTGGAGATGGGTGCTTTATTGTGTAAGCATCAGCAAGCCACAGCTGAGGTAATTCCAGTGTCACCATAGACAGGTTGAGTGTTCCATGACTGTAGAGAATTATCTGAGAGTGAGAAGGTGGCTGTGCCCAACCCTGCCCAGTGCTTTTTACAGCTCCTAGGCTGTCACCATGGCTAGCAGTATGTGTCCTTGCTTCACGGATTCCCAGAAAGGTTTCAGGACTTGTCCGCATCATGGGGCAGAGAGGAGGTGGAACATAGGTGGGTGCTGGTCAGATATGGTGCTCTATGGACCACGTTGTGCTGCTTATGAGGTTTCAGAGGGCAGCTGTACACTGTTAGAAGGCTTTCTCTGCCAGTATATATGAAGGAGCCAGCCTAAGACAAGCACACTCTTAGCCCAAGGGCCTAGACTGGATTCTCCAATACTTCCTTGCTATGTAACCTTGAGCAGGTGACCCTATGCCTCAACCTCCTCACTGTGGGAAGAACGGAGGTAAATAAAAGTACTGATTTCCTCGTACAGGAAGCAGTCTAGGATAATCCCCGGCAGAGAGTGTCCTCCACAAAGTCATAGCTATCACTGTGCTTGTTAATGAGGGGTCAGAATGCTAGGGGGAAATGAGGCCCTAAGTCCCTCCCTGAGTCTCTCCCCAGCCTCTTTGACAGCCTCCATGCCATTAGGGCAAGCATCACTCAGCGTCCATCTGGCTTATCACTTTTGTTTGGTCTTCAGTAACCCTCCTCTACCTAACAGACAAGGGAAGACTAGGATTCTTTCTTATATCTGTGCATATGAGATGCCATATCCCCTAGCCACCTTCCCAGCCCCCTACTCCACACCTCACCTTTGTGCTCCATTTATTGACTGCTCAGTTAGTTAGTCAAGAGTTCAGCCATCAGAGCAAGGGCAGAGGGCAGTGTCTATTCACACCAACCTTCCCCCTGCCCTCCCCCCACCCCCCCCCCCGAGCCTTTGCTATCACTGTGCCCCTCACCCATCTCCAACCCCTTGCTGAGTGCTCCTTTCCTCAGTCAGCCTCCCAAGGAGGCAGTCCCAGGGCCTCTAGTACTAGCCTCCAGCCCCATACTCTGGTTGCTTCTGTTGATGTTTAGAGGATTCACCAGAACACTCTTGAATGAGCACACACTGGGAAGGGACATGCTTCCTTTGTGGTCCCCATTCTCCCTTCCTCACACCATCCAGATACCCCATCAACAATAGAAATCAGGTTGTCCTGCCCTGTAGTCCTTCCCTCAAGGCTCCCTGCAATCCTCCCCACAGTCCTCCCCACAGTCCTCCCTACAATCCTGATGCACAGACTCAAGCCCAGACTCCTCTTCACAGCCTAGAGTCTCTTCTGGGTTTGGTCCTCACTCGACCCACTCGCCACTCCCCTCTCTTACTGTCATCCTTTCCTTTCCTCAAACTCACTTGGCTCTTTGCTGCCTCAGGCCCTTTGCATGTGCTGCTTCCCCATGGAAAGCATGGTTTCCCCTTCACTGTATATGATGTGTTTGTTCTTAGGACGCTAAGTGGTATCTCCTACTTAAGACCAAATCCTTGGTCTGTGTGAAAGAGCGACCCCCATCCCTGCTGGCATGCTCTGCCACTGGACTTTGTCACTAGTGTGTGTCATGATGAGCATCTGTTTCTATATGAATTCCCTTGTTTGCTGCCTGATGAGCAAGCACTTGAGGTAAAGATGGTGTTTTATTCACTCCTGTGTCTGAGGAGGGAGGTCTGTGTGAGCATGTGTGGAATTAATTAACTAATTCATTCATTAATTCATGAGAATCCACCAGAACACTGTTGAATGAGCCACAGGGTTGTCACCAAATGGCCCCAGGACACTGATGTCTCTTCTCTTGGGAAAATTCTGGACCATTCCAGAAAATGTCCTCCAAGAACTGTTCTGTGCTGTGGTCTCTGCCAAGCTTAAGTTCTGACTGGTGACTCCTGTGTGGCTGTGAAAAGAGCAAGTTTCCTCAGTGTCACAGTCCAGTACACACATCCAAGACAGAAGGAGACAGAGAAGCCACTTGCCTCCTGGGAAACCCCTGAAAGAGAGGAGAGGAAGGAAGGGTAGAGGGTGTGGAGGCTTCAGCCACTGAGTGTGTGGGGAGTGAACTGGTGAGGATGCTGCAGAGACAAGCACTTGGTGGGGTCTAGGTGTGTGTGGAGGGGTGCTGTTGAGGCTCAAAACCGGTTAGATAGCCCTAGTGAAGAGCTCTCTGCATCCTGTTCTTTGGCCAGTTTGTGTGTTGTCCCATTGTCTGTAGCACCACACTGGACTTTTGGACTCAAAGGAGCCCTTAATGGTGGGTATGGACATTTCTGCTGATGAAACCCACACAGAAAGAGCCTAGTATCGGTCACCAGACACTTACCTGCCTTCTGCATTTCCAGCCTTCTCCGCCTGCAAAGGTTACCCCATACATAGTCCCCAACCCATACAGTGGCCAACAAAGAGCCTGTAGAAACATCTGGAAATCCTACTTTCCTTTTTAAAGCCACAGCCATTAGACTTTAAGAAAGAAAGCTTGTGAAAAGGGGGGTGGAATGCCGGGGGTGACAAAACTCTACAGCTTCCCAGGTGTATAGGAAGCCCTTCTCTCTCAATGGGATATGACACCAAGGCGGCTCTTAAAATCCAGCCTCCAAGTGGTAATGAGGCCACAGGCTACATCCCCATCTGCTTGTCCTTTCACATACTAGCAGACACAGGTTTTGTTTCTTTTATTTATTATTATTATTATATTTTATCATGGAGACGTGGGCATGTATAAGTATGTGTTCATGTTTGTGTGTGCGCAGGCACACAGGTGTGCTCAGGGGCACACATATGTATGAGGTCAATCTCGGGAGTCATCTGCATTGCGTGTGAGGGGACAGGGTCCCTTGATTAGGCCAGACTGGCTGGCCACCAAGCCTCAGGGATCTTGCCTGTCTTTACCTACCCAGCACTGGGGTTATAACTGTGTCTCACCACACCTGTCTATGGACCCATATCCTAATGTTGTACTGCAAGCACTTTGCAAACTGCACTGTCTCCCTGTCCTCCTTTGCAACGGTGTTCACTTTATTTGTAGCCGTGGTTGTTGGTCACTTTGTTGTATGTGGTGTTATGCATTCTGGGGCTTTGCAGGCTTTGAACCAGAAGCTGTAGAGGCAAGCATAAAGACAGGAGTCTGAAGGCCCCATGCTGTTATGCACTGACCAGTGTGTGCATCCACTCTGCACCCAGTGACCAGATTAGAAGCAAAGACACATGGGGCCACGATGCTCAGGTTCAGCACTTACCACTATGCCATCATGGAACATGTCACTATTTCCACCACAGCCAGTCCTCCATGATACCCTGGGCCACAGCAGGGACACTGAGCTCATGCCAGAAGCCAGCTAAAAGCACAAACAGGAGCAGGAGGCAACATCAGAGCACAGCTCAAAGGTCAAAGAAGAAAACTGAATGGCAGAAAGCATGGGTGCAAAGACTGTCCCCTCACCCCAAAGCAAACAAGTTGTGTTTTTAAAATACCAACAAAAAAAAAAAAATAGAGGCATCTTAATAAGGAGGAAATCACAAAAAGGACAAGGTGATATACTATGCCCCCATGACCCGCTGGGTATGAGAGGCCTGGGCAGCTGGGCAGCTGGGCAGCTGTGCGCCTGTGGGCTGCAGTTTGTATGCAATACCAGCTGCTGTGTCCTGGCCCTGCTCTGTAAGTTCTACATGTTTCATTAGAGGAAACTGAGGCTTGTTTTTAATCTTGCCCTACTGCTGCCAGCTCAGGTTCTGAGCTACCTACAGGCCCACTCCCAGCTGGAAATGATGTCACTGAGTTCCATTGCATCCGTTTAAGGTGATCCCAAGGCTCCCCATGTGGATAAATAGGCAAGAGGGAGCTGGAGACCCTCTGTACAAATGGGTAGCTAGAGAAAGAGTGCTAGCAGGTCCCTCATATTAGAAGAGAGATGGACCAGCCAGGCTTGGGACCACACAGCCACCATGGACCTTGGCCATAGTCCTGCTGTTTATTTAGAAGTCCCAGACCATGAGCAGAGAAACAGACTGGAGGAGCCATGCATTCCATCCTGAGAAGGGCTTCAGGCTTGTCATCCAGAGACCTCTAAGGGCCACAGGCAGAGGAATGCGCAGCTATGGGTGACCACCCATAGCTGAAAGGGTGGGAGCATGCATTCATTCCACAAACATGAGTTAACATCCCACTGTATGCCAGTGCCCGGGAGACACCAGAATGGGTAAAACAGGCTGTTAACTATTTGCACACATCTGTTTGAGTAAGTGGAGATAGATGACAGCCCAGGATGCAAGCCTGCCTAGGAACCCCAGGGACATGGAGACTAAAGCTGAGGGAGGAATCAGTGAATGCTTCCCTGAGGAGGTGGCATTTTTTGCCAGGAACTTAAAGTTGCTATGTGGCCATCTGGGGATAAGTTTTGGGCAATATTAAGGCCTTACCCGGTGGGTCCGAGGAACAGTGAAGGGGCTGGGCTATGGAGCAGAGTAAGGAAGGCAGGGCCAAATGAACTCAGAGAGTCTCGGAGTGGTCAGGATCACACAGTGACCTACAAGCCTCCATAGGACTTTGTGGTTTCCTGAGAAGGTAGCAGGAGATAACAGGAGTGGCTGAAGTGGAAGAGAGCTTTGTTGTGGCTCTAATGTATGAAGAATGGCCTGGGAGGAAAACAGGAACCAGGGGTCCTCTGTAGCTGGTGAGACGCGGCAGGGATGTGGATCAGGCTAGACATGGAGGTCGTAAGATATACTCACATTCAGACAGTGTCTGAGAACAATGCGGGCATTCATGGGCGACACTTGATGATACTGTAGTTATGGAACTGAACTGAAGGTATTGTTCAGAAGATGGGAGGTACTCAATAACAGTGGGAGAAAGGATGGATAGGGAAGTTTAGATGATAGATGATAGATAGATAGATAGATAGATAGATAGATAGATAGATAGGCAGACCGACAGATGGACACATGGGTGGGTGAGTGTATATATATGGTTAGATGCATGGGTGGGTGGATGGGTGGGTAGGTGGATGAATGAATTGGTAGTTGGTGGATAGATAAATGAGTGGGTGAATGGATGAGTGGGGTGGATGGGTGGATGAGTAGATGAATAACTGGGTAGATGCGTGTATGGGTGGGTTGGTAAATAAGTAAATGAATTAATGGATGGATAGACATGAAAAGGGGAGGATGACTGGAATAATTGATGGGTATGTGGGTGGGTGGGTAGATAGATGGGTGGATGGATGGGGTGGGTAGGTTGGTGAATGAGTGGATGGATGGGTGGATGGGTGGACGGGTGGATGGATGGGTGGATGGGATGGGCAGGTATATGGGTGAATGGGAAAGTGAGTAAATAGACAGATGGATAGAGGGGAAAAAAGACAGAAAGCAGGGAGAAGATAAAGCAAGCATACTATGGCTACCAGACTAAGAATCAGTGGGAGCCCTGCATGTTCTTGAGTAGTGGTGTGACAAGAAAGACACTGTTGGAGCTACAGAAGCATTGGATGGCTCCTGGCACATGTCCCAAGCTATGGTACCCCATGAGTACTGGCCAACAGTCCTCTCTCTTTCCCACTGCCTGACCATCACCTCACTCATTGATTAATAGGTTTGGGGGCAGTACTTAGCCTGAGCTGAGGATTGGGGAGCATTGGGGACATGTGTGAATAAACCAGGCACAGTTCCTGATCACAGGGCACATTCTCCAGTCACTGGCAGGGTCACAGAACCAGAGATTTAAGGCTCACCAGGTTTGTACCAAGAAGTGTCAGGTTACTCTGCACTTTCCAGGGACCTTAGTTTCCTACTGCCCCCACAGAGGTGCCAGGTAAGCCAGAGATTCCTGGCAGCTGGCCTTGACCTTAAGACTCCAGCATTGCCTTGATGGCAGGGTTTGCTTATACAAGTGGGAAAAGGGGCTCTTGATTTACCTGTAGATTTGCAATATGTTCATGTTCATGTGTGTGTGTGTGTGTGTGTGTGTGTGTGTGTGTGTGTGTGTGTGTGCATGCCCGTGTGTGCATGTTCAAGTGTGTATATTTTTGTGTATGTGTGCATGTGCACACATGTATATGTGTATGTGCATGTGTGTGTGCGTGCGCGTGTATGTATGTGTGTGAGTGTGTGTGTGTATGTTTCTCCATCTGTGTATGGAGTGAGAAGGCAGCTCTGCTGATGTGCACTTCATGCCCACTGTGTTCTGTGTTCCGTGTATATTTATCTGTTTATTTAACTAATACTCTTGAGACCCTGCTCTGAGTCATCATGCTGTGGCAGTGGGGACACAGTGTTGACAAACATAGGCAGTGTCATCAATAAAAGTACATAATTTCATCCATTGGTGATTGCTATAAGGACAACTAGCCAGGATAGTTTAGGTAGGACAATCAGGAGACTCCTCACTGAGGAGGTGATACTGAAGAGGATGGGGAAACCCTGGCCTTGCCACCATCTGGGGAACAGCTGTCCCAACAAAGGAGCCTGTGCAAAGGCCCTGTGGTGAGAACAAGCAAAGATCCCAAGCCATTGTGGCCCAGGAAAGGGCAAAAGGCGGAGAAATGGGGGCGGGGGAAGAGCCCAGACCATGTGAGATTTTGTAGGTGATAGTACAGAGCTCAGCTTTTATCTTGACATTGGAAGATCTTCATCCAAGGGTATACACACCCCATGTGCCTGCCATGTAGAAAGCCTTGTCCCCCCTTACTTGACCCTCATGCTGGTCAGTGGATGGTGACACCCCCATTCTACAGACAGGGAAACTGAACCTGATAGCTAGCAAGTAGCATAACAAGATCAGTGTAGCCATGTCCCAGCTTGACCAGTGACACCTCAACAGGCTCCCAGCTAGCAAGTGACATGAGAGTGCAGATGGCGAATGCTGCCAGGTAGGGCCATGTCCACTCACTCCCACCCCTCCCACTGACCACCTCTGTACATGGCCCATAGCCTCCTGCCCCTCAGCTTCCAGTTGTGTCCCTAGTGTCCTGGCACAACACTGGCTCTGGGCCATTGTGAGGTGAGTGCAGGGAGTGTGGATCTCACAGGACTGTTCCAGAAACTTCTGCAGAACACTCCCTTGCTGTTGACACCTGGCATCCTCTCAGGGCGGCTACTCCCAGGAAGCCTGATCTCAGCTACAGGTTGTAGGGTGTGATTCATGCAGAAAGGAGCAGGTGCCTTGCACCAGGCTCCCCACCTCAAGATAGACAGCACAGATAGGGTTCAACTGCTGGGGTCTCCATGGTCTGCTGTGGAGCTGCAGGAGGAATGACCCAAAGCAGAGGAAATAGATGTAGGTGGGCAGCCTGCCCCGTATGCCTGGCTAAAACAAGCCATGCCAGGGAGTGCCCTTCATCCCCCACCAGGGTATGGGTCCAGTCATTCTCTACCCACTTGTGCCTTTACCCAGCCCAGAGCTCAGGGACAAAGACCCTTGCCCTGCGATATTCAACTGAAGAGCTTCACCTCTCCATGGCTATGAAATGAGGAGGCCAGGCTTGAGAGAGGAAGCTTCCGGAACCTTGCTGTCCTAGTTAGCTTTAACTGTCAACTTGGCACAGCCTAGAGTCATCTGAGAGAAAAGCCTCAGTGGAGGAATTGCCTAGATCAGATTGCCCCGTGGGTATGTCTATGTGTGTGTGTGGGGGGGGGGTGTCTTTTTATTTGATGGAAGAGGGTCCAGCCCACTGCGGGTGGTGCCTACCCTAGGCAGGTGGTCCTGAATGTATAAGAAATCTAGCTAAGCATAAGGCTGCGAGAGCCAGAAAGCAGCCTTCCTCCATGTTTCTGCTTCCAGCTTCTGCTTGAACTCCTGACCTGACATCATCCCTCAGTGATGACCTGTGACCTGGAAGTATAAGCCGAGTAAACATTTTCCTTCCCAAGTTGCTTTTCAGCAGAGTGTTTTTGATAGAGCAATGGCAATCAAGCTAGAATGCCTTCCCTCTGCACCTTGTACAGGATTGCAAGGTCTAACTATGCCCAGGAAATTTAGTAAGATCATATTTCTAAATTTTTTTAAAAATGTAAGGGTTTTGGGTGTAGTTCAGGAGGAAATGCTAGCCTACCATGTGCAAGACCCTGGGTCCCATGCTGACCGTACATGCACAGGCCCTAGGTTCCACCCCCAGAAATCAAGACCAAATACATTTTTATGCCAGTGATAAATGCATTTTTTTATTCTGACCAGCCTTCAGAAAATTCCCTCCCAGCCAATCTCTGTTGTCACACCCTTCCTACCTGTCCCACGGAAGTGACAGCAGACTTGAGTCAGAGCCCTCATCCAGCCCTTTACTGAAAGGGCCTGCATCAGCTCTTCCAGGCTGTGGCCCTGGCCAGGCTTTGTGCCCAGGGGCTTCTATCTTAGCCTTTAGGGATCCTAACCCACAGTGTGAGGATGTGGCCTTATGCCCACATCATGGCCCAGAGCACAGGGCTTAGCAAAGTAGAGGAATCCCTTCTCAGTGTCCAGGGCTCAGATGCAGGTTTTCACAGGGTTTCCTCTCCCTCCTGCAGGGGCCATACCTTGGATGTTGGTTCCTCAAGGCTCTATATATGGGGGGTACCTTCCCACTAGGTGTAGAGAGCTTGGAGCAGGGCAAGGGGTGAGACCCCCAGCTCTGCCTACTACAGTCAGTTTGTTACCTGCCACATGCAGGGTCACTGGGGCAGGGGGCAGGCCTGGCATATAGAAAGAAGAGAATGCTGGTGGGATGAAAGACTGGTAGATTATGGTAGAATCTAGGATTGTGGCCAGGATGAGGGAAGAGGGAGTCTGGAGGGTCTCTCCAAGAGCCTCACCATCCTGAAGATACTCAGCCTGTCCCTGTGGTGATCTGGGTAAGCCCCATGCCCTCCCAAGTCACACTGAGGGACCACCTGCTCCCCAAATTAAGACCCTCTGAGTCCTGCTGCAGGGTGTGTTCAGACCCTTCTCCTCTCAGGAGCCTCTGCCCTACAGGTGCCTTCAAAGCTCCAATGGCTTCGTTTCCCCTACAGTCCTCTTGGACTCAGGCTCAGGAACTCAGGAGACCTAAGGTCAGACAACACAGCCAACCACATACAATCCCAGGCAGAGGTTATGCTCAGAGAGGCCCAGTAGCCTTCAAGGGCACAGAGCAGACAGAACAGCAATAGAGAGTCCAGGCTGATATCCCCTGGGTAGTATCCATCTTTTTTCTTTCCCGATTTCCTTGGGAGAGAAAGAGGTCCCATGCTTGACCCATGACCTCAGCTGTCAACCTCTGTGTGGTATTGGAGCATGGGGAGGAAAAGGCTGTCTATATTCAGGGCCTGGCCCTCCCAAGGGCGTCTCCAGTCACCAGGCTGCAGTGGGCTCATCAGGCAATTGAGTTCCATTTTGGAAGGTTTTCTTCAGGAGGCAGCTGGAGGCTGGCCAGCAGGCCTTTTCCACCACCATGGAAATTCCCAACAATGGAACCTTGACAAGCTCGCAGGGCCCTTCTTCCGCCTGCGTTGTTATGAAAAACACCTCCTTGGTGGCCTGGCAGGGGACAGAGCAGCTGAGATCCCACAGTTAAACCTACTGAGAATTCCCTGTGAGCTGCTCCAGGGTATATGGCTAATCAGGCCCAGGGGTGGCAGGTGGGGGAGCTTGGGCTGCAAGCTGGTGCCTGGCAGGAAGGGAACCAGGGCAGCTGTGGGGTCTCTCTTGTTATAGTGCAGGGGCAGAGTGGACACAGCCAACCTCACACACCACTGATGTCATTGATACTGGAAAATATGTTGGTTAGTTGACAAAGAAGTAGGTAGATTACAAGAGGCATTGGTGGGGGCAGGGCATACTGGGAAGAGCACCTGAAGTTGGCGGGGGGGGGGGGGGGGGGGGAATGGATGTTGTGCCAGACAGCTCCTCTGAAAAATGAGGACCGTTATACCCACCAAACCAGGGGCTCTGACATGAAGAATGTGGCTCAGTTGGTAGGGTGCTTGCCTAGCTTCCACGAAGGCCCGGGTGTGGTGGTGCCTGCGCGTGCTCCCAGAAGTAGAGGCAGGGGACACGAAGTTCAATGTTATCCTTAGCTACATAGCTAGCTCGAGGCTTGTCTGGGCCACATACGATCCAGGGAGGTGGGAAAAAGAAGGAGGGATAGAGGAAGAAAGGGAGGGAAAGGATTGGGATGGCTATAGATTTTGTCACCCCAACATCACCTTTCCAAAGATACATGTTGGGACAAATGTCAGACAAGCTCAGGAGACAAACCTGAACCCTCCCCCACCCCTCCCCCATTAAAACTCTAGCTTTGCCTTACATGAGCCATATTGCCTTAACTGAGAGACCTTACCTCTCTGGGTCTCAGTTCCCTCCTCAAAATAGGGAGAAGAGAAGTTACTTCTCTCTCTTCTTGTGAGTCTCCATATCTGACCTAGAGGGCAGGGCTACAAGACCAAGTATGTACAGCAGGCCCAGGGGCAGTGACAGGGCTAGGATGGCTAAGAAGCCTTTGGGGGAACTGACAGAGGTCAGAGGTGCCTGTAGGACATGGGTAAAGGTGTGGCCACCACACTCAGGGATCCATCCCTGCATGCCCTCTGCTACTCTCCCCCAAATAACTACCTGGTCACAGACAAACTGCCTTCTATCAGTTCCCATGCACCTTGCAGCGTGTGGTTAGCTGTAGGTTGCCTTTGGCCCATGGGTGACTGCGGGTAACAGGACAAGAGCTAGTGATGGTGAAGGCAGAGAGTCATGGTCTACGAAGCAGCTAAGATCTGGCCTTGGGTATGGGAGAGCTAGTTCTGTCCTGACCTTCCTGTGTGGCCAGGCCAGCCTCATTTTGTAAAGTGGGGCAGCAAGAGTGCCCCCTACAGGCTAGATGTGGGGATGATGTAGCTCAGGCTGGTCCGCCTGGCTAGAGCCTACCCTTAGCCACCTGCTCCCCTGTGTACTAGGCACCTGTGATGTGCCAGCAGTAGTACACAGAGCAGTGTGTAAGGATCCACATGCCATTTGCCCAAGGCATTCCCACTTTTAACTCAGGAATCCCCATTTGCCAAAAAGCTCCTAGTCTCAAACAAACCTGGGCAGTGGGCACTCTGGCACGCTCTCTTCCCTCTAGGCAAGAGACAGACAAGTAAATGTCACATACACAAAAGCTACAATTCTGCTAAAAAAAAAAAAAAAAAAAAAAAGTCAGCTAGTAGAGGCAGAAGCCTATTCTTCTCCATGGAGATGTCAGGACAAACCTCTGCAAGGAGGTGACAGATGAACAGGGACATCATGCAGGGTAGGGGGGCCGGCGGAGAAGATGCGTGGACATCTAGGCAGAGGAAACAACACCCACAAAGCCAGCTGTGGAGAGGCACTGGCCTGCTGGAGGGAGCAAGGGAGCCTGTGGTGAGCAGGGCTGGCCAACTGAGTTCCTTGGGACTCCCTCGAGAGGCAAGTGGTGTCTATACCAGTTCCGGATACCCCAAGGAAAATGGATGTTGTAGGGGACGGTCAGAGGGGCGTGGCTTCAGGCTGTGCTTGAAAGAGTCTTCCTGTCTCTGCTTTGCTGTATGTAGGTTGTCTTTGTTCTCAGGACCATCCACCCCCACCAGGCCCAGCTCACACCTGTCTATATACGAGCACACAGTCAGTCACTCTGTCCTGAGGTCCAAGTATGACAGGTGTAACAAATCAGAGTCTAGTGTGGTTGAGCAGTAAGTGAAATGAAATAGTGGAAGCCAGATAGGGCCAGGGACCCCAAAAGCCTTGCAGAGTCAGTGAAGGAGCTGCTAAGCATAGCTCTGCACATGCTGGGAGCCCCTGCAAAGTGTTGGGATATTTTGTTTAGTTGGTTGGACTGGCTTTTTTTTCCCCAGTCCTGGAGGTTGAACCTAGGTCTCGGGCACACTAGGCATGGTCTCTACCATTTAACTACATCCCCAGCCCTGCTGGGAGGGTGTAAGCAGGAAGATGACACCATTGGCTTATGTCCTCTGGCTGCTGGGTGAAGGGCGACAGGGCTGAAACGGCAGCAGGGACTTTGGTGAGAAGCTGGTTCAGTTGGCTGGCAGGGATGCTCAGATAACGGAGAGATGGAATAAAGGGCCTGAGTGTGTGATGAACCTAAGGGAAATTCTGGCTGAACCTGGGTCCGGGTGGGGTGCTGATGAGAATTCGGCAAGGTCTCAGTTAGGAAAAAAATGGATGGGAGGGAGCTGTAAGTCACAGACATGTTGGAAGCCCTGAAGGCCTGGGAGCCCTTCACTGACTCCTGGGTAGTGGAAGGTTTGGCCCTGAGCCTAGATCCCTGCTCTGGGGAGCAGAGGTGGACAGCAGAGTAGAAGGTGCCTCTTGCCTCATTTCTTCTAGTCTTGGGTCCAGGGCAGGCCCTAATTTCTAAATGCAGGTTCCTGACTGGTCCCAGTGCTTCCCAGCATCCCTTCAACTGAGAACCAACTACTGGGGACAGGCAAAGGAGCTCCCTGTCCCCAGAGAGCCTCCTGTAGCATATGCCAGAGCCACCTGCAAGAAAAGAATTTGCTCTTAGACAACAGACCCACTACAGGACAGCCCACCCGTGACCCATTGAGCTGGACTAGACAGCTCCCCTCCCCCACTGAAACCCACCGGGTTGTGGATACACAAACAGATGGGATGCTTCCGTTTTCCACAGCTCTGCTCCAGGTGGCAATCAGGCGTGGCTGTGTCTGGTTTACAGTGAGGTTAAGGGGTCTGAGGTAGGCATCCGGAGCATCTCCAAGCTTGCTTTAGAAGAGGACTGAGTTTCCTTTCTCTGTTCTGGGCCATGCCCGGGCCCCAGTGTGGCAACTGAGAAAAGGAGCCTGAGGCACAGGGGCCAAGGGAGACTCTGGC
The DNA here is from genome assembly GCF_903995435.1 of Acomys russatus. Taxonomy (NCBI): domain Eukaryota; kingdom Metazoa; phylum Chordata; class Mammalia; order Rodentia; family Muridae; genus Acomys; species Acomys russatus. The sequence continues at coordinate 41,441,174 of NC_067149.1, read as the reverse complement.
ATTGACAGATCTACCTTCACTCAAGATCATTTATGGTGCTTTTTGGGGACCTGGTACTTTCACACACATTTTTCTAACACCATAACCCTGCAAGGTGGCAGTGTTATGTCTACCTTACAGAGGAGGAAACTGAGTCCGAGAAAGGGCCTGGGTGACATTTATCACATGGTTCCCAAATTCATAGAAAGTTAATATCACCCCTCCTGTCGCCCCTGAGGCCAAGTGCTTAGCTGTGGGGGGACCTGAGTGTGCCTGCTGCAGAAAGAAAATCTGTCTAGCTCTGTGTGACTGCCACGTCCCACTCTCACCATCCTCCCACCCCCTTGCGTCTCTCTCCTTCCTTCTCTCTTGAATTAGGAACTGAGGCCCATCGATATGCTATGAGTGATGATCAAACAAGACACAGGCCTTGCTCTCAGTGGTCCAGAGTCAAACATTAACCCAGTAGTCACACGAATACACAGAAAACACAGCTGTGGTACGTGTGGCAGTGCGACCTGGCATAGGTACATCAGTGGGGGCCTTCTGGAGGAGGTGGAGTTAAGCTGAGAGCAGGGGGATGACAGGAAAGGAAAGCATTCCAGTCAAAAGGGGCAGAACAAAGGTGATACAGAAAGGAGAAGTAGTGTGGGGCTCACAAGGAGCAGTGGCCCCAAGGCACTCAGAATCACACTAAGGCATTGTCTTTAGCCTAAGAGCAAGATGAGCAGTCGAGGTTGCTGTGTGACCAAAGATGTGGGGAGGCCACTTAAGAACCATCGTAGTCTTCTGAGCAAGGATAAGAAATTTGATGACACTGGGGCTGGGAGATGTAACTTGGAGGAAATAAAGCAGACAAGTAGAACCCTGGGAATCCGATGATGGAAGAGAGTGGCAAAGGCCGCTCTTGGTGCCTGAGTGGTGACATGAAAAGAAGATGAAGCCCCTGGTGGTCACTGTGATCCCCAGAAGCGTGAGCTCAGAAGGCAAGCTTGGAGGTTACCATTTCAGATGGGCAGACTCGGAATCTCCACCTCACACTACACGGAGAACTAAGCCAAGATGGAAGAGGGCATGGGGCTGCTTCATGACACTAGATTTAACAGTGATTTCCTAGATATGGCGCCAAAGGTACAGATAGCAAATGAAAAAAAATATATAGTTAAGTTGTACTTCATCAAAATTGAAGTGTTTTATACATCAAAAGATGTTCCCAAAGCCAGGCAGTGGTGGTGTGTGCCTTTAGTCCTAGCACTCAGGAGGCAAAGGCAGGGGATCTCTGAGTTCAAGACCAGCCTGGTCTATGGAAGGAAAGATACTCCCACTAAAAAAAAAGAAGAAGAAGTAAAGCCAGAGGACAGGAGAAAATGCTTGCAAGCCATGTGCCTAAGTGGGGATTAGTAACCACAATATATAAAGAACAACCACTGCTCAATAACAACAACAAAAAAGGACTGAAATAGGTGTTTCTGTAAAGAAGATCTTGTCACACAGGAAGAGAGTCTCAGCACACTAGTCCTCAGAGAAGCAAAGTGAAGCCAAGCCTCACGGAGACACCACTGCATACCCTGTGTCAGATACCACGAAAAAGCATTGGAAGTGGGTGGGGAAACTCACACCCTGTGCACTGCTGGTGGGAGAGTAAAATGAGACAGGGGCCTTTGGAGAAGAGTGTGACAGGTCCTCAAAACAGTTAAACACACAACTACCACAGGATCTGCAGCTCCATCGTGGGACACACACAGAACTGAAAGCAGGGACTCAAACAGACATATTTGTGTGATTGCTTACAGCATACAGATTGTTTACGGTAGCTAAAAGATGGCAACAGCCTGAATATCTGTCTGTGGATGAGTGAGTAAACCAAAAGCTTGGGATGGAATACAACCTACGGATACTCTGGTGCGTGCTACCACGTGGTGGAACCTGTGGACAGCCTAGTTAAAATAAATCGGGCGTGGAAGGAAAAAGACCATATGATTTCACTCACGTGAGGTTCCTAGAGTGGCCAAGTCCATAGACAGCGTGAAGCCAAAGACAGCATTGGGAAGAGGGATAATACGGGGTTAGCGTTGATGGAGACAGAGATTCATCTGGGGGAGTTGCAATGTATCTGGGGAAGGCAGACTGGGCTCAGTTCCCAGTGCCACATGAGCTAGGCACAGTTATGCACACCCCTGATCCCAGTGCTGCAGAGGTAGAGGCCGGAGGAGCAGAAGTTTGTGTTCATAGGGAGTTCAAGGCCAGCCTGGGATACACTTCTTTAAAAAATAAAATAAAATAAAATAAAATGGCACCAGCAGCTGTATGACATGAATGGGCTTACCACCCAGGAGCAGAGCAGTAAAACTGGTTAAAATGGTGGATTTGTCCCATGTAAATTTAACCACAGTGTAAAAAAAAAAAAAAAAGGAAATTAGATGAAAGGGATACATCAAAGGGCTTGTGGGCCTAACTAGAAAAGTACCACTATGAACCTTCTAGAAGAAAATAGAACATCTTCGCCAGCTGGGAAGAAGAGATAACACCTCAGAAAGACAGAAGACATAGTGAAAGGGGAAAATGGATACAGTGGGCTTGAGAGCTGTTGGGTGTGTACTGAGAAGACATCCAGGTAGAAAGGATAGCGGGATGCAGTATTAGTCACCTGTGGAGTAACCTGGGCTGCAGGACGTCTGTGACCAAGTGATGTTTCGAGCTATGAGGCTGCACTTTGTGTCTTGTGTTACTGTTTTGTGTTGTTGTGGCAAAATGCCTAAGAAAATCGACCCAAGGGAGAAAGTTGTACTTGGGCGCAGGCTTGCAGGGGCTTCCAGCCCCGGTGACTAAGCCTTGTGTCTAGGCCTTGCGGAGGGAGGGTGCCAGAACTGCTCATCTCAGAGTGGTCAGGAGGCAGAGGTGAGCATGAAAAGCACAGGACGGAGGCACACTCAAAGCCACGCATACCCAAGCACCCACTCTGTTCACCCAGATCCACCTCCTATAACTTCCTATTGTTCTCTGAAATGAGGACCAGGGAATGGATGGACCCATGTGTGAGGTCAGCAGGAGGCCAAAGGAGACCACAGACTGTGCTTGAGAAACCTGGCTGGCTGGTCCCAACGGCCATGCAGTCACAGTCAATGCTGATCACTGGGTCTAGAGAAGCTATGGAGGCCCCACCCACCTCACCCCATCCCACTCACCTCACCCCACCCCACCCCACCCCACCCTACCCCACCCTTGATAGTCTCAGTACGGTCCTGGACTCTAGGTTAGCCCAGTCTTGAACCATGCCCCTCACTGTCCCAGGCCCCTGCTGTTCTGTGCTTTCAATGGCTCTGGGACTCATTAGAAAGATGCCTGGGACTCATTAGAAAGCAGGAAGCAGCTGTGTCTCACTGGCAACTTCTTCCGACCTGGAGGTCCCCTAACCTCCACAGACCCATCTTGAGAAGCCCCTTCCAGGGCCCCTGTTCATGGTAGCTAAGTGTAAATAACCCCATCTTGAAGATGAAGCATGGCAGTCACTTGGTCCTGGGAGCCAAGATCAGGGCCCAGATCAGCTAGCCCAGCTGCGTGCTGCCCTGAGGTGCAACATGGCAAATGTTTGTTAAATGCACTACCTGCCCTCCTCCCTCCTAGGCACACTTTGCTGGACAGCTTCTGCCAGCCTTTGTTGGTGGTGACATGGAACAGGTAACAGAGCAGCAGCCAGGGACAAGGGATTTTGAGTTTGCCCTATGACAAGGCCCTTGACACCCTGTGCACTGTTTCCTGCATAATAAAATCTCTTGTCCTGAGCTCAGGGCAGTAATGAAAGGATGAACTTGATTGCTGGGTTTTTGGGTTTGGGGATTTTTCCTCCTCTTTCCCATGTTTCCCCTTCTCCCATTTCTGTGGCAGGCAGGAGGCAGCACCCACTCTGCGTGCTTGTCACATCTGGTACTCTTTGCCACTTCCTACTCTTGACCCTCCTGCAAGCAGCCCAGGCTGGAAGCAGAAGGGTATCAGCCTATATAGACAGAGCAGAACCACGTGTTTACCTAAGGATTTTAAACCTTGTTCTGGGGACAGTAGGGAACCATGGATGGCTTCTGAGCAGGGAGATACCTATGGGGCCTGCCAGCATGGCATGTGGCTCTTTGTCCTCTTCTCAACCTTCAAAGCCAGGCCTCAGCCTTTAGCCTCCTCCCAGCTGTCCAAGCTCTCTCCTGTGATGATCTCACCATGTCCCAGCCTGTGAGCCCCCGCCATGAGCTGCTGATGCCCACTTTTCTGTCTGCAGTTAGGGCTGTCCTCTGAACTGCCCGACGTCTCCCTCGACGTCTCGCAAACCTCTCAATGTCACCAAATCCCAAACCAGACACTTGGCTGTGTTCACCGGAGCCTCCCCACTCATCCCCCCACTCCCCCCCTCTTCCAGTCTCCTCCTCTCCAGCCCCATCCTGTGGACTCCACTTCCACCTCCTCCTCTGCCACCACCATGTCACCGCTCGCCGCTGACGCAGGAGCCTCCTCGCTTCCTCTGCTCTTGATCACACTCCTGACAGAGGTGGCAGGTCTTTAAAAAAACACAATTTACTCTCCCACCAAGGAGTCGTCAGAGCTGTCCCTCTGGAACGGGAGGGAACCCAGGCTCTAGGCATAGGTCTGATGCTGACCATGACCTCTTTGGCTTCCGTGGGTTATTAAAAGCAACTCGGCCCCTTCTCACCCATGGCTGGCCCCCTCCACCTGGCCACACTGCCTGGCTCTTTGACATCCGCTCTGCAGCTTCCCCCATAGCAGTTTTGCGGTCTGCCCACCTGAAGAGAAGCCTACACAGTAGGCGCTTATTTAATCACATTTGGGTATACAAATCGCTAAGTACATGGGGCTAGAGGTAGATCAAAGGGAGAGAGACTGACACCTGAAAGGATAAAATGAATAGAGGAAAGCACCAGCACCAGAAAGAATCTTGGGTTTTGATCTTAGGAGACTCTAGGGGCCCAAAGGAGGCTCTTGAGCAGAGACATGGATGTGGCAATGAGAGAAAGGACTATCTGTCTGATGATTGAGTGGGCTCTGAAATCATGTTGCCTTGGGTGGGATCCTGGTTCAATGATTTCCACCCTACAACGTCATCAGAACACATGGGGTGCTGATGAGGCTCACACAACTGGCCCCCCAGGTGCTCAGGGAAGCGGCATGTTGGGCCATCCTCAGTGCTTGCCTCCCATAACGTGAAAGATGTCCAGGAACTTGAACCGCCCCTGACACTGGGAAACGCACAGTTGATGAAGGTGGGGGAAGGCAGACCGGCCTCTGGTCAGAGCTCCCCAGACCAAACGCCCACAGTACAGAAGGCACGGCCCAGACAGAACTTGCTCTGAGACGGTTGGAGGAGGTTCCCAGAAGCAGGGACATCAGGGAGACTATTCCTTGAGAGAATGTCATCGTCAGCAACCACTGGCCCCTGAGGAGGGAGGGGGAGTGTGTTCTGGATGCGCAGTTCCCAAAATAACTCAGATCTGAGGGCGGACAACCCAGCAAGCCACGGAAGCTGAGAGCTCCCAGTAGCTTCTGGTGACCTTGGAACAATCCTTGTCCTGTTTTCCCAGGCAGGTGGGACAGAGGAATGGTGTCAGGGACAAAACTGGCCCATGTTAAATACTAGAAGCAGGGTGCAGACCCTCTCTCCTACTGACCCCTATGGTGTTTTCCCTTCTATCTGGCCAGGCAGGGCCTTGGCCACCAGGGTTCCTCTGGAACACCCCTCCAGCTTGGTCTCAGAGTTTCTGGTTCATGTTCCACAGATCTGCCTCCCTCCCTCTCTCTGAGCCTCTAAAATGTTTCTGTTTCTTGCCTCTCTTCCTCCTTGTCCCACCCAACCTCTCAACTTCCATCTCACCTTTCGCTTTCCCACCTTCCCTCTATTCCTTTCCTCTGTCTAGTTAAAAAAAATTCCTAGAAAACTTACACACATGTGCACACACTCATGATCACACAGTCTAGCTGAACCCTCTTTAAGACTAGAGGCCAAGCTCCCATTTCCCTGAGTCCCGGGACTCAGAGATGAGGCCAGTTGGGTACAGAGATGGGTACAGAAGGCACTGTGCTGGGGAGAAGGTGTTTCTGAGTTCATTCTCCTCATGGGGGCAGTAACTGAGTATCCAGGGCAGGTGGGCCTGCACAGCGGGTCACTGGGTGTTCAGTAGACTCAGAAATAGCAGCTTCTGTGAAGTGTTGACAGAGAGCAAGCAACCTATTCTGAGGCTTGAGGCCGCTGTTCTCTACCACTCCAGCCATCCCTCTGGGGTAAAGCCTGCTATCCTTTGCACACCAGTGGGTCCCCAGGTCAGTATCCAGTGTGCTGCTGCCATGGTAGCAGGTGTGTCTCTTTCTAGCCCAGGCTCGGGTTTCAGGAGGTGAGGGTCAAGGAGAGCGGGGGAACAGGTCTGAGTCTCTGGAATCAAGGGTCACCCATTAAGGAGTGCTAGCTTTGTTCAGGGCTGGAGTTTGTGGTATTTTTTTTCCTGGAGCTTGGGGAGAATGGGACTGGTATCCCTGAGGCTAGGAGGCCCCTGGGCCTGGCAGGAGACTCTACTGGTGGGCTGGGTACGGTGAGCCAGGCTCAAGCCTTCAAGCATGAGTTAAAACCCTTCATCCTTGCTTCAGCCAGCTGGCAGACAGTGCCCCCCACCCAGGACCCCGGGCCCTTGGGAACCTTGCTTCAGTCACCTTGCCTTGGCTTGGATCTGTCAGGCCTTCATTGTTCACCGACCTGGTGGCCTTAGAGAGGTAATGCAGCTTTTTCAACCCTCAGTCTCTCCATCTGTGAAGTGGGCATGAGGCATTGTCTGTCCCCTATTAGGTGGCTTTGTAGGTGAGATGGGCCACCATAGAGAATCGATGTAGTCACCCCTCCCCCAAATGAGGAGGTATTTGTCACTTTGTAGGCTGTGATTTCTGCCTCAGCCTCCAGGTTGGAGATGGCCTTCATGGTCCTCACTAACTTCCTGGGTCATTTCAGGTTACTTACTTTTGTTCCTGGGTCTAGGTCCCCCCTCCCACCCCCTGCATCCACGCAGTGACCAGAGGACAAATGCTCAGCTCTGAGATGTTAGCACCACCCCTACAGAAACTGCCTTAGGCAGTTGCTATGATGTCACACCCAGGAGCCTGCCTCAGGAAATTCAAGCTTGCTAAAGGTGAGGGATGGCATACCTGGTTACCTAGCAACAGAGGTGTGAGCCAGGGAGGCTTGAGTGTCAGGGTGTTCAGTGGTGGCAGCACCCTTCCAGGAGGCACCCTTGCCTGAGCCAATCTCAAAGGGATACCCTTCCTTGCTTCCCATGGCTGCCCAAGTCTGCCTGCAGGGAAGTCCTTGGCTCTGGGTCGTTTCATAGGTGGAATACATGGCTGGGCTCAGAGAGACTTGCACCCCCTCTGGCTGCCAGTTGACTTACTGGCTGTCACCACTACCCTCTCCCTGGAAGCTCCCAACCAAGTATGCCTCAAAGGTAAAGGACTTTTTTACCTCCCCCACCCCCTTGCCCCCTTTTGAAAGCCTGGTGCCAACTCCCAGGGTGCCACACATAACCCCACACAACCTTCATAGCTTCAGCCTCCCCTCGGGATCTCTTTCATTCTTGTTTCTTCTACCAGCACCCACAGCTCTGTGCTCCACCCAAGTAGCCTTGGCAGGTCACCGATTTCCTTCCTTCCTTCCTTCCTTCCTTCCTTCCTTCCTTCCTTCCTTCCTTCCTTCATTTCTCCTCCTCCTCCTCCTTCTCCTTCTTCTTCTTCTTCTTCTTCTTCTTCTTCTTCTTCTTCTTCTTCTTCTTTCTTCTTCTTCTTCTTCTTCTTCTTCTTCTTCTTCTTCTTCTTCTTCTTCTTCTTCTTCTTCTTCTTCTTCTTCTTCGCCTTGGTTTTCTTATCTGTGAAGTCAGACAGCAAGAAGGCTGGCCTCATAGCTAGAGGGTGCTGACTCCTATGGAGTGGTGAACATGGAGCTTGGCATATAGAAAAACCATTCCCTGGCAATTCCCTCCCTCTAGTCTTACTAAACTGCTGCAGTACGTATGCCCTGTGCCTAGCAGGAAGGGAACCACACCCAACTGTTTAAGAACAATTAAATCCTCCTCAGGCCACAGGCTGCCTATGGGAAGCCCCCCTGGAAGAGTTCATCAAATGTGTGGAAATGAGCATAGCCCCTGACACTAGCCATTACTCTGGGAACCAAGCACCAAAAAAAAAAAAAAAAAGGTCCCATTAGCATCATTTATGGAATTACTCCAGTATCGCTCGGCCCTCCTGAAGCTGTGTCGCTCACAAAGGGACCCAAAGAGCACTTACAATCTCCACATAGGCCTTGCTCTCTGCTCTGGGCTGGGTGGGGCAGGAACAGGCCCCTGGGTGCTTCAGGCAGATGGAAATAGCCCAGCAGACAGATGGTAATGGAGCAGGAGCTGGCACCATAGAGAACCCAAGCACCAGCAGTGTCTCCTTGCACGTCCCGCCCTTGGTGCCTCCATGGCCTCCAGGCCCCACTCTGATCCCAGCACAGCACCTGAGTGACCTTGTCAAGCACATCACTGTCCCGCCAGGACCCTCAGTCTCCGCATCTGTGCAGTGGCCACTTTCCTCCAAGCTCCATGGTTACAGACCCAGGAGGTTAGACTGTAGTGTCCCTTCAAGTGACAGCCCCTATTTATAATGAGGTAACGGAGCAGCCATGGAACGGGGCCAGGCTGGTGGCTGAGCCTCCCCAGGGCCTGCCATTCGTCAGCAAATCCATACTGGGAGGCTGCCAGCCCTCTGACCCAGAGCCAGGCTGGCAGCTACCATGCCCCCCCCATTTGACTTCTCTGAGCACAGTAAGGGGCTGCCATCTGTTTACCGCCTCCTCCTACCCAACTCAGGTCAGCCAGAGCCCCTCACCTGTTCCTGCTATAGGGCTGGCCTCACACCTGTCCACAGAGTCGGGGAAAGAGATTCCCCTCAGGGGTTCCTTACAGTGCTAGAGAGCGAGAGGCTTCAGTCCCTGCATGCCTCCCTCTGGTTGGGAGGAAAGAGAGGGCGGCCTTGATCTTTCCTCTTCATCAGAACTCCATCTTGCACTCCACAAGGCAACTGTACATGCCCCAAGTCCAACTCTAGTGTCACCAAGGCCAAAGTACAGGCTTGATGGTCTGGCTGCACCCAGCTGTGTGACCTTGGCTGGTCACCCACCTCAGTGAACCTCAGTTTCTTCGTTTTTAAAATGAAGGAAATCAGGAAATCCATCTGGGCCTCTGTGTGCATCCTTAAGACATGCACAGAGAAAGGGAAACTACAGGAAGCAATCCTGGCAAGACAACACATGGAGATTCCTGGTAAATTTACTGCTCTCTCAGATGGCATTATCCATCTGGCCAGCTCCTTGCCAGAAAAGTGACCCTCCTGATCTCTGTGTCTACCTCAGTTCTGACCCTCCCTGGGATCAGGACTAGGTGTACAGCAGGTGCTCAGCGCTCACCCAGCCTTTGTGTTTTAACACAAGTGTTGGGGTCTGAGACAGTTTCTTGGGGCAAGGCTTGAATTCCTGAGGGTGCTTTTCTGTGTGCCTACACTTGCTGTGTTGTGGCTATACAGGAGACATGGAGGTATATGAGCCCTGAGGGGGCACAAATGGCGAAGTCTTATGGATGGCTCAGTTCACTGTGCCTGGAGAGTGGAGTCAGCATATGGCTTACCGAGGAAGCATTTGCTGAGTTGGGCTCTGGAGGGTGAATAGGAATGTACCAGGCTCACTAGCACAAGCGATGGAACCGCATATGCTTAGGCTTAGTGGACAATCCACAAAACATCTCAGAGTTGATTTCTATGGTTTTATTAAATGAGAAGCTCTCCACGCATTTATAATGATAATTATTCAGGGTTCTGACGTGCCCACTGGGGCAAAGCATAGAGTGTGTGAGTCAGGGAGCCCACTTCTCTGTGTCAAAGTCCTGGTGGCAGTCAGTGTGAAACTATTACAGCAATCTAGCTTGACTTCCCTGTGAGAAAGTTGGGGGAACTGAAGCCCAAAGAGAAGATTTGATGGAGCAGGGATGGCTAACTGTGGGTCTCCTTGACACGGTTTTCAGGGGAGCCATGGAAGTGTGTAGTCTATGCATGGCCGTGAGCCTTGAGGTCACACCTGCAGGTGTTACTGCCTGTGACACCCACCACAGAACCATGTATCCTCTCAGCTTCAATTTCCCCACCTGTGAAATGGAAATTACAAGTGGATCCTCTGAAAAATCAAACGAAAAGCCATCAATGAGCACTCGCTTCAGATGCTGGTGCTGTCGCAGGCTTTGTTCATAGGCAACCTTAATGGCAGATTTCCCTGGAAACTAGTTGCCAGCGGGCATGGTTTGGGAGCCCTGGGGCTTAAGGGTTCAGGACCACCTGTGGTGGCGATCACAGAGAGAGTGACAAGGTTCAGTTGTGAAACAGCCTTCTTTCTGGCCCTGAGCCCTACCCACCTGCTTCCCAACCTTGGAGGATCAAAACCCTACTCCAGACCTGGGAGGCTCTGTCATCTTTCCTGGTTTTATCATACCTCCTAACGCACACGCACGTGCACGTATGCATGCACTAACATATACACATGCATGCATGTCCACACACATGTATACATGTATGTATATATATGCATACGTACACAAAATCACATGAACACATGTGTATGCACATACATGGGCACACTTATGTGCATATATGCAAGCGCACAGACACACATATACATACAGAGCCTGCAGTCTTCTACACTGTCTTCCCATCTCAGAACCCATCCCACTCACACAAACTCAAAGGCAACTATTTGGCCCTGCTTGACACACCCAGACACACACACATGTGAACATCCACACACGCATTTGCATTTCATCCTGCTCTAACACATAGTTTCAGTCTCTCTGTGTGTGCACCTGCTTGCACAACTGTACATATTTTTCCTGGGGGATGCACCTGTGTGGTGGAGGAAAAGTGTTGATGGCCTATGCCGTGTTAAGAAGACACACTAGGGACCTAGATAACAATTACAGATGGTTAGTAATAGGAGACCCCACTTATCCCAGAGGACTCTGGAACCAGTGCATTGGCACAGACTGCCGTGGGCATGAAGTGAACCCCCTGTCGAGGGAACCGGGTACCACATGCACTTCCACCTCCAAGCTCTACCCCCAACTCTATATTCAAGTGAACTTGGAGACTTGGGGTCACTTCTGAGCCTTGTGAGCATGTGGACTCTGGAGCCAGCACTGTTCTGGAAGTGGCCTTTCTAGTTGCCCCCTAGGCAGGAAATGAGGGTCCACTATTAAAGACACAGCTGAGCCTAAAGGGTCCACTACTAAAGACACAGTTGCATCATTCTCAACCCTGGAGAGAGACTGAGGTGGCACCCTGACCTTGCCCATTTCTTGTAATCTGGAGTTCACACTCAGAGGGACCACAGCTTGGCGACCTGCATTTGAGCCCCAGCCCTGAACTCCACAGTCATATTCTAGAAGCAGGATCTGAGCCAGGCATTGGAAGGGACTGTAGTAGACAACATGGCAGGGCTCGAGGCTCTGGGACCAGGTGAAAGCCCTCCTCAGACACAGAACTACAGAGAAGGGAGCTTCCAGGCAGGGAGAACAGAGCTGAAAGGTAGAGGGTGGCACCCTCGGGATTTGAGGTTTGAACCTATAAGGGGATTCTGGAGCTTTAGGCTAGTTCTGGGCAAGAAGTAAGGACAGGGCACTCAGGCTCCTTCAAGCCTGCCAGGCCTGGCTCAGAGGGGAGGGGATGACACTCAAAGAGAACCATGCCCAGGATGAAGGTGGATGCACCACTGGTGCATTGGGAAGTGAAATGAGGTTGGTGGCTCAGGAGGATGACGCCTCTGACAGGCCTTGGGCACATGTCCAGCTCCACCAACAGCTCCTCTGTGGCTCTGAGCCAACACCTTCCACTTCTCTTCTAGAAATCTGTTATTCCAGGTCAGGGTGAGCTATCACTGACCTCCCAACCCCACAATGGAGAGGAAGGATAGGAGACCCAGCTGTACCATGGTGACTCAGGAGAAACAGAGAGGAGCCTGACTGAGGCCTGTCCAGCCACATGCACTGAGCAACAGAACTCCAGCCCTCGTCACTTGCAAAGGAAATGGCCCATGCTTAAAAGGTCCACAGAGTGAGATGCCCTGGGGCTAGAGAAGTTGTCTAGAAGAGCCATTACTGGAAACTGTGGGCCTTAGAGACCAGCAATGAGGTGGAAGGTGACAGGTGCAGGGGTGGGGGTGGGGGTGACGACACTGCAGGTGTGATCTCAGAGCTCTATGTGGGCCACTGGGGTAAGATTGCTTGAGGGTCACAGAAGGAGGAGTCCAGAAGAGAGCCATTCATCTTGGAGCCTGGGCATGAAGCCCATGGCTCCGCATAGCTTTAACAAGGCTAGGGTCCTCTGGGCCCTTGTTCCCCAGGAGGCTGCATTCACATCTGTCCTCTCACAGATGGCTGGTGAGAGCATCTAGCAGCCCCCACCCCTACCCGGACCCCCTTCTGTCGCAGGCCTCGGCTGTGCCTGGGAGTGTGGTACAGCATAGTTATTTTTAGAGGTGGCACCATCTGTTCAACGTACCAAGTGGATTCTGTGTGTCTCCGCAATGGCCGGGGGACAGCCGTGCCAAGTCAGGGGAGGGTTGCAGAGTGAGCTGAGCCCTCCTCTGTTGCTTCTAGCTGAGATTGTCACTGACCAGCCTACCAGCCTGAGGTCTGAAGGACATGTGATTCTGGGGGTGCCAGAAACCAACAAATGACACGAAGGACAACCCTAGGGAGGTATCATAGGCCCCCACACTCCTTACATGGCCTGGATATATCCTTGTAGATTCTGGGTGTCTTGGTTCTGACCTCCAGGATTGAGGTGACCATGGGAGAGACTAAAGAAAATGCTGGGAGACAGTCTGTAATTACCCCTACAGGACCTAACACTGGGTATGGTGAATACTTGTGGCTGACGCCATTAGAACAGAAGAGCTGGGACACTTTTCCACTTGACTCTCAGCTGTGTGTCCCAGCACCAGGGCAGCCATTATGTCCCACTGGTAATTTGGAGCAGTGGCCTAGACAACAGGCTTCTGGAGTTCAGATCCCAACAGCAGGTGACCCCCAGACAACTTCCTCAGCTGGCCAAGTCTCTGCTTCCTCATATAGGAAGCCAGGTCCTGGTAGCTGCTGTGCCACAGGGCTGGATCTAGGCTTGCAGAGGCCATGCCTACATGCAAGGTGCAGTAATTGCCCTTGGTGAGAGAGCCCTGGGCAGAGCTTGTCCAGAGCAGAGGACTCCCAGAATGGCAAGGGCATCTCCGGAAGCCTGGGGGCTTGGAGCCCCTCCACAGGGACTCTTGGCAACCCCAGGAAGGCTACCAGCTTCAGTTGTGAAGTACAGACCTTTCCATGAGACCTTTGTCCTGGGTCCCTTCCATCAATTAAAGGCACAGCCAGCAGTGGTGGAGTACAGCCTGGCTGAGGACTGCCTTCTCAGAGTGCTCACACTTGTAAGGGATGGGTGTGAGCAGACAGACACCAGCTGGGGCTTTGGTGTTGAGGGGTGAACCTGTGTAGATGCTGGCAGCAGGGGCGTGGGACTTTGGAGTGGGACAGGATATAGAGAATTTTACAGAGAAGTTGGCATTAGGGCTTGTCTTAGTGGTAAGGTTGTGGTTAACAGAGACTGGGTGACTGGGCATTCTGGATGAGGGCACGTATGCAAAGGTGGGGGGAGGGGGCAGGAGCATGAATTAGATCAGAAATGGCAGATGTGGCCATCAGACCAGAGCTCCAGGGGCTGGCAGGGAGCCAGCTGGGCAGGATCCTAAAGCCCAGGCCCTGAATAGGTTTCTTAAAAACAGCCACTAGGGAGCTATTGAAGGCTTTTAGTGTGCAGGGTCAGAGGAACGATGTAAGAGTGGGCGTGCAGTGTATTGTGGGTATTGCGGGTATTGTGTGTGTGTGTGTGTGTGTGTGTGTGTGTGTGTGTGTGTGTGTGTAGTGGTGTGTGTGTGGTATATGTGTGTGGTGTTGTGGAGTGGTATGTGATGTGTGTGTGTGTGTGTGTGTGTGTGTGTGTGTGTGTGTGTGTGTGTGTGTAGCATATGTGCTGGCATGGGTTTTGTGTGTGTATGTGGTATGTGTGGTGTGTGTATGTGTATGGTATATATTTATGGTGTGTGTATGTGTGTTTGTGATGTGGTGTATGGTGTGTGAGGTATGTTTGGTTGTATGTATCATGTATGTACGTGGTGTTAGTCTGGACATATGGTGTATGTGTATGGTAGAATGTGAAATAAAATGGTAGGATGTATGTGGAATATGTGTATGTGTGGTGTGTGTGTGTGTGGCAGGATATGTGGTGTATGTTGTGTGTGTGATATATGTGTGGGGTGGTGTGTGTGGAGTGGTGTGAAGTGTGTCTGTGGTAATATGTGGCATGGGTTTGTGGGTATGCATATAGTATGGCATATGTGTGTGTGTGGATCTGGAATGGGTTTCTAATGTGTGGGAATGATGTGTGTATGTGTAGGTGTGTACGTGTGTTAAGTGTATGGTGTGGTGTATAGATGTGGGGGTAGTATGTGGTTCTGGTGTATTTATTGTGTATGTGTGTATAATACATGTGCGGTGTGTGTGTTATCTGAAGCATAAAGAGAGAGCGTGCGCAGTGGATGGCCTATGCTGAAAGGAGCCACATGACACAGGATCACTCTGACTACTCCACTCCTGTGACCCAAGAATCCTACTTTGTCTTTTTTATCACCAATAGTTCCACAGACTTCTACAAACTGCATAGAAGCTGCACAGAAGCATTTTTCTCTGCCTCTCTAGTTTAGATCCCAAGAGACTCATTGAACTATTGTAAACAATGTCCCAACATAGGCACTTCTGGATATAGATTTTCCTCCCTTCCTCATGGAGAAAAGAACTTAGTAAGTTCAGTGAGAGGCTTCCCAAAAACCCAAGACTGTAGGAGCCAGGGCCCAAGGACTGTGCTCCGAAACAAAGAATAAACCACTGGTTACTAGCACTTCTGGAGTTGGGGCAAGTGACAGTGAAATACTGATGGGTTACACCCATGTACCCAAGTGGCAATGAGTGGTATTTTGCAGGATGCCATCTTTCTGCCTGGTTGTGTCCACTGCAACAGCCCCTATTTTCTGAGAAACACCCTTTGAGCATCACTGTTAAATGTGAGGTACAACTTCCCTGTGCCCTTCCCAGCACCCACATATTGCATCCCAGATCCACAGACACTTTAACTCTGACCTTCTCAAACCCCTCTGCCTGACAGCTAGCCTTACTGTCCTGGGGAACATTTGCAATACTTTGTCTTATCAGAACTAGAGCCTGCGGACAGCTCCCTGCCAGGCCCTTCTTCAATTCCACCCTCCCTCTGGATCAGCACCTGGGCCATGAGGACAGCTCCGAGTGGAGTCTGTTGCTCTGGTGTCTTCTTGGGGTGCTGGATTGGACACAAGAGCCTATATCAGCATAGAGACCATGTGGACAGCTCATATGCCAAGGTCTGCGGTCAGCTTGCAGGGGGTGGCACAGGGCTGATGTTATCAAGTTCCCTGACACCCTGGGGCTCTCAGCACCTTCCCAATCATCTATCAACACTTCCTCCACAGAGGCAACTCCCTGGGCCCCAGCCTTCCACAGTCAAAAGTGACTGTGGACACATCAACCATCTGGAGGGCTACCTGGGATAGTATTCTGTCCACAAGAGGCTTGATTTACTGAGACCAAAGAGAAGGGTAAGGATCCTGAGCTGCTGGAGAGAAGATGCCAGCATTGTTGAGATTACATGTCATAGCCCTCAGCATGCAGGGCAGCCCCAATGTGATTATTCTTCCTTTTTTCCCAAGGCTCTGCTTGTAGCCTGTGAGGACAGAGCAGGAAACTGGGGAGAGCAGAGAGAGAGCGATGCCTGAAAGGGACAGAGTCACTGTGGTATCTCGGAGCTGTGAGCTTTTGAGACGGCAGAGAGAACCTAATGAAGTTCTGTGCTGTGGTGGCACAGGAAATGAATCTGAGAGGTGGTTGAGGCATATGGCTGGACTCAGGGATAACATCAAAATCACCCATCCCATCCTGGGTCCACCACTCAGCCCAGCCTTCTTGCCATGTATCCCTCTCCTGCACCTTCCCAGTGCTTTGTGGCATTAAAACCTTCTCATGTCCATCTGCTAGTGACTTGACTGTTTTAGCTTGGCCAAGACACTCATAGATTTCTTCTATGGGAAGGTCATTGAGCCAGAAGCACACAAAGCAAGCACACTGTAAGTCAGACACTGCTGTACAGATGCCTCAGCGGGAAGCTGTGAACATCACAGACAGAAGGAGAATTATAACCAGCACGTGCATCTAATTACAGGGTGTTTCCTCTTCCTTTTGCCTCTATCCAAACAAGACTTGCCCTGCAGCTGGGATAGTCCTTTCTAGAGACCAGTAGCAAAAAAAGAAAGCCCAGGAAATTGTGTTCCTAAGAAACAAGCGTCAAGGGGCAGGAGGGAGGAGGCACTGTCCAATGATATGCTTGGCAAAGGGTTGTGCTGCACAGATAAACAAAGGCTTGGGGCCGTAGCAGACCTGTTTCAGGTGTTTGAAATTCCACCCTATGACCTTGACCATTGCTACGTCTTGGATCTCTAGCCTCCTTGCCTGGAAATTAGAGAGAACATGGAGGACACTTGCCATGTGGTTGCCATTGGCAATAGTTTAAGCCAAAGCTGAGACCCAGAGGACATGATGCCCAGGCAAGGGATGTTTTGTTTATATTCTTTAAAAAAAAAAACACTAAACCAAATTTTGGTGTGAATTTTCCAATTCAAGCTCCAGATCCTGACCTGCGGGTCATGTGAGGGCTGTGTGGCGTGATGAGCAGATCCTGTACAGAGGAAGAAATATCTGAGAACTTTGCTTCCCTCCCTATGAGCCAAGAGTCCTGCATAGGACCTGAGATGTTCTTTGTTGGATGTGTGATTAGGTGGGTGGATGGATGGGTGAATGGATGGTTAGGTCATGGTAGGTAGATGAATGAATGGGTAAGTGATGGATGGCTAGATGGTGGGTGATGGGAAGATGGATTGTTTGGTAGTTGTGGGTAGGTGGTGACTAGATGAATGGTTAGGTGGATGGATGGCCAGGTACTGAGTGATGAATGGATGGTTGTGTAAATGGCTGGGTGGGAAGATGGTAGATAATTGATGTGTGGATATTTGGGTGTATGGGTGATTATGTGCATGGATACGTATATTGATAAATATTTAGGTGGGTGGGCTGTGGATGGATAGACAGGTGGGTGATTGGTTAGGTGGATGAATATATAACTGGATGGATTGTTTGATAGGTGGGTACGTGGGTAGGGAGATGAGTAGATGGCTGGTTGCACAGTAGATGAGTATATGGATGGATAAATAGGTGGATGGATGGATACACTAGAAGATGCTTAAGTGCGTGTGTGGGTATATGGTTAGGTGGGTGGTAGATGGATGTTAGGTGGTAGGTGGGTGTATAGATGGCTGAGTAGATGGGTACGTGGGTTCATTGACAGATGGTTAGTTGAGTGGGTGGATGGTTAGGCGGGTGAATAATGAGCAGGTAGGTAGGTAATTGATACATGGATATGTGCATGAGGGGCCTGGAGAACCAGAGATGAATGTTTGTTCCTTCCACCTACCATTGGCAGCTCCTCTGGAGACCAGTGACAATGGAGGAAGTTGACACTAGAGGGGACGCTGTGGAGAAGCCCCAGGTCCCTAACTACCCACCCTGCTTCTGCCATCTGTGTCTGCAAGGCTTTCAAGGCTCTCTCTGTGGGAATTTTTTCCCTTTCTTTCCTCCCCCCCCCCCCCCCCCCCCTTTTTCTTTTTTAGAGTTTCCTTTTCTGGTTAACAGAATAACAGTTGCCTAAAAATAGCAGTAACTTTGATTCTGAGGTATTCACTTTCAGCTCCTCTTACCCTGTTCTCATTCCTCAGCTGTGAGGATACAGGGCTGAGGTTGTCAGCACCCGCTTTGACGAGCCCTCATGCACTGCAGGACTTGAACGTTTCGATAGGAGTAGCCCAGATCTCTCTCGCTCAGTCATGGTTCCACACTCCCATGGACCTATCCAGTGGCCTGTGTGGTTCCTCATTCTTTGGGGACCTTCACACCAAGCACACATTTGACATGCTATGCATAATGCATACCTGCTGAGCCACGCCCCATACTCACCTGCACAGCTTCACCTATGCTCACCCAAGACCATCAGCCTCTTTCCTTTTCAACACACGTGTGCAGAGAAAATTACCTCCTCCCAAAAGAGATGTACAAGAACCTCCCCTGTATCTCTGCCTGTTGGGCTGAGCTTGCTGCTTCTCTGGCCTCATACCCAGCTCCCCTGTACCTCCAGAATTTGTAGCTAGGAGAGAAAAGAAAATGCCTTGTCCCAAGGGCAGATAATTAGTTCATTTATACCAGAGCAAAGGAGACAACACCTATGTGCTGAGCTGGACAGCAAAGCCCACTTTGGCTTGCTTTAAAGGCAGCACTCAGGGGACAGGCCAGTTTAGCATGTTAGAAGCAGAAGGTGAATGAAATGACCATTCACCAAGTAACAAACACTTCCTTATTGCCAAGGGCTGTACCATGCTCTGCCTCACTTAACCCTTACAAAATCCAGCCAGATAGTATGCTCTCTATCAAGGGAAGATGGGACACTAAGACACAGAGGTTAGAGTCCTGCCAGAGCCATAGAAGCAGCAGAGCCAGACCTGGGTGGCCTGGGACCTCCACTCTTGTGTCCTCATATCAGTTCTTGCTGCTAGAGATGATTCAAAGAAAGTGGTGACTTTAAAAATACATATTCAGGTGGCATTTAAATTCAGCACCTCTTAAAACAGAAGGATTTGGCATCCAGGGGTTATTTTTAGCAGACAGTTCATTTGCAACCATCCCAGCTACCAGGCATGCCTTAGCTCAGATCAGAAAAGCTGTTGGTTTGAGCTAGGGGTTGGTTTTTTTTTTTTTTTTAATCTTTCCTTTGAAATATAGATTCCCTCTTTGTTAAGTTAGCATATATATATACACATATATATATGTATATATATAATATGGACTTATATATAATATATAAATTAATATATATATTCCCCTTCCCCTGTCACTGTCTCACTGTATCTCCTGGTGAAGACTTTTTCTGAAGCACCCTAACCTATTCTTGAATCACTGATTTGACTCATTTAAATGCTAAGATGAAACCAAAATTCAGAAATCCAATATTGCCATAATGTTCTGGTTTCTGAATGGCTTGGGACTTCAGAACCTGAAGGGACTCTGGAGAAGGCTAGTCCACTCTCTTCACTTTTCACACAGGAAACTGATGCACAGAGACAATGTTTGATCAAGGTCACACCACAGAAACTGGGTATGGGGGGAGGAGGGCTCATAGTGTGACCTGCTCTATTATGCAACTTACCTTCCTCCCTCCTTCCATTCCATCCACACACCTATCCACCCATCTATCTACATACATACATACATACATACATACATACATACATGTGTGTGTGTGTAAGACATCCTTCCACCCACCTATCAATGTACACACACATCTCACAGACAGCAGCCGGAAGACTGACCTAGCTTCATTCATTCACTAAATATGAATGGAACACACGTTGATGCCAGTACTATGCTGTCTCCATAGGAAGCATGGCTCTTGCCCATGTGTGGCTCTCCAGCCCTCATGAAAAGGGGACAGTTCACCAGGGCTGAACAATAAAATGTGATTTGTACATAGAGCCAGGGGCACATATTTAGGCTGGATGGCCAGAGACACTTCTGAGAGAAGGACACTGAAGCCAAAAACGACAGCAGCTGCTAGGAAGGCCAATGCCTGGGTGGAGACAAGTGTTACAAATGTGACCACTGCAGGGCTATTGGCATCAGATGGCTGATAGGGTTAGCACACACTTTCGAGTCATTGGCTCCTTCTGTCTCCCTGAGATCACTGGGGTTCTACCACGAACTTCTGTGGCTATGAACCCCATGATTTTGAATTGATTACTCTCCCAGGCAAAAGAAGTCCCAAAGTAATCTGTGCAACTTAAAATTTTTAAAAGGTACCCAGAACAGGATGACCTTGTGCAGGTACCTGTGAGATGTGGAGATGGGGGTATGAGCGGCATCAGAAGAAGAGAAGAGTCACCTCAAGTTGTAGCTCATTTGGTTACCCCAGACTTTCATCTCTCTGTACTTTCTCGCCCTGTCCTTCCCACCTTTACTGACAACCAGTTATGCATTTCTATTTCTTTCTGGGACAGCTTCCTATTTACATGCTAGATGCAAATATTTACCTACTCCAAATTCCTATTTACCTACTCAAGGGGTCTGCAGCACCCAGGACTCTCCATGGTGGCAAGCACATCAAATCATGGAAGTTGTGATTTTCATTGTCATCCTGTCTGTCAGTTCTTAGATGGCAGGGCCAAGTCTTGACTATTCACTGCCTGGCACCAAATGGGCTCCCACAAAACTCTCATTGAAAAGCTGGGTGGGTTGAGTAGGAAGATAGATGCCCAGAGTGTAGACTGATAAATGGGTAAAAGGAAGATGGAAGGGAGGAGGGAGGGAGGAAGGGAGGGAAGGGAGGAAGAGAGGGAGGGAAGAAAGGATGGGTGGATGGGCCATGGATGGATTAACTGAGAGGCAGTAGAAGGATGACAGACAGATGGATGTATGGGTAGGTTGGATGGTGTATGGGTGGATGGGTAGATGGATATATGGATTGATTGGTAGGTGGGTAAAAAGATGATGGATATAGGGATGTGTGGGTGGGTGGACAGATGAGTACATGGATAGATAAGTGGAGGGAAGCAAAGAAAAAGAGATGGTGTGTGTGTGTGTGTGTGTGTGTGTGTGTGTGTAGGTGGGTGGATGGGTGGTTAATGTGCAGGTAGGTAAAGGGAAGAAAGTAAGATAGATGGTGAGTGGGCAGATGGGTGAGTGATCAGGTGGATAGGGTTCAAAATCTGTTCATCCTAACCCATAGTCCTTGATGTCAATAGAAGCCCATTAGCTCACGCCTGCTATTGTGATCATAGAGATAATTGCTGCTAGCACTTCTCCTGGCTTGTGCTGTCACAGAAGTAATTATCAGTGCCTGTAAGCCATGCCACAGGTATCAAGGGATGGAGAGAAAACAGCACCTTAGGTTTAAAAGCCCCTTGTGGTTTGCAAGCCACTTTGCTTCCCATATGGTGCCTGGTTTAGGCCTCGTGGAAAGTCCTTGAGGGAGCATCACAAGGCAAAGGCCCTGGAAGCTCCCAGAATAAGTGAGTCTCTGTACCCATGCTGCCCAGGCTCAAATTCCAGAGTCATTGCTGCCAGCCCACATGAGCCTGGGTAGCTTAGCGACATTCCTCAGCCTGAGTTTCACATATGTTCTGTGATGATATCCAGGGCTTTGGTGGTTGTACTGATTAATAATCACTTCCTTGTGCTTCCTGGGCTTGATCTTCAGCATGTCAGATGCAATAACTCACCAAGGCAAAGCAGTACCTGTGAGAGAGATGCTCTATCTTTGTAAGATGATGAAATTAAAGTTAGTTTGCTTTCCATTCCAGTAGGAGGTGGAAAAGCCACCATTTAAGCCAATGCATGGAAATTTCCAGAGCCACTGCTCTTTAGACTTCACGTTATCTCTGAAATGATGCTCCTGTAACATACTACGGTGCCTAGCACCTATTGAATGGTCAGTAAATATCTTTCCATATGCCAGTGGTGTGTATCACATGCAAACCACAGCAGCACTCAGGCCCATGGTGTTCTTTTTGCCACTAAGCACTGGGCCAGGGGCCTCCTCTACCTCTGCCCCTGCCTCTGCCCCTGCCCTTGCCCCTGCCCCTGCCCCTGCCTCTGCCCCTGCCCTTGCCCCTGCCTCTGCCCCTGCCCTTGCCCCTGCCTCTGCCCCTGGCCCTGGCCCTGCCCCTGGCCCTGGGCCTGGCCCTGCCCCTGCCCCTGGCCCTGGCTCTGCCCCTGCCCCTGCCCCTTCCCCTTTCCCTGCCCCTTCCCCTACCCCTGCCCCTTCCCCTTTCCTTGCCCCTTCCCCTGCCCCTGCATCTGTCCCTGCCCCTGTCCCTGCACCTGCCCCTTCTCCTGCCCTGCCCCTGCCCCTGCCCCTTCCCCTGCCCTGCCTCTGCCCTGCCTCTGCCCCTGCCCCTGCCCCTGCCTCTGCCTTCTATGCACACTGTTGTCTGGGCCTGAGGACCAAGAGGCCTCCCAGGTTGCAAATAAAAACTCACCTCTTATCCTTGAGAAAACAAAACCTGCTCTAGAAGGTTTCTAGCCAGCCCCTCCCTCCAGCCATAGGTCCACCTACCCTAAGCTCAGACCCAAAGCCATCAACAAGGGTCCAAGATGCTCCACCTCATTGGATCTTCATCTTGCTCACAAGTCTCTCTGTCTCTCTGGGTTCCTTATTCTGTCATTGTCCTCTCCAGCTGTGCGGTGTTTCTTATTTTCTTGGACTTCCCCAAAACACAGTCTGCAGAAGGAAGTGCACTGCTCATCACACAAGCCCCTGTGTCCCTTCTGTGTGGGTCCCAGGCCTCCTCTAACCTAGGGCTCAGAGAGAGCTCCCCACACCTCTTAACAGCTGATGTATGCTGGGTGCAGGATCCTATGGAGGACTTGCAGTTTCTTGTAGCCATGGGAATAAAATAGTGAGCCTGGGTATCAGGTGCCAGCACTTCCCTTTGACCCTTAGAACAGGCTACAGGCAGGCCCTTCCTATGGGGTGGTGGGCCACAGTCCAAAATTTAAAAATTCCCTAACATCTCCCCTGCTGTGTTACCTTGGATACATTTCTTCAGGCCCACGGGGCTCATTCTTTTTGTCAGTAAAATGCGCTTAATTATCATATCCACCTGGTGGGGTTGTAAAGACCCAATGGGAAGCTGGGCATGGTGGGGCTTGCCTGTGTTGCTAGCATCTGGGAAATGAGAGACCAGAGGATCAGGAGTTCAAGGTCATTGCATGACAGCCTACAAGAGATACCGCCTCAAAAGGGGGGGGAAACCCCTCAATGATACATTGCCTTCTTTTTATTTCATTCATCCATCCATAGTTATTTACAGGATAAATACTAAGATATCATTTAGCCAGGGCAACACATGAAATGCACTGCCTGCATCCTTGGAACACAGCTCTTAAAAGATGATACTATATGGCGTGTGTGTGTGTGTGTGTGTGTGTGTGTGTGTGTGTGTGTGTGTGTGTCCTGTGTGTCTATATTACTAGGGATGGGTCCCAGCATGTGACATAAGCACTGTACTGCTTACCTGCATGCATGGCATGCATATGTAGTATTACATATTCAGAGACCTTTTAGCATGTCATCTGATGTGTGGTACTTATTTAAGAAATAGAGGAGAAAGGCCATGTGTGATAGTACCTACATGTAACCCCAGTCCTTGGGAGGTGAAGGCAGGAAGAGCCTGAGTTCAAGGTCAAGGTCATCCTCAGCTACATAGCAAGTCTGACTCTATTTTGTCTCGAAGAGAAATGAGTGAGAAGGATTAGTGTTTCTATTCATGTACAGTTGTGGCCTTCACATCACCTGATGCCATAAGGTGAGGCAGACCTCATGAGTTCTGGGGACAGTGCCATTGCAGGCCACGGCTGCATTGGAAAAAAGTTTCAGGCACACATTGTTTCTGGTGCCCAGGTCTCCTCTTGGAGGCTCATGTGAACACCACGCTCTGCTCTGTGGGATACCTATTGGTCTCAATGTGTATAAGCCATGATATGCTTCCAATCTCTGCAAGTAGGAGTATCTCCTAGTGGACGACATGGGATAACTCAGCCAGGATGCAGCAGAGCCCCTAATTAACTCTGACATGGCTTTCCTGTCAGTGTTCATCTGCACAGTCCATCCCCACCCAGCCAGAGGGACATCATCCCCACTGGGCTCTGATCAAGCTCCCTTCCCTCTCTGGGGTTCCTCACTGAGAAAATAGAACAAATCAACCTGATACCGGTGCCTCTAAAATGTGGAGGAAAGGCCTGTGGAGAGAATGGTCAGAGAGGTGCAGGGTGGAGTGCTGCTTGCTCCTTTCTTCCTCTTTCTATCTACTGCTCTTCACTGCCCACTCAGGATGGCCAGCTGGCTGTGACTGATGGGAGAGACTGATCCCCGTGCCAGGCTCAACTGAGCTCAGCAGGGGCCCTTTGTCACCCAACTCTTGCCGGGGCCTCGGCTTCTGGTGTTGGGTGTCCTGGCAGATTGAATTCTCTTCCTGGCAGCCCACAGACACTACACTCCTGAACAGGTAGCCTGGACAGCAGGGAGAAGTGACTCCTTCCCCCTGGCTTTCAAGAGGGACTTGTGGGCTGCTGTATGCTGTCCTTGGTGCTGACCAGTGAGGGCTCCAGGTGAGGGCTCCATGGATGCCAGCTCTTGCTGGGAACCAAAGCTCTGGGCTCAAGGACAGCCTCGTGAAGACGTGTGGTGACTCCTGTGTCACCGGTCTGAGTTCCTGGAGGACTGTGGTGGGGAGCTGTGGGTAGACACGGGGCTTGTAAGAGGGAGTGTTGTAGGGGAGGTGTCGGGGACTCGTGGGGCCTGCAAGAGAGGGTGTTGTGGAGGAGCTGTCAGGGACTTGTGGGGAGAGGAGTTGTGTCCCAGACTGTGTGTACAAACAACATGTGTAAACACATAGGACCAGTCAGAGAAAGGAGACGGGGTCTGCTGTGTGTCTACGAGGGGACATTCAGTTATATGCCTAGAGATGCGACTGTGGGGCTGCGTGTACGGAAGGTGTCCCCGTCAGGGTGCCATAAAATGGAGTCCTGTGCTGGTATGCACGTGACAATGGAATGAGTACAAAGAGAGCAGTTGGTGTGTTGCGTTGCATTTTGGTTGTATTTGAAAAGAGGGCATTTGCCCCCCAGAGTATGTGTGGGAAGTCAGAGTGTCATGTGGGTTAAGGCATGTCCTGAAGTAGTCCCAGGTTATGCCTTAAGACCTGAACAGCACGGTAGCCAATGGACTGGCAGCATGCCAGTGTGTTGAGGAGATGTTGAGACAGATATGTGTGGTAGACTCCATAGGTATGTAGACAATGATTCCTGAAGATGGCGTGTTGACGCCTGTTCCTTGATCCTCCTAAGCACCTATCCCACGGGACCTCAATTTCTGGTACTCATCACTCACTCTGTGATTGTCTCCACAGGAGCTGTCCCGACCATGTAGATGCCAACCCCAGGGATCAGCATGGACCCTACTGAATGGAGACTCCTGGGTCAGCAGCCCTGAGCCTCTCCGGCCCCTGGACTTCACCCCACTCCAGGGGACACTCCTCAGAGCTCTCCAGTGCTGTTGCCAGTCCACCTCAGCCATCACCTCCTCCTGGGACTTGGAGTCAGCCACCTCAAGCTACTACCCTCTGGTGAGAGTATACTGAGGACAGCCACACACAGCCATCACCCAGAAGCCCCTTTTCCAGTGCTGACCCTCAGGCCCAGCCTGAGCAGAGACTTCAGCAAACATGGGTGATATGACCAACAGCGACTTTTACTCCAAAAACCAAAGAAATGAGTCAAGCCATGGGGGCGAGTTCGGGTGCACCATGGAGGAGCTGCGTTCCCTCATGGAGCTGCGGGGCACCGAGGCTGTGGTCAAGATCAAGGAGACATATGGGGACACCGAAGCCATCTGCCGGCGCCTCAAAACCTCACCTGTTGAAGGTAGGTGAGGGAGGCTTATACCTTGGCTGCTGTGGAGTTAGCTCCAAGGGCCTGTGTCCATGAAGTCTGACAGTGGGGATGTCTCTAAAGTGGGCGGAAACACTTCAGATCCCAGCTGTGTTCTATCAAGGAGGTCGAACCTCATCACAGGTCATGCCCCTTGTAGAGAAAATGTCAGTAAAACAGTTGGGTGAGGGCTGTACTCTGGAAAGAAGGTGACAAGTCAGCCTGGGGCGGGGTAGTGAGGGGTGGGGTGGTCACTGTCACCTCTGTGAGAACCAAGAAGCATCTGTCTTTGAGGTGGGGAAGTTGAATGACTGGAAGGGACTCAAAAAGAAGCCATGTCCTGCTCGCCTGTGTCCAAACAGTGCATGAGTTCCACACTGTGGTTGTAGCTCAGAGTCCAACCTCCAGCCCACGTCTGTCTACCATGCCCAAGCCCTCCTGATGGCAGGCTTGGGCTTGGGCATGGACCCCCCGACCCTGCACTGCAGACTGGCAGCCAATTCCAGTCGTCACAGCGTGCTCCACACACAGTGGCACTTGTGTGCCCCAAATCCAGATTCTGAATGAAGATCACTGGGACCCTGGAGGGGAATGGGCTGGGGAGCCAATTACGGGCTATAATGGACAAGATTGATGGGTGTCCTCGCAGGTAGGGTCTTCCCTGAAACGTAGGAGTCGGGGGAATGTTTTACAACTTCACAGAGTTGTTGTGAGCAGCACTCTCCTGCTGCCTTCCCAGAGACAGCCAGAGATGGGGCATTTTCCAAGAGACAGAGTAGAGAGAACCCAGCCCTGCTGGGCCTCCATTTCTACTCTATCTGCTAGTAGTTACCCCCTGTGGCCATGTGGGGGAAACCTTCCTTACACAAAACCAGGGGCACAGACAGGGGGCTCTACCCCAAGTCTCCCAGACCTGTGACCTAGAACAATGGCTGCCCTGAGCTTGGGTCTCTTTCTCTGGAATATGAAACCAGTGCTTCCCATGTAAGAGCTTTTGTGCCAACTTGGGCATGCAGTAGGCACTCAATAAGTGGCAAGTGTGGTTTTTCCTAGTAGACAGCAGTTACTCCCTCAAGTAAAGATTTCAGTCTGGGATATGGGTGGCAACTAGGTTTGGAGAAAGCTGTCCGTCCCACCCCTACCCCCACCCATGTCCTGTGCTAATAGCTGGGCACGACTAGGCACAATCCCTGGGCCATTGGTGCAGGAATTGCTTTGTGGAGCTCATGAGGCCCTTCAGGCCCAGCCAGGTTGACTGATGGTCACATGTTAGTACCCTGCCATTCCTCAGTGTCTATTGATGTCTGTAGTTTTCCTTCTTGGGCCAGAAGGTGAAGCTGAAGAAGGTTTCCTCTTTTCATTCTGCCTGCTCTCACTGATACCTTGCCCTTAGGCTGAGCCAGGAGTCTGAAAGCATTATTCGGTGGGGAGAGGAGGCACAGAGGAAACGTCTAGTCTGGCTCTAGACTTGAAAACAGCCATGGAGGCCCTAAAAAGGGTAGAGACTCAGCTTGGGGGATCCTGCATTGTACCCCCACATTCCTACCAGTCAATTTTTGGAACAAGGGACCATGTCCACCTGCCATCCAGCTGGTACCTAGCCTACCAGGAGGCAGAGATACCTGAATGGCCTTTGCCTTTGAATGGGGGACCAATGTTGCTTTAGATGCCACTGGGCCCTAGTTCTAGGGAGAAGCTGATGGAAGCTGTGACCATCTCCACAGGCAAAGAGCAGACTGTTGAAAACAGATGTGGCTATATGTGGCTCACTGCTTTGGGGTCTCACACAAGTGTGGGCCCCAGATTAACAGCCCCACTTCCACTAACCAAGCTCTCTGAATTCCAGAGTGTGGGGCTATGCATGACCAAACTCTAACACTAAACAGAACCATTTCAGATAGTTGCCTGCTCTGTACTGCTGGAACTGGGTGGGTGAAGCAGGTATGAACCAGAGGGTAGGAACTTGGTCTCCTTTCTATGTGCCTGCCACCAAAGAAGGCTAAATAGCTGTCCAGGGACACTCTGAGATGTATCCACTGAGTCCCTGCCTCACAGGGAGCCCTCTCAACAGCTGGGTGTCCACGCAGCAGGTAACTGGAAGTGAGTACAGGGATAGATAATGTTTCCAGGAGTGGTGAGGCAGGTGGAGAGGGGGAAACCTGGAAAGCTTCCTGAAGGAGATAGATGTTTGGGCTTGGCTATGGAGATAAGAGACAGGAGCGTGTGGATCATGCCACAGAATGCTGCTTCTTGCAAAAGTCCAGACACAGGACATGTTGAGAAGTTAGATGCAAGGTGTAAATGAATGGTTTTTTTCCTCTGTCTGTTGTTCAGCCAGTCCCATGCCTCTGGGTCTTTGGCCTCTCTGGGCTTTGCTTTGCTTCACTGGACCTAGGAGCTCTGAGGGGAGAAAGCCACCATTGGATTAATCAATCCTGCTACACTGGTTTCTAGAAAGTTCTTTCAGGGTGGCAGGTAGAGATGGAAATATGGAGAGGGCCAAAGGGGAAGACTGCTGCAGATCTCCAGGTGTGGCAGACCTGGGTTCAATTCCCAGCTCTGCCACTTACCTGCTGTGGGACTCAGGGCATGTTATTCAATCACTCTGTACCTGTTTCCTTGTCTCTGTGGAGCTAATGATTGTAGTGACCGTCTAGGCTTGTGATGGGGGTAACATGAAGCAGCTCAGACTGACAATCCAGTCAGTCCCAAGACAGAACACTGCCACTTTCTGCTGAATACAGTTGGCTGTGCACACTTGATTTAAACCAAGTACCCAAAGTCTAGGTACCCAGCAGCGATGGCTTTTGCTGTTCTTGGAATTAGGGAAGAAGCAGTCGTGCTCTCCCAACAGTGACGTATGAGCATTTGGGTCAACAGCTGGTGTTCTGCAGACATGTGGAGGCTACCACTACCACTCAGATGGGTAAAATGTCACACCCAGGGGCATCCCCTGGTAGACCAGGCATAAACATGGCTGAAGTCCCATAACACTTTTCTCCCTGCTGTCTCAGGTTCAGCATCTACCCTGTTGTATTTGACCTTATGGTTTAAAGAGCCCCAGCCACATAGTCTGGGCTGCGCATACTCCAGATGGAGACTCATACTGGCTGTTCTAACACCCCCTGCCATTCATGGGCTATGGAGATCAGAGAGCTGGTGCAGGAAACTGCTCCAGCCTTGTTTGCGGCAGTCTCCTCCTCATCCAGCTAAATTTAGGGAGAAAGGTCTCTGAGTGATAGATGGCATCTGAGGCTTCCAGCAGTGTGACTCTGCCTGAAACACTGCTTTCTGCACCCAAGGGCTCCTGTGGTCAGCAGCACTGGGTTGTCAACACAGAGGTCTGACTTTAGAGACATACCATGAGGCCAGTGCACCCTGTTCCTCTCTACACTCAGTTCCTTTCTGTGTCCACTGCTGGGCAACGCCCTTCCCTGCTCACTGCTGAGTCTTCTTCTTCCACACTCTTCCAGCCTGGGATGCTAGGGTTTCAATCCTGCACGGCTTTCAGTGAAACTTCTAGGGCCTCTGATGCCTAGTCTAGGGATAGGGAAAACAGCAGCACCTGGTGGCCATTTGATTCCGTAAGTCACTGGTGCAGCCAAGGTGGTGCAGGTCACCTTCGCTACCAGCATATGGAGGAGTGCTTTTAGAAGCAGTACACATAGCCCTGGCCCTGTGAACAAGTTAGGGGGGCAGATACAGTAGTCCCCAGTGAAGAGTATATGAGCTCTCTGAGGCAATAGAAATGGGGGATCAGTGTTGGGGGCCCAGACCTGGAACAGAATCTTGCATTGTTTCCTGGGGTGTACCCATACAGGGACTGAAGGAGCATCCACAGAGAGGAAAGGGGGTGAGGGAGAGACAAGCATGCCTGGTGGCTCTCCCTGCAAGGGATGGAGCTGGAGCCTGGGGAAGGACATGGAACACTTTGTGTCACCCATGAGACAGGTAGCTCTGGTTTCCCCGTGCCCAGCATGACCCTGAGCCACATGGGGCTCTGTGGCATCACCCTTCCCTCCATGACCCCACAGGAAGGATGCCTGCGACAGGTCCCTGTCAGGTGGTTATCACCGAGTGTCTCATGGTGAGGAGAGCAAAGGAGACAATAGGAGACAACAGGGCCAGGACAGCACTGGGAACTTGATACCATGCTGGGCGTTGTAAAGGGGAGCCTGTGGTTAATTTTAGATGACTCCCAAGCCAGCCTCTACCTTGGGGCAAGAGGCAAGGGATGGGGAACAGGGTGTGAGAGATGGAGTATATGCCTTGTGCAGAGGAGGTGTGATGGAAAATGGCTCTTGTGTTTTAGAACTAGAACCATCCATGGAGCTGCCATAGCCTGGGGACCCAGAATAGATCGGGTAGTGAGTGGAGCCTTCTATCTTTCTGTCCTCATGTCCTATGTCTTCCCATGGGACACTGGACCCATAAAGGGTCAACTGGGAAACCAAGGCAGCCAGAGATATATCAGTGTGACAGGCAAGGTGAAAAGGGGGTGCCGGAATGCAGATTCCACATGGGGACACCTCCACAGACTGGAGACAGGTGACACGTCCTCCCTGTGCCCCAGAAGTTTTTCTAGAAGAGTTTATGCTTCATTGTAGGGCTTTTAACCCTATATGGTGTAAGGCCCAGAAAAGTAGGACTCACATGGGTACTTCTAAGGCTGAGAGGTCTAGCCACCTTCTCACACAAAATGAGGAGCAAGAAGAAAGGACTGGAGGGCAGCCCTCACCTCAGCCCGCCTGCTAAGGGGGCTTGAGAGTTTGTGGATTTGTTTTCTTCTGTGAAAAGCTGTTTGGGTCCCCTTTCCTCTGCCTCAAGAAGACAGTGACTGAAAGCAGCCTTGAAAATCATCATTTGGGGCTGGGGATGTGGCTCAGTGGGCAGAGTGCTCGCCTGACTTACACAAGCCCTGAGTTCCATTCCCAACACCACATAGACCAGGCATGGTGGTGCACACCCATAATGCTGCACTCAGTAGGCAGAAACAGGAGAATCAGAAGTTCAAAGTCGTTCTTAGCTACATAGGGAGTTCAAGGCCAGCCTGCGCTACAAGAGACAACATCTTAATGGAAAAGAAATACAATCTCCTTGTAGTACTCACTGAGTTGCTGCTGACTGGCAATTGTTCCACATAGGTTTCTGCCATTTAGAAGGGATTTCCTGTCTACACACAGACAGGTCAGTCACAGGCATGGCAGGCTCCAGGGCTTCTGGTGCTATCTGGTTGACAGCCCATCCCTCCTGCTCTGCCTAATGTCTACTGTCCCTGTGTTGGCTTATTTCACAGATGGGCACTGGAGACTCTTGTAGACTCAGACTGAGGCCCTCCCGTACCAGTCTCCCCAGAAGTGAAAGGCATCGCTTTCCTCATAACTCACCCATTTAAACCCCAGAAGAGATTCTCACTGGGCCACTTGTAGTCACATGACCATCCTCAAACCAATGGAATCTGTCTCCCCAAGACCAATAGAGGTTAAAGAGGGGACTAGAGACAGAACCACAGGGACTTCTAGGACAACTGCACACATGACCAGGGAAACAAAAAGTAGACACCATGCTCCTGAGGAATGCTCAGCCTGTGCAGGAAGAAAAGGCAGAGGAGGCAGCTAAGGGGCATGGAGGGTTACATCAGTTATACCCCAACTCCAGGCAGCAGCCCAACTCCACTCCTTAATAATCACACCAGGGAGATGCCAAGGTAGCTGGCATGTTCCAGCCTATGACAAGTGTGGCAGCAGTGGGGAGACTGGCTGGGGTCATGACCAAGTCTTGCTTCCTCTTCCTGTCTAGGTGTGGGTCTTGGGCCTCAGTTTCCTCATCTGTAAGGTGGCATGAGACTGTGTTGCTTTCGCGACATTGCTGTGTGGAGTAAAGAAATCCACACAGTGTGGTGTGCGCCTGACACGTGGTGACTGTGGCCTCAGCATTAGCTATTGTCATTCTTCTATGGTGATTTCCACATGACTTTAGGGAACGTGTTAGGCTTGAGTTAGTGGTAAAGGACCATCACCTAATCCTGGCAAGTGAGTGAGCTTGTACAATGCATAGGAGTCTATGAGGTTTTTTTAATAGCCTGCTATTTGCTTTGGAGTGCATACACACCCTCCCTGAGACACCCTTGCCATGGAGAAAAACCCTTTAAAAGCGGGTTGATCTGGACGCCTGTGAGTCAGTGGAGCAGCTCTCCAGAGTGGCGCCCACACAGCATCTGAATCATCAATAGAATAAATCCAGGAGCCCATCGGTACATGCTGGGGATTGTCTCCAGTATATGGCTCTGCAGGGGTACAGGGGAGAGCAGAGAGAAGTTCAAGAAAGGACCACCCTGCAGCTGGCCAGAAGGCTCCTGGGTGATCTCAGCAGGATGAGGAGGCCCTAATGGCCATTCAGCAGTGCTCTGCACAGCCATGCACACAGCAAGGTCACAGTGTTTGCAGCAGGGGGCCTTGCTTTAGGCAGACCCACTGAGGGTCAATGCCAAAGCTGAAAGCTGCTAGGTCGCTGTCACTGACTGTGGGCACAAGAGTTCCATTCAAGTGCTTTCAGCACAGGCTCCTGGCAGCCTCAACAGAAAACAGAAGTGTGGAAAGGGAAGGTCGCCTGGTTCTCAAAACAAAGTCATCATTGTTTTACACAACAGATATGCACTAAACACCTACTATGTACTCAAAAAAGGAGGAAGAATGAGAAGAACGTGGCTTTGCGCCCTGACTCTCTCATGGAGGCCCTTGAACCAGTCACTCCTTTGAGCCTTATTATAAATTGCATATCTACAATGTGCAGGTTTGGACCACATCTCTTCTGTAAAGAGATGAGCTATCTTCCAAATGTTTCCTAGGGAACAGTGTTTGTGCCACGTGACTATACCTGGGATGCTGAGGACCAGGCAACCTTTACAGATACCCACTTTTGGTCCAAGGTCAGGTTAATCGAGCCAGAAATTAGTGTAATAGTTTGTAGGCAATCTGGAATCCACGGGCAGCCAGGGGTTCAGTCCAGCCAATGGGAAGGATGCAGGGGAGATAGAATCTTTCTCAGACAGCCTTTCCCTCAACCTCCTAAAGATCCCAAAGGGAATCACTCTGTGGTCTAGGAGCAGTTCTATTTACAGCAGGGAACCAACCACAGCTGTGACACTGCGGACTAGTTAGAGCATGCTTACCCACAGAGTGCCAACCTTCATGGCTTTGTGTCCCATCGTCTTCCCATCATCCTTGAGAACCAGGAATTGTTTCCATTCCAGCTGACACTGGAGGAAATCAAGGCTCAGAGCCTCTCAATTAGCATGTTTCTCTGAGGCTACTTGGCTGTGAATGTGACAGACAGAAGAAACTGCAATGAGAGGGAAAGTGCCAGAAGTCAGAGGAGCACTGGTCCTGCCTAGGGAGGGTTAAAATTGGTAGAGGCTTCCTCTGAGCTCAAAGGGCAGGGAGGCCTTAAAAGCCCAGCCATGGGAAGAAAGTATGATTTCATTGGGGAACAGCAAGAATAAAGACCCTGGTGTGAGGGCCAGGGTGAGTGTGAGACATGAGCAGTTCCTAGGGCAGCTTTCCAAGAGCAGAGGCCTCCAGCCACCAGTTGTAGATGGGGTTTGTTTTTGTTTGTTTGTTTTTGTTTTTATAGTCTGGGATTAGCTGATGTGAATGTGATGTGAGTCTGAATTGTCAACTTAATAAAGTCCAGAAGTACCTAGGAGTCAGACTTCTGGGCATGCCTGTGGGAGAGTTATCTTGTTTATTAAAGAACACCTGCCCACTATGGGTGACATCATTCCCTGGGCTGAGATCCCAGGCTATATAAAAAAGAGAAAGTGACCCAAGCACAGGCCTTCGTTCTGCTTCTTGACTGTGGATTAATGTGGCAAATTTTCCTATTGAGACTCCCTGTTCTCCTCCATGATACCCTGCATCCTCCTCAAACTGTAAGTCAAAACAAACCCCTTCTCCCTTAAATTGCTTGTGCCGGGGTTGATACCCTATGAGAATATACAGGGGGACGTAATCCCCCTCAGGAACAGTCATAGGGGAGGGGAATAATGGGAAAATGGGGGGGGGGAGGAATGGGAGGATACAAGGGATGGGATAAACATTGAGATGTAACAAGAATAAATTAATAAAAAAAGAAAAAAAATTAAAAAAAAAAAAAAGAAAAAGGAATGAATGCAGTTAGCTTGTTTGTGCCGCATGTTTAGACCATTACCTGAAGTGGTACTTACTGGTCAGCCCAGTCTGAAAAGGACCTCAAGCTCCCTAAGGGTGGAGTCTTGGCAAGCCCATCTGCACGGGCCAGATGAGCCAAAGAAGTGAGAACTCGGGGAAATGGTTCTCATAGCAGGTTACCTGGTGCTCCAATGTTCCATGGAAGTTCTAGAGAACAGGAGGGTATCAAGTGCCTGGGCCTCCCACTCCACTGTAGACCCAAACCCCCAGCATCCTTATCCATCTCATGTGGTGATATCTGTTGAGTGACATCTTATAAAATGTATTTCCAATAGTTCTGGAGGTTAAAGGTCAGCGTCAGGGAGCCACGGTTGGTGAGGTCCAGTGTTCCAGAGATAAGGCAGAAGGGATGAGAGCCAGAGAAAAGGACAGAGGGAGAAGGAAAACATCTTGGCCTGTCCTTTCCTCAGAACTCGCTCCTTCACTAACTAGTCGCACTCATAGTTACTAACCCTGTCCCACCGCAACTAATGATCTGTTCATGAGGGAAGAGCTCATATGACCTCTTCACCTTTCAAAGGTCACTGCTATGTGCAATTCTGGGCCTCCAACAGGGGACATATTAAGAATTCAAGCCAGAGCATGCCCCTGGCCTGGCCGTCTGGCTTCGTAGTGAGCCGGCACATGGGTATCCCCTGATAAGAGATCCTTGGTTTCTGAAAGTTCAAAGGCCTGATCCTCAATTTTCAGTTACTTCCCCTCCCTGGGTCTCAGTTTCCCCATCTGTCAAATGGGCTAAGGGAAGAGAAATATTGCTTAGTGTTTGGACCAGCTCTAACATTTATGGAGCTTCAGCTCTTAAGACCAGCCTGGGTCCCATGGGGCCAGGTGTGGCTCAGGACAGCTGAAACTGCCTCTCTTTACAGGTGCCTGTCACCTGAGAAGCCTAGGCAGAGCAGATGAGTTACCTACACAGGCCCTCCCAGTGGTTACCTTACTCCACCTAGTGTAGTCCTGGCCCCTGCCATGGTTTCAGACAGTTATTTATAGCCCATGGAAATGAGCACCCCAGGCCCGTGGCTGCCTAGTACCCAGATGACAACATTAGCTTCCATCTTAAAGAAAGCTCTCCACAAATCCCTGTGGTCTACCCAATTAGCCCCGCAAGGTTGGTGGAGAGAAGGGCTGTCCCCTCTGTAAGACAGCTTTGGACAATTCTTCGTAGGGTTAAGAGGCAAGAACTGGCATTTCTGGCTTGCATGGAAGAGGCACTGTCTGAACAAGACTGTTTTGAAACGTAAACAGTTGCAGTAGGAAAAGGTGCTCCAGCATAGACAGAGTCGCAGAGATGAGGAAGAAAAGGACTATGGAATGGGTTTGGGACAGAAATTGGAGAGGGAAGTTGTAGTCATTCAGAGTAAGCAAGTAAGCAAGGTGTTTCATGCAACCTTCTGAGACCCTGAGAAATCTCTGTCCCATTGAATCCTCACAGTAACCCATACAAATAAGTGCAAGCATCCCATACTTGAAAACAGGGAAACTGAGGCACAGGGAAGTTAAATCGCCTGCCTGAGGTCACACGGATAATGTACAGAGAGGAATGGAGGCTCACGGTGGGCTAGAACCCAGTCAGAGGAGGGACAAGATGGCTCATCAGGTAAAGGCGCTTGCTGAGAAGCCAGATGACCTGAGTTCAATCCCCAGGACCCAAATGGTAGAAAAGAGAAACTGACCCCTACAAGGTGTCCTCAAATCTCCTTACACATGCTGTAACACACATGTATTCACACACATGCATATGTGCACACACACAAAAAAAGTAAAATACATTTTAAATGGTTTGATAAAAATACAAAAAGATATGGATATTGAAATGAGAAACTTGGGTGGTGGTGGCAGAGGTAGGCAGATCTCTGTGAGTTCAAGGCCAGCCTGGTCTACAAAGTGAGTTCCAGGACAGCGAAAGCTACACAGAGAAACCTTGTCTCAAAAAACAAACAAACAAACAAAAAACTTAGGGTAAAAAGATTGGGCATCTGGCAGAAATCCAAGTGACAGCCAGGCACCCCTGGGGGCTCAGTTCTTCCTTGTGTGATGTTGGGATCTGGGGATGACAGGTGGTTCTTTAATGCCAACATGAGGACAGCAGCAATGTCTTTTTTTCCCCCCTGCTTCTCCGAGTAGCTACTTGGAACATTCTGACAAATGATATGATAGTTAAAGAGAACATAAGACAACAAGGATGAGCCTGGCAAAATAGCGTTTTAAAGGAAGAAGAGACGCTAGGGGCTGAGGAGATAGCTTAGCTGGTAAAGTGCTTAGCACACAGACATGAGGACCTGATTTTTGGATCCCGGCACACACATACAAAGCACCAGAGAAATGGAGACAGGGGGATCCCTGGGGCTTGCTGGCTAGCCAGTTCAGCTGAACCAGTGAAAGATCCTGCCTAAAATATAAGGTGAAGAGGAAGATACACATCATTCTCTGGCTTGCACACACACACACACACACACAGAGAGAGAGAGAGAGAGAGAGAGAGAGAGAGAGAGAGAGAGAGAGAGAGAGAGAGAGAGAGAGAGAGAGAGAGAGAGAGAGAGAAGAGAGAGGCATACACACTTATGAACACATACAAACACAGAGAGAAAAATGTGGGGTTTGCCTTGTGCATGCCAACAAAGGCAATGACTCCATGCAAACAAGTGCAAGAGGAAAGGGCTGAAAGAAGCATCTAGAATGGGCCTGTATTGGGATGGCTCTTTCTTCTCTTGGTCATGTTCCAAGAGTTCCAAGAGTGTTGTCCGCTATGGTTGCAGGTTGCGAGCCACAGAAGGGACCTAGTGACATAAAATAGCAGGGGTATAGTGGCTGTAGGCTCTCAGAAAAGGAACCCCAGGAATCCTAGCCAAGTGTTGCAGAAGGTTTAAAACTGAGATGTGTACTGCTCAGTGGCAGGTCTGACAGAACAACTGTCTTTTGGAGAGCTTGGGGTGTGTGGGGGGCCATGGGGGTTAGGAACAATCAACTCCTCACATCACTGAGGACTGATTCTTAGCCAAACTGTGGTGGGAAGTGTGCGGCACCTAGCTCTCCGTAGCAGGAGTCTCCTTTGTAGTGTGCGTCACTTCCCATGGTATAAATACCGCTACTGCCCTGGTGTAGGGACATAGTAAACAAGGGGCTGGGAAGATATGGGCTGCATTGTGTCCACACCACACAGTCGCCCAGGAGAGGCACCTAGAGAGGCGTGTTCAAGGAGGAAGAAAGTGATGACCTTGGAGTATCTATGCCTTCTAAATAATTTTCAAGCGGGTGCTGTCCCTGTATGTATGTCTGTGAACACGGTGTGTGCAGTGCCCATGGAGGCCTGAAGAGGGTGCCAGATTCCCTGGGACTGGAGTTTCAAACAGTTCTAAGTCACCCTGTGGATGCTGGGAATCAAACCCAGGTCCTCTGGAAGGGCAGCCTGTGCTCTTGACCGTTGCACCACCACTTCAACATCCCAGCTGCCTTTTAAGTGGAAGTTGATGCACTTATACCACAGAGTTCTAATGGCCGTTTAACAACAGCTTGAAGGAGCCATCCCAGCCAGGAAAGAGCATCTCCTCTAGAAGGTTATTGGCGGCATCTGTTCATGTGCTCACCCCCAGGCCAGGACGGTGGTGTATCTTGATTGACAGCTCTTCCATGTTGGCAAGTCCTTATGTCCTGCAGGAAAGAGCTTTATACAAGCCAAATGTGGAGTGCATTTTGTCTGCTTCTTCGTCATTTCTTTAAGATATGTTTTCCAATTATATTTTCTCTTTCCTTCTGTTTTTGTTTTTTTGTTTTGTTTTGTTTTTTTGTTGTTTTTGTTTTTGTTTTTGTTTTTGTTTTTTTGCCTTTCACCTTTACTTCCATTTCCTTCTCTTTCCTTCCCACTGTCCCCTTTTGTTCCCTTCTCTTTCATCTCTCCTCTCCTTCCTTCCTTCCCCTCCCCTCCCCTTCCTCCCCCTCCCCCTCCTTTATTTCCTTTCTGACTCACAAATGCACAAACTCCCAGGGAGTTTTTAAGGGTTCCAGGTGTAACCTTGAGAAGGGCAATCAGAAAGAGCACAGGGACTCTGCGTAGCCGTGCTTGGCCCCACCCATCCCTCGTCTTCTCCAGGGGCAGAAATAACTGAGATAAATATGTCTCCTCAATACCTGTCCCTGTCTGGATGTCTTCTTCTGGAAACCTCCCTAGACTATAGACACCCAAGGTGACAAGCAAACTGAAGCAGACCCAATGAGGATAGCAGAGGTAAAGGGATACCGGAGGCTCTTTGGTGGCTAAAAACTGGAATAGTTGTTCTTTGGATTTTGGCCCTTTCTCAACACACAGGCAGGTGGCTGTGCTGGGCCTGCCTCATCATGACATAACCAAGAGCCCGCTGATATGCCAGAGGCAGGAGTCCAACTGCAAACCTCTACTGTCTCTTACTTGAGACCATGTGGTAGACGGAAGGCTATTCGGGGACCTGGATAGGAAGGGAGCCTGTAGGGAGAGGACACTGCCCCTCCTCCAGAAATAACCAAGAAGATACTAGCCTTTTACCAGTAGTGCATACCTGTAGGAGGGAGACACCTCCACTTACCCCATTTGGCGGATGAGGAAACTGAGGCAAAAGAGATTGGCTAACTTGCCCAAGTCACGTGGTTTTTGGAAGAAAAACTAGTCCTGGACACTAGCCCAAGGGGCATGTCCCATGAAAGTCTTCACCTACCAGGAAAGTAGGATAGATGTGAGGACATCCTACTGGGATTCTAGGTAAGAGAAGAATGGGAGAATGGGGAAATAGAAGAATCCAGAGGGTCCTAGCAACCTACAAGAAGAACATTATGATGGTCAGATCTGGGCCCAGGGGTTCTGCTCAAACTATGGCACCAAGCAAGGACAATATGTGCAGTAAACATTGAACCCCTACCCAGATCTAGCCGATGGACAGGGCATTCTTCACAGATGAGTAGAGAGTGGGGACTGACTTTCACATGAACTCTGGTGCCCCATATTTGACCACATCCCCTTGATGGGGAGGCCTGGTAGCACTCATGGGAAGGATAGCAGGCTACCAAGAAGAGACTTTATACCCTATGATCATATACAGGGGGAGGAAGTCCCCCTCAGTCACAGTCATAGGGGAGGGAAATAGGGTGAAAGTGGGAGGGAGGAATGGGAGGATAGAAGGGATGGGATAACAATTGAGATGTAATATGAATGAATTAATAAATAAAAAAGGTAAGAAAAAAGACAAAAAAAACTAGTCCTGGGTAACCTGAGAACCTGTGATCTTGACCATCCATCACGGAAGATGAGAGAGGGCATCCACAGGACTCTGCCTGCCTTGGAGGCGTGGTAGTCCAGCTCAGGAACCTGACACCTTTCACTTTCTCCTAAACACACCAGATATGAGTGAGTAGGTGGGATGCCAGGTATGTGATCTGCCCATGAGACTGAGGTGTCATTTACCTGAACCACACCCAATGTGCTAGATGCCTAAAAGAGCCATCTGTGGATACTGAAGTTGCATGAAACTGTTTTCAGATCCCTGTATCTACTTCTTGGGTCTGCTAGTCCTTCTATGAGCCAAATAATCTTCGTGGTCTTTGAACATCACAGAAGTTCTGGAGAATAAGCTCATTAGCCTCCTATTTTATTGAAAAGAAATGGATTCTCTGGGAGAGACTGGCCCTGGACCAGTGGGTAATCCTGGGCTTTTGTTCAGGGGTCCTGCCCTTGCTGGCCCTCTGGTTTTTCCTCACCACCCTTCTTGTTGGGAGGCATTTGGAGAATTCACAGTGGCCAAAAGAGAAGCCTCTTGATGCTAAAGCCAAAAGGTAGCCAGTACTATGGCCTGTGCCCAGGGAAGAGGCCTGGAGGAGTGTGCTGGGTATGGCTTGCGGCAGAAAAGAAATGACCCTGCAGAGGTGTGCTGCTAAGCACCATGCATGGCTTTAATGTTCTCAAACTTCCTCTCAAGTTATGAAGGCCCACGTGTCTCCCATTCCATAGAGAGAGGCAGCAGAAGGCATCTCTTGAGCAGAGACATGGCCCTAGGTATGGGGTTTCCCACCTCTTGAAGGCAAGGGAGATTTCATTTCCTCTGAAATACAACACCTAGAAAGTGTGTGTGTGTGTGCACACACACACATGCAAGCTGAGGGCTCCCTTCTACCCAATCTTGCCAGTAACCACAGCCTAGTCCCACTTCAGCCATCTCCTCCCCCACACCCTCCTCATTCACATCCCTAAGGGGCCTCCCTATCCCTGATGAGGAAAGAAAGCTCTGTCCCTTTGACCGCACTGACCCTCAAGTCCTAGGGGAGATCCCTAAGCACAGAGAGCCTCTCAGCTGGCCTGAGCTGGCAGAGGTGCACCCCAGCTCCTCCCTCGTTAGCCTTGGGTCACAGAGGGAGGCTGGCCAAGATCTGGGCTTGGCTCTTGTGGGAGGTGGAAGGCTTCCTCTTGAACAGGAAGACGGGAATTCCAAGTATCCAGACAGAGGACAAAGCAAGGGAGTGGTGCTTGGATGCTGCAGGACCAGGATGCAAATTTGTCTCTCTTGCGTTCCTATTCTGGGTCTGATGGCTCTTCGACCCCAGACTTTGAGCTTCTCTACTGTTCCACCCCCACCCAGCCTTGTCCAAAGTGTGCTAACAAGCACCGTGGGAGAAGCCAGGCTTCAGGTCGCTAATAAAAAACATGCAGCTGTGTGGAGCCAGATAGAGGCCTCACCTGGTTGAGCCAGAACAGCTGGGAGAAGGGAGGAGAAGCCCTTTAGTGCAGCAGCTGCTGTCTGTATTGTCAGCACCTTTCAGATGAAGGGACCAAGGCACTGTGTGGCAGGTCATACTCTAGCAAGTGGCAGAAGTTAGACAGGAGCCTAAGCCTGCTGCCTCCAGCTCTGTTCGCTCAGCCCTCAGGTTGGTTCCAGCTCTCCAGTTCGTATGGCTCCTCAAGAACTCTAGGAAAACATGCCGCCTCAGTCCTGGAGTTTCAGCTCTGTCCCTGAATTTGCCAGGCATGGTCACCTTCTGTTAACATGCTTTCCAGTCGTGGATGGTTTAATAATGCTGTAAGTGTCTGAAAAAGAATTGCCTCCAGTAGATATTGAGCCAATGAGCATAAGGTTTAAGGGCATTGGCCTGGCTCCTTTGTGGGGGGAAAACAAACAAACAAACAAACAAGCAAACTCAAGATGTAACCAAGGAAGCTGAGGCCAATGGAAACCTATTAAGCCCCAGGTATTGGGAAACTAGCTTTAGTGCCAAAGGCAATGCCCTGGCTAAATGTGTACATATCTACAAATGACCTTTAGTTCACCTATGGTGTCTTGAGCACCTATTGTGTGTCGAGCACACTCCAGGCCCAGAGATATAAACAGCAATTAATAAGTCATCAATGTGCCTGAGTTCACGGGGCTTGCATGCGAGCATGGGCGGCAAGGAAAAGCCAAGGAACAGAGCAGTGTGGGAGCTTACCCAGGGTTCTGGAGGCTCTTAGGGGTTGAGAGCAAGAAACTACATTGGGAAACGGCAGAGCCGGATGCATGGGCACCAGAATGTGGAGGCAGTAGGGGCTGGAGTGTGGACCAGAGAGGGTGGCAAAGGCTGAGAGGTAGCTTCTAGGGGGTGGGACCAGGGGCTTGGGGGGCAGTAGACATGGAATGGAGGCCACAGAAGGACTAGGGGCTATCCTCTAAATGTGAGGTATTGGAGGGGCTGCATATTCTTGTTTAATTTTGGCCAAAAGCCTGCATCAGTCTTCCAGGGAGGGAACAGCTGAGGCCTAAGGGGAGAAGTGGCTTGCCCAGTGAGATGTGACAAAGTCACTATTTTAGCACAAACCTAAAGTTACCCACACTGCCTACCCACTGTGGTCTGCTCAACCTGAGGATGTCCCTGGCTTCTAGCATCATGCTCTATACCTGAGCGTCTAGGTGTGCTGTTCTGTCATTTTTGTCTTCCTGGCTGAGCCTCAGGCGGAACATAACTTGGTGGAATGCGATTTGAGGGTTCGTTCAGAACATCCTGTCTCCCATATAATTGCAAGTAGTTACATTCTTGGTTACTAGGCAGCCAGGTGCAATCCGGTGCAGGGGGGTTGGAGATGGGGGGGATGACTCATCCCAGGCACCCACCCTTCTTTGCCTATGTGCCTCAAGATACAACCCCTCCTAGACAAGCAAGGGAACCCATCCCGCCCCACCCCCCCGCCAGGCAAAATAGATGCAAGCAGAAAAGGTGAATACTTCAAATCAAATGGCTTCTTCCCCAAGGGTCTCCTCTAAAAATAATAAGAAAAGCCCTTCGTGGCCATCATAGTGGTCAATG
Organism: Acomys russatus; assembly: GCF_903995435.1. Classification (NCBI taxonomy): domain Eukaryota; kingdom Metazoa; phylum Chordata; class Mammalia; order Rodentia; family Muridae; genus Acomys; species Acomys russatus. Next base: position 41,398,903 of record NC_067149.1, on the reverse strand, counting down.
TTTTTGACCAGGAACCAAACACTGTTCCCAGAAGGTTCACATATGTGATGGGTGCATCTTTTCCCCACTATAGCCCTGTGGGGGTGGTACTGTTCAACCCCTACTTTATAGATATGAAGAATAAGGCATTGTGGATGTTAGTATGCACAGCCTGTGCACAGCAGGGCGAGGCATCACAGCCTCTGGATACAGCTCTGGATACAGCAGCTATAAAATGTTTACTTGAATATGTGATCAAAGAAGAATGGAAAGGTGGAATGGGAGGAAGGAAGGAGTGGGGAAGTGGAAGTCGGTTGTGATCCCTTGGGGAGGTGAGCCCTGACTACACAGTGAGTCAGCAGTGGGACGGGAGGAAGGCTCCTCACTGAGGGTCCATTGTAGAAATAGACAAGAGAGAACGGTTTAGAGTCTGAATTTAAGTGTGACCTCAAGAGCAAAGAAAGGACAAATCCAAAAACACCAAGGAGGCTGATCTATATAGCCAGCCAGAGAAGGAGCAAATGTGCAAGAAACAGTAAGTTTGGCTGACAGGCATGTCCAAAACCACAATAAAAGGCTCTCCTTGTGGGCACTATGAAATTCTGTCCCTGGTATTGAAAACAAAATAGAGACAGAGAGATTGAAAGATATTTCAAGTCTTCCCTTTCTTAACCCACAGAAATTGCAGACATCACTAATCAATCCTGGTGCTCAGATCCCATCACAGCTCAACACTAATAGCAGGTCCTGTGATTCTCCTGCCCTGGGATCTAGACCCAGGCAATCTCTTGTCGGAGCTTGTGATCTAGGTCTCCTTGCAGCCAAAACCCCAAGCCCTGTCTTATAACCCAGAAGGACACAGACATAGTCAACCCAAAGCCCCTTCTCTGCCGAAGGAGGCCACTCATCTCCAGCAGGAATATTATCAAGATGTACCCAGAGGCTTGTGGCTCAGTGGCCATCCAGGGCCCTGGTGTTCTGATCCCAGAGTGATGCTTCAATGGAGCCAAGCAGTAGAACTGAGTGCAGAAAGAGGCACCCATCATCACATCACACAGGCTAGTAAATCGCATGACGAGACTGTGGCTGGTTCCCCACAGAGGCTTAGCATTTTGTCATTTTGAGAAGGCAGACTTGGTGATGATGGGCCCAGCTCTACCCAGATGTTCTTTCCCCTCAGTCACTATGGCTATTGTATTTGCACAGCCCAGCCCTTCACTGATCCCACAAGGAAAGGAAGTTTCTTGTTTTCTGCCACACTGAACCACAGACCCTGGCACCCAAAGTGAAGAGGGAAGCCCTGGGAGGGTCCATTGGGGAAATGCACTGGACATTTTGGTTGCTGACAGAATTCCAGTGAAGCATAGTGAAGTATCACCAGGCATGCCTTGTAAACACTGACCCATGCCGAACAGAGTCTAACACGCAGCAATGCAGAGCTGCATGACCATGGAGAATTTAGCAGCCACCTGAGCTCTGTGGAGTGTGACCTCTGCAGTTGAATCAGGGTCTCTACCCTTTAGAGACACGAGGTACTACTGTTCACCAAATGTCATCCTGTGCGGAGCACTGGCTGTTCCACATTGCCTCATAAAGCCCTCTAGAGCCTGAAGAAGCCGCTTGCTTTATAGCCTGGGAGGCCCAGAGAAGGTAGATGACTGTCCCTCACACCACACAGCTAGAAAGTAGAAAGGACGGTCATTGGATGCTGTGACATGCCATTCAAAGGCCTGAGGACAAAAAAGGGATGCTATGTTTTCCCTGTGCGTGCCCCAGCTGCTCCCATAAGATTTTCACCCAGGCTATGGTCATAGTGGCATCTCACCTGGCTTCCAAGTAAGTGCAGAAAACCAAGGGAAATGGCTCCTGGTGCTTCTGCTCACTGGTATGTGACCCCTTACAACAAAGAGCAGTCACAGCTTGGTAAGTGGAAAAGTGAAGAGGTGGTCACGGGAAGACAGTACCCTGTAAGGGCATTCTGCACACTCTCTTGGTGCACCAGCTTCAGCTTAGGAAGTCAGTACTTTACACACAAGGAAACCAATGCAATTTGTCGGTGGTCATACAACCAGAAGATGACAGAGCCCAAGTTCTACCTCAGGGCCCTCCAGAGCCTATAGCAGTGGTAAAAAGGGGGCATACAGGGTTCAAAGAAGTTGCCTCTTAAAACAGTAACATTAGAGATCTTGGGACGTGGCTCCATTGGTAAAGTACTTGCCTGGCAGGCACAAAGCCCTGAGTTCAATCCCCAATACAAGATAAACAGGCTGTGGTGGTGCACACTTATAATCTCAGCACTTGGGAGATGGAGGCAAGAGAATCAGAAGTTCAAGGTCATCCTCAGCTACTTATCATGTCCAAGGCTAGCCTGGGCTACATGAAACCCTGTCTCCAGGAAAACAAAATGAAACAACAAAGGTGATAGTATGCTCTGTCTCTGTCTGTCTGTCTGTCTGTCTGTCTGTCTGTCTGTCTGTCTCTCTCTCTCTCTCTCTCTCTCTCTCACACACACACACACACACACACACACACACACACACACACACACATTTTGCTGCCTTGAACAATCTAGGCTGTCCATCCAGGCACATCAGTGAGTTGCCTTCATGACTCTCTCTCTCTCTCTCTCTCTCTCTCTCTCTCTCTCTCTCTCTCTCTCTCTCTCTCTCTCACTCTCGCTCTCTCTCTCTTATTTTTTCTATTTAATTCACGCTGTCCTTGAACTCACTGTGTAGCCCAGGCTAGCTTAAAACTCATTTAGCAGGCCTCTTGCCTTGGCTTGCCAAGTGCTGGCATTTGCAGGTGTGAGTCTGCTTTCCCCTTTCTTCTGTGACTCAGTTTCTTCACTCAGAATGTGAAATAACCCCATGCTTTCACAACCTCCCTCATGAAATTTTATCCAGCCATAAGGACCTAAATTCATGCTCACCGGTAGGGGCCATGATTCCAGGCATTAGATCCTGGATTTCAAATGCAGGCAGACCCAGTGGAAACCCAAAGGAGGTGACTTTATACAGCTCCATGCCTCAGTTTCTCCATCTAAAAAACAGTTCACAAGTGAGGTCACAGAGAAGCCATAAGCAGTAAATTGTGCAGTACACACAGAGTATAAGACAAGGAAACTGTGACCATTGCCACAGTGTGGGCCAGATATGGGCCAGAGCTGACTCTTCTACCTGCCTCACCCACAATGGCCCCGTGAGTACTGTGGACCTGGGAGGCCCCTCAGGAGACTAGGAACCAAAGCAGCTTCTACACCAGCCTCCTCCATGGGGACTCACTCTCGGCTGGCTGCAGTGAGTTACCTCACACCTGGCTCCCTGTATCTCCCACTCACCCCCCCTAGAGCGCTCAGAATTCTTTCATTTGTGAGAGAGCATCCATTTCCATAGTGTGCCTCGTGGCCTGGTCCTTAAGTCATCATTTGTAAAAACAAGAAGGACCTAGTGGCTCTAGAGTTTTCTGGGGAGTTAACATCTGGAGGCCGCAGGCATCTATGTTAAGGCTCAGGCCTCCAATGGGCATCTGTGCAGCAAGCCCACCCCTGGTCCCCATGACCCTGGAGCTGTACCTGGAGCCTCTCCTACCCTACTTGTCAGCAAGAACACAAAGCCACTGAGAGTAAGCTCAAGCACAGAGGGATGGCCAGAGGAGACCCCAAATGTCCCTCCAAACTTCAGTCCCTTTCACAAAGACACCTATCTTGGAGAAGACGTCACTTTATAGATTCAAGTAGTGTCCCCTCCCCCTCTCATCTTCCTAGGCATGTGTGTCTAGGAAAGGCCATCTGTTTACTCCTGTAGTTCAGAACAAAACAGGCCACATTGCCCCTGCCCTCACAGAGGTGACAGTTGGTAAGGGAGCCAAGTATAAGGAAAAAAAAAAACTACTTGTGTTATTAATGATGTGAATGAAAGGGATTTGGGCGATGAGAAGAGTATTGGAAATGGAGTCCACCCTCACCAAGAGAGGCTCGGAAAAGAGGAGAGCATTCCCAGCAGAGGAAACAGCACGTGCAGAGGCCCTGTGGCAGGACTGTACTGAGTCGGAGGCTCAGGAAGGAGGCTGGTGTCACTGGAGCATAAGGGTGGAGATGGGGCAGTGAGACAGCAGAGAATGGCAGGGACCGGGCACTGGGTCTTGGATAAGGATTGTGACTTTTAGCTGGATGTGATGGGAGCCACTGGAGTGCAGTAGATAATGGTTTAACGCAGTGCACTGCCCGCTGTGAAAACACAGACTGAGTGTGGGAGCAGAGGCAGCACTTATCCAGGGCAGCAATGATGGTGACCTCACTGGCTGTGGGAGTCAGGCAGGAATAGTATGGCCAGAGATGAGGTTTTTCTTTGCACAGAGTTTTGCAAAGTATGTGCATCAGGTGTACCCTAGGGTGGTGATGGCACACACCTTTAATCCCGGCACTCAGGAGGCAGAAGCAGGCAGATCTCTGAGGGTTCAAGGTCAGCCTGGTCTACACAGTGAGACCCTGCCCCCCACTGCCCCTAAAAAAAAAGAAAAGAGGTGGTAATGAACCAAAAGGAGAGGTGTAAACAAGATACAAGGGGGAAGGACAGGTGATGGGGCCATCCACGAGCACCTGGCGAATGCCTGGCTTGCCGTGCCCTGTCTTCATCTTCATGACTAGGCTGTGAAGTAGGCACCATCCTACCTCTGACACGGAGGTGCTGAAATGATTCAGTCAGAAACACACAGATCACAAATATGGCTAAAATATTAACCCAGGAATGTTATTGTCAGGTCCATTTCACCTAACAGTGACATGGGGGGAAAAAAAAACCTTTGTTTTCTTCCATGTTGATTTTTAAAAAAAATTAAACTTTAGTTATTCAGATAAAACATACTCTCCTGTTTTGATTATTCATTCATTCACATATTCCATGTTCCATTCACGGATTCCAATCAGAGCCCACCACCACAACCAATCCCACTGCCTCTTCCAGGAGTCAGTTCCTCCTTCATGAGTTTGGCACAGATCCTTGCACACCTCTCACCATGTACTCGTGTGTGTGCAGGCAACGAAATGTGGCATTTTCTGCTTTACACAAATGGAGTTGAACTGCGCATGTTGTTCTAATGCTTGTTTTCACTCACCAGTTTCCCTTGGAGACTTCTATGTTAGTGAACATAAACTGAGCACATTTTTAAATAACTGCCATATAGTATATTGTGGGCTAGATGCACTGCAGTTTAGCCCACTCAGTTTCCAAAGACAGAGGCTCATTTTTCTATAAATGTAGCACTAAAAGGGCTTGTAGAGTTTTTCCCCCTCAAAATATAAGGCTTTTATTTATGCTAATGGAAGAACCCACATCACACTGACAGCACAAATATTTAGCAACACCCAGCTCGGTGACTACATTGTCCAAATCCCTTTCAGGTGCCTCGGAGCTAGCTCTCATCCTCAACCAAGACTGTATAGAGTACAAGCCTGTCCCCAGAGCAGCATGAGAGAGGCAGGGCACTGGGTTCTGATGCAGGCAGCTAGTTCACACGGAAAGAGCAGCCATGGAGCCTCCATGAGACAGGCTTTCGCTATTTGTCAGGGCCATCAGAAGGCAGGCAACCCTGCTGCCAATTCAGTGTGGTCAGAGCTCAAAGAGGGGAAAGGATGCCCTGTCCGGGGGTTCTAGACACCCATTTTATACCTAAAACATGCCTTAGTAGCCCTTTTTTCTCTCCAACAAGTAAAACTAAGTTGTCCCTAGGCCCCACTTTTAGAGAACAGAGAGGCTCAGAGAGAGGCACCCACGTGCCCACTGTCCATTGTGCAGGGCGCCCCCTCCTGGAGAGGTGAGGAAGTGCTGCTAGCCAGGTTTGGGAGCACCCCACCTGTGGGGGTCAGATGGGCAGTGAATTCAGCTTTGCGGGGGGGGGGGGTCTCTACTTTTCCAAGGGGCATGGGCCAGCCACCAGGCTGAATAAAGTGTCTTCTATAAGGTTGACCGAGTATGAAACGGAGTTTGTGTATGCACAACAAGGCTTAGTCTGAGGGAGATAGGCACCCAGTAAGTCACACCTCCTTACATCTCCACGTCACGGTGGAAGGCAGCCCAGGCTTCTTCTGCAGCCAAATCACTTTGCTGAAAGGCCAAGTCCCTTCCATGTGTCAGTGCCTCAGTTTCCTCCCCACTGAGTCACCATGGAGCCATGCTGCTACAGCAAGGTAGATCCGAGGGAGGCCTGGAGGAACTCTGGGAACATGCTGGGCAGATCAGTGTGACTTGTGTTTCAGGTGAACAGCAAGTGATTAATTTGCTACTTGTACGTCCCAAATATCATACAGGACATCGCTCACACTAGAGAACTTGTTTGCTATTTATCCTAAATGCCAAGAGGCTGGCTCCCTGTCTCATCTGGGAACTCCGGCATCTAACTCTTTCTTGGTACAAATAATTGACATTTTCACAGCATCTGGAGATTCCCACCAGCCAGCCCCACATGCACCCTACCCATGAGCCCCCTTCCCTGCTCACATAGAACATTCTGGAACCATGAACTGAGATGCTCACCACAGCAGTCCCACCATGGAAGAGCAGCAGTAACTCAGCTTGTAACTCGGATCAAAGACAGTAAGGGTTTTGAACCAGTGAACCACATGTCTGTGCCTAGAACAGGTTAGAAGTCCATGTACCCCACCATGTCCCTGTGTGTGCACTACACTAGAGGACTCGGCTTGCAGAGAAGCCTGTCTGTGTTGTGGCCATGCAGTGTCATGTCTGCTGTGAACCCTGAGTTCACAGGCAGGTGTGTGTGTGCGCATATGCATGTGTGTGCGTGTACGAGTGTGTGTGCATATGTGTGTACATGCCCAAGTGTGTGTGTGTGCACATGCATGTGTCTGCATGTGTGTACATATATACCAGGTCTGCACACCAGCATATAACCAGTAAACATGCTCACTGCCCTGTGAGTATTTATAATCACTACAGACTCTGGATCCACGGGGTACCCCATGTAGGACTGCCAAGTAGCAAGAGGGCATGCTTTCCTGCCCTCCCCATCAAGAACCAGGATGTGATCACAGGCTGTACACATACCTGACATGCACACTGGGTAGCAGCTAACCCTGCTACCTAGCATGGCCCTGTCAGACCCAGGCCACAGGGAAGGTCCACATGTTTACAATTTTCCCACAGAGGCCAAGCTATGCTCACATGGCTTCCATGAAGTACAGGCTTTCTTTCTACTGTGTTCCAGTGTCTCTGACCAGCCTAGGTACCCACATCCCCATCCCTGATCCATAAAGAGACAGGAGGATGGATGGCTTCTCAGAGGCCCCCTCAGGATGCCACAGTGTCCAAAAGATGGTAGCTGCAAGGTCAGGTCTCAATCAGAGTTCAACATTCAAGGCCAGAGTGTGGCCCAGGGGCTAGCCTGGGCTAGCAATGTATATGACTGAAGGTAGGAGGTGATGATGGGGGATTTTAGGGAACAGTGAGAAGCCTAGGTTGTTCTTGCTGTGTAAATCAAGAAAGGCTCCCAGGAGGAGGTGGTAAACTTCCACCAGGGTCTCTGGAGACTAAACATGACAGTCAACAGAGGGAAAAGGTCAGGAGAGGGGGTTCTGGGTAAGAGCCAATGAGCCAAGACTGAGAGAGCAATGGCAGGGTTGAGCAAGGCTTGGGGCCTGGTAGAGAGGGCAGTAAATGTGATGCCTTGAGGCAGAAGGAGGCCTTGGAACAACCTCAGAGAGGCCACAGTAACCCAGGAACAGGGAGGTTGTAAAGGGATTGGGCACATGTTCAGAGCAGAATGTGAGGGTGAGCGCCTGACTGCCTACCGCCCTCACCTCCTCTCCCCGGCCCCTTTCTCTCCCTGCCGGAGTTTTGGCTTCCTCCTCCAGTCTTCCTTAGCCCCAAGTGCAGCTCTGTTGTGTTCTCAGCCAGATGCACCTTCTGCACTGACAGTGGCCTCCTGGAGGCTATGAAGCTGAAAGCTGCTTGGAAACCCCAAGAAGTCAGACAGGTCCCACGGAAGCTGGGAACTGTGCAGAGTGAGCACAGAGCTGACTCTGATCTGGACCAGTTGCTGTTCTCATCAGGCCGGCCAGTGACCCAAGGCCTATAGGACTCATGGGCCCAAGGTCGCCTAGCAGCCATGTTCCTTTTGTCCTGCTTCTACAGGCCAACAGAACCTGCACTCCCCTCTCCTGAGGAAGCTGGTAACAACACAGGATAGCAAGCCCACCCAGCGACCTATGCAACAGGTCCAGGTAGCATCTGAAAACCTTGCATTCCCACTTCCCCACCCCCACCCTCCCCCAGTTCTTGGGATAGGCTCCTGTCTGAGGACCACCATACCCCAGCAGCATGGCAAGATCCCCAGGGAGTTCTTTCCACACCGAGACATGGCCCTGCCCAGTTCAGTTATAAACTGGCGTTGGGGCCCAGGCATGAATACACTTTAAGGGTCCCAGTGGCTATAGTGTGACGCCAGGTTGGGACCCTGCACCTGCAGGTGGTTATTATGTCGGTGGCTCACAATGACAGTACCAGCAGCCACTGGGCCCTTTGCACAGGAAAGGCAGGTGTTAATTACCATTCAAATGTCTGGCATAAGGAGAATGAGGCCCAGAAAAGGGAGGCCACCTGCTCAAGGGCACAGAACTAGGAACAGTCCAGGTGTCTTATCCTATTTCATCATTTTAGCCAATTGTTGCAAGTCCCTAGTAGTGGGCTCCTGGGAGCTGCCCATTGGGCTAGCCTCTGGCAAGGGATAGAGCCAGTGGACTCCCACAGGCAGCTGCACCATGAGACCGTCAATGCCCACCCTGCACACCAGCACAGCTGCTAGAGCTGATGTTATCACTGAACCACCACCAAGGTACAAACGGGGTCCTGACCCAACCACACCCTTGGGCACACGTGCAGGCACCCATAGTCCTCTGCTTGTGCTAGGTCCCACAGCTAGCATCTGAAGCCTCTTGGACGCTGTCTAGTTTGAACCACTGTTGTTTTATTGAATTAAGTAGCAGGGCCCTGAATCTGCCTACATGGTTTCAATTCTCTAGACACCTGGAGGTTGGGGGGTCCAGGCTGCTGTGGACCCATTATCAGATGCAGGCACTATGGGCTGGTAGAAGCTTGCTTAGTCTGCCCCCCGCCACAACCCTGACCACATCAGGCTAGGGAGGGGGCCCGGTAGCCCCTAGGCTTCAGTGTGCAGGTCTGTACAACATGGCCCAGGCACTTGACTATGTACAAAGCTCTGCCAGAGTCTTGGTTCCCAGGGGCCTTCAACACAGCTGCCCAAGGCCAGCCAAAGAGAGTGTAAAATCTACTCAGGGTTGAACGGCAAGGAAAGATAGGTCCCAGCCACGTCTCCTGACCCAGAGGAGTGCTGATACCCGGTGGGGTTCTGACACCTAAGATAGCTGCACACAGGGCCTGGGCTGGGGTGTAGCTCCAAGTAGAAGCAATTCTCACAACATACGCAAGGTGTTGGGTTTCTAGCATGGCGAGAAAAAAAAGTGACCAACATTCCAGGACAGCAATAGGAGTGATGACAGTGGGCACATGGCAGTCAGTGGAAGTGGTGAGAGTGTGGTTGTTCGTGGTCATCAGTGGTGGCTGTGGTAATGTGACATTTTGCAGCCCCCAGTTGTTAATGTCACATGGCCTTAGATGGCTCACATTGGCAACTGGAGGCCGAACTCAGCCCATAGGTAAGTTGAATTTGGCCCCAAAACATCACCAACAGGGAGATCTCATATCAAATTTCAGCCTTCTGCTTTATAAAACACTTGGAAGATCTCTCCTCTGTGACCCCCATCTACCCTTCCAAGGGCCAATATGCTTTTTGCCTTGGTCACCACTCCTGATTGCCTCCCTCCTCCTTCCTGTCTCCTTCACTCGCCACTAAACTTGTCATCTCACGGCTGCAATGTCCGCAGTCCCTGTTCTGAGCTCCTGTTCTCCCATCTAACAACCACTGAGGTCTTCACAAAGATGGGGTTCCCAGGCGGCCCTGGGGGGTTCCTGAGCAGTGGAATTGGGGTTCTGTTTTTACACGTGTGCCTTCTTGCAACCTGGTGCATGAGTAAAGAAATTGGGCATATAGCGTTAGGATTAAGACAGGGCCTAAAACTCATCTGCACTTGTACCCAAATAAGGGGTGCATCTCCCTCCGGGGAGTTGGAAAACGGGATTTGGTTAAAAGAATAAAGCCCAGAAAAGCTGGGATGCAAAGCAGAAAGGAAGCCTCAAGACCTCTGAGGTTCCCAGGAGCAGGCTAGGCTGGCTGGGTTTGTTTTCTCTGTGTGTGACCATCCCAGGTGGAAAGCCCAGCATAGGACAATGAGGACAGCACTTCCATATATGGACCACAGGGCTCACAGGGCCTCAGGGAAGCCCCATCCTCCATAAAGTAAATGGCACAGCTGGACCCTGACTCCACATTTTTACTACACAGATGGGATCTGGGCTGCCCAGGGCATCCCTTGCCTCTCAGAGAGATCACTGCAGGATCCCTGGGTATCAAGTAAGGATGCTCCCTCTCCGTCTGGGCCTTGAGAATGGTCTCATTGTGACCTTTCTCCCTGCTTCCTATGAAGCCCAGGCCCGGATTACAAGTCCCTAAGTACTTACAGCCATGAGCCTCACACCTGCTGCCTGTACACCAGGGCTCCTTTGAGGCTCAGAAACTATGGACTGATGAATGAGTGGATGGTTCTACAGAGGACTAAGACACAACCCAAAAGCCAGGTTACATTACCTTCTAGGGGCGGTCCAGCTGGCCCTGTGGGTAAAGGCTCTTGCCACCAAGCCTGGTGACATGAGGTGTGTGGAAACTCAGAGTTAGGGAAAGCACTGGCTGCATGGTTACCTCCACGCTCACTGAAGCAGACTATCTCCTACTGGCGTCACCCTGAGACAGGAATGGCTTCTCTCATGGCTCTGGAGGCCCAAGTCCAAACAAAGCAGGAGTGTTGGCTGGACTCTGCCCTAGGCCCATCGGGAGAGGTCATTCACAGCTTCCTTCAGCTCCTGGTGACTCTGTGAGGTCCTTGTCTGTAGCTCTGTCATAGCTCTGTCACTCAGATCTCCCTACCCATCCTCTTGTGCGACTGTCTACCTGCCTGGGTCAGCATCACCCAAGAAGACACTTATTCTGGACAGAGGGACACCTGGATAATCCAAGATGCTCTGGTCTTATCTCACATTTCAGGAGAGTGTTTCCCCAAGGCAGGTCACTGGCCAAGTCCTGGGAATTAGGCTTGGATAGTCACAGGTGCTGCGACTTTTAAAGGCCTGGCTAAGAATTTTCAACCTTGTCACTGGGTAACAGCATACCCAAACAGCCAGCTTGGTGGTCACCTTCAGTTCATACCCAATAAATTATAGCAGATGGTTAACACCTTAGTATAAAGGAGGCCTTGCGTAGTATGACTCTGCTGAGCTCTAGCAGTTTGGGTGGGGCTGGGATGTTTGGAGTCAGGTGGGTGAGATGTTCTTTGGCATGTGTGTTCATAGGATGGGTACCACCATGAATCTGGAACCAGCCTCTAGGTTCCTCTATTCCTTTAGCCCCCACTCAGCATGGATCTCTTGGAACCCCGGGCTCCTAGGCAAATGCCTGCAAAGTTCCTACAGTGTCTGCACACTCCCTCCTCAGCTCCCAGCATTAGGCGTGCATCTCTCCTGACCCCAACCCAACTCATCTGCCCTCTGTCCACAGGTTTGCCGGGCACCGCTCCAGACCTGGAAAAGAGGAAACAGATTTTTGGGCAAAACTTCATACCTCCAAAGAAACCAAAAACCTTCCTGCAGCTGGTGTGGGAAGCACTGCAGGACGTGACGCTCATCATCCTGGAGATCGCGGCCATCATCTCCCTGGGACTGTCCTTCTACCACCCACCCGGAGAAAGCAATGAAGGTAGGGTGCCCGACAGCACACAGCACATAGAAGGGTACATGTGTGTGCAGCGCCCACAGCACTACACAGAGGGAGCGAGCTTGCTGGGGCCCAAGACACAGAGACCAATACATGCCCAAGACCCCAGTCAACCCATAAGTGCAAGGCTAGGCCAACAGTAGTAATAGCTAAGGTAAGCACTTATTAGGCACTTCCAGTATGCCCAGCTCTGGACTTATACCTACTTTAAAGATGAGAAAATGGGTATAGTGAGGCAGTTAAGCTGCTCTGGGCACCCAGTACCTAAGTTCATTCTTCTTTTATTCTCACAAAATATCACAGATTACATGATTTGTAAAGAGGCGTGTCTACTGTTCTGGAGACTCTCAAGCCCGGCAACAAGTTTGGGGCTTGAGTTGCACTATGGTGTGATGGGGGCGTTACATAGTAAAGCTAGGCATTTATGCTGGCTCAGCTCTTTCCTTGTCCCAGGTTGGGCCCACCCTGTGACTTCATCTAATCTATGTTGCCTCCCCAAGGCCCCATCCCCAAAGACCTATATTGGAACCTGTGGGTTAAATGTCCATCATGGGACCACAGTGTCCACCCAGGAGAGAAGCCTCAGGCTTGGCTGTGGAGCACGTTACAGCATGCTTCCAGGCTCTTTCCGAGGGCATTTCTTTCTGTCACCTGACCATGGGAGTAGGAGTCAGTTCTCTTTTTCCACCGTGTGGGTTCTTAGGACTGAATTCAGGTCATCAGCTTTAACCATGGAGCCATCTATCAGGCCCAATCTTCTTCTTCTTTTTTTTTTTTTCACATGATATCTTTCCATAGAGGATAGGAGGGAAGGCAAGTAAAAATGTCAGGCAGAAACAGTGGAAGCAAATAAACCAGTTATCATTGCGACTATGACTCAGATTTAAGCGTGACTTGAGCTTCCTAGCAGCCAGGGCACAAAGGGACGATGGATGATTTTCAGAGGCCAAGTTATCAACAAGAAGGAAGGTGAAATTTTCTGACAATAGACACTAGGATGGACATTTCCATAGGGTAGTAAGGGGGATGTACTGTGGACAGCCTTTCTTATGGTTTCAGCAGGCGTTAAGACTGATATATGCCCTACAGTTTCCATAGCTACCCCAAGTTGGGAGCTGTTGTGGCAAAAGCCCATTGCCTCCTCACTTAGTCCACACAGTAACTCTGTAGACAGGTGTGTGTGTGTGAGTGTGTGTGTGTGTGTATGTGTGTGTGTGTGTGTGTGTTTATTTGATTTTTGAGACTGTAATTTAATTATATTTCTCCTTTCTTTTTCTTCCCTCCAAATCCTTTCACACACCCCTCCCAGCTTCCCTTCAAATTCATGGTCTCTCTTTTCATCAACTGTTACTGCATGCATATATGTATGTATACATGCATATATATTTCTAAATATAACCTATTGAGCCCATATAATGTTAATTGTATGCATATTTTCAGGACTGACTATTTGGCACTGGAAAACCAATTGGGGTGCTCTCCTCTGGTGAGGCCCTCCTCTCCTGCTCCCGGTTGTACTCAGTTGTCCATAGTGCTTTGTGTAAGGTTGAGGGGTCTCATCGGCTTTTCCTCTTGGCAGTTTAGCATGTTCACTGGTGTCACCCTTGTTCAGCTCACCTTTGGGTGGTCACGTTAATGAGACATTATGAGTCTCCCTCATAAAGCTGCACTACAGTGATGCTACACACCGTAGTGATGCTACACAAACCCATAGCAAAATTCCTGATCCTCTGGATCTTACAGTCTTTCTGCCACTTCTTCCTAAATGTTCCCTGACCCTCAGGTGTGAGGATATTTTGTCAATAATCCATTGGGACTGGGCTCCACTACTCTGCAATTTGATTGGCTGTGGTTTTCTGTAATGGTCTCCATCTGTTGCAAAGGGAAGTCATCATTGACAAGGAGTAAATGCTCCATTTATCAGGATAGACCTAGGAGAAGTTAGATGCTATTCATATGGTCCCCCGAGCCATGGAGGATGTGCCCAGGTCACCCACCAAGGGGCTGAAACTCTGTGACTCTGACAAAAAAAAAAAAAACCAGCTCCACAGGCAGGGCTGGGGCTGAGTCACCATATCATTGGCCTCCTATGGCCCTACTGAATAGGGTAAGATGAGAGCAGCTGGCAGAAGCCAAGGTAGAACATGACAGAGATCCTGAGGTATACCAAGAGAGAACCCATGGCTCCAGGCAGATGGCTGCTGCCATGAACATCTATGGTATACATAAACCCAAGACCCAGTGATCACGGCTTTGTGGCTGGAGTGTGGCCCCAGTTGGCCTGGCTCTGCCCCTGCCTCATCTCACTTCTGCTCCAGTCACACTTTGGGTAGAAGGTCTGAGCTTCTATGTTGGAATATTGGTATTTTTCTTTTTCTCACTGCCCCGTAGGACTGGCCAACCTTGAGAGTCATAGGCCCATACTGGGGACTCTCTCGTGCCAAGAATGGGGTACAGGGTTCCTTTGGGTCAAGTGGCAGCCTGTTGTCTTGAGTCCCATTGTCCTTGCTGTGGCTTGAGTTGGGGAGAACCTGCTATGTGCTAGGTGTGCCCAGGAGTTGCCATTTTCCTGCCCCTAGGCCTCAGCAATGCCCCTCCACCACTTCCATGGTATTGCGTACAGGCAGGCATAGCGTAATCTCAACACTGAGAAGTGGAGGCAGAGGGGTCAGGATCCCAAGATCATCTCAACTACATAGGCAATTTGAGGCCAGGCTGGGCTACATGAAATCCTGTCTCATGAGAAAACTGAAGCTCGGAGAAAGAGTCATTCATTTGAGTTCTAACATCTGGGACAGAGGTGGGGGCAGTCTGATGGTGGCTTTGAAGCCAGGCTGCCTGGGGTGGCACTCTCACTTTCTACTTGCCCTTCCTAGTTAGTAGACCTCTCTGAGAATCCTTAACATCCCCATCTGTGGAAGACATAGAGCAAACACCCTATAAGGTGACTAGGAGAAGCCCTGTGCCTGGAGCATGGCACACAGAGGCACCTGACCAAATGTGTCACTGTCACCTGATTGCGTGATTACTTAACATAGCTAAGCTATGTACCAGCAGCTCTTGTCAGGTGGCCTGGGAACCCACTGCTTCCTTGTCTCTCTACAGGGTGTGCCACAGCCCAGGGTGGGGCAGAGGATGAAGGTGAGGCAGAAGCAGGCTGGATTGAGGGGGCTGCAATCCTGCTGTCAGTCATCTGTGTGGTCCTGGTCACAGCCTTCAATGACTGGAGTAAAGAGAAACAGTTCCGGGGCCTGCAGAGCCGCATTGAGCAGGAGCAGAAGTTCACCGTAGTCCGGGCCGGCCAGGTGGTCCAGATCCCTGTGGCTGAGATCGTGGTCGGGGACATCGCCCAGATCAAATATGGCAAGTGTCCTGTCCATCGTTCTTGAGCTGGAGTCTGGGTAGAGGTGGGACAGGACAGGCAGATACAGAGAGCCTAACCCAGGGAATGGGGCAGGGGAACCTCAAAGCTGATTTTCCTGTAGTAGGCTCATAGTCTGAAAACAACCTCAGAAGGCTTCCCCAGCACAGCGTCACTAATACTCAGGGTGGGTTTATGAGACACAATCCATTTCTCATCCATGAACTGACTTCAGAGAGATGTGTCCAGGCTGATGGAAGTTAGCAGGAGTACAAGTAAGTGGGTGAGGATGCCAGGCCAGTCAATTTCTATTTCAATTGCTATTGAGAAAGCAGGTAGGTTGGCTCCAAAGGGGGGTGGGGGGTTGGATAAGGTATGTCCTGGGTCAGTAGACACAGAATGGGAAGATTGGAGTGGGCCTCCTCACTCAGTCCTAGAGGCTCACTTGGTTGGTGTGTCCTCAGCCTACCCAAAATATCCTTCTCTGTCATTAAAGACCTTCTCCAAGCCATAAAAAGACTAAAAAAAAACCAAAAAAAAACCAAAAAAAAAAAAAAAAAAAAAAAAAAACCTGCAGAGCATGCTGGGCCCAGAGACACATGCAGGTCAAAGGTATACAATATGAAGGACATACCGGCATGGGGTAGGGTGGCTCTGTGTCAGGCCCCAGGATTGTCACTTTAGCTGCCCACTGATCTGCAGGCACCGTCTTGGTTCTGCACGCTGGGGCCTACTAGGTACAGCCCACATGGATGCCCCAGCTTCTCTGGCCACCTGACTCTGCTTGACTTCCTCCAACCAGGTGACCTCCTTCCTGCCGACGGCCTCTTCATCCAGGGCAATGACCTCAAGATCGATGAAAGCTCGCTCACAGGGGAGTCTGACCAGGTGCGCAAGTCTGTGGATAAGGACCCCATGCTTCTGTCAGGTAAGCTGAAGCCTACAGTGCCCCTGAGGCCATTTCCCACTGGCCATGGGGAGGCTGGTGTGGTTCCTGGCTCGGGGGTCACTGACAGCCCCCCTGTGAGTGCTCCACCCTTTTCCAAGCAAGCTCATATTACACCTGCCATGCATGAACCATGGCCATGCCTGGCACTACCTCAACAAACATCATAGGGTGTCCTACCCCTGCAACATAGCTTCTACTGACTTGGTTTCCAACAAAGCAATAGTATTTCTGGACACCCATGCTGCACCAGGCTCTTTGATGGGGAGGCTGTGAAAGGGAGCCAGCCTTGCCACTCCTGGGGACGAGCTGACAGAGCAGGAAGGAAAGCAAGTGCAAAGGGCAAGAGGCAGGACCACTCTGGAGCCAGGGATAGAAGGAGGTAGATGTATGGATCCTGGTAGCCAGGAATCTGGACCTTATTCTGAGTAGGATGGGATTCCTCAGATGGTGTCTCCTAATGACTGGCATTTTTTTTTTTTTTTAAGTTTTTCTGTCTGCCATGGGGACAAGATATGGGCTAGAAAGGCTGTGGGGGAAACCAGCTCTGTGAAACCCTTCCTTACAGAGGCCATGGATGGGTACTGCTTCCTAGCTTCCTTCCCATGGTTTGCTTAACCTGTTTTCCTATAGAACTCTGGACCACCTGCCCAGGGATGATACCACCTACAACAGGCTGGGCCCTCCCGCATCAATCACTAATTAAGAAATGCCCTCCAAGCTTGCCTACAGCCCAAGCTCATGATGTCATTTTCTTAACCGGGATTCCTTCCTCTCAGCTGACTCCAGACTGTGTCAAGTTGACATAAAACTAGCCAGTACACCCCTACATCTACTGTATTCCAGTGGCTAATGGGACAGACAGGTCTGTGTTGGTGAGGGTGGCAGTCCAGGAATGAACACACAAGCAAATAGCAAGGTGATCTCCAGGACAGTACATCAAAGACACAAGACTGCAGTGAGAAGTGGCCCTGAGGCCGGGAAAACTCTCAGCAAGTCAGGGACCACCTGACTTACGAGGTTACATTAGATCAGTGGTTCTCAACCTTCCTAATGCTGTGGCCCTTTATTACAGTTCCTCATGTTGCGATGATCCCCAGCCATAAAATTATTTTCACTGCAACTTTATAACTGTAATTTTGCCATTGTTATGAATCACAATGTAAATATTTTGGAGATAGAAGTTTGCCAAGGAGGTCATGACCCGCAAATTGAGAGCTGCTGCTTTAGAGCTAAAATCAGAACACTGAGAACTGCATTCTGGGCAGAGAAATAGCAAGTGCAAAGGCCCTGACGTCTTCATGAGGGGTCGTGGAGGGTCTCGAATGCCCTCTGAGAGCACAGGGCCATGTGATAGGTCAGAAGGTAGTCCCAGTCCCATTGGCCCTGGTTCTGGCCTCTGAGCTGCAGGAGTTGACAGGTGGGCAACCAACTTTGAGGGAAAGAGTGCAATGGTTTCAATGGGAGGCCAGGGCCTGCGTAGATGGCAATAAGTCTCCAGACAGCATGGAGAAAGATGCTGGCAGAAGCCTGGTGGAGATGGCATCCAGAGTCACTAGCTAACAGTGTCACAAGCCAACCAAGGAGGACTCCAGGGCGCAGAGAGATCCCAGAAAGACAGAGTTGCTTGGGAATCTGGCCATCACCGGTTTAGGAAGACTCACAGGGTCTTGGGTCCCTCACAAAGGACGCCCAGGAGAAGACAGGATGTTGTTCCAAGGAGGAGGCAGGAAGGGAGCCACGCGGAGGAGTCTGGGGAGCACAGATAGGGCTTTTGTGGTTCCTGTTCCTTCCTTCTCTTAAGGAGAAAGGTAGAGCTGGGGACATCTCAGGGGCTAGAAGTGCTAGAACCAGAAGAAGATGAAGTCCTGGGTCCTAGGAGATGAGATAGGAAGTATACCCCAGATGAGCTAAGATGGAGCTGGGGACAGAGAGGACACTCTAGGTCTCGTCATGATTCAAATGGGTCCTTGAAGCATAGGCTGGTGGTCAGGTCTGGAGCAGGTGGCATGTGAGGACCAAGACAAGGCAGGGAGATCTATAAAAGCCACCACAGGTTCGCAAGGCTATGTGGAGTCAGAGAAGTGGATTTGCTTTACCCTCTAGATATCAAGGTCCAAGGGAAATCCTTAAGGGCAAGATATAGAAAGATGGCTGGATCAAAGATTCCCATAGGTTGTAATGACCTTGGCTCAGGGGGTGGGGGTTGGGGTTGGGGGGCAGGGGGAGGGGCAGGGACTGGTGAGAAGCGATGAAAACCATTCTTCTCGGCTTGAAAGGGCCTGCTCATAGGGAGGGTAGAAAAAGGAGAGCTGGAGTTGAGAACCACAAAGACAGCTAGGTGGATGAGGAAGAAGCCAGCCGCACACAGACACCCAGCTGGGTGGCCAGAGGCACGATGGCAGAGCATAAAACAGAACAGACACAAAGAGAATAGGCAGATAGTGCGTCCCCATGCTGGCTGCATGAGCAGAGCCTGGACCGACCAGAGTGACCTGCTGGGAGGGCATTACATCTGATGTCCTCTCAACTCTGACCTGTTTCACCCACCACCCACTGGACCTCACTACAGACCCATAGGATTTGTTTCCTCCAGCCATTGGGGACAGATAGACCCTCCTCCCAATACCCATCTTTCCTCCTCTTTGCCTATTTAGCTGCTACCATCTATCTGCTCAGGACCCGCCTCACTAGGAAGGTCCCCATGACCACTGGTGCCCTCCACAGCCACCCCTATTAGCACTCTGGATACTGCTTTGCAACGTTGGTGAGGTCTACACTGTACAAACCATCAAAAGTCAAGAGCAGAACTGACGTTCCCACCAGACCTAATCTAACTGGTCTCTCACTGAGGGGCCCTGGCCACAGCAGACAGACTTCTGAACCAATTCTCCAGCAAATCATGTCCAGGGTAGAGGGAGCTCTGAGCCTGAGGCCGCTGCCATCGGGAGACTGTGCCCAGCTGTAGCCCTGAGCCCTGCAGAGGGAGAAGGGAGAGATGGTGCAGAAGGTAGAAAGAGCAGGCAACGCAGATGAGTGGAACCTGAGCTCTGGAATGCAACTGCTGTGTGGCCTCAGTTTACCTATAAGTCCCATAGCATGTTAGGGGTGTCTCAAAGGGGGAGCACTGGCACAGGGTCAATAGAACACACCGAGGGCTCCTATGGATGTCCTTCCTTATGGCTGGTAGAGACAAGGCTGTGTTCTAATACTCTTTGACTGGGGACCCCAGACAATCTCTTTAATCTTCCCTCAGCCTCTATTTGCTCGTGTATAAACTGGGTTGGTTGTCCCAGCTCATAGGAGTATGTAGAAGCAAGGAACTTTCCTTCATCTCTGTGTCCTGCCCCGCCCCTTCCACCTCTCAGAGCTGCCCCTTTCCCACCCAGCTCTTCTGGGTGGAGCTTCTGGGGTTGCTGCCATGATTAGATGCCTTGAATTCTCTACCCCTGTCAGGAGGCCTTGCCAGCCTTCCTGTCTGCTGACCTTTAGGGATATATAGGCACTAGCTTGGGGGTATCTATGGACCTTCCCCAAGCCCCATTTTTAAAACCCCCTGCTGGCACATGACACATCTGACATCAAAGAAGGCAAAGAAAAGTCAAGTTCTAGTTGTTTGTCCTAGCCGTGCTCAGCTGTGGTCCTAGAAGGACCCTGAGCCTCTAGGAGCTTGTGTCCACATCTTCGGTGAGGAGTTCTTGTAGTCTTTAGTGGGGACCACAGTCCTGCACTTACTTTCCAGCACAGCAAAAATGAGGAGAGAGAGAGAAAATGAGTCCTGCCTTAGCATTCACCGAACCCCAAGTTCATCCCCAGAATCGAGGGGAAGAATCTAGAAAGAACTCATATTCAGGCCAGGTTGTGGACATCCACACACCTGACCCCAGGGTAGGCAGGTGGACAAACACCAATCCGTAATACATCAGAATGGGCAGAGAGAAGGGCTGAGAAATCCCAGAAGCCCAAGTCTGTGGCCCTAGGGGTCCCAAACACCAGGACAAGGCTGCAGTTGCTCTATTGTCACCTGGAGAGGCACCAGCCACAGCACTCACCCAGCAATCCTTGTGCAGCAGCTGGAAATCTGGAAGTTCAAACCAAACCGTATTTCAATGTTTACACATAGGTCAGAAATGCCGGCATTTCATAGGTACCTGAGAGGCGGGTGATTGGATAGACTCTGGAATATGAACACTAGCCTGGGTCAGTTTGCTTCACTTTAAGACCCTCTCAAACTTTCAATAAAAGGCTTCACCTCCCCCAGGGTGAGCAGTCAAGTGCCAGAGGTCAAAGGACAAGCAGCACAAGATGACTGGGATCTTATCCCGGGCTCTGATTGCATCACTGGGGCCTCAGGGAGCCAGCCCAGCCCTTGGGACAGTGGTTCTTAACCCTTAGGTCTCTACCCCTTGGGAATCAAATGACCAGCTCATGGGTGTTGCATATCAGATATCTACATTACGATGCATGCTACATTACGTAGCAAAATTACAGTTATGGAGTAGCACGGAAAGAGTTTTCTGCTTGGGAGGCACTGCAACAGGAGGAGCTGTATTAAAGGGTCACACTTTGGAAGCGCCAGGAAGGTTGAGAACCGCTGCCTGGGGAGGAATCTGCACACATTGTCAGAGTGCCCTTTGGAGGACAGGAGCTGTGTCTGCCCCTCCCCCCACCCCACCCCACCCCTGCTTCTATCCCTTGGTAGGCCCGAGGAGCCCCTGGTGGGGGGGGGGGGAATTCCCAGATCTGGTGAACTCCTTGTCTTCCACGCCCCCACCCCACCCCCTGTTCTCTGTCCCCTATCTACTAGTTGCACAGGTTACAGGAGCTGCCAGCCCCCGGGTGGTGATGGGAGTGATTAGATTAGCAGGTGATTTGAGGCCTGCTTATCTTGGGTGGAAATTGGCCCCCACACCTTTTTCCATCCCTTCTCTGCTAGGCAGGTGGAAAACAGCCTTCCTGTGGCCTCCGGACCCAAGGACCAGCACAGCCATCTCCTGACTAGCCTCCTCTCGCTTGGATTTTAGGGCTAGCTATTGGGGCCTTTCCCTTGGGGAGAAGTGGGCTGTGGCTAAGATCTTAGGCTGTGTGGGGCCTGGGGCAGGCCTACCTCACCCTTCCAGCCTGCGTTCCCCCCCCCCAACCCCAACCCCGATGTGAGAGCTAAGATTACTGCTTGTAGGGTGGGGGTCAACACGGTGCCAGCACACAGTTGAAGTTCCAGATATTTCCTTTGTGCACACAGTAGGTGTTCCTAAGCTTTCCTGGGCCTTCAGTTTCCTCATCTGTCTCATGAGATAGCACACGAGCTGAGTCGATACCCAGAGCCCTGGGAGTGGTGGGTCTGCTTAACACTGATAGACAATCACACAGACCAGGCATGGCTACCGATGCGCCAGAGCTAGCTGAGGATCAGAGGACAGAGGCCACCCTGCATTTCCCTGTGGATAGACTGGTTGGTGAACATGGCTGCTATCTGCTTCCCAGGCAGTTAGATCCAGTGGTGTTTAGCATCTTCCTGTAGCAGAGACACACTCCACCTCCAGAGACTTCCCATGCTCCCCTCAGCCAAAGCTCAGCCTGGCCTCATGAAACTCCAGCTTCCCAGGTACCCTCCCCTGGCAGACCCTGGTAGACCCTGGCAACCCCACTCTACTTCCTATCTCTTGATTTGGAAGCTTGTGCAACTTATGGCTTAGGATTCCAGTTAGCTTAGTGTCCCCAGGGTTCATCATGTCTCTGGGGGTGAGGGCACTGCCATCTCCTGAAGGTTGACAGTCTAGTGTGCAAGAGAGGTAGAGAGAACACCTTTTCCTGCCTTTGTTTTGTTTCATTGTTTCTTAAAACAGGGTTTCATGTAGCCCAGGCTGTCCTCAAACTTGCTATATAGCTAAGGCTGACCTTAACTGAGGATGACCTTGAACTCTGATCCTCCCACCTCTCCTGCCTCCCAAGTACAGGGATGGCAAACATGTCATCTTTCTCCCTCTCCCACAAGTTCTCCATGGTGTCTAAGACACCCACTCTCTGAGCCTGCACATAGAGGCCTACCTTCCAAAAAACAAGACTTGCCTATTCAGAAGCCCCAAAGATGCCGGCTGGAGACACAGATCAGCAGTTAATAGTACTTGCTGCTCTTGCAAAGGACCCAAGTTCAATGCCCAGCATCCACAAGGTGGCTCAGAACCTTCTGGAACTCCAGTTCTGGGGGACCCAGTGCCCTCTTCTGACCTTGTTTGGTACTGCAATCATGTGATACAGAGAGACATATGGGCAAAACATGTATAAACATAAAAAGTCTTTGAAAAATAATGATGTATAAATGTAGAAACACTTCACTCAATAGCGCCTCTCAAGACCCATAAGAATTCTAGGGATTTCTGGAACTCATATTGAGAAACTTAAGATTCTAAAAAAGTATCTGAATGTAATACAGGCCTACAATCACAAACAATCACAGCTACTCCGGTGACTGAGGCAGGGGGATCACAGTTCAAGACCTGCGTCGGCTCAAATGAGTTCAAGACCAGCTTAGGCAATTTAATGAGACAGTGTCTGAAAATTCAAAAATGCCCAAAGGCTAAGATGTAACTGGCAGAGTACTTGCCTAGCATGTAGTGGTTCCATCCCTAGCACCATATAAACTAGGCATGGTGGAGTATGTCTGCAAACCAGCACTGGGAAGACAGAGGCTTGGGGATCCGTAGTTTAAGGTCAACCCCAACAGCACAGCAAGTTCAAGGCCAGGCTGGGATACATAAAAACCTGTCTCAAAACTGCCTGGGGAGAATACTCTAAAATAGAGCATTAACCTCAATTGTGCAAGGCCTGGATTTAATCCCTAGTACCTCAAATAATAACCATGACAATAATAATAGCAGTAGTAGTAACTTTCTAGGGAGAAGGCCTGAAATTTTCTTTTGTAGCATAGATGCCCCGGGGACTCTGATGTCACTGTATACCCACCTCCTCAGCATGAAACTTGAAAGGCCATAAAACACAATGCACAGGATGACTTACAGAAAACAGTTATACTGAAGTAAAGTAGTTCTAAAGTGTGTCGCACAGTAAGGTCTGTGTTTCTAGATTAGCGTAAAAAACAGGATCCAGCAGGAAGATAATTTACTGGTAAACTGTCAGAGGGATGATACTCAACATCTGCCACAGCTGCAAATCATATGAAAATAACCTGGAGTCTTTATAAGGTATCTACAACTGTGTGTTATGTTATTGATGCTGGGCTCTATTTTTTTTTATGTATACTAATAATGGGGGGTGAGGGTAAACACTGAATTTCACTTTGAGATTTGTGAAAACATATATATATGATTTGAGGTTCATCTCTGTTCACAGATCCCTGAATTCTCCATTAGGGGGAAGGTGGGCCAGTTCTCAGTAGTACTCTCTAAGCTTTAGTTCCCATTTCTTCCTGTCTGCAGAATGAATAAGGTCTGATTCTAAATACTATCTATAAGAATTGTTCTCTGGTTGGCCTATAATGGTGGAAGAAGAAGTGGGAGAAAAAGACAAGCAAGGAGTAAGTGTCCAGGCTAGAATAGGAGGTTCTGAGCACGGATCTTCTGTGGAACAGAAAACTGAGAAGCAACAGCAATCTTGTAATACTGTCACAAGCCCATCTCAGCCTCCCCTGAAGTAGTATCATCTACAAAGTCCACACCATGCCCATGATGTGGCCCCTACCTGAAGGTACCACCCCATGATCTCAGTGGGAAAATTGCTAGAAGCTGATGGACACCTGTTACTTCTGTTCGTTTGTGGAGGAGTCTTGGGCAATGTGATACTAATAGGGCTTATACCTTCCTTCCCCAGGGACCCATGTGATGGAGGGCTCAGGACGAATGGTGGTGACTGCTGTGGGTGTGAACTCTCAGACTGGCATCATATTTACCCTGCTGGGAGCTGGTGGTGAAGAGGAAGAAAAGAAAGACAAAAAAGGTAAGCCTCCCATAAGCACACACTCCAAAAACCAGGCAAGGAGCTTTTAAGGCCACATTTTCCATTTATCTGTTCACTCCACATCACAGAATGCCTACTATGCCATCCCCTGTGCCAACAGCTACCTCCTTTGTCCTCGGGGCCTGCTGGAGTTGGGTGGGTCCTGTATGTTGCATCATCCCTAGTCTCTGTCTTGTCTAGTCATGTCACAGAGATCCCTCCTTTCCCTCAAGGCCAGGCTCAGGATGCTGGGCATGTCATTCAATTGCCAAGCTCCAGCAGTAGAAACAACCAGCAAGAGCTGGCTCCTCCTCACCTTAGTATTGAGTATAAATCCTCACCCAGAGATGTTCCTTCTGACATTGTCAATTCTACCAGCAAGGATGCCATTCCATCCAGCATAGACGAGTGCCGGGCATGGGCAGAGAAGACTGTTATGGAGGTGGGGAATTGGTCCCACGCTTACTGCTCTGATTCCCTGGGGGCTGACACATTGCCCATGTCCAGATCCCCCTTCCCCTTTCAAAGTAAGAGTACATCTCACCTGGTGTCCCTCAGTGCAATGAGTAGCAGTCTACGATACAAATATCTTTCAGAACAGAAGAGAGATGCTCACACAACACCCTGAGCCCAAAGCCCAAAACAGCCACCTCCTTACCTGGAATCCACACTCAGTCTCAAGCAAAGTCCCCCTTCAGACTCTCAGTCTTTTGTCATCTTTCCTAAGCTCTAGGGCAGCTCCCACAACTGAACTTTGGAAATTTGGGGAAGGTTAATAAGAGAGAAGATGGCCCTCCCCAAATTCAGACACATATGCTACCTGTGGCCAGAGGGTACCAGAATACAAAACCTGCATCAGGAATGAAGGCAGCTGGTACCTGAGGGAAGAACTCCTTTTCAATGTATCCCTGCTAGGGTCACAGCTATCCCTTCAACATCCTGCATGAATAGTGAAGATGAGCTGTTAGCTGGGAAATCAAGAAGCTGGAGAGAACAAAGTAGGACTGAGTTCAAACTGGCACACGGTGCTGGCTCGGAGTCCCAGCAGGTATTGGGACAGGATCTCATGTATGAGTGGGGTCCTGTAATCTGGGTCAATAGAGTGTATGCAGTGAGGCAGATCTAAGAAGCTGGTGGATTACAGTAGTTTGTACCCATGTTCCAATCTCTGCGGGGCTGGGCTGAGGGACAGATACCCAGAAGCTCATGAAGGCCAGTCCTACATCTGACAATGCCATGAGGAAGACAGGCCTCAGTGACCCCTTGGGTATCATCTGAGGTCCTTTGCTGAATCTGAACCAGCATACAGAGAGGCACAAGATTCACTTCTGATTAGGGAGTGGAGTATGAGGGCTTGTGGCAGAAGCACCAGAACCGGAACATTTGGTCTTCCCGTCCCATCATGTCAGCCTGAGACACAGCTCAGAGTCCAGGATGATCTCGTGTGCAGGAGTGTGTGTGTGTGTGTGTGTGTGTGTGTGTGTGTGTGTGTGTGTGTGTGTGTGGTCTGGCATGGTGTATACATGAGGCTGTATGTGATTCTCCTTCATTAACATGTCTCAAAAATCATCACACAGGTGTGAAGAAGGGGGATGGCCTTCAGCTACCAGGTACAGTAAGACAACCCTCAGGGAAGATGGGCTTTTAGAAATAGCTGCAGCTCTGGGCCCTTAGGCCTTGTCCCCAGGTCAGGAGCACACAGTTGGAGGAGACCTCATCCCTACTGGAGATTATCCCCTCTAGACATTCCTCTGTGATCTCCTATATTCCAGCCCAGAAGGACAAGGAAAAAAAAAAAAAAAAAAAACTCACTCTGCCCTCTTGTCCTTATGTCCCAGGCCAAATGGCACCTCCTTTGAAGCCTCACACTCTAGCATGCAGTACCTCTCTTATCATAGCACTCCTGCCCCCCACAACCAATTAGTACCCCTACTGAGCTGCCTCAGCCCCTGTCTCCAAGCACACAGTGTGTCCACCTCACTCATTAGTGCCCCTTCCTCTTGCTTCCTATATAACTATATCCCCCCCCCCACCAAGAAAGAACTCCATAGGGCCGAACTTGGTGGTACCATACAATTGTTAATTTCTAAGTTAAGATCTCCCTGATAGCTGGGCGTGGTGGTGCACACCTTTAATCCCAGCACTTGGGAGGCAGAGGCAGGTGGATCACTGAGTTTGAGGCCAGCCTGGTCTACAAAGTGAGTCCAGGACAGCCAAAGCTAACACAGAGAGACCCTGTCTCAAAAAAAACAAAAAACAAAAAATATCTCCCTGATAAAAAAGGAGACATCTAGAAGCCCCTTTCTGGTGAGATACCTCGCATGGGGGATACTACAGAGATCATCAGTGAGCTGATCAGGGAAGCAGAAGCTAGTGGTGAGCCGTGGCCTGATCCTATGTCACCACCACTGTAGTCACGGGGAAGGCCTCTTATAAGTTTCTAGGCTACACAGCATCACTGAGCATTTTTAATTGACTTCTGGTCATGGGTCCCTGGATTGGACTTTTCTTATTCCATGGGGTTCCTGCCTGACTAGCTGAGCCAACAAAGTCCAGAGGTCACCATAGAACTGCCATCCCAGCTGGATGTGTGGCACATGTCTTTAATTCCAGCACTCAGAAGGCAGAGGCAGGTGGATCTCTGTGAGTTCAAGGGCAGCCTGGCCTACAGAGCCAGCCCCAGGCCAGCCAGGGCTGCACAGTGAGACCCTGTCTCAAAAATAAATAATAAAGTGCCATCCACCTGACCATCTGACCACACTCCATGCTATCCTTCACAGGCCTTCTGTGCCTGAGTCCCCGTACCCACCCTCCCTGTGACATCCATAGGAGCATTTCACCCCACCCCCGATTTGAGTTCCTCACTTTCCAGCAGAGGTTTCTTTTTTTGTTTTGTTTGTTTGTTTTTAAGAATAGGCCGTGTGATTATCCCTCAGTGGGTTCATATCTCTGTCGTCGCCTTCTCCATTGTGACATTGCATTTTCCATCCCTCCCACCCCCACAGCGGCCGACGGCGCAGCACCTGCAAACGCTGCAGGTAGCGCAAATGCCAGCCTAGTCAATGGTACGTCTCCACGGCGAGCTCTCGGGCTGGGTTGCTGGGTGTCTTCTTCTCTTACCCCCTACTTGAGGCTTTACCTATCCTGGGTCCCACAGACCTCTGACATGCATGGCCAACCCAGAACACTCTCCCCAATTTGGGACAGGCACCTAAAAGCAGAACCATGACACAAGAAGTCAGCTCCACGTGACTTGGCTTTAGATCTAGCCCTATGCAAAGCAGCATGCCACCTGGTGTGGCTCACCCGTAAGCACAACTCTGGCTCTGGTTTTTAGGAAGGTAACCTGGGGTCAGGAACTAAACAGAAGCCAGCATCTGAGTCCCTAGCAAAAGCTCCAAGCCTCCTCTAAAACTCCTCAAAGGTGGAGACTCAGGCTGGAGTCTAGCCCCTTAACCCCACCTAGCATGGCTGAGCCACAGGTAGACATGTCTTCTTCTATCTCTTTCTCTTCTCTCTTGCCAAGCCAGCAGGTGTTGAGGCTTGTGGGACTTGGACCTAGTCTGTCTTTCTAGTGTGAACTGGTGTGTCTCGCTGGTGCCTGGGCTGGAGTGTCTATGGATCTCTATATTCTTGCTTCTCCATGGGTGGCTGGCGGGTGTGGCTGCCTATGTTCCTGGATCTTCATCATCTTCTCCTCACACACAAACATAGAGGATTGTAACCACTTATGCTAGGGGTCTCTGCTGTCTACAATCTTCAGATAACCTCCTTTTCCCAATTAGGTCCTATGGTAGCCACCAAGGCTGCACCTGGATGCTTGGGGCATTAGGGTTTGACTGTAAAAAATGGGACAGAAACATCACTGAGTGCGGAACATATTTCTTATCTATTAACTTCCCAGCCCTCTTGCAGAATGTGGAGACCCTGTCCCACCCCATCTTCTCACCCTACACCTGACACCTCTAGCCAACCTACCTGCCTTCAAAGCAACCAACACACCCACCCAGGAGATGTCAGGGGCTTCACAAGGCACCTCTACAAGCAGTTGCTAATTCTAGTGTGGGTCTATTTCAAGCCCAGGAGGAGGAAGGAAGGCAGCTGGGGCTGTGGGTGGTGTCAAACAACAGGGAGGGGTAGCTTAGAGGTGACAGAAAGAGCCAGCATGGCCAAACCCACAGCTGAGGGAGAAGGAACCAGGAACCCACTTTGCCTAGGAGATCAGCACACAGGCATCATCCACCACAACAGCCAGTTCCACAAGAGAACGGGAGTTTCACTTACAGGCTGCAGCCAGAACTCACAGAGAGGAGGAGCTTTAGTTTCTGGACTGACACTGCTGTGAGCGTTTCAAGTTCTCCATCTCTTTCACCCTCGTAAAGGCCCTGCAACACAGGTGTCATTGTCCAAATATGAAGAGACTGACACTCAAGGAAATTAAGACCCTAGCCCAACCCCAGCATAGTAGCATACTCCTCTACTCCCAGCTCTCAGGAAGCAGAGGCAGGTGGATCACTGTGAGCCCCAAGACCAGCCTGATCTACAAAGTGAGTTACAGGACAGCCTGGGCTACATAGAAAGACCTCGTCTCAACAACAACAAAATAGCACTAGCTTCTAGCCCATGAGGATGCTCACAGCTGCCTGTAGCACCAGTAACAGAAGACCCAGCACCCTCTCCTGACCTCCACAGGCACCAGCCATACTTGCGTCCATAGTCATACATACAGGCAAAACACTCACACATCCCGGAGGCATCACCATCACTATTTTTATTTCATTATTTTCATTTACGCTCATGTGCATATCACTGTCCATCAAGACAGACAATGCGTCCCTGTGACTCCCTGGCCTCTTCTCAGTTCGCAGCAGGTGCTTTTCCTAAGTATCCCTTTGGTTGCTGTGGGCCCATTTCACAAAGAAGGGAAGAGAAGTGGGCTTCCTAAGGTCTCCTAGCCTGCCACCACCCAAGTTTGATTATCATTACCTGTCCAGGGATCTTCCCGGTTCCAGACGGCTCCATCTAAAATATATGCAGAGCAGAGCCTCTGAGATCCCACTCGCCTCCTATCCTCTTGCTCACCCTCAGGGCTTCCAGGTTCCACACGGTGACAGGACCGGCTGCCACAGTACAATGCAGGGCCTGGTGGGCACCAGTTTTCTAAGAGCCTCAGATAAGTCCTTTGCTTCTGACAAAACAAGGCCATCTGCAGCAAAGTGCTCCCAGAGACGGCTCCCTTTCTCCAGCGTGTGCACTGGTGATTATTTGTCTGGCCGTGTAATCGCTATGGCAATAAAAGAGAATTGCTGGGTTTAACGGGTACGCACAGCGGCTAGGACATCTGTTAATATAAGGCAAAACAAGCCCTTCCAGCATTCCAAGGGTGCCTCTGGGAGTGCAGTCCCTCGGCACCCCTTAGCCTCGTTAGTGAAATTATTATAAGAAACAGAATAATTGCTGCCCATTATTCTTTTCTTTTTAAGAAAGACTTTTCTCTCGTATTGTTTCTAATCCAAAAGAAAACATTTTACACTAGAAGATGGATCTTTATCCTCAAACCCCAGGTAGGACACTGGCCCTCGGCTGGGAGTTAATAGATGACAATTAGAGAGCCGGGTCTGTCTAAGTCACCCATCAGGTGTCCACAGTGATGGTAGCAGGCTAACCACAATGCCCCGGGGTTGTTCTGGAAGTGTCCTGTGAAGACAAGCTGCCTCTGGGCATCCGTCAGCCTCAGTTTTCTCATCTATAAAATGATGAAGCTCATGGTCCCTCCCACGTGACCTTGCGTGGCCTGACAAGACAAGAGAGGACACTTGCAGAACTATCCTCAGCCAGATGATGGCTGGACTCTGGAAGTGGTTGTTACAAATGGAAACCCCCAGGTGCTCCCAGGGTTTACATACATCAGCCCACAGTGGTGCCGAGGTGGGAACAGGCTAGGAGAGGCAGAGCCACACAGCTGCTTGGTGTCGAGACAAGGTTCTCAGGAACCCCCCCCCCCACAGTACCACCCCAAGCCCCGTGCCCTGGCCTCAGAGGAGTCTTGGCAGAAGGAACAGCAGAATGGAAACATTCACACCCCAAGGCAAGCTCTCTGCCGACGCAGCCCACCTCCCTCTCAGTCTCTCAGTTTCTCCTCTATAGAAGGGGTGGGGGGTGGGGTCCAACATGAGCATCTTTCTCAGAAGAAAACAGTGACAAGAACTAAATCAGTGATTCTCAACCTGTGGGTCACCACCCCCTTAGGGGGTCCCATATCAGATATTCTGCATATCAAATATTTACACTATGGTTCATAACAGTAGCAAAAGTGCAGTTATGAGGTAGCAACAAAAGAAAGGATTGCAGCATTAGAAATGTTGAGAACCACTGCACTAGATGAAAGTGTGGAGGCCATGTAAACCCAGAGCCTGGCAGAAGATGTCATGGGTAAACTGCCTTCACCCACCTCTCCTGAGGGATCAAAGCTATAGGAACAGTTTTAGTGGGTGGCACAAGCCTAGTGAGTCTCAGGCAAGAAACAGAAGCCTCCATGTCCACCCACAGTGGCCAGGTTGGGGCAGAGGTTCCTGGGGCGGCACTGACGTCCAGTAGCAAGCCCCACACCCAGCCCTTCCCCCACATCTGGCAGCATCAGGCCCTGGCATGGTCGGTAGCATCCAGTGTAGCCACTGGTTCTTATCCTGCCTGTGAATCTGGAGCTACTGCTTACGACCTCTTCTCCAGGGGCCAGGGGCTTCCTCCCAGGACCAGGGCATTCCCATAGACCTTCAGTGGCCATTGCTGTGGACCCCTTGCTCACTCTCTGCCCTGTACACTCTACAGGACTTTAGACAGGGGCGTCCTTAGTGTCTTAGCATCATAGCCTTCAGAGGGATAAAGAGAAAGAATCGTTTCCCCACCCAGCCCAAAACAAGGGACAAAGAGATATGTTGACCTTCGTTTCTCTCCATTCTAGAAATTTGATCATTGATCGCATTCTCTCTCTCTCTCTCTCTCTCTCTCTCTCTCTCTCTCTCTCTCTCTCTCTCTCTCGCTCTCGCTCTCGCTCTCTCTCGCTCTCTCACTCTAAAATAAAGATTATGTAGCTAAAGGGTGAACCAGGAGGATCATGAGCAAGACCTTGTCTCAAAAGTAAAACATAAAACATAGAGGGGCTGGGTAGAGTGCCTGCTTAGTATACACAAAGCCCTAGGTTCGAATCCTCATTACTGCAAAGAGATGGGAGGGAGGAAAGAAGGAACAGAGAGAGGGAGGAAGGAAAATTTTGAAAGTTTCTCTTTCAGCCATGAGCATCATGCCAGGTTCAGTTTGGGCATCTGGGAGCCTCCCTCTGCTTCCAACTCATTCTTTCCATCTATAAAACACTCGAGGCCGAGGTTATTCCAACAGAAACACCCTCCCCCATCCAGCCCCAAAGAGAATCCAGAGCCTTCTGGCCCCACGGCCCCCGTGGCTAACATGATGGCCGGGCTGGCCTTGATTCCAATTCTCCTCAACACCCCCGAGCAGCTTAGCCTTTCCTGTCTGTGACATGAGTGTCTGTGGCCTGTTGCGTCCTCGTGATGACCTGTGCTGCCTGTTGTTTGTTGAAATTCTCTGTTGTGTAGGTAAAATGCAGGATGGCAGTGCCGACAGCAGCCAGAGCAAAGGTAACTGCAGCCATGGGGCTCGAGTCACACAAAGATAGGGGCTCACTGGGGCCAGGGGCAGACACACCCACACCTACGGGGAGCCCTGGCATCTTTGGGGGCACAGTCGTGATTCTCATGATGATACTGGGTAAGATAAAGAGGTGTCATAGTGAAGTGAGGGGGTGCACCAGAGTGCCTACCCATCAGCTGGGTCTGGAAGTTGGCTCCACTATCACAAGTGGAAGGTTGGCTGGCCTCCACTCAAAAGAGCCACAGGTCCTTCTGTCCTTCCCACACTAGCAAGGACCCCCTTGACTGGAGATGAGGGCTTGATACTTGTGCCTGGGGCACCTTACTTTCTTTATAAGCCATGCTTTGTGTCCTTCCTATTGCTAGCTCCTAGCAACTCAACGGCTTGGCCTCAAGAACACCCAGGGGAGCCCTTCTCTTTCTATGTGACTGTAAGAGGGCCAAGGGCCCATTTAGTCCTATAAAATCCCAAACGTGTCTCTGGTCCCAGGATCCAGGTACCACTGGGCCCCAGAGACTGCAGCTGGAAGGGGCAGGTCCCATCGAGGCTTCTTTAGCAGCCGCGCAAGGTCCAGATGGGGCACTCAGTATTTCTACTGGGCAGGCAGGGTGGGTGCTAAGCATCCCCGGCCTATAGGCTGACCTGCATGTATGTGTCTGTGTGCACATGCATGCTCTGCCCCTACAGCCAAGCAGCAGGATGGGGCAGCCGCTATGGAGATGCAGCCCCTGAAGAGCGCAGAGGGTGGCGATGCGGATGACAAGAAGAAAGCCAACATGCACAAGAAAGAGAAGTCGGTGCTTCAGGGCAAGCTCACCAAGCTGGCTGTGCAGATCGGCAAGGCGGGTGAGTTCACAGCAGGGACCGCCCTGACTAGCCCTGCCCGACTCTGCCCTCTATCTCCTCACCTGTAAAAGAAGAATCTTGACTGCAATGGTCCTCGATGGTCCTCGAGGTCTGCCCTCCTCCAGATATACAAAGCCGGCCCTGCAGACAGACCTCCCCAGCCACAGCTTTGAGGATTTGGGCTGGTGGCTTCCCCAGCTCTGAGGACCTGCCTACTCCTCTGTGAAGGGGGACAATTCTTGTCACAGTATGGCTGATTGCTTAGGGAATTAAAGGTGACTGTGTAGATGGAGGGACCTAGCCTGTGGCTTATATAGTAGTGTGGGCCTAGAGTTTCAGACAACAAAGACGTTTTTATCCTGAGGACAGTGGGAAATATGGAAGATGTAACAGCAAGAAAGCCCCCATGGATTTGGACTAGGTAAAGACCACCCTAGCTATAGCGGAGAAGGAAGACTGAAGGGGTTGAGTACAGAGCCAGGAGTCCATGCAGAAGGACTTGTCTGAGCCCCAGCGAGCGACCCAGGCTCCCCCAACTGAGATGTTAGCTGCAGGTGATAGTTGTGGCAGTCTTCTGGCCCCCCCCCCCCCGGAAGCCAAGTCCAGCTGCAAGGTGAGCCCAGCCCTCCGGCACAGCCTTGACCTCCCCTTGCACTGAGAATGTATGAAGGACAAGGCCTCCCACCTGGCTACCAAGGCCTCTGTGGCTGTCTCCATTTCTAATTATAGACAGCGCAGCAGGGGACAGCTGCAAATTATAGGCTCAGCGGTCTATATTTAAACCCGGTGACAGCTCTCTCTGGCTGCCGGCTGCCGGGAGCTTGGCTTCCCGCCCCTGCGGCTGTCAGGCAGGCAGGGGTAGAGCCAGGCTCTGATGCTCCGCAGCTGGAGCTGGGGTGGGGAGATACGGGCTCAGGGATTTCCTCCTTCGCTGCCATTGCTGTCACAGGCAGGTGACTCCACAGTAGCCTGTGGCACCAAGGGACCAAGAAACTAAATGATGACAACCTCTTGGCTTCTGAAGACCTCAGCCCTTGCTCCCACTCCACCCTGCCAATGATAAAGTTCACAGTCAAGCTCCCTGGGCTCCCAGCCTCCTGCTCCCTCCCTCTACGGCTGAACCCTGGTGGCCAGGAATTTATGGATGGGCACTCCAAGCTGAGTCTGCTAAGCAAGAAATACATATCAGAGAGGGAGGGTGGAATGCCAGATTTTTACATTTGTGGAGAAATCCTAGTCTTTGCTTCACCTCATGGGACCCCTTAGAGCAGAAGCTACGTGTCAGGGCACACCCATCATGCAGAGTTGCCTGGGCTTTGAGACCCATACGTCAGCCAGGGGATTGTGGGCATCTGTTTGGGATGGTTGCACCCACAGGCCCTTATCATCACCCCTCCTCCATTAGAGAAAGGGAGTAGGACAGTCCCCACAGCACCTGTGTGGGCACCCACTGCAGGTCAGGGATAAGTACACTGATCTGGCAGGAGGGACCCTAAGACCCAAGTATATCTCTTCAGCTGCAGCGTTATCTGAGCCTGTGTCCATCAGCTAGTCACTTCCCCTATTTGAGCCTCTGTTCCCTTATCCAAACAATTTGTTCCCTCCACCTGGGCCACTCTTGCCAAGACCAACACATATTCCTGATGTTTCTTCAATTACCACCTCCTCCAAGACACCACCCCTGGTCTTCCTAGCTGCCGCAGCCACTCTGTAGCACCCACATCTTCCTGGCATTTTTCCTCACAGCATCAGTCCACATCTATAATCTTACTATAGCCATGCATGGTGGCGCATGCACACACACACACACACACACACACACACATACACACACACACCTATAATGCCAACATCTTGGCATGTACTTATTTTACCAGATTCGTACCTACCTCTGCCTGGGCAGGGTGTCCGTCTTTGGTATTGTCTGATCTCTGTGTCCTAGATGAAGAAGTTCCATGCACCTGGCATATCAAAGCTGTTTGTTGAGTGAATGAGTTAAAAGATCCAAACCTTACCTCTTTATTGTGTATACAGGTGCCTCTTGCTGTACCCATGTGTTCTCTGGCCACACATTTTAGTGTGGCTGAGTGCCACATGGGCAGGCACCATGCCAAGCACTTTATCTGCATTTCCACATAAGCATTAACAGAACCCTCAGAAGGAAATCTGCCCCCTGTGCCTCACTATACAGAAGAGGCACCTGAGGCCCCTGAGGACCAAAGCAAGGCTCCTGACCACAAAACAACAAAGTGCAGCTAGGAGATGAGCTGAGGTCTCCCCAAGAGGCCTCCAGAAGGGGTTTAGTGAACACCTCAGCCCCCGCTCCCCTGGAGCCCTCTGAACAGGTGTCCCCATGTCGCAGGCCTGGTGATGTCAGCCATCACGGTAATCATCCTGGTGCTCTACTTCACCGTGGACACCTTCGTGGTCAATAAGAAGCCGTGGCTGACGGAGTGCACACCCGTCTACGTACAGTACTTTGTCAAGTTCTTCATCATTGGTGTGACGGTGCTGGTGGTTGCTGTGCCCGAAGGCCTCCCCCTGGCTGTCACCATCTCACTGGCCTATTCTGTGAAGGTAAGAGAAGAAAAGAGCAGTATTGGGCGGCTGGAACAGACCCAGCTAGGGTTCTGTTGGGGAACCAGGGAGGGCATGGTACTAGAACTTGGAGATGGGCTAAGAAGTGTGCCACTGTTGTAACAAGGACTTGGAGAGAGTATTTGAGCAAGTACCCCAAATTCAGACACCTCCAGAAGCAAACTCAGAGCTAGGCCCTGGCCACAGGAGCCCACTTAGTCACCCCAGCCAAGCATGGCTTTATGGGGATGCAACCTGGCTGGCCAGACCTTCAGAAGTTTTCTCAAAAATGAGCCAAAAAGTCTATATTTAATATAAACCATCCAGATCCGTATTGGCTATCGACTCAGACTTGGAAAATAAAATGGGACTGGGGGCTGGCTCAGACAAATCGATCAGTTGGCAAACCCAAGGCCACAGCACTGCCAACTGTCAAATGCAGACATCACCGTGCGAGCCAGAATACACTCCATCCCACCAAACCCACAGGCCATGCCCTAAGGTGTGGAAGAGGTGAGGAAAACCAAACACAGGAAGCCCTTACCCCTCCCTCACATCGGGTGAGGGATGCTGAAAACACAGGGTCGGGGGAGGGAGGTTGCAAGCAGCTAAATGATGTTCCATCTGGGTGTCTGCTGGCTGAGTGGGAACTAGGGCCTTCCCTAAGCACCATGTACCTGCCGAAGCAGTGGCCATCAGAGAGCTCACATGCTACAAATCCCACCCATGGACCACTACCAGATCATCCTGCCTGCTCACCTTCTTCTTCCTTCCTTGAGATTTCCCATCCTTGGCAGCAGGGACATGGATTCCTGTTTCCCAGGATCCCAACACCAAGATTTCACTGAGAAGACTTTCGCTCTGAGACACTGATGGCTCAGCCAGAGGGGTAAAGCGAGCGTCAGTTTCCAAGGCAGAATTTGGGCTGCGCTCTGCGATGTAATTTCATATAGAGAGTGATCTCCCTGCAGGTGCCAGCGAGTGGCCGTTCTATGTAAAGGATACAGCCCTTATCAGCTCCCTCTGCAACAGGTCCCAAAGAAACCCTCTCTCACAAACCAAAGCCCAAACAGGTCACAACACAGTGTGCCACTCAAGGGCCCAGAGCCCGGCAAGGCTTAACTCTTGCATGCAGTGAGTAGGTCCCCATTGCCACACCACTGAGCTCAGGGTCTCTGGGAACCTTGGCAACGCCAGTCTGGGGACATTATGAGCAGACAGATTTAAGCCTGAGCATCTTCTGCAGTTTGGGTCAACTTGGGTCATGTG
Source organism: Acomys russatus (assembly GCF_903995435.1). Lineage (NCBI taxonomy): Eukaryota > Metazoa > Chordata > Mammalia > Rodentia > Muridae > Acomys > Acomys russatus. Next base: position 41,362,391 of record NC_067149.1, on the reverse strand, counting down.
ACTGGCAAAACCACACGATAAACAGTGAGGCCAACGCTTCTTCTTTGAGCTTGCTCTGGGGGCCACTATCACAAGAACACAGCGGCGCGCACTTCAGCTCTTCGTGCGATCCAGAGCGAGGCGCATCATTTTAAATATCCCAGTAAACTGCCTTTTTTTTTTCCAATGGGGCTAGGGAACTCCTCTCTCTCTCTCTCTCTCTCTCTCTCTCTCTCTCTCTCTCTCTCTCTCTCTCTCTCTCTCTCTCTCTCTCTGTGTGTGTGTGTGTGTGTGTGTGTGTGTGTGTGTGTGTGTGTGTGTAGAAAGTGCTTGTTGTGCAAGTATAAAAACCTAAGGTCAGATCCCAACACCCACATAAAGGTCAGACCTGGTAGCATGAACCTGCGGCCCCAGCACTAGAGGGACCCTGACATGGCAAGCTCTAGGTTCAGTGAGGGCCCCTGTCTCAAAACCCACTGATGTCAATCTCTAGCCTCCAAGGGCACCTGTATGGGCAAATATACCCATACATATGAGGGGGTGCACGATGTGACCGGGCATATAGCTCAGTGGTAGAACACTTTGCCTAGCATACACATGGCTCTGGGTTTCATTCCCAGCATCACATAAACCAGGCACAGAAAAAAACTGTGGCCCCGCACCCCCCAACATTTGTGAGGTAAAGCAAGAAGACCAGAAGTTCAAGGTCATCTTCATCTACAATAGCAAGTCCTAGGTCAGCCTGAGATACATGGGACTCTCCTCAGAAAACGAAAAACAAACAAACAAACAAAAGTGAGGTAGCATTAACCTTAATAGCACAAATTTACCAGAGTTGTGTCCATTTATCAGCAATCCAGCATGTAATCACACAAGAGCTGTTTCCTTTGGGTACCTGTTTTCATCATATCTTTAAAGCCCAGCATCCTTTATACACTTTGGGCCACACTTCAAGTGTCTATCATCCTCCAGCAGCTACGGTGTTGGACAGTCCTGATGAGAGACTTTTGTGCATTTTGTTTTGGATTTTGTTTTGTTTGTCAGAGAGGTTCACCGTGCAGCCCAGACTGGCCTCAAACTTACAGTAATCCTCCTGCCTCTATCTCTCAAGGCTGGAATGTGCCACCATATCTGGTTTCCAAAAAGAGGTTCTTAAAGAGCCAGGGCTCCTTCAGTGAGGGCAGGTAGGCTGGCATGTGATGATGGAAAGAGCCAGACTGCCAGCTTAGGCAAGCTGGGAAGTTATGAGGAGGGGGAAGGGGGGGCTCAAACTCCAGGCTTCCCTCTCACCACACATGTCATTTTTCTCAGCTCATGTTGCCCGGAATTTGTCCATTGCAAAGTCGGTTTCCAGGCTCCTCCCAGGTCTCACGGGGTCCTTACAGAACACCAGCAGAAAAGAGACCATAAAGCATGTTGCAAACTCAGATTGCCATTGGTCAGACAATAGACTTTTATCCTACCAATACTCATTTTTAGTAACATAAATATCTATTTAAATCATCCGATTGCACTCTTTTTAACCTAGTAATAAAGAATTACTGTGGGGAACAAGAATAAAGGAGATCAGCTCCCTAGGCACAGGCTCCATTTGACTTTGCCTCTAGGGACATTTCACAAACTCCTTGCCACATGGGGTCAGCATGTCAGCAGGGCATGCCTGGGGATTATATCAATTTCATTACTTGTGGAGGAATCTAGGAGAAGTTACAAGTATAGAACTGGATCAGAAAGAAAGGTGCACAGAGGGAAATAAATACAAATAGGTCCAGCAGGATGGCACTATAAAGTTAAAAAGGAAAGATATTGATAAATGAGACGTATATGTTATAGGTAGTAACTTAGGTGTACTTTCTTTTGTATTACTGTGTGTGTGTGTGTGTGTGTGTGTGTGTGTGTGTGTGTGTGTGTGTACATGCATTCACCACAGTGCACTTTGGGAGTCAGAGAGTACCATGGAGAGTCAGTTTTTTCCTTCCACCATCTCGGTGCCAGCAAGTGGTTCCTGCTGGGTCATCTTACTAGCCTTTATTTTCCTTTTTCTGTGTGTGTGTGTTTTTTTTAATTTGTACCTAGGGCAATGACTTAGTGGATAAGAGTGTTTGCTGAATGAGCCCGAGGACCTGAGTGCAGATACAGGGACCATTAAAAACAGCCATGTGTGGCTGTGTGTGCCTGTGCCTCAGCGCTTTTGGCAGGCAGAGAAGGGAAGATGGGTGGGGCTCGGTGGCCAGTCAGTCAAGGCCAAAAGCAGAGTGCTCCAGGTTTAGTGAGAGACTCTGTCTCAAGTGGATAAAGCAGAGAGCCGGAGTGGACACTCAACATGCTCCTTTGACTGTCTCACACATAAACACGTGTACACACCCAAACATGGGCACGCACACATGATATTTATTATGCATGCCATAATAAATGTTCATTACAGAAAAGATGATATACAGACTTGAAAAAGTCAGTAAGACTTTCAGTTCAATCACCTAGTTAAATGGCATTATTGTTTTCATAGTCTTACAGGCATTTTCCTGTATCTGTAAGCACATATGCATCCTAAATGTATCTACTTAGAGTGAAACTGATGGGTCTTTCACCAGCACCAGCATTTGAGAAAGCCAGAGCCAAATGAGGAGCAGTTACTGGCCAAGCCTCAATTTTTTAAGTCTTTTCTACTACTAATTTTTTCTATAAATAATGTATGTGAGGAGGCTGGAGAGGTGGCTCAGAGAGGTTAGAAGCCCTTGTTGCTCTTCCAAAGGACCCAGGCTCAGTTTCAGCACCTACATGGTAATTATCTGTACCTCCAGCCCCAGGGGTTCTGGGGTGTCCTCTTCTGACCTCTGTGGGTATCAGGCGCACACATGGGGCACATACATTCATGGAGGCAAAACACTCATACACATAAACTAAATAAAATCTTTTTTTTTAAATGCTTTCTGAGAATGTGGTTGAGCACACCTGTAATCCCAGCACTTGAGAGGTGGAGATGGGATGGTCATGAGTTCAAGGTCGTCTTTGGCTGGGTTGCTAGTTCCAGGCCAGCCCGTGTTACATGAGACCTTGTTCCCTAAACAGAAAGAGAATGACTTCTGTGGTGAAAATTAATGAATTCGTAATTCTGTCATAATACAAGAACTGCCACACGAACCACTGGAGTACCAGTCTCAGTGAGATATTGATGGTTTATTAGAACACCACACCCCAAGACTGACCATGGCCAGGGACACAGTGGACTCAGGAACCAAACTGTGATGTTGGTCTGCTTCTAAGGCAGGCTTTTTATAAGAAAAACTGTAACCAGGTAACCTGGTAGGAAGCAAGGGGGAGGGCAGCATTACGTCATTTTGTTTAGCTAAACACATGAAGAAGCGATTTTGTTCTGAGCACAATGTTCAGGTAGCTAGACAAAGCATTTTAAGCTGATTGGCTAGGATATGGGCTTGGGGACTTTTCAGTTCAGAGAGAAAGGAACAGCAGGGTATTGTGGTTTTATTTAAGTAAGACAGAAACCATTAATTCAAGCAGAATGTTCAACAAGTATTGAATTTGAATTGTAAAAGGCTAATCAAGCTCCCAGCCAGGCAGGGCCTGAGCAGCTGAACGTAATCTCACTTTATGATCAAAATGGAGACTTGGAGGCAAAATGGCTTCTGGTATGCTGAAGGCAACAGCAGGTGTTATCAGAGGAGCCACAGTCGTGCTAGGAACTAAAGTAGGTCTCAACAGAAGGGCTATAGAGTTTAAATAGGTTAAGCAGGTTACAGAAAATTCAATTCAACTATCAGAATTTAAATAGTCCAAATGATTTCCCAGAGCTCATCTGTACATGCAGGTCAAGGGGAGGCTAACGCCCAGGAAGCCGTCTCACTCTCTCTCTTCCTCACAGTTTCCCTCTCACTTACCCATTCTCTAGAAAATGATGAAGGACAACAACCTAGTACGCCATCTGGATGCCTGTGAGACCATGGGCAATGCCACAGCCATCTGCTCAGACAAGACAGGCACACTGACTACCAACCGCATGACCGTGGTACAGGCCTATGTCGGCGACGTCCACTACAAGGAAATCCCGGATCCCAGCTCCATCAATGCCAAGACCATGGAGCTGCTGGTCAATGCCATCGCCATCAACAGCGCCTACACCACCAAGATCCTGGTAAGCAGGCATGGGAGCATCCTCCATAGCAGAGGGCCTGATTGAGCTGCTGATTCTGAGAGGCTCACAAAATAGGCAGCTCAGCTCTCTACCTTCTGCTAACTTGGCTGCAATGTCTGTGGACCCAAAAGAAACTGCCATGGTTCACTATTACTGATGAATGCTGTGGTTTAGATATTTTATTTTAAAATCCTACCATTGACCCCCATAACACACACACACACTTTACAAAATAAGTAAATGTGCTTTTTTGAGAAAAGGTTTAACTATGTAGCCCTGGCTTAGGACCCCATTGCCTCCTGAGTGCTAGGATTAAAGATGTGCACAACCGCGTCCAGCCACGTTTGGTTAGTTTTTGTCATATGTCAAACTCCTCCCAATCAGAGCTCAGAACAGCTGTATACAGTAGGCATTCTATGTGAACAGACTCCAGGCCCCATTAAATCTGTCAATGCTGGCTCACAAGTATGCAGGAGAGGATTTGGGGCCAGGGGTTGGGGGTATGGTGCAGGTGGAACAATTGCCTTGCAAACACTGAGTGAGGTTCAGTACTCAGATGCACTTTTAAACAGCCAGGTACATGGGCCAGTGAGGTGGGTCACTGAGGTAAAGGAGCTTGTTGCCACACCCAGCCAACACAGGGTAGGTGTGGGCAAGTTCACTTATAATCCCATCACTAGAGAGGTACAGGTAGGTGGATTCCCCGGGATTCAGGGGGGGCCAGCCTCGCCTGCTTATCAAGCTCCAGGTTAGCAAGTGATTCCATCACAAAAATCATGCTGGAGGGCTCCTGAGGAAAACACCTGACGTCCTCCACTGTCACTGTGTGTTCACATCTGCCTGCCCACATGGATTCTCACACACACACACACACACACACACACACACACACACACACACACACACAAGCAAGCCAGTACACAAATACATAACTACATGCACCAGCCCTGACAGCCTCCCTACAAGCCAAGTTTGGCCTCTCTTCCCCAGTAGTCCAGTTGAAAAAAAAATTAATAGAAAAGTGGAAAGGTGGGGGGAGGTTTATTCAATGTGGCCACATTAGGAAGAGCAAAGAGTTCTAGAAACTTCACCATAAGTCCACCTTCAGGGTCCTGACATGAGGCTTATGTTTAGAGGGTTGGACATAAGTAAACAGCCCTGCGCTGAGTTGCACAGACACTGAAGATCCACAGGCTTAATTTCTTGGCCTTACAACGCAGAAAAAAAACAGCCATTTCTTAGCCTTTCCATTCCACTGGGTCTAAGTTGTCAAGAGGTGAATTGAAGTGGGGTTTGCATGGGTTCTGCTACACCATTTTATCGGAGGGACTTGAGCACCTGTGAGCGTCAGTGGGAGACCGTGACCAGGGCCCTGCAGGTGGACACTGAGCATTCGAGCTAATCCTCTCCGGGCCTTCCTCATACCTCTCACTCAGGTGGACAGCTGTGCTAGCAGTGTATAGCAGTGTAGACAGTGTGTAACACTACGTCCAGGCTGGTTCAGCTCCAGTCTGATTTCTGTCACCTCCTCTGCCAGGCTAGTCGGGGCCTGACCACAGAAAGACAACAGGGTTCTGAGAGACACGGAGGTCGTGCAGGGACTCTGGAGGGCTAGGAACTGCCACTATGTCATTTCATGGTATTGGTCAACATATGCAAGTTAGAGGATTCATCTGAGAGGGATGGCCAACGCCCCCCTCATAGGGAAATTCTAGGAAAAGCCTGGGTTTGGAGCCGGGAGTCAGGGTGACCATTTTCACCCTCTTGGAGGATGTTGTTGTTACTGGTTACAGAAGCACACCCCCTCCGCAGCCCCGGATGAGACCTAACTCCGTGTCTTAGCTAACTGGCCTATGCTCTCTGTGTGGTTGAGAAGCACTGATGGCCTCTTGTTAATTAGCCAAACTTCTCCTATCCAGATGCTCCATGTTGCCCACTTGTAGGATGTTTCTCCATCCTGGGCAGCTGAACAACCTTTTCAAATATGCTGGAACCCTGGCCTCCCCTCCTGTCCCTGAGCCTACCATAACCCTCCAATCCACGTGCGACTGTAGGAGCCACTAGATGTGCTGTGTTGTTGAAGAGCCTTGAGTCAGCCGCAGTGGACCAGCGCTAGTGAGGGAAGGAGGAGACAGCTTCTTCATCTTCCACTAGCTGAGCAGCCATCCCTGCTACCCTGGAGCTACAGGCTAAGGAAAGCAAAGTGACAAAGGGGGAAAGTAGGTCGAAGAGCACATATGATAGAGCACCAGAGGGGCGCGGGGGTGGTTATGCGAGAAATGATGGCATTCTTATCTCCTTTCCCCCAGTTTGGAAGCAAGAGAGATCAGCGGCGCTTTATTCTGTTCCCCGAGCTTTCCGAAAATAACCTAGACACTGTTAATGATTTTTGTCCTGCAGATTTGGCAGAGAGGAGTAGGCAGTTCCCAGAGCAGGGTGGTGGGGGTGGCCATGTGGGCACAGCCCGTGCCATGGGCTTGGCTTGAGATGCCTGTGAATCAGTTACAGCCAGAGAAAGTTCTTGGAATCTGTCTAGAGAGCTACAGGAACGCTTCTGGCTGCAGAGTGGCGAGTCTCTGTGGAACAGCGCTACGGAGGCTGATGGGACACTCTGGCCTTCAGATACGATGGGCTGAAGCTGTGTCTAGGTGCCATCAAGGTCAGAGGTCAACAGTCTTCCAGGGTGCGTGGGGGAGAGGGTAGGGAACTGTGTTAACTAGAGTTAGAGTCTGAGCATCAACAAGCTCCTTACAAGCCAGGTTCGACCACTCATCCTTAACAGTCCAATTAAAGACAAATTAACAGAGAGCAGGAAAGGAAAGGTTTCTTCAATGTGGCCACATTGGGAAGAGGAACAGAAAGCTCTTGAGACCCACTCCTCCCCCAAGTCCTGAAACAAATTTGTTTACATAAAAGGCAAGAGGTATTCATAGCCGAGCAACCCTGGTCAGGGGGCCATCACCGACCCATCACTGTCTGGCCTCCAGTTTCTCCTTCAAGAGTCAGAACTACATGAGATCTCTTGTAGGAGACTAGTCCCTCCTCTGGCTACAGCCAGGCGTTGGCCTTGTTCCTTTTTACCGTCTAAAGTTCTTGGGAAATTTCCCAGTTTCTTGGCATCTGTTGTTTCAATAGTCTGATTGAAAGGGAGGGTCACATGTGTCTCTTTAGAATAACGGTTCTCAATCTATGGACTGAGAGCCCCTTTGGGGATTGAAGGACTTTCACAAGGGTTGTATATCAGATATTCTGCATATCAGATATTTACATTATTCTTTGTAACAGTAGCAAACTTGCAGTTATGAGGTAGCAACGAAAATAATTTTATGGTTGGGGTCACTGCAACATAAAGAACTGTATTAAAGTGTTACAACATTAGGAAGGTTGAGAACCACTGCTTTAGAATAGTTTCATTCAGGGCTGGAGAGATGGCTCAGTGGTTAAGAGCCCTGTCCTGAGTTCAATTCCCAGCAACCACATGGTGGCTCACAACCACCTATACTGAGATCTGGTGCCCTCTTCTTGCATACAAGCTCACAATGCAGGCAAACACTATATCAATCAAAAGGAGAAGAAGGAGAAGGAGGAGAAGGAGAAGAAGAAGAAGAAGAAGAAGGAGAAGGAGAAGGAGAAGGAGAAGAAGAAGAAGAAGGAGAAGAGCTTCATTCAGGGACTGGGGTACTTAGCTCTCAGGCAACAGGTTCCTTGACTATGTTGCAAATCTTGTCACTTTAGGACCCCTGTGCCTGTCTTTCTGAGTCTTTCCAAAAATGCATACAGTTCTCTTTGCTGTGGGCTAACATCCATTAGCATAGGAGTTAGTGGTATAAGTGGGTAGTGGTTAAAGCGCCTACTCTGGCCTGGCTTCAAACTCTCCCCAAACTGTGTAAATGAAGAAAGTTACTCAACTTCTATGTTCCTCAGTTTCTCAAGGGAAGAAGTTAGGTTGTGGTAAGGGTGCAGTAAGTTTGTGAGTGGCAAGTGTCAGCACAAGGCCTGGTGTGTGGTTGGTGTGGGGTAGAACTGCTGCCCTATTCATCGGTGAATCAGCCTGCTGAACGGACTCTACTGGTAACAAAGCAGAGGCTGGGAAACAATCAGACAATGGGGCATTGCTCTGGACAGGAAAGGGCTCTTTCCCAGTGCCTGATAGGCAGCTAGAAGCAAAGCCACACGCTGAAGATGCCTGGTCCATCAGAAAGCCCAAATTGGGTTCTGGCTTTCAGAACCAACCAGCACACCCTCCTGTGCTGGACTAGGGGAAGTCCAGAGGGTCAGCCTCACACCCAGGCCCTTCCATCTATATAAGGCTAAGGGTGTCTTGGGGGTTCCTTTCCTAGTCCAGGTGAATCCTAAGAAGAGATAGAAGTCCATTGTCTTCTTTGGTTGCTGTGGTAAAAAAAAAAAAAAAAAAAAAAAAAAAAAAAAAAAAAACACCATGACCAAAGAACTTGGGGAGCAAAGGGTTTATTCAACTTAAACATCCAGGTACCAGTCCGTCAGGGCAGGAACCTGGAGGCAGGTACTGATGCAGAAGGCCATGAAGGGGTTCTGCTTACTGGCTTGCTCACTCCTGGCTTGTTCATCTTGCTTTCATATACTACCCAGGGCCACCACCCCAAGGGTAGCACCACTTACCATGTGCCGGTCGTTCCCCCCTCAATCGTTAAGAAAATGCACTACATATTTGTCTGTATGCCAACTTATGAAGGCCTTTTTTCAATGCAAATTGCCTCTTCTCAAGCCAGGTGTGGTGACACATACCTTTAAATGCAGCCCTCAGGAGGCAAAGGCAAACAGATCTCTGAGATCAAGGCCAGCCTGTTCTACAGAGTGAATCCCAGGCCAGCCACGGCTACACTGAAAAATCCTGTCTTGGGAAAATAAAAACACAAGCAAAACAAAGACAAGGCCAGGCATGGTGGCATACACCTTTAATCCCAGCACTCGGGAGGCAGAGGCAGCTGGATCTCTGGAAGTTCGAGGTCAGCCTGGTCTACAAATCAAGTCCAGGACAGCCAGGGCTCGAGAAACCTTGTCTCAAAAAAAAAAAAAAAAAAAAAAAAAAAAGCAAGCAAACAAACAAAGACAAGAAAAGTTTCTCTTCCCAAATAACATCTGTGCATGTCAAGTTAAAACTAACCAGTACATCCATATATCCTTCAAGCCAAGGTTGATGCTCCAAACTGAAAGACAGACTGAAACACACAAGGGGAGGTGGCAGGAAAGATGCAGTGTCTTTCTCCTGGAGTCAGGACAGAAGCTTGGCCAGTGCATGACTCCTACATCCTGTTTAAGCCTCCATGTGAAAAGCTATTTCTCTGTATTCTTGGTGTCTCCTGAAGGCTGTATGCTCTTTGACAGTGAACAGCAATTGAGTCACATCTGGTCCACTAGAATAGCCTTCTGAGAAACAGTAGATGGGGGAGAGGTTACTTTATAGGTAAATAAATGTACTGTCATTGGGATGAAGGAGAGAGGTAGGAAGGAGTGAGAGAGTGGTGCCATGAGTAACTGGATAGAATGAAAGGCTATGAGTGGACAGATGAGGGAGGGGCGGGTTTTGATGGAAGTGGGTGGGGTGATGAATATGAGTGGAGGATGAATGGATGAATATGGTGGTTAGATGGATGGACTGTTGGATAGATGGATGATGGATAGATGGATAGATGGGTGGATGGATGATGGATAGATGGATATCAGTTGCTCTGTGCGCATAGGTAGTTGAATGGATGTGGGTGGTGAGGTAAGTAGATGGATTGTGTAGGTGAGCCAATGGATGGATAAGGGTAGATGGATATATGGATGTGAGCGGCTGGTGGGAGGATGGGTGGTTAGGTGGATGGATGAGGATGAGTGAATGTAAACCCCTGGTTGGGTGGATGAGCATGGGTGGGTGAATGGATGGATGTAGGCAGGCGGAAGAATGGGTGTGTAGATGTTGGTAGGAGGATGGCTACACTGGCCAGTGAGTGAATGAGAATAAGTTAGTAAGAGTCTCAGGAGCATCCATATACCTCTTCCCATGGCAGCAAGATGTAGACATGGACCTCAGATCCAGACTATGGCAGCAGTTGCTGCCTCCAGACTATTGAACTGCACTCTTCTTTTGTTGTTGTTTGTTTGTTTGTTTTGTTTTGTTTTTTCGAGACAGGGTTTCTCTGCGTAGCCTTGGCTGTCCTAGAATCACTTTGTAGACCAGGCTGGCCTCAAACACACAGCGATCCACCTGCCTCTGCCTCTGGAGTGCTGGAATTAAAGGTGTAGGCCACCACGCCCAGCTTGAACTGCACTCTTAAAACTGCCTTTGCTTATGAAGGCTGTGTTCAGTGATCCAGAGACCCCTTGATTTGCTTGTAGCTTTTATTCCTTAGAGGCTGAACTAGCAGAGCTGGGGGTATGTCTTAGTTGGGAGAGAGCTCGCCAAGCACTCACGGAGCCCTGTGTGTGATCATCAGCATTGCATGAACAAAGTGTGATGCTCACAGCTGTGGTCCCAGGACTCCAGCAGGTGGTAAGACGAGGATCAGAAGTTCCTCTGGAAACAGGAGGATGGGAGATGAAACTTGGGAGCTAAGAAGTTTTAGACCATGTATAAAACCTCGGATAGCCAACCCCCCCGCCACACCCAGCCCCCAGGCCTCAGGAGACCCACCAAAGCACAGATGGAAGGGCCGAGGTGGCAGGCAGGGGGACTGGGAGAAGTCCTGCAGGCCAGCTTCAAGCTCAAGCACCCTTCAGAGAATGGGGGTGTTTTCTTTCCACTCCCACTGTGCATGGTTACGAACTAGACTTGACCTCCAAGGAAAGCTGCATGAGTCATCTTTTTGTCACAAACTGCTTCCCTGCCTCCGAAATCCTATCGAAAGCTCTTTACCCACACGCCTTTGCCTTTGTAGTCTCCAGCTCTTTTGAGCCGCAAGACTTCTCTGGCTTCTTGTCACCTTGCCCTTCTCAGAGCCGCTGCCAAGTGTTCAATGGAAATGACTTTCCTCCAAGTCAAACGGCTCTCAGCCTTCTTGGAAAGACAGGCTCTTCCGCCCACATTCACTCTTGCATCGCGGATGCTCCTGAGCAGACGTGGGCTCTTCAAAGCAGGCAGGCCTGGCACTTAACATTTGAGTGTTAGACAGAGGGTGGCTGTGTGAAGGGCCGAAGCCATGTGAGAGCCCACTGAGAACATGATCCTGAAAGCATGAACTATGTATTCATGGACCTCCCTGGAGCCCAACCTGGAACAGAAGGAACATGACCCTGGCAAGGAAGTTTCTGAACAGATGAGCCCAGTTGTGCCTTGTTAAAAGCCCGAGGTTCCCAGGGTGCCACCTGACCAGGGAGCCTGGGGAATGCCCATATGGTAGAAAAGATATGAAGATTGTATCACTGTGAGTCCTGGGGCCAGGCTGATGATGGGGAGGCTGAGGGAGAATGAAATGGCTTTGGGATGTAGAGATGCCCTTGAGCCAGCGTCTGGCTCCTGACCCAGGATCTAGCCTAGCTCCAGTGAGTCTCAAGGGCTCTTAGTCAGACCGCACTCTGAAGCTGGATTCTGGCCAAGGCAAGGACACCAAAGAGTGTGGAGAAACCCAAAAGGGGCTTTTGGCAGGGGTTGGTTTTTCACGACAGGGTTTCTCTGTGTTAGCCTTGGCTGTCTTGAACTGCTTTGTAGACCAGGCTGGCCTCGAACTCACAGAGATCCGCCTGCCTCTGCCTCCCGAGTGCTGGGATTAAAGGCGTGCGCCACCACCGCCACCCAGCTGTTGTTGTTGTTGTTCCTTTTCTGACCATTGGTGGGGGGTTTTCTGCCTGGATTTCTGAGAGTTTGCATCCACTGAAACCAGGGTTACAGACACTCGTGAGGAGCCATGCGGATGCTAGGAATCGAACTCCGGTTCTCTGGTTCTCTACTAGAACAAGCAATGTCCATAACCGCTGAGCCACATCCCCAGGCACCAGAAGGGGCTTTGCAGGCATGAAGCAGGTGGGGGCTTGGGGGTGGGGGAGATGACAGGGTCCACCATGTTAAACTCAGCAGCAAGCCTGGTTTTCACCTTTTACAAATAGGCTTTCTGGGGAAAGATGTCAAGAGTAAGGGACCCAGATGGGCATCTTAGTCCTGATAGAGATCTTAATCCCAGCACCCTCTACCCCTCAGCCTGTGACCCACACTCCACCTGCACTCCTGGCACACCAGCTCACACTCACACAGGCACACACCTCACTTCAGTACACAGCCTCACACCAGCTCACACTCACACAGGCACACACCTCACTTCAGTACACAGCCTCGCACCAGCTCACACTCACACAGGCACACACCTCACTTCAGTACACAGCCTCACACCAGCTCACACTCACACAGGCACATGCCGCACATCAGTACACAGCCTCACACCAGCTCACACTCACACAGGCACACTCTTCAACCAGCACACACTCTCACACTAGCACATATACTCTCATACCAGCACACACTCACACTAGCACACACCTTACACCAGCTCACACCTCACACCAGCACACATCTCTCATCAGTACACATTCTCACACCAGTACACACTTTCACACCATCACACACATCACATCGCTCCACAGTCTCATACCAGCACACACCTCCTGACTGCACCACTCTCAGTGAACTATAAAGGAAGGGTCTGCAGTATTCCAGAGAGAGACAGGAGCTATCAACAGTCGCCAGGAGTGCAGATCAGAAACAGGTGCTGGCTCAGCTGCGTCTGAGCAATGCCACCCCTCCCCCTGGAGCCTCAGAGCACACAGCTGTAAGCTGGGAACAGCCGCCCCACCTCCTGGGAGCCGTGAGGATGCAGCCTGAGGGACATGTGAGCAACTGTCCAAGTAGAGCACTTGGAGAGAAACAGCCATGTCTGGTGACTAATCCAGGCATGTGGGGACTTTCGTTGCCTATGTCTGTCCTTAAGGGTGGTGTTTAGTCCCATAAAGCCCATCATGTGGACTATTGCCAAACTGCCCTTTATCAACCTTGGTGTCTATGTAACAGATACCCAAGAGAAACCAGCTTCAAACAAGGGCTAGGTCATTTTGGTTGGTTTCTGTCTGTCATCAGCTGGGCCTTTGCTTTGGGCCTACGGTGAAGCCACATATCGGAGTGGATGCATGTGTCAGAGAAAGCCAGTCACCACGGTGCCAAGAAGCCAACGAAAGCAAGAGGAGGAGACTGGAGTTCCAGAATGCTCTCCTTTAGGGGACACTGACTCTAAGACTCCCACTCTGCACCTCCTGATGGTGTCAGTCTCTAAGATGACTGGGAGCTTTGACCCTTGGAGAATACTTACTATTCAAATTAGTGGTTACCATGGAGTTTGTTTGGGTGTTTTTCTTCATTGTCATGTACCATGAAATCTGACCATTTTAACCATCTTGACCCTTTCAACCATCTTTAAACACATGAGTTAGTAGGATTACATGTACTCTCATGGCTGTGACCCATCCATACACTTGTCACCTTGCAAAATTGAACCTCTGGCTACATTAACACCAACTTCCAATGCCCTTCCTTGAGCTCTGGGCAGCAGCCGCTCAGCTCTCCATCTCGATGAGTTGACACCTCTTAAGATCAGACCACTGATGTCTGCCTTATTTCCCTTAGCATAATGTCCTCAACTTCATGTAATAGCAGACGTCAGAATTTCTTTCCTCTTTAAGACTCGTAACATTCCATTGTGTGTTGAAACCACAGCCATCAGTTGATTCCACCGCTTTGAGGCTATGAATGTGAGTGCTAAGGTCTCTTTGAGTCCCCTGTTAGCAATTGTTTTAAGAAGATACCCAGAAGTGTGCTTTGCTGTGTAACATAGTTTTTTTGTTTGTTTGTTTGGGTGGGTGGGTTGGTTTTTGTTGTTGTTGTTGTTGTTGGTTTTTTTGTTGTTGTTGTTTTGTTTGGTTTTTGGTTTTTGGTTTTTCAGTTTTGTTTTTTACATCAAGTGTTTCAGGGGACTCCAGCTTTCTGTAGGATCTACATCATCTCTTGCTCCTACGAACAACACACACGGGAGCTCCAGGCACTTCACATCCTTCCCAACATGGGTTACTTCTTGAAGCTTCTGTTATTTAATAGTAGCATCAAAATGGGTGTGAGGTGATGCATGCTGGGTATTGGGTTTTAATTTTATATATCTGTGGCTGTGTGGGTGTTGAGTATAGGGCCTCCCAGCCATGGCACACTTGTGGAAGTAAGAAGGCATCTTTGTGAAGTCAGCTCTCTTCTTCAACCGTGTGGCTTCCAGGACTTGAACTCAGGTCTTCAGGCTTGGCAGCAGGGCCTTTGCCCGCTGAGCCATCTCATCAGTCCTTAATCCCATTTTTCTTTCTAACAGTATTTATTGTTTGTGGCTCTTCAGGTCAGCATGTATTGCTTTTCACTGCATTCACTCCCCAGCACCGAAAGATTGGCCCAGATACAATAGGCCCATGTCTGTACCCTGTGCTGCTCAAGGGCTTGATACCCAAGGTTGGGGGTGGGGGGATCTGGAATAGAATCTGGATACTTGCAACAGCCCCAGGTCTGGCTTCAGCAGCTTATTTCTTCCCCTACTCTGGGGATGGGGGAGGGGAGCTGAACCCCCACCCCCACCCCCCTTCAAGCAGGCACAGTCCCAACCACAGAACAGAAGCCCCGTAGAGCAGACACCTCCTACAGCTAGAACACAGGAGCAAAACCTCAGAGTTTGTCAGGATGAAAAAAAGTCAAGAGCAAAGAGGGGAGGGCAACCGCTTTCTGAATAATGTACGTAGGCGATTTCAGAGCTCAAGTTCAGAGAAACAAATTGAATTACGGAGGAGGCAGCTCTGCCATTTGCAACACTGGATTGTTTGAAATCCTTTTAGAGGAAAATTAAAATATTTCACAGAGGGTAATAAAATGCTGGGTGCTTGGCAAGCATGACTGCTCAGCTCTCTTGGGCAAATAAGTAATTAGGTATTTTTATTTAAGGCCTCCGTGTCGTCATTTTCTTTCATTAGCGGAGGGGTGAAAGGCTGTTGTGGAAAACACATAAAACTCTGAAATCTCAAGAAAGTTAGTTAGAAAATTAGGTTTTAAAGTACAATATAACCACATTTTAGTGAGCCAAAGGGAAGTTCTTGGAATTTATTATCGATGGGAATTTATTTTCTATGCGAAGTTTAAGATGCGTCTGCTTCACCATGACCTGGACATGGGACGTCTTCCAAGGCACTTGATGCTGAGTCTCAGGCTAGCCAGGCTGAGGGAGCCAGGAGATGGTCTGAGCCTCATTCTTGTTCTAGACGCTGGATCACCCACTGAGGAACCTGCCGCTCCATCCTACGCCAGCATCCCTTACCATGTTCTACTGGTGTGGAAATGGCTGGTGTTTCTCCTCTGCTCCAATCCCTTCGTTTCACAGATGGAGAAGCAGTTTGAAATGTTCTTTCCTTCTTGGCATCCCTGGGTCTTGGGGCCACCATTCTGTCAATGTCAATATCCCCACATGACTCTAGTCTGCTCCCCAGGCCTGAGCCAGGCCTTCAAGAGTGGAGAGCAAGCCATCCTATTGGTGATGGAGGGGTGACCCCAGTCCAGAGTCACTGGTAAAGGCTGGCATCTTTTTTTAAATTAAGTTTTCTTGTGTTTTACCTTTGGGCATCTTTGGGTGGCTATGTATGTGTGTCTATATAGGTGTATACAGGGGCCAGAAGAAGGTATGAGATCTCTTGGAGATGATGTCATAGACATTTGTGAGCTACCCAGGATGGGCTCTGTGGTCCAAACTCTGGCCTCATGATTGAATAGCAAGCATTTGTAGTTAACTGCTGAGCTTATCTCTCCATCTTGAATCCACCTTGTTCTTGCCCCAAATGCTCTCCTTGGCAATTTCAAGGAGAGTGAGGATGGGGATTCAGAAAGCCCTTTTGTAGGACTGGTCTAAGACCAGGCAAAGCCACTTCTGAGGTGGAGGAGACACAGATATGACCATTGCTATTTGTCCCTCTTCAAAATCTCGCCAAGCCTAGGGTTATCTCTAGCAGCCGTTAACTGCTCCCGAAGGCCCACTGCCCAAGTAGTTTACACAGTAATTCTTAGTGAGATGAGTGGGTGCATGGCTGGGGGTAGAGGGTGCAGGAGACAGAATGTGCATTTGCAGAGCTTCACCCCCAACAGCCACTTCTTAACCCCATTCCTAGTGCTCATTTGCAAGCATCTTGTAGTGACCTACTGTCCTATATCTTTTGCAGGCAACTAGTCTACCTTGAGCCATCAGCAAATAGTAAGTAAGCACCTATAAAGTGCAGTGGGCTCCATGCTTGCCCTGGGAACTTGGAGGGAATTAGAACACAAGAGATGGACTCAAGTCCAGGAGATATTTGAGTATGTCCTTAAAGAAGAGAAGAACTTTGCCCACCAGGGAAGGGTAGGAGATTCTTCAGGAGCAACCCATGTTTTCCTAAATCTCTGGGACAGGAAATGCTGCCAGAGGATCAGCAGGTGCCAAAGGGGTGTCAAATAAGCAATGGGAGAGAAGGAAAAGAGAAAGGAAGCAGGAAAAAGGATGAGTCAATTGCGTTTATTTGTAGAGTGGTTTAAAAGGAACGCTCTGGAGCGGCAAACCCAGAGCAGCCTCACAAATGGGCTGTGGAGTGGCTGGGTGGCAGCAGGGGTTCAGCCTCCTGATAGGAAGCTTTCAACCAGCAAGACAGAGCTACATGCCCACTCAGACACTGGGCTAGACCTCTCACAAAGGACGCTCTGGGGGTGGGGGAGGCAAGGTCAATATCAGACATCTTCCTCAGTCACTCTCCACTGATTTATTTATTAAGACAGGGTCACACTATATAGCCCTGGCTGGCCTTGAACTTACAGAGATCAACCTGCCCCTGCCTCCAATGCTGAGATTAAAGGTATGCACCACCATGCCTGGCTCCACCTTACTTTTTGAGACAGAGTCTCTCATAGAAGCTGGGCTCACCAATTTTGCTTGGCTGTCAGGCCAGCAAGCTCCAGAGATTGTCCTTCCCAGCACTTAGATTGCAAGTGCTTTTCATGTGGTGCTGAGATGGCAGGCACTGTATAGCTAAGCCATCTCTCCACCCCGTTTGGCCAAATGTTTTTATGTAATAGCTGTTCTGTCTGTTCTAACCTAAATCAAACTAGGAGGATGGTCTACCCACTGAAAGGTATGAGATACATGGGACACCTGGTCTCAAGGGGCTTATGCTGAGTGAAAAAGCCAATCTCCATCAATAGTATCCTGTATAATTTCATGTATGTACCATGCTTGACATGACTGATATGGGCTGGGGATGTAACACAATGGTAAAGCACTTTCTTAGCACGTACAAAGATCTGGAATTGATTTCTATCACTGCACCAAAAGAAAACAAAAAATGAGGAATGCAGAGGGGTGGAAACTGGTCACTAAAGGCAGAGAGAGGGCAGACTATGGCTATCAAAGAATGAGACAAGGTCACGTGTTAAATTCTCGTAATGTTTCCAGGTATTGATGTCATGCCTTGATGAAGAACCAAATACACACGTATGCATGTGAGTCTGAGTGAGGTTGCTTCAACTGTATCTGTGTCCCTGCCTTGTTGTGATATTGTTGCTTTGGTGATGTGAGGGGTGATGCGAGAGGTTAACGCTGGGAGAAGCTGTGAGGAGAGTATCGGAGAACCGCCTGTGTTAGTTTTCATCAGTAGTTATCTTAAAATAAAATGCCATCATACACATCCAGTGATGATTAAAAACAAATTGAAGGTTGAGACCAATTCAGGGTCAAATGGTGAGTTCTGAAGATGAGAAATATTCAGCGGGGTTCAACTTTAACCCATGTTTTACTTTTTTTTTAAGATTTATTCATTTATTATTATGTAAACAGTGCTCTGCCTGCATGTACACCTGCAGGCCAGAAGAGGGCATCAGATCATATTCTAGATGGTTGTGAGCTGGAAATTGAACTCAGGACCTCTGGAAGAGCAGCCAGTGCTCTTAACCTCTGAGCAATCTCTTCAGCCTCACATTTTACTTGAAAGAAAGGAAGGAAGGAAGGAAGGAAGGAAGGAAGGAAGAAAGAAAGAAAGAAAGAAAGGTAAATTTGGCCAGTCGTGGTGGTGCACACCTTTAATCCCAGCACTTGAGAGGCAGAGGCAGGTGGATCACTGTGCGTTTGAGGTCAGCCTGGTCTACAAAGTGAATCCAGGACAGCCAATGCTACACAGAGAGACTCTGTCTCAAAACAACCCCAAAAGAAAAATCTGGCCAGATATGGTATATACTTATAACCCCAGCACTTGGGAGCTAGAGGCAGGACAATCAACAGTTTCAGAATATGTTTGGCTGTGCAGCAAGTTCAAATTCCACCTGAGCTATATGAGACAGACCCAGTGTCAAAACAAGCAAACATGAAGAGTTTGAAACAACAACAAAAAAAAGTTTGAAGCATTTATGTAGTTATCTGACTATGTCTTACATCATTGTCTTTTTTTTATGCTGAGTATTGTGCTGGTTGGTGTTTGTTAATGTGATACCAGCTAGAGTCATCTAGGTAAAGACTGTGCCTCCATCTCCAACTGAGAAAGTGCCTCCATCAGAGTGTCCTATGGACAAGCTTGTGGGGCATTTTCTCGATTAATTGACTAATGTGGGAGAGCCCACTGTGGGCAGTGTCACAACTGAGCAGGCAGGCATACTGCACTGTCTGAGAAAGCAGGCCAAGCAAGCCATGAGGAGCAAGTCAACAAGCAGTGTTCCTCCATGGCTTCTGCTTCGGTTCCTGCCTCCAGGTTCCTGCCTTGGGTTCCTGCCTCCAGGTTCCTGCCTTGGGTTCCTGCCTCCAGGTTCCTGCCTTGGGTTCCTGCCTCCAGGTTCCTGCCTCCGGGTTCCTGCCTTGGGTTCCTGCCTCCGGGTTCCTGCCTTGGGTTCCTGCCTCCGGGTTCCTGTCCTGGCTTCTCTTAATGATGGACTATGATCAGGGCACATAAGATGGAACATACCATTTCCTCCTCAAGTTGCTTTTAGTCATAGTATTTTTTTTAAATCACAAGATAAAGTAGAAAAGAAATCATTCATAATTTTTTAAAAGCAAATTCTTAATGAGCAGCCCAAGAACCAGAAGTGCCCTGCGATGTCTCATAGCCCCACGTCCTACCCGCCCTGGACTTCTGGAGGCTCAGCCATGCAGCAGCCTCAGGGTCAAAATGATAGCCAGGGCAGAGACTCCTCTGTGATGAGTCCCACCCTGCATACACCCTGCCTTTCTCCACAGCCCCCAGAAAAGGAGGGTGCCCTGCCCCGGCAGGTGGGCAACAAGACAGAGTGTGGCCTGCTGGGCTTTGTGCTGGACTTGAGGCAGGACTACGAGCCGGTGCGCAGCCAGATGCCAGAGGAGAAGCTGTATAAGGTGTACACCTTCAACTCCGTGCGCAAGTCCATGAGCACCGTCATCAAGATGCCGGACGAGAGCTTCCGCATGTACAGCAAGGGTGCCTCGGAGATCGTGCTCAAAAAGTAAGCCACCCAGCACAGCTGTGGGTATATCCGGGTCACGCATCACCATCCCTACCCAGGCTGGACCTAAGCAAGTTACTTTGGCCCTGCACCTCACTTTCCCTATTTGTACACTGGTCAAGCCCAGAGATTCTCAACCCTGACTTGTATAGTACATTAGAGACACCTCAATTAAAAGAGAAGGAAAGAAGTTAGGCACAGTGATACACACCTTTAATCCCAGCACTCAGGAGGCAGAGGCAGGAGGACCTCTGAGTTAAGAGGCCAGACTTGTCTACACTGAGACCCTCTATCAAAGAGAAAACAAGAAGGATTAAAGGGAAGAAAGAAAGACAGACAGACCATTGATTCCCCCAGGTCACTCAAATTGGAACCATGAAGGCTAGCCTATACCTTCATTTTACTAGATGCTTCTCAGGCATTTTACTAGATGCTCCTGGTACCTGAGCAAGGCAGAAAATCACCAGCCTGGGTTTAGGGCTTCCCAAACCATTGCACCTGTGGTACTGCTTCCCCTGGCCCCAATCGGAACCTCCCAAACACTGCAAACTGCAGACAGCCGAGGGACCAAAGGCAAATATTGCAAAAAGGCTACCTGGCTCCACTCCTACCTGTGCTTCCCTGGCCTGCTGCACACACTGGGGGCATTGTGAGAGGACGATCAGGTGGGCATTCAACAGGCAACCTAGGTGGGCTTCGTTCATTTCCTTCCCTTCCCTCCCCAGGTGCTGCAAAATCCTCAGCGGGACAGGGGAACCCCGTGTCTTCCGGCCCCGCGACAGAGATGAGATGGTTAAGAAGGTGATCGAACCCATGGCCTGTGATGGGCTCCGTACCATCTGTGTGGCCTACCGTGACTTCCCCAGCAGCCCTGAGCCTGACTGGGACAATGAGAACGACATTCTCAATGAACTCACATGCATCTGTGTGGTGGGCATTGAAGACCCAGTGCGACCTGAGGTAGGCCCCTGATGCCAGTGAGCCCAGAACAGGGCAGGGCTAGAGCCAGGCCCGTGAGTAACCTGAGAGCTCTGTCTGCTCAGCTCTCTGAGCTTCAGGTCCCCAGGCAACGGGATCAGGATCCTTCTCCTCACAAACATTTCCACTCTAAAACCAGTGTAGCCATACTTAGCAACTTTCCACTCAGAAGGACTGGGAAGAGCCCCCAAGCAAGCCATGTGCTGCTCTGAGCGAGAATAGTATTCACACTGTTCCCCCAAGTCACCAATGGTGTTTCTCTCCTGTCTGCCTAGGGAACAGGTGTAGGGCCTGCCTGGTTCCAGAAGCCTCTCACCTTGTGAGATATAGCTATTGTCATGATCTGCATCCCAAGCCTCCATTACAGCTGGATACTCAGGGCATCCCTCCAGGAGAACCCAGGGCATAGCCTTCTAATAGTGATGCAGTCTCTGTCTGCCCAGAGGTGGCTTAGCAGTAAGACCCGATGTCCATGCTCCTAAGCCTTTAGCAGGTATCTGGGAGACAAGACTCAAAGCTACTGGCAGGTCATATTCTCAGCAGAAGAGACAGGTGACGTCACCTGCATGATGAAGATAAAAGTGATATGTGGAGTGTCCAGCTCCAGACCTATCATGGTCACAGAAGAAGAGTTATGTGGTCCGTGTGTGCCAATGCAGACATCATGAGAAGATGTTAGTGCTATGGGCAGGCCAAGCATTCACCTCACACAGGGTGCCAAGAAAGCACAGGGTCTGAAGCAGACAGACACAGGAGCTGGCTCCTCTTCTCCTCTGGGTTCCCATGGGTCCATGAAGGCCTGTGAGATGTGGTGCTCATACCCAGAGGCATACCCTAACCTTCCTCCAACAATGGTGGATCCAGCATCCTGCCCTTCCCTGTAGTATTCTCTTTGGACCTCTGCCTACTCCCTGCCCTTTCAGAGCCCCAGTGGTCCCTTTTTAAAAGTGGAGATAGGTGTCAGGCTGTCTTCCAGGTTTCTGCTTGGTGCTGTAGGATTCTGTCTTCCAAAGAACAAGTGAAACCAGGTCACAGACATGGATTTTTACATCCAGGCAGCTATGAGAGGCATCAGAGTGTGAGCACAGACACCAGACAGACCTGAACCCACATGTGCTAGAGTGGCTAGGCTGTGTGACACTGAGCCAATTACATAGCCTCTCTGGGCCATATTGGTAGCCTGGGCATGACAATATCCTCCCATGCCCACATGTGACCATGAGATAGTGTAAGGGAGCAGACTACATACATATGAGCCCCGAGACCAGCATATAGGCCAGCAGCTCAAGAATGAGGATGCCTAATGGCCTCCCGAGCTGAGTCATTTCTCAGGGTCCTGTATTGGCAAACAACCTGGCCTTCAGAAGATGCATGAATGAATGAACGAACGAATGAATTTGAACCCAACTCTCCAGCACGGTTCTGCGTTTCTCTTCTCTCTCTCTCTCTCTCTCTCTCTCTCTCTCTCTCTCTCTCTCTCTCTCTCTCTCTCTCTCTCTCATCCACTTGTAACCCCTCTTCCTATCCATCTGCCTGCTGGGGATCTGTCTAACTCCTCGTCCCAAAGATGGTTTTCAGACTCCAAGGACAGCTGCTTGTCACCAGCAGTTAGTGGGCTCAGGCCTCCCAGAGATGAGTTATCTATTATCACCTCACTGGAAGTCACTGAACCCCACCTCCCCCCAGCCTCTTCCAGGCGCTCCCTTCTGTGCAGCCTCCTCCAACTCCAGACTGACCCAGGCCCTCACCAACCTTGGAAACATCCTTATAGAGGATGCCAGTATGAGGTGCTGAGAAAGCTGTGACCCGCCTTTGAGAGTCAGTAACACACTTAACCAACCGCACGTCCCATAAAGTCAAAAATGCCAGAAGTGTCTTCTGCCCTCTTCTGTTTTGGTTGCTGGTCGTTGACTTCACAATCACTGCGATGAGTGGAGGGTTAAAAGTTAGTCTCACTCAGGCCATTTTTCCACTCATCAGTTTATAGACAAGTACACTGGCCCCTGAGAGACTGGAATGGTCCCAAAGTCTCCCTGTAAGTGGCTAGACAGATCCAGAGTAGACCTGGTGTTCTGGACCTTGACTGAGGTGCCGTAGAAAGAAACAAGACAGAGAAGCTACAGAGAGGGAGGCTCCATACCCAGGACTTTGGAGCAGGGTTGAGCCCCTGGTACTTTTTGATGACAGCATTGTCATCTAGAGTTCTTGATTCCAACACAGATCTGGCAAGGAGCAGTTGGACAGAAGCCCAAGCTTTGCCCCCAACAAGCCACCTGCTTGCCTGGGACCTTTATCTTCTACCTATAGAATGTGGGTCAGCTGGGGGAGGGGGTGACCTTTCCTTCCAGACTGACATCTACAGACCAGAGGCAGCTGTAGAAGCCTCACACCCACACCTGCCAGGCTTCCATCAGTCCACCATCCTGCCCATCCATCTTCAATCATCCAGCCCACTAGGCTGTGTATTCAGAAACTCATGCTATGATGCTAACAAGACGGCTTGGGTGGGTGGGTGAGAGTGTTTACCATGCAAGCCGACAACTTAAGTTTAATCCCTAGGACTCTGGTAAAGGTAGAGAGAGCTAAGTCCACAAAGCTGTCCTCTGACCTCTACACATGAACTGTGTCATATAAAAATCATAGTCTTTCTCTCTCTTTCTCTCTCTCTCTCTCTCTCTCTCTCTGTGTGTGTGTGTGTGTGTGTGTGTGTGTGTGTGTGTGTGTGTGTACCTAGTCACTGTGACCCTGAGATAGATATGGATTTTAATTCTTTGGCGCCTCTGTCTGTCTGTCTGTCTGTCTGTCTGTCTGTCTGTCTGTCTCTCTCTCTCTCTCTCTCTCTCTCTCTCTCTCTCCCTCTCTCCCTCAATCTCCTCTCTCTCTCCTCTCCCTCTCCTCTCTCTCCTCTTCCCTCTCCTCTCTCTCTCTCTCTCTCTCTCTCTCTGTACCTAGTCACTGTGACCCTGAGATAGATATGGATTTTAATTCTTTGGCGTCTCTGTCTCTCTGTCTCTCTGTCTCTGTCTCTGTCTCTCTCTCTCTCTCTCCCTCCGGCTCTCTCCTCTCTCTCCTCTCGTCTCTCCTCTCCTCTCTCCTCTCTCTCCTCTCCTCTCTCTCTCTCTCTCTCTCTCTCTCCTCCCTCCCTCCTTAAAGAATTGAAAGTAGTGGGGGCTGTAGCTTCCTCGAGTGACAGCATAGGGTCAGGACACTAGCTTTAACATGTCCTGATACTCTCTGATGGGTGATGCATCAGTTCCTTTTCTCATCAGTGAAACAAACTACCTGGTCAAAGTGCCCTAAGGGAGGAAGGTTTACCTGAGCCCTGTTCTGGAGGGGAAGGCATGGTGGCAGGAATGTGAAGCAATGGTCACATTGCATCTGTGGTCAGGAACCCTAGAGATGAGTGCTGGTGCTCAGCTCATTTCTCCTCGTTATTCAGTCCAGGACCTCGGCCCATGGAAAGATACTACCCACCTTTAGGATGGATTTTCCTACTTCAGTTAACATAACCTGGAAAATCCCTCACATACATGGCCAAAGATTTGTCCTCAAGATGACTGCAGATGCTGTCAGTGCAACCAATATAAAACATCACAAGTGGCTTTAAGTAACATCTGCTCCAAGGCTCCCATTTTCCTGTCTGGGAATGAAAAGGTGGGATTGTATGAATCTCAAAGTATAACCAACAGAGCTGTGGGGTGGAGTGGGGTGGGGGTTCTTTCTCCTGTTGAGACTTGAACTGAGAGCCTCATTCTGGCAAGGTCCCAGTTCTCACCTCACAATGAGCCCCCACCACACTCAGGGCTCAGTTCTCACCTCACAATGAGCCCCCACCACACCCAGGCCCAGTTCTCACCTCACAGTGAGTCCCCACCACACCCAGGCCCAGTTCTCACCTCACAGTGAGCCCTTACCACATCCAGGCCCAGTTCTCACCTCACAGTGAACCCCCATCGCACCCAGGGCCAAGTTCTAACCTCATAGTGAGCCCCTGCCACACCCAGGGCCCAGTTCTCACCTCACAGTGAGCTCCCACCACACCCAGGCCCCAGTTCTCACCTCACAGTAAGTCCCCACCACATCCAGGCCCAGTTCTCACCTCACAGTGAACCCCCATCGCATCCGGGGCCCAGTTCTCACCTCATAGTGAGCCCCTATCACACCCAGGTCCCAGTTCTCACCTCATAGTGAGCCCAAATCACAACCAGGGCCCAGTTCTCACTTCACAGTGAGCCCACATCACACCCAGGGCCCAATTCTCACCTCACAGTGAGCCCCCACCACACCCAGGGCCCAGTTCTGACCTCACAGTGAGTCCCATCACACCGAGGTCCCAGGTCTTACCTCACAGTAAACCCCCACCACATCCAGGGCCCAGCTCTCACCTCACAGTGAGTCCCCACCACATCCAGGGACCAGTTCTCACCTCACAGTGAGTCCCCACCATATCCAGGGCCCAGTTCTCACCTCACAGTGAGTCCCCACCACATCCAGGGACCAGTTCTCACCTCACAGTGAGCTCCCACCACACCCAGGGCTCAGTTCTCACCTCACAGTGAGTCCCCATCACACCCAGGGCCCA
Organism: Acomys russatus; assembly: GCF_903995435.1. Classification (NCBI taxonomy): domain Eukaryota; kingdom Metazoa; phylum Chordata; class Mammalia; order Rodentia; family Muridae; genus Acomys; species Acomys russatus. The sequence goes on along the minus strand of NC_067149.1, from coordinate 41,337,200 downwards.
GTTCTCACCTCACAGTGAGTCCCCACCACATCCAGAGGCCAGTTCTCACCTCACAGTGAGTCCCCACCACATCCAGGGCCCAGTTCTCACCTCACAGTGAGTCCCTACCACATCCAGGGACCAGTTCTCACCTCACAGTGGGTCCCCACCACATCCAGGGACCAGTTCTCACCTCACAGTGGGTCCCCATCACACCCAGGGCCCAGTTCTCACCTCACAGTGAACCCCCATCATACCCAAGGCCGAATTCTCACCTCACAGTGAGCCCCATCACACCCAGGTCCCAGTTCTAACCTCACAGTGAGCCCCCACCACCCCCATGGCCCAGTTCTCACTTCACAGTGAGCCCCCACCACACCCAGGCCCCAGTTCCACCTCACAATGAGCCCCCACAATACCCAGGACACACTTCTCACCTCACAGTGAGCCCCCACCACACCCAGGCCCCGGTTCTCACCTCACAGTAAGTCCCCACCACATCCAGGGCCCAGTTCTCACCTCACAGTGAGTCCCCATCACACCCAGGGACCAGTTATCACCTCACAGTGAAACCCCACTACCCCCAGGGCCCAGTTCTCACCTCTGAACCCCCACCACACCCAGGCCCCAGTTCTCACCTCACAGTGAACCCCCACCACACCCAGGCCCCAGTTCTCACCTCACAGTGAACCCCCACCACACCCAGGCCCCGGTTCTCACCTCACAGTGAACCCCCACCACACCCAGGCCCCGGTTCTCACCTCACAGTGAACCCCCACCACCCCCAGGGCCCCGGTTCTCATGTCACAGTGAACCCCCACTGTACCCAGGCCCCGGTTCTCACCTCACAGTGAACCCCCACCACTGCCAAGCCCCAGTTCCACCTAACAATGAGCCCCCACCACACTCAGGGCCCAGTTCTCACCTCACAGTGAAACCCCACCACACTCAGGCCCCAGTTCTCACCTCACAGTGAACCCCCACCACACCCAGGGCCCAGTTCTCACCTCACAGTGAACCCCCCCACACCCAGGCCCCAGTTCTCACCTCACAGTGAACCCCCACCACACCCAGGGCCCAGTTCTCACCTCACAGTGAGCCCCCACTATACCCAAGCCCCTGGCCCACCTCACTGGCAGCCTTATCACCCATTTTTGTGGGTGACTTTTCCCAAAATGTTCCCACCTATGTCAGCCATCTCATGCAGCTTTTCCAGTCTGACCTTTGTCCCTTTACCCATCAAATGGTTCCTGGAGTCATGTAATAGACACCTTGTACTGGATTCCAGCAATGTGAGGCCCAGACAGAGGGGCTTTGTGATGGCTTCCCACGCTTTCCCAGGTGCACTCTTCGCTTACCTCAGTTTTCCCGACTGCCACACTGCCTTCCTCCTTCAGGCGCACTACAGGCCAGAGCAGCATCAAACATTCACCGAAGTCTCTACTCAAGACAATCCAAAGCTAAGAGAAGCTGGTATGGAGGAAGCTGTCAGGAGAACATCGTTCTGGGACATGCTGGGGGTTACCCTGGGGGTGTTCGGAGCCCTTGGAGTCAACAGACACCGGCTGTCACCCAAAACAACAGATGTTTAAAGCCCTTTATGTAATGACAACAGGAAGCGCCCATTTCCTGCTTTTCCTCAGTGAGAAGATCTAGGATAATTTTAGCAGAGGAAGCCACTTTTTAAAATAGTTAACACTGGTTTTATTTATTTGGAAAGCATATTTCAAGCCAGACCCATGCCCCTGAGATTTGAGTCTTAATCATCTCAGTACTCAGAGCTCAGAACAATTGAATAACACCACTGCTGTTTGTTGAGTGAATAGTGAAAGAAAATCCTCAGAAAAGTTCAAGGAAGTGTCCCTCTGGGGTTGGCGGGATCTAGATGCTTCCTGAGTAGAGAGCACTGAGCGTAGAAGGCAAGTAAACGCTGGCATATAAGGGCTGAGGGAAAAGGGTATCCCAGGCAGCAGGGCAGAGAGGGCGAAGAAAGAAAAGGAAATGGTAAAAGATAGCTTTTCATTACTGTAACAAATAGTGCAACAAACAGACATATCTGCTTATAAAAAGGGAAGGAAAGGTCCAATGGGCCTCACAATTTCAGAGGTGTCATAGTCAGTGGGTCCCACTACTTTGGGGTCTGTGGCGAGACAGCACATGCTAGTGAGAGCACATGGCAGAGCCATGCATACAATTCGTGTCAGAGCTGAGAGGCAAGAGACAGAAGGAGAAGCTGGGGCCCCAGAGTCCCCTCCCAAGACATATTACATGCACAACCCACCTCTTAAAGGCTCTAGCAGCTCCTCACAGCACCACCCTGAGGACCTCACTTCAATATACAGGCCTTTAGGGAACATTCCAGACCTGAACTGCCACAGATAGGCTGCATATCTGGCTCTTGTAAGAACTCCTATTGCATTTATGAAACGAAAGCCTAGAAAGGGGCGTGGAGCCTTGTTCTTCTCCCAGAACTGTTGCTGTTGTTGTTTGGTTTGGTTTGGTTTGGTTTAGGTTTAGGTTTTGGTGTTTGTTTGTTTGTTTGTTTGTTTGTTTGTTTTACAAAGCCTAGAGTGTGGTCAGCTTTGTCCTGTGAGGCAGTCTAAAAACTGTGTGAGGCCTGGGCCTGATGTGGTGGTGTGGTGGCTCACACCTTTAATCCCAGCACTCAAGAGGCAGAGACAGGAGGATCTCTGTGAGTTCAAGGCTAGCCTGGTCTATGACAGTTTCCAGGACAGCCAGGGCTATACAGTGAGACTCTGTCTAAAACAAAACAAACAAGGCATGAGTCCCAAACTACACTACAGACTACCATGCCCCCAGTGGAGGGCTTTCCACAGAAGCAAGCTTCCCACCCCCCACCCCATGTGTGCCCTTGTATACACACACACACACACACACACAGAGAGAGAGAGAGAGAGAGAGAGAGGAGAGAGAGGAGAGAGAGAGAGAGAGAGAGAGAGAGAGAGAGAGAGACCACACACACACACATACACAGAGAGAGACTGAGACACACACACACACACTCACACCTCAGTGTCTGACCTCGGGTTCCTCAGAAGCTTCACAGCTACCAGCCCTCCTCCCACACCTCCCAGCTTCAGCCCCTCCTCGTGGCCTACAGCACAGCCCCTAGCCCCTCACACCTAGAGCGCTCTCTGTCTTTATACCTTGAGATTAACGCTGTGGGCAGGATGGCTTTCTTGTGCTGTCTGCATCGCTTGAGTCCAACTGCACCTGGAGTTGCTTTTGACAAAATAGAACTGGCTCAAACACCCCTTCCGCCAGGAAGCTCTCCGTGGTTTCTCCTCCATACACCGTCCCCTGTGCTTTCCAGGGCCCTCAGTCTCTACCTGCACTAAAGACCATGTCTCCTAAAGACCCCCATCTCTGTAAGAGAGTTCAAGTATGGCAGAGTAACGCTCCATCTGGAAACAAAAAATAAAGGTTCTTTCAAAGAACAAGCTAAACTAGCTTTACTGTGGAACAGTAGACCTCAGAGGAGGGAGCATCCCATCACCAGGGGTGTGTAAGCAGAGACTGGGCCAACCGTCTGCTGGGGATGTCTGGGGAAGATCTAGGCAACGAGCAGAGGCAAGGAGTCAGATGATGCCAAGCCCCTTCCCACGCTGGGACCTTTTAAACACTTGAATCCATTCCTAGGGACCAAAGCCAGACAAGGTGCAGGTTTCTAGAAGAACAGCAGCTCTGGGGCTGAAGGCAAGTATGTTGCCTACATACACACACACACACACACACACACACACACACACACACACATATCATATACACACATGCATACATAGTCACATATACACACATACATCACACATACATATAAACACACATGCATATAAATATGTGCATATATGCATATAGTCACATACACAGAGTCACACACACACACACACACACACACACACACACACACACACACACACACAGTCTTGAGGGCATACTAAATTATATAAGCCTGATCCCGTACCTGCAAGTGGCAGGGTACAGTGGGGCCGACCCAGAAAGGGCATTCCAAGGCCCACTTCCTTTCTTACAGTTCCGAGGCTGAGAAGGGGCTGAAGGCAATAATTGTCCATGTAAGACTTCTGCTAGCCCTGCCCAAACAAAGCACTGATGTTCCCTGAGTTAGGATGAGTCCATTTCAGACCTTCTGACTTCATAAAGACACAAAAGCAAAGCATGCCCATGAAAACCATGCCTGGAGACTGACTCTGACTCTAATATGGGCCAGAGAAATAAAACATAGCACACTGTTGACACTGTGCAGGGTAGCACCTACTTGACCCCAAGACCATGAGAGGAAGGGAAAGTCTGCTCTAGGCCTGCCTCATAGCCTCTTGGGAGCTGCTAGCTCTAGAAGGTTCTTTCCTGACCACTATGACAAAACAGAAGCAACTTAAGAGAGAAGAGTTTGTCTGCGCTCACTGTTCAGAGGGGTTTTAGTTTGACAGTGGGAAGAGCGTATGACAGGATGCACACAGTGGGTCTGAAGCCAGGGCCAGGCTGTAACCCTCAAAGACCTTCCCCTAGCAACCAGCGCCACTTCCTGAAGGTTCATAGCCCCGCAGCCCAGCTGGAGACCAGATGCTCAAGCATAAGAGCCTGGGGGCAGTTTGCATACAGACCAAGACCCTTGTGTTTGGTACCATCTCGGGTTGTAGACACTTAGCCAGCATGGCCATCATGAGCACCCCTTCGAGTGTACATCTCTGTCTCCTCATCTCCCCCTCCATAAGGATGCCAATTGTGACCTCATCTCATGTTGACTACCCCCAAAGGTACTTTCTGCCAATAAGGTCTTGTCACAGAGAGAGCAGCTCAAAGGACCCTGGAGTTGGCAGGGAGCAGGTAGGCATGAGTGCTCAGGTCCACTTGTGCAAGAAGAGTTGGGTCTCAGGCTTGCCTGACAGGCCCAAGATTCTAGCATGCTCTGGGTCTTGTATACTGTGGCATGTTGACAAAGATGCTTCATAGCAGATGCCCCCAACTATGTGTCCGCCGTGGCTTTGGGTCACAGTCACTCATTCGGGTTATCTGTGTCATGCATGAACACTGCATTGCCTCTGGGCCATGCTCTGCATCCTAACCACTCTAAGGAGGAAGCTGCTGAGAAGAGTGGGCCTTGCCACCTTCTGACTGGCTGACTAGATTGGCCCAGATGTTGGTGTGTCATTTTAGCCAGCAAAGGCCCAGTGCTTTGTCCCTCTCGGTCCTGTTTAACATGAAGAAGCGCCATTTGCATTTATTCTAAATCAGTGTAAATAAAGTGACCTCAAATACACGTGACTCTCCCCACAAACATTGAAAATACACAAAGGAGCTGATCATAGAGTTTGTAGATGAAACCTGGACAAATTCAATGCACTTAGTCCACTACTCTGCACTCCTGTCCAAGGCCAAACATGAGGGGTGTTTTTTATGGGTCTTTCCAATGCCTTTTGTCCAGGTCAGAAACTACAGGTATCACCTCAGGATAGAGGTACTCATGGTCAGTAGGTACTGGCTGCATGGGACTCTTAGGGCTGAGAATTCTGAGACTCTAACAGATTTAACCAGAGGATGTTGTGAACAATTGGTAATGCCTGTCACAGCCATAAAAAGGAGGTCATTGGCACCACCATCCTCGCCTGGTTAGTGGCGCCCTCCCACTCGTCCCTTACCCTCTCCTGTAGGTCCCAGAAGCCATCCGCAAGTGCCAGCGGGCAGGTATCACAGTCCGCATGGTCACCGGTGACAATATCAACACAGCCCGGGCCATCGCCATCAAGTGTGGCATTATCCACCCTGGGGAGGACTTCCTGTGCCTAGAAGGCAAAGAATTCAACCGGAGGATCCGCAATGAGAAGGGGGAGGTACGCGCATGCGCGCATGCGGCCACCGCAAAGGCTCCACTGTGGGCCAAGCTCGAGAGGGGGCCGGGAGGCGTGGGCGCTGCATGTTTGAACAGAAGCCATCTGGTGTGCCCTGAAGAGCCCAGTGACTTTGCATGGGGCCCAATTTTTCTCTGTGACCCCCACCGACATGCCACACCCCTCTCCAGATCGAGCAGGAGCGGATTGACAAGATCTGGCCAAAGCTGAGGGTGCTGGCTCGGTCCTCGCCCACGGATAAGCACACCCTGGTCAAAGGTAAGACTGGGGTGGTTTTTTAGCCCAGGACCAATCCGGCCTAAACCATGCCTAATTTGCATGGCGTTGTAGCTTCCCCCAGAAGGGAAAAGGGCACAGCAGGGATTCTCCTCATCTGGGGACCTTCTGACTTGTTACTTTTCAGCCTTGGGAGGCCTGCAGAGGCCTCTCGGAGAAAGGGGACTTTGGGAGACTGAGACTCTATTCTGATCTTCCAACTTCCTCTAGGTAGCAGTGGGCCTAGGCCTGGGGTCTCAGACCACCTGACAGAAGGCTGGGCAGCTGGGCTAGCGGTGCTCTTTCTAGTCCAGGTGCATAAAGCCTTTGCCCACCTTCAGGCATCTTACCAGCTTCTTCACGGCTTGGCAGTATTTGAGAAGTCCTGGCAACAGCAGAAGGCTAGAACCTTCATCCCCGACCCCACCATGAGAGGGGTCAGCAACACTTGTCAGTATTCATTTCTGTAGTCACAGGCCTGGCTCACACCCTGGTGGTCCTACTACCCTCTCTGAGGCCTTGGCAGACCCATCCACTCTGGGTCTCAGTTTCCCCTGTCTGTAAAGTGCCTAAAAGGTGGGAGTTCTTTCTTCTGCCTGGGATCACCCCTAGGTACCTTAGAATCATGTGTCTTAAAGCTGGGGACAGGCGTGGCCTGTGGATAAAAAAACGTGGAGCCCCGGGACTGCAGACACTACCTCAGAGGGCCCTGGCTCACCCTCCCTCCTCCCTGACTTATCAGTTCAGTCTCTGACTCTGTCACTGAGCATTTATGGAGGACCTACTGTGTGCCAGGACCCACTGTGTGCTCTAGCTGGTCCTTTACTGTGGACAGCAAAGGCTCCACAGCACAGGCACCAAGTCGTATCCCTGCACAGTGCAAGAGGCTGTTCTGCTCCAGCCACTGGACTCTTGCTCAGGCTGGGGTGGATGTGAAGCCCAGGGGTGGGGGGTGGGAGAAAGATCTGTGTTCCAGACACAGGGAACTACACTGTGCAGAGAGCCCCTGGTGTCATCAAGGAGGGGACTAGAGGAGCCCGGGGGAGATTGACCTTGGCCCCGGTGAATCAGGGGCACTGTCAAAAAAAAAAAAGGGTTGGGGAGGGGGGAGCATACAATGGAGGGCCAGGAGAGGAAGAATGTAATTTAGGATACTGATCATGCTTTGGGAGTGTGACCTGAAGGCAGAGGGGTCACTGGGATCTTCCAAATGCGACAGCTGCAGAATGGATGGGTGGCGCTCTGTGTGTGGGTAGATGTGTCCAAGTAGGTTGTGTGTGGATGTGGTGTGGAGAGAAACAGCAGGGAATCCCATAGAGCCCTCCTGTACAAACCTTGCTACAGGCCCAACCCCCTCACCGGGGTGTCAGGTGTGACAGATCTGGTAAGATGCTGATCTTCAATGTAGCTCTGATGTTCCAGTACGACCATCTGCCACAGACAGCCACTGTCAAGAAAATGGGGGCCTCAGCTAAAAACCTGTGGGGTGATGGACATATGGGGGGATGCAGGGAAGCTCCCAGAACCCAGGGCACCTACATGAATGAAGGCAGAAGTAAGACCATTAGAGGCCAAGGAGATAGGTGGGGGAGAAGCATCCCAGGGGTGAGAGGTACACAGGAAGACGGGAGGGAAGCCCACACAGTGGTCCACTGTGAGGCCAGCTGCTGAGAGGCCAGGAGAGACAGGATGGAGATGTGACCACAGGGAGGCCCTCAGGGAACTACACAGTGTAGTTCCTTGCCTTGTGAGTGCCCAGTGCTGGTCAAGGAACCAAAAGAGTCAAAGACTGGCCTGCCAACTCCAGGGGCAGAAGTCCAAGCAGGCAGAGCCTGGGACAGTAGCATGTGGACTGGCTGCCTGCCAGTGAGACAAGCCAGGAGAACTCCTGAGGAGCCAGGCATGGAAACTGTGCTTTATGCGGGGTAGTTAGAAGAAATGGTGCCCCAAATCTGGGAACTTGTCCCCTGCCCCCACAAGCTGTTGCTGTGTGCCTGACACAGACAGCGTAATTCCTACACCTGGACAAAGAGACCAACAGCCACAGTGATGACATGAGGGGCAGGTGTGGTTGTGTTCCACCTGGTTTTCACCAATTACAGTACAGGCTGACTGTGTGTGTACAGAGAAAGGTCAAGGCCATTGGGGCAGGATCCCTAGCAAATGGCACAGCCATGGCCTCCCTATGTGTGACTGGAGTTCCCAGGTAGAAGGTACTAGAAAAGCAGATGTTGAGTTCCCGTAGATGCAGAGAACTCTTCCTGCATCTGGGACGAACAGCTAGGGGACTGTTTCTTGGCTCTGGGGCCCTGAGCACACCCTCTTACCCACTAGGCATCATCGACAGCACACACACTGAGCAGCGGCAGGTGGTGGCTGTGACAGGGGACGGGACCAACGACGGGCCTGCTCTCAAGAAGGCAGATGTGGGCTTCGCAATGGTAAGAGTATCTCGAAGAGGGCTTCAGGTGGTGTCTGATTGGGTCTCAAAGGAGAGGATGGCAGCTTCAAACTGGGTTGTGGGATTCCCTATGTACACTTAACATTAGCCGTCCTGCACCCCCGCCCCCATCCTGTCCTCCTTCCATGCAAGCAAAGCTTTTGAGCCCTAGCCTAGCCTCAGAGGTCTTCCTGGAGAGGTCAGGCAATGTCCTGCTAGAGTCAGCCCTCTCCTGCTAGGCGCTTACAAGTCAAGGAGGAATGGGGCAAGGCCAGGCTTCCCAGGGAGAAAGTTGGCCTCAGAGGGGTGGCTGTGTGTGCACATGCATACCTGTATATGTGTACATGTTTGTATGCATATACATGTGCGTGCATGTGTGTGTGTGTACAGTCTGACTGTGCTGGTTTCTTTGGATCAGGGGTGAGGTACGCAGGACTATGGCTGTGTGTGTAGAGGTAAGGATGGCCAGATGGAGCTACTCACCTCTCTGGCTGCCCCACCAGGCTCCTGTCCCTGTCCCCACAGGGCATCGCAGGCACGGATGTGGCCAAGGAGGCCTCAGACATCATCCTGACGGACGACAACTTCAGCAGCATCGTCAAGGCAGTGATGTGGGGCCGTAATGTCTACGACAGCATATCCAAATTCCTGCAGTTCCAGCTGACTGTCAACGTGGTGGCTGTGATCGTGGCCTTCACAGGTGCCTGCATTACACAGGTGGGTCCTGGGAGAGTCATACCGAAGGTTGGGAAAGGGCAGTCTCCAGCCTCCAGGACATCCTATGTTGTTGGGATCACCACACTGAGGATGGATGCACGTCATGGCACGCCTCCCAAGAACAGGACTCTGTCAGTCCTTCATGTAGCCACCAGCCCGATGCAGTTGAGAAATCGGGCCTAGACAGGTAGTGTGACTCAGGTGACCCCAGAAATGAAGGGTATCAGAGACCTCATGCCCATCTCATGCCCGTCTCGCCACCTGCACCAGCTTGACCCTTGCTCCAGAGGCTGGCAGAAGAAGCTGGGGCAGAGGCAGTGCAGGTCCAAGGGAGATCAGTTGGTCAGCTGAGGACCCAGAGCCAGCCAAGCTCCGTAGGCCCTTCGCTCTGGAGTGGAGTGGATTAGGAGAGGTGGAGTGGAAGAGAGGAGACAGTGAGGTCTGCTCGCTGAGGCAGGCAGAGCTAGGTGGAGAAAGTACCATTTCACAGAGGCAGAGGCAGGCTCGGAGGAGAGAACAGGCAGGCAACCACTCCGCTCCTGATGTCTCCTGACACAATAGCCAGACCACATCTCCCAGTCTGCTTTCTGGTCTGGAGAAGGAGAGTGGCTTCAGTTCTAAGGGAATCTGAGAGGGCTGACTGCCCCCAGTCACCACCTGCTTACAATCCCCTACCCACAAGGAAACCCAGAGTCCAATGTGCAGCCATTGCCAAGAGCCACATGGCCCACAGGACACTGCTCCCCTCTGCTGTGACCGCCATCACAGTGATGCCCATGGCAGCTACAGTATTAACTTTGTGCCACCCAAGCCATGAGAAGTGGATTGGGGGTTCCCTGTCTGCTTAGGGGGCCTCTCACCTGGACTGTGGGTGAAAAGCTCCCTCTAGTGGTAACTTAGAGACATTGCCACGACAGCTTCTGAGAGACTGGATGGATGCCAGTAAAAAAAAAAAAAAAAAAAAACAGGTTCAGAGACAAGGATCAGTTGGCCCAACATCCGTGACTGAGCAGGGCCATGCAGACTTTGGTGGGAAAATTGCACACCTGAGCCTGAGGTTCCTGAAATCAGATAAGGTGTAATGGCAGGAGAAATCCCAGAGCCTCAGTCCTACAGGCAGGAGTGAAATGGCAGGAGCAGCCACGGAAGCACAGGGAAGGCAGACAGACAGGAAGCCCTTAAGCTTTCAGAGTAGGTGGGCTTCCTTGGAGAGGTGTTCCATGGGCCACAAGATGACCAAGGGTAAAGCCAATAGTGAGGGGCAGAGGGTGCTGGGTGAGGCCACCTCCTGCTGGGGTGGGTAAGGCCTGCCCCTGTGAGAAGTGAAGGATACACGAATTGGCTCCTTCGATTAGTGTACACAGGGCATGCTCTCTCCAGCCTGGACCCCAGAGAGCGAATCCAAAGGCATCCACACTGGCCTGGGGATGGTGATAACCTCTCTATTAACTCCCCGTTTTGCCTATTGACAGACTTGCTGTCGCGGTAGAGCATCTCTCCTGGAGTCGTAGTTATAAAATCCTTTGAGCTATAAGATGATGAGAAGTCGAGTGGAATTGAGAACAGAGGTCAGGGACGTTGTCTCCAAGACAGGAGAGCCTTGAACCGCTGAGACTGAGGGGCAGAGGCAGCAGGGAGTTAAGAGGGTGGGTGTAGGCAAGGATATGGCTGAGTCTACCAGAAATCAGGGATTTGTGGCCACTGAGCCTGTGGGTCCAGGACTGAGGTGAACAGTTTATACTGTTCTCCATAGAAGCTTCAAGAACCTGGCACATACATGCTCAAGGCACCAAAACCTGGGCAACCTGCATCCTGTAGTGGGAACCTGCAATGTGCCCATCCATCCCATACTCTGTGACAGTCCTCTCCCTGCCACTGTCGTAGGACTCCCCTCTCAAGGCTGTGCAGATGCTTTGGGTGAACCTCATCATGGACACGTTTGCCTCCCTGGCACTGGCCACAGAGCCACCCACCGAGACTCTGCTCCTGAGGAAACCTTACGGCCGCAACAAGCCTCTCATCTCACGGACCATGATGAAGAACATCCTGGGCCATGCCGTCTACCAGCTCACCCTCATCTTCACCCTACTCTTCGTGGGTGAGCACCCCAGTACTCACCCCTCTGTGGCCAGGTCACCAACTTTTGGGCACACCATGGCCCACATCCAAAATCTGGCTTTACACATGCCATCCTGTTTTGCTCCTGAGGAAACTGAGGCACAGGAGGAAAATGTAGATTACCGCACACAGGGAGCCAGAAGCAGGCATGCCCTGTCCCAGGCTGCCTGGCCTTAAAGCCAGCTGTAGTGTTAACATACACCACTCAAGGCAACAGCCTCCAGAACTGATGAGCTCTGAGAGCCAAGGCTCCGGGCCGAGCAACGTGCCCCTTCCCTGATGCCTTCTGGCAACTTCTCCTTGCCCCAAGAAGATGTCTTTATGAGGAATTTAGACTTCCTTGTTGGACTGTTGAGCTCTTTTCCCAGCTCCTCCACTGAGGGCTAGCTCCCCAGCCACTCAGAGCTAAGTGCCTCTGCCTGGGCCTTAGTCAGTGTTCCTTCATTAACATAAAGTCCCTGAGATAATTAACTTAGAAGAAGGGTTCATTTGGACTCTTCACCTGGGAGGTCATATTCAGATGACTAAGCTGGGGCCAGTGACAAGGCAGGGGCACACGGTAAAGAAAAACTGCTCACCTCAAGGCCAGGATGCAGAGAAAGGTGTGCACATAGGCACCACAGCTCCCTTTAAGGGAATACCCTTAATGGCCTGAAACCTCCCACCAGGCTCCCACTCCTTACTGGCTCCGCCACCTCCCTTAGGGCTAGGAATGTGGTAGCACCATTGTTCAGTGTGCCTCAAGTCCTTGGTTCTATTCTAAGCACCATATAAACAGGGTATGGTGGTACCTGCCTGTAATCCTAGCACTCAGGAAGCAAAGGCAGGAGGAGCAGGAGTTCAAGGTCATCCTTGGTTACATAGTGAGTTCAAGGGCAGCTTGGGGTACATGAGACGCATGCTCCACTACCTTCCCACAGCACCATGGTCTGGGCACCAGGCCTCAAATTCATGGGTCTCCAGGCCACGTTTGCTTAAGCTATAGTGGCTTGCCTCAAGGATTTGTGTTTTCCCTTTATAAGGAATGTCAGTCTGTAATGTCGCTGGCATGCCACCTTTCTCAGATAGCCACAGAAAAGGTGACAGGTACCAAGCCATTTATCCTCTAGCCCAGTGCTTCTCAAACTCTCTAACACTGTGACCCCCTTAATGCAGTTCCTCATGTTGTGGTGACCCACCAACCAGGAAGTTATTTTTGTTGCTACTTCATAACTGTAGTTTTGCTAGTGTTATGAATCGTCATGGAGATAACTAATATGCAAATTATCTGATTTGCAACCCCTGTTAAAAAAAAAAAGGTCGCTCAATAATCACCCCAAGGGTCACAACCCACAGGCTGAGAACCGCTGCTCTAGAGAAAGGATTGGTCACTGAACAGGAACCACGGGCCAGACTCTGCCCCATTCCCCCACCTCAGCCTGGTCCCGCCCTCTGGCTTGGCAGGTGAGAAGATGTTCCAGATCGACAGTGGGAGGAACGCACCGCTGCACTCACCGCCCTCAGAGCACTACACCATCATCTTCAACACCTTCGTCATGATGCAGCTTTTCAACGAGATCAACGCCCGTAAGATCCACGGCGAGCGCAACGTCTTTGACGGAATCTTCCGGAACCCCATCTTCTGCACCATCGTTCTTGGCACTTTTGCCATCCAGGTACCCAGCCCCCACGTAATCTGGGCTGGGCAAGGCGGTGGCTCCCCAGCCCTTGTGCCATCTCCGTGTCTGTCCCTCCAATCTCTGACCTGCAGATAGTGATCGTGCAGTTTGGCGGGAAGCCTTTCAGCTGCTCCCCACTCCAGCTGGACCAGTGGATGTGGTGCATCTTCATCGGCCTGGGAGAGCTCGTCTGGGGCCAGGTGTGTGGCAGGGAAGGGGGACTGTTGAAGTCAGGGAAGAGAAGAACAACAGGATTGGCCCTGGATGTAACATTCCTACTGTGCATGTCAGGAGAGGCCATCGCCAACACTGGGCACCAGAGTGCTGGAGTTGGTCCAAGGCTCCAAACGCAGGCCACATGAGTACCAACCAACACTCTTTTATCTGTATTTCTCTGCTGGTGGTGTTTTCTTTTTTAAATTGCGGCAGTTTGTTTTAACTTAAATTTATGCCCAAAGGCAATGCTGTTAATCACTGGCACAACTTGCCAAAAGTAGAAGCTTATGGAAAAAAAAAAAAAAACTTACTGTAAGGATCATGATGCTATCAAAGGGTACCCAGGTGCTCAAGCCTGCTACAGCCCAGAACCTGATGCCAACATGCTAAAAGTGCATCATCTAGTGGCTTCCTGAGGGTAGTGACCTGATGGCACCAAGCAGGGACACACATCCTGCCATATTACAGCGTGACTTGAGGCGGGCCTGTGACTACCTAGGGATCTCCTAACTTGAAGGTGCTCTCTGCTAGCCAACTCCATCTCTGACCCTACAGCATTCTCCCACCTGCTTCGTTCTCTACATCTACCCAAGTTCTAGGCATACATGCACATGTGCATGCACATACACACAAGCACACACACACACACACACACACACACACACACACACACACACTCAAACACTCACACACGTGCCCGCCACCGCACTGCTGATAGCTTAAAATTTCCGTCTTCTGACTCAGGAAACTACACAGGAGATGTGTCTTTGTCATTCAACTGAGCTAAAGGACTAGTCCCAAGGTGGCCAGGCATCTAGGCAGTGAGTGGACTCATCAAAAGCCTAAGATGATTCTCTTCTTCGGGTTGTCCCCAGGCTAGTATAAGGAACCACACCGGTAAGCCAGGTATGGTGTCACGTATTTTCAATCCCAGCACTCGGACGGTTGAGACAGGAGAATAGCATATTTGAAGGCAGCGTAGGGCACATATCCAGACCCTGTCACAAGGAATAAAAACTAAAATGAAGAGGAAGAGGAGATGGCAGAGAAGGTGCTGTTACAATGGCAGCTAGGTCTCGTGATTATCGCCTGTAACCCCAGCACCTGGGAGGCCAAGGCAGGAGGCTCCCCACTAGTTTGAGGCCAGCCTGAACTATATACTAAGACCCTGTCTCAAAAATCCAGAGACGGAGATTAAAATGGAATCACTTCCCAACCTTTGGCTAAGATTATGTTTAGAGATTGCAGAGGCAACTGTTAGCTCAAAGATAAAGTTCAGATCCATCCAAATGGCCTTTGGCACTTCTTTGGAGCATTAAGAACTAAGTCAGATTAGGACCCTTTCCCTATTTCTTGGGCACCTTAGGTCCTGCATCCTGAGGGGTCCCTCAGCATCCAGGGGAACAAACTCATGAGTAGCCAGTACTGACTGTGAACTCCCAGGGGGCCCGAGCATACAGCCCAGCCCTTGCCTGTCCTCCCACATGTAAGGGGCCCCTGGTGCCTGACTCTCAGGCTTTAGTCTTGGGAACAGCCCTCCAGGGAAGAAGAAGAATGAGTGCATCCCACACACATATGGCCTCCAGGTCCAAGACTGATGGCCGCCCACAGGAGGCTCTGTACATCATGTACACAGTACCTGCCCATGTCCTCACAACTCCTAAGCTACCTCAGCCTTATCCACAGGAGCCCAGTGCTCAGCAGGACCACATGACTTGTCCTGGATCACATGACCAACACAGCCTGGGGTATTCCAAGTCACAGTGACCAGTTCCTCAAGGCCAAGTTGGTCCACTCTGTCCTTTGTGTCCAATAAGTGGGTGGAGTAAAAAGGCCATTAATAAGAAATAACAGTTGAGCCGGGCATGGTGGTGCACACCTTTAATCCCAGCACTCAGGAGGCAGAGGCAGGCAGATCACTGTGTTCGAGGCCAGCCTGGTCTACAAAGCAAGTCTAAGACAGCCAAGGCTACACAGGGAAACCCTGTCTCAAAAAACTAAGACCAAACCCCCCCCACACACACACACACAAAAGCACAACAGTTGAGTTGGAACTGGTAGAAGGTTAAAAATGGAGCTTTTCGTGTGACTAGGGAAACAGGCAGAAAAGGAGGGACTCAGGGACTGGGAGGAGAGTCCTTGGTCCTGACCTTGGCTGGGTCCATCCCTTGCAGGTCATCGCCACCATCCCTACGAGCAGGCTCAAGTTCCTGAAGGAGGCAGGCCGGCTCACGCAGAAGGAGGAGATCCCTGAGGAGGAGCTAAATGAGGACGTGGAGGAGATCGATCACGCGGAACGGGAGCTTCGACGTGGCCAGATCCTGTGGTTCCGGGGCCTGAATCGGATCCAAACACAGGTATGGGAAGCTCCTAGGGCTAGGCCAGACTTGGAGGTGGGGCCAGTGTGTTCCAGTGCACCCTCACACTCTGATGTGTGGCCATAGGAGCCTGGAGTTAATGAACCCCATGCCCATCGTATGGTCTCAAAAGGGCCCTCACTGTCCCTCCAGCCATGTGTGTGTGCGCGCACATGTACACACACACACACACACACACACACACACACACACACACACACTTCTGCTACAGAAACAGAGTGTGGCCTCAGGAAGATCGTTACCTTCTCAGCCCAGCCAGGGGCATGGCATGAGTCTCACCCACCATGGTTTTCCAGAGGGATCCCCTGAAAGGACGGGGATGGCTATGAGGGCTTAGGTGAGTGAGGGTTCTATTGCAGCTGGAGTAAATACTAAGAGGGGCAGACAATAGTGGAGGAAAACAGTCAGCCGAGAAGCAGCAGCCACCTTTATAGACAGCACACACTCTCTCTGCCTCTGTGAGGGTCTCCAGGCACTGTCCTTGACTCTGCCTAGATGCGGAACAAAGGTTAAAATCCCCATATACCCAAAAAAAAAAAAAAATCCCCATATACAGAGGTATGCGTGCAGGTCAAGCTTACACATAAGGATACCACAGTGCACAGTGCCTACCCAGCCAGAAGCAGGCTTCTTCCCTAGAACAGACATTATGTGGCCACCGTGTGTAGTACATGACGGTGCAAGAAGGCCACACACATGCAGATTCCATGCTGTCCCAAAACCCACATGCCTGGGGCAGGTATAGTTTATGAAGGTGCTGTAGGAAACAGAGAAAGAGATCTCTTGCCCAGAAAGACACCTACGGAGCATCGCCCTCAGATTCCTCCGGGCAAGTGATGCACAACCCAACCACTTCATCCCCATGGTCTGCAGCAAACAGCTCCTTTGGAGTTCCTTACATCTCACGGGGACTCATTGACTTGTACGGCCCCTGAGAGAAGGTATGACGCCCCTGTTCTCCCCAGTGGCGTTTAGGGGAATGGGTTTGAGACTCACAGCTGCCTCACATAGGCCTGGCCTCTCTTGCTGTGACCAGGACCTTGGCAACCCCTGTTTCCTATGAGGACTGGGATAGGTGGCATTGCCCACACTGGTCTCGCATCTAAGGAGGAAGAGGGGGCTGTGGTCCCCTGATGATTATAAATAATCCTGGGCAGGTGTGGGTGACTCTAAGCCTGCCTTCTCTGAACACTGTTGTGGGCCCAGTACTATGCCACTTACACCTCCGCTGCATGGACAGCATAGCCCTTCCTTAAGGCAAAGAAACAAGACTTTCCCAAGGAAGATCACCTAGCTAATAAATAAGAAAAACTAGACCTTGGCCCAAGATCTATCCATTCCAAGGTCTCACCACATCACTCTGGCTCTATGCCTGAAGCCACTCTAACATTCTGATGCCACCTTCACCCCAGCCCCTGAGCCGCTACTGAGGGAAGAGGTCACACCCCACTCCCCCTACCTCCCACCCCTGTTTGGGATCCCAGGGGGCCTACAGATGGGCCCAGAGCTGAGCAGACATCTTTCCGAACCTTGAAGTGTGTCTGGTATTTTTGTTTTAAGTGGTGTTGTCCTTGTCGCCATGGCTGCGGCTGTTGTGTGATGTTGCACTCGTCAGTTGTGTAGCTGTGGTGTTCGTTTCTTCTCGCAACTTGTCTCGTTCTCTCCTCCGTTGCAGATTGAAGTAGTCAATACTTTCAAGAGCGGGGCCTCCTTCCAGGGGGCCCTGCGGAGACAGTCCTCCGTCACCAGCCAGAGCCAGGACGTAGCCAGTCTCTCTAGCCCTAGTCGCGTGTCGTTATCCAATGCTCTTTCCTCTCCGACCAGCCTTCCTCCTGCTGCAGCTGGGCGTGAGTGTGACTCCTTACCGCCTCCTCTGGCACTGCCAACGCCAGCTCCTGGGCGGGCAGGCGGGCAGGGGCCGGGGTTCCAGAGAACATGGGGGGACAGGGGTCACTGTGAGGCCCAGGGGCTGAAGGACCACAGACACTGGAGGCAGTGCCATTGGTCAAGAGTTCTCAGGCAGTCTTGGGGTTAGTTGGGGGTCAGGGGGTCATTAGGATTATAAGCATTCAATAGGTCTGAGTCCATCAAAGGGTCACACCATAGTCAAAAAGGTTCTAGAATCCAAAGGGTCCCAGTCCCCCTCAGCACCTGAGGCCAGAGAGAGGCCATCACCAAGAGAGGTACAGTAGTAGCCCTCACTCTAGTCTCTTACCTTTTCAGGAAAAGCTTGGCCCATGTGGGAAAGGGTCAAAGTTCAATGACTAAGGTCTTGTGGTCAGTCAAAGGGTTATTTTGTGGGTCAAAGTATAGAAGCCTCTCAGGAGTCAATCACAGTGGGGGCTGAACACAAGAGGGGTCATGTGAGCCAGGCAGTCACTGCAAGTCAGATGTCACAGGCCGGAATGGCAGAGTACCGAGGAAACCACAGCACTTCATGGTCACCTGTGTCCCTCCCTTGTGCATTGAGCATATCAGCTGCCTCACAAGCCCTTCCCCCACAGAGGGGGGAGCATGCAAAGTCCTGACTCCTTCCTGGAAGAGACAAGGTTCCTGTTCTGTCCAGCTGATCTCAAGTAGAAAATAGCAGGACACACACATCTTGCCTGGGTGCCAGCTAGTCCCAAAAGAGCTGGTCTAACCTTAGTGTCCTTGTCTTATCTGAGAGGTAGCCTGGGACTCTGACCTCCTCTTCATCATCCTTCTGCCAGTTGCCTTGGGTGTTTGGGTTGCTTGGTTGGGTTGGTTTTCTTTTTCTTTTCTCATCCCCACCCCACCCTCAACACCAGAACTGAAGACCAAAGACCACTAAGCTAAATCCCCTTATCTTCCTTCTGCCAAGCACGTCTGCCCATACCATTGCCTCTGACCTAAAGCATCTGGTCTCTGGCTCTGTCTAGGTCTTTGATGGACCTCTCCATGGCCTCAGGAACCAAAAGAGTCCATCTATATTTTCTATCTGCCTCCATGCAAACCTTATCAAAGTACACAGAGCCTCAGTTCTGGCCTCTTAACACAGACACACCACACACACACCCCTGCCATACGGGGTAACCAGGAGGCCCAATAATGTTCTCCCACTGGCACAGAGTGAGCCCACATGAGGCAGAGGCACACCTAAGCTGATGGTGTCTGAGTCACTGGGAAGTCATGGCCAGGATTTCCCTTCAGAGCAGATGGCCCTCCTTTATGAGTGACCCATGGTCAGCTGGCTTTTCCTTCTTCTTTGTTCCATCAGCCCAACCCTGGCCTTGCTTGGCACCTCCCATCTTGAAGCGCAGTCACCAGGTGTTTCCATGGAACTACCCTTGTTGGTGATGCCTTGTGTTGCCCTGAGTTCTGACCGCTAGGGAGCTGGCTCCAGGACACAAGCTCAATTCTTTATTCATCCTGGTTCACCTCTTTTATGTGGCATTCCCGAGCACCCACACTCCTCTAAGGTCACCCTGGAGCCAGGCCCTCAGCTTAGCACTCACATTCTAGAATTAAAAACCTGCCCTCTTGTCTCAGCAGCTTCTTTCTCACCCTTCTGTCTGCATTACCATGGAGCCATCAAGGAGGCTGTCCCTGACACATTTCCATAGACATGCCTGTGTGCCCCACTCTCCAGTCCCCACACAGACTAATCCCTCCTTCATTCCATGTAACTCTAACTTTGGAGCAGTCGTAGGAAGAAAGCCTAGCTGGGGTTGTACCAAAACTTATCTACCATCTTGGCCCATGATCCTTCATTCCCTCTCTGGGCTGAGAGAGAGAGTGGGCAAGCTCATCTCCCTTACCCATCATCCTCCACTGTGTCACCTCCTCAGCCTCCTTAACAGTCTCCCACTTGAACCATCTGCTCTAAACTCCAGTTTGTAATTCCTAGTGTCTTTGGGCCCTTTGCTGGGTGTGAGGTTTCAAAAAATAACTGGACCACCCCTCTGCCAAGTACACTGCCTCCTAGGAGGACTGGCACCTGTGTGGTTTAAAGAGGCATTTTGATCATCAAGTCACAATTCAGATGTCAAATAGGTATCACCTCGTCCTCTGCATGTATAATTTCTGTCTTCTACTTTCTTGGGACTCTTCGGACCCTCTAGATATCAGGCAAGGTCCCTTTAGAGGTCAAAATGCTTTCTTCCACCAGGGGTAGTGGCACATGCCTTTAATCTCAGCATTAGGGAGGTAGAAGCAGGCAAATCTCTGTGAGTTTGAGGCCAGCCTCAAGTTCCAGGTCAACTAGGACCATACAGAGAGACCCTGTCTTGAAAAACTAAAACTAAAACATTAAAATTAAAACACTTTATTCCCATAGGAAGATCTGATAGGCAAATGGAAGCAGAGGGGTGGGTGGGCTGGGCCACCAGGTTCTCTGCGCCAGATCTCTCCAGCAGAGGACTGGCTGCACACCTGCTGAGGCAAATGCCTGGAGTCTGTGTACCACAGAAGGAATCGTTTTTCTTTGTGTCATTAGGAGTTGATCACAAAGGGGAAGAATAGGAAAGATCTATTGGGAAAGCCAATGTGCACCCCTCCACAGCACAATTGTTAGATGGCAGCTCCAGGCAGACAGTTTATGGGGGTTGGGGGGAGAGACATGGTCCATTTGGGATGGAACCAGAGCATTAGGGAGAGGACTCAGGGAGGTTGCAAGCTTTTCTCATTTCGACTCAAAACTGAATTTGGTTTTCCACCCAGAGGGCCAAGGGCACACCACTAATGCCATATTCAACACGTCCACTTCTTTGACTTCACATGCATCTCACCATGTGGACAAGAGACTTCCTCGGGGTAGCCAGAGACAGCACTTGGCCAAGATGGCGCAACAAGGGGAATGATAGGAAATGGGTCCTGAGGCCCTTCACAGTCCACTCTACACCACTTTCCAACCAGGCTTGACTTGATAGCACAAAGGGTGGCATTAGATCTGGGAGCCACAGCCTTCCAGAGGAGGAGGAGCACCCATTCTTTCGCTCAAGGGGTGGAGAGTAGGGAGGGTGTAACCACTGGTGTTCTTTTAGCCCGCAGAGGCATGGAAGTACCTCCACTGATCAACCAGGCCAGCCTCCTCCTCCCATCCTCCTCAGCTTCCTCACTTGTCTCAAGCCATCTCTGTCCTTTGCAAGTCTGAAGAGACTCCACACTGAATGTTGCTTCAGCCCCACTATGCCAGAGCAAGACTCTACATGCGTGCGTGCACGCACATGGGTACACACACACACACACACAGAGAGAGAGAGACACACACACACATATACAGCCCCAAGGACCCCCATGTCACCTTTAGACTTGGGTTTCAAGAACTGCCAGTGTGTGCGGAGCAATGCAGACAGTGGCAAAGAGGCAAGCTGGGTTTCTCCTTAGCATTCTGGTACCTGGTTTGGTGCAAGCTTGGGTTGGAAGGAAGTGGCTTGCTGTTGGGGGGACCCTTGAGCTCTCCGACTGTCTGAATATTCCATGTCTTTGTTTCCTAGAGGGCTAGAGAACCCTGGACACAGAGTTCAGCAAGAGAGAGTGAAATTAAAAGAGGTTGTGAGTCTTTACCCTTGAGCCTGAAATGAATGTGAATCAATCCCAGACTCTTGGCTTCCTTGAAGCCGGGTAAACATTCGAGTATGCGGAGCCCACCTCAGAGCAAGGCTTCTGCCTCTCCAGAGACCCCAGTGGCCAAGAGCTCCAGGTCCCTCAGGCTGTTGAAAGCAAATATCTACAATTCCATCCACTGATCCCTCCTTGTTCCCTGTCCCCATACTCCCTGAAACCCAACTTTAGAGCAGGCAGGCAGGGGAGATGGAAGAGATTTTTGCTTTTGGGTTTTTGTTGTTGTTGTTTTTTTTTTTTTTTCTTCCCCTATTTTTTTTAATTTTTCCATTTCAGCTGCAGAGAGAACCGAAGTGGAGTCTTGAGATGGCCATGGCGGGTGTCCCGAAAAGTCTTGTCCCCACAGTCTTGTCCAGGGCAGTTCATTCTTTCTGTCGTCTCCATGCCAAGGGGAGGGGGGAGGGGCTTCATCTCATTGTGTGTTGTCCCCTCTGCGTTGTCAGTCATATGACAAGGGCCTGCCACTGTCCCTTAACTTCCTTCATATGCTAGGCATTCCAGCCAGCCAGCTAATGTCGTCCATCTTATGGCAACTCAGCCTCAGAAGGCCAAGCACCGGCTACAGATGTAGGGATGGGGCATTCGCACGCCCACTTTGCAGATGAGGAGACCAGCAGCTGGGCTTTGCCTAGTGTTTGCTGAGTGCTTGCCTACGATGCAGAAGGCCTGGGAGTAGATCCCCAGTCCCAGCCTGGGTTATATGAGACCTTCCCTTAAAGCAAGCAAACAACAAAGAAAACAAAGATCAGCAAACTAAGGCTATACCTTTAAAAAACTTATTTTTTATTTCCAAGGGTTTGATAGCGCATTTATCAGATCAGAAAATAAACCATCCACTGAAGCTGCATAGGGAATCCAGAGACAAAGATAATTCAAAAGCCTCACAAAGTAGCAGCATTTAGTCTGTCTGGCTCCACTGGCCCCGGCTTGATAGCCTGCCTGGATTCCGGTGAGCAGAGTTCTCTGGGATCACTAGTGATAGGGAGGAAAAGGGACAGGGTGTTCTTCAGGAGGTAAACAGACATCGTAGCTGAGAGCACGCTGGTGGCCAAGGAGGACTTGACTGGGAAAAGAGAGCCAGGCAGCACAGCCCAAGCAGGGCAGCTAACCAATGCCAAGTCGAATTCTCAGCTCTGCAGTCTGACTTAGCTTAGGAACAGAAAGCCATCTCTCAGCTGTGACACAGGCTCAGCAGTCAGAGCCATCTAGAAGCTTCTCCTGGGAACAGGGATCTCCCTAACCATGGCCCACAGAGGACCTCCCTGGTTTAGCAAAGCTCTAATCTGGGACTCCAAGGACCTCCCCACAACTGTCTCTGGCAGGCTTCCTGCCCCCCACCCCCGTGGCTAAGACCATGTGACCCTCAGCTGTTGGTGGCATTGGGCCATCTGGTGTTTTCTTTTTTTCCCTACTCTGAGCCAGCATTGGGAAGAGAGCAAGAGACACCTTTATTCCAAGTCCCATGGGGTCCCTTAAGACATAAGCCATGTTCCTGTTCCTCTGCACCCTGTAGGCAGTTTAGAACACAACCACATCCGTGGTATACCTCTCTACAGCCAAGGCATTAGGGATGGCCAAGCCAGGACTTCAACCCGGCCCTTCCTTTTCCAAATCCAGGGCTCTGTGCACCAGCCTGGGAGATCAGAGGCCAGCCTCCTCCTATTCTTCAGGGGAGAGAATAAAGGCCTGAGGACCCAAAGTTCCTGGCTTATTCACTGTGGCGCAGTGCCAAACCCTCGCTACCCTACCCCTCTTCCCAAAGCCTAGAAGGGATCTGGGGGTTGGCTGTCCACTTCCGGCCTCTGTCTTTTTTGTTTTGTTTTGTTTTGGTTTTGGTTTTGGTTTTGTGTTTTCAGAACACAAACAGAACAATAAACCCCAAACTCCAGGAAACAAGGGAGCCCCTTAGCAAGCTGCAATGGCTGGCCAGGGCTTTGAACCCATACTCGAGTGTTTACCTCCCAAATGCATGAAGGAAAGAGGCGCTGGGCACAAACAACTTCGTTCACATTGTGCAGGCTTCCAAGTGTAGCTGTGTGTCGGTGTGTGTGTGTGTGTGTGTGGCCCCTGACCCCTGTGGCATGCTCCCTGCCCCTCGTGTCCTGTGTGCGGCTCCTCTGTGCTTCCCGGCTGCTGCAGCCCTGCACCTCAGAAAGCCTTCCCTGGCTTTGCTCTGCTCTGCTGCCTCGGCTTGATGTCCCCTTCGATGTTTGGCCCTCGTGTGTCCTCTCATCCCACCTCATCCAACTGTCTCTCCTTCCTGTTCCTTCTCTGTGTGACCTGTAACCTGTTCCATGTGGTTTGGTTTCTTAACTGTGTGTGGTTTTTGAAGATTCTCCTTTTTTAACAAATAGACTCTTTCCTACTTACCCACCCCCCAAGCCCCAACCCGTCCCCCCACCCCACCCCCCCGCATGGTCAAACTCTGCTGTGACGTTAACAAGGCTCTGTCTCTCACTAGGTCGGGTGCCCTCCAGAGTGGACCATGCTCCTGATTACAACTGCCCAAAGCATCTCTGTGGCGGTGCTTTACAGTCCCCACTAATACCAAAGTTCTGACCTAAACCAAAGCCACTTAAAAACCAACTCATGGATGCCCCCCCCCAAGCCCTCTGCCATCTGTCCCCATCGATGCTCATAACACCAGCGACTGTGGATCCCAGCCGCCTGCGTGCCCTCCCCTCCCCCAACCCTCCTCCAAGTACCGCCAAGAAGCCAGCCCACTCCTGACCAATGTGTTTTCCTTGCAGATCCGCGTCGTGAAGGCGTTCCGTAGCTCTCTCTATGAAGGGTTAGAAAAACCCGAGTCTCGAACCTCCATCCATAACTTCATGGCTCATCCTGAATTCCGGATCGAAGATTCCCAGCCCCACATCCCCCTCATCGATGACACCGACTTGGAAGAAGATGCCGCGCTCAAGCAGAACTCGAGCCCGCCGTCCTCGCTCAACAAGAACAATAGCGCCATCGACAGCGGGATCAACCTGACGACCGACACGAGCAAATCAGCTACCTCTTCAAGTCCAGGGAGCCCCATCCACAGCCTGGAGACGTCGCTTTAGCTGAGGCCCCTGTCGCCTGGCCACCCTCATGGACCCGCTGCCACCCGCCTCCGGGCGCACACCCTTCCAGGCACCGACTCCCCGACGCAGCAAGGAGCACTGGGCAGAATCTACACAGCAGAGAGAGAACCCGTTTCCACACACAGACCCTTTCTCTGGCTGCCAAGCTGTTGGAACTCTTTTTCACTCCTAGGCCGCCACGGGCGCGGTTGCCCTGGGGTCATCTGGAGCAAGAGAGTGGCGTGGATTTTTTTTTCCAAAAAAATAAAAAATAATAATAATAAATTAATTTTAAAAAAAGAGCCTTTTCAGGCTCCAGCCCAGACACGGACCAGCAATGCACCCGCCGGCCACTGCGTCCCCAGCATGAATGTACCTGGACACTTTTAACCCCCTCCCTCGTTTGGTTCTCGGAGGGCTGGGGAGGGGAGTTTTTCGTTTTCTTAGGGCGGGAACTGCAAACAGGAACTGCGGAACAGACTGCTGTTCATTCAGTCCACTGGTCTATGAGGTTTCAAATGCTTGCCCAGCATGGTCTCAGATGTCTAGATTAATTTAATAACTTTTTGAAATCACAGAATAGGTTTGCACCAATGGAACCCAAGAACTCCACAGACACTCATGAGGTTATATCCGTTTCTTTGTATCTATATCAACGTATACTTGGAGATTGTATACGTGTATATAGATAAGTAGATATTATATATATACATATATATACATGGATATATAAAGTTCCTTTGCCGGCATGTTGCCTTGTTTCTGCTTAAATTGCTCTATTTTAACTTATGTCCTAAAAAGAAGAATGTAATTTGTTTACAAACCTGCAGATAATGTCTTTGGCTATTTGTGTGGTTTAAGGACACTGGTGGCCAAGATGCTTATGAGCAGCTCGGCCCAACAGACACATCCCCTGGATTGCATCCTTGAAGTTTTACGATAGCCATGCTCTGATTTTTGCCTGCTATTTTCCGTTCAATAATGGCACTACTGTGGGAAGCTCAGGCAGGAAGCCAGTGGCTCCCAAGGATCCACCCAGAGGAGCTTAGCAACGCGCTCCACCGTAGACAAGGGAGAAGAGGAGAGAGGGTTTCCCGGGTTTGCAACAAGAGTGACTGTCCAAGTCCCATGACATCTGTAGTGCACCCGTAGAAGGCTTTTCTCTCAATGAAACTCGCTTGAGTTTACAGAGAGCATTTCAGAACTGAGTTGTCTTTGGCACTGTCTGTGAGTCGAGGTAGTGTTCAGATATTACAAATGCTATTGTGTTGATTTTTTTTTAATTAGTAATTTAGACGTTCCTTTCCTTATATACGGCAGCATAGGCACTGCCGGCATATTGGATGAGGGTTGGTACGGCTTGCTGCTTTTGTTTTTCTTTTTCAAGAAGAATAGCCTTTTTTCTCTGCACTATTTAGATCCGAATGAACCTTATGATGTGTACATTGAGATGTATTCAGTGTGATTTTTAAACCAAATTGTCTTCCTGTAGTCACAATATATACTGTAGCCTTTTAACAGCAAGTCCTGCTTTCCCAGACAGAAAGCCATTCTGATATCTTCCCATGTCACAAGTGAGAAAAGGTGGCTATCCCTTCCCCCGACGATAACAGCACTAGTAACCCCACTCAATAAGAGCTTGTCTGTTGGCCTCTTAACTGCTAAGCACTTTGTGGGTCTCAGCTTTTTTTCATAAAAGAACTTTTGTATTTAATACAAAGTTTGCTTTGAGACTTTTCAGCATACAATCTTTTTCCATAAACTTGTACAGTGCAAAAGACATTTTGAATACCATGATCGATGACGTCCCGTGCTTCGAGGAAAACCAAACACTTCCCACCTCACTTGTGAACTCCATCCTTCACCCCCACCCACCCTTTCCACAACCGGTCCTCGCTCTTCAGCCTGGCCCCCAGCCCTCCTCCAGGCCCAGAGACCTTTTCACTAAATAAGATGACAGCCACTTGGGAAAAGAGCCATAGTCAGCTGGGAGGGCCCACGTCTGGATGGCTGTGAAAAAAAAAAACAAACTTGAGTTTTGGTTTGGGGTTCAAAGTCTGCCCATCCCACCTGGCCACAATCTTTCTGTAAGGAAGAATATCTTGAAGGATTCTGAATCCAGGAGAGAGAGCTGCCACTCCAGCAGTGGTGGACCAGCCTAAATGTACTCACTGGATGCAGGTACAAATGCCACCAAAGCCAGCCCACAGCACCCCTCCAAGAAAGGAAAGAAAACCTGGGGCAGCCTTGGAACAGGATAGGTTTTTGGTTTGGGGTTTTTCATTGCTGTTGGTTGGTTTGGGTTTTTGTTTTTGCTTTTTTTGAGGGAGGGGGTCCTTTGTCACATTTTTTCATCCTGCCCTTCTTCATTCAATCATGCATCTTATGGCCTCATTCCATGCCACCAGGGTCGTTGTGCTTATAAGCCAGGGTCCTTGGGCTTTGGAGCCAGGCCTCAAGGGCAAACCGGAAGGGGTTTCCAAGCAGAGCCAGCTTCTCAGGCAAGGGAGCAGAGGAAACTAGTGTGGAGGCCTGACACTAGTGTTGGCTTCCCAGCGTCAGGAATGAGGGATAGCCTATGCCCCAAGCCCTCACTCTCTTATATCCGCACCCTTCTATACATGCACAAACCTACACAGGAGATGGTTGGTTTGTCAGAACTCACTGTAGTACACAAAGCTTGCACTTCCGCGTTCTATATCTAGCAGCATGGGGTACGTTTGGCAGTTTACCCCATTAGGGGGTCAATAATTTATGACCATTCATCTGTTTTTATGAATTTTTTTATCTAGACAATAATTGTAAATAAAGAATTCACCGTCTCTGCTCATTTAATACTATGCAATGGTTATGCTTTCCATGGCTGGCTCTTCTGACTCACGCAGGTGTTTCTGGTGTGTCTATGGTATTTAAAAAAAAAAAAAAAA
Organism: Acomys russatus; assembly: GCF_903995435.1. Taxonomy (NCBI): domain Eukaryota; kingdom Metazoa; phylum Chordata; class Mammalia; order Rodentia; family Muridae; genus Acomys; species Acomys russatus. The sequence continues at coordinate 41,309,982 of NC_067149.1, read as the reverse complement.
AAAAAGTCAAGTAGAACATAGGTAATCTCTCCTCTTTTCTATCGTGGATGGACCCGTCCCCTTCTTTCCTGTCCTCTGTGCTCTGTAAGTGCATCAACTCCCCAAGCCCTCAGATAAGTGAGGGACAACAGGAGAGCACCCAACAGGGAAGCTGCCCTTTGGCTCTGGGTACTTCAGTCACCTACCTGTGCAGGAGGGGAGGAAGGCTCACCTGGCTGCTCACAGTGTTTCCAGGATTCAGGAGCTTCCTCCCCTGTCTCCACCCCCCCCCAATCCTCTGCTCACCCCAACCACAGCACGGCAGCGCAGCGCTGACTGGAGGGAGGGGTCCTGCTTTATTAAGAGCCACGGTATCCCCCATGCCTGTTGAATAGCTGCCTTTGCCACCTCCTGATTTCTTACATGGACTTAAGCCCAATTTTAGGATTCCTCTTTTATCCCTTTACCTGGCAACAGTCACATGTTTTAAGTATTGTCCCTCTCAAATGTGTTAATATGTAGTGGAGGGAGAGTCAGTTCCCCCTCCCTGTTCACAAGATTTCCCCTGACATCTGTTCGTCTGAAGAAATGTTTAAAAAAAATTTTTTTACCAGATCCTCTGCCCTCATCTTACCCCATACTCTGGGCCCTGTCACTGCATGTGCCACCTCCACCCCCCACTGTAATCACTGTCCATTCAGAGTCTCCACGTGCAGAATGTCCTGTCAAGACAGACATCCTGAATTCTGGGAAACCATCAACTTACTTGTCCCCTAAGCCCTGGAATTTTCAGGAGAGGCCACCAAGCCCCACCCAACAACGAACTCATTTCCTATAGTTGTTCCAGAGCAGGTTCCCATGTGGCCCTTGTCTGGATGGATAGAAGGACCTCTCCCAGACCCAGTACTGAGGGAGAGCACTCCGCCTCATCAGAACTACCTGGCAGGGGACACTTCCAGGCTACCTTTTCTAAACTGGGTTTTGGTTATTTTGGGGGGGTTGGCGGGGGGGTCACCTTTTATTAATTCAGAGTTTTAGCACCTCTGGGATACAAAAATGTCTTGCCTGGATGTCTTAGCACCTTTGCTGTACCTACAGGAAGCTGCCAACTGAACCACACACTGACAAGCTTCTACCCAACTCTCTCCCTTTCTAGTATCTGAAGTCCCACTCTTGAAGAACCCTAGCAGTGAGGGTACTTCTTGAAGTACCAAGGCCCCAAACAGTCCCTAAGAGTCCCCAGGTATTTTTCCAAGATCCAAATGGAGCCCTCTGGTTTAATATAGAGATCTGACCCACCCAAGGCTTTGGACCCCAGGCCTTGGGTAGCTGCTATCATCCACTCCCCCCAAAACAAAAAGTCTGAGGCTGCTTGGGCCCTTCCAGGCCCTTGGTCTGCTTTGTAATGTCTGTGGTGCTCTCCCTCCAGGGCCCTTCCTCTCGGGGGTCACCACACTTTGCTAACTCTTGTGTGCACATCTTTTCTAACAGAGTAGCGAGGGAATGGTGCCGCCTCCAGCTTCCATAAGCTGCCTGGGCTCTGGGGGGCTCTGGGACAATCGGGGCTGGGAAGTGACTGTGCTCTTATTGTACACTCTTTATTTCTCTGTATCTCTGGCTTGTGCTCTTTGTAACTAACAGGATTTGTCTGCCTTTTCAACACTATACTAAGCAATAACAATAAATGCACACGTGAAAATGCAGGCATGGTAACCATCCCAAAGCCTTTTTCCGAAGGACAGCTGGGTCCCCACTCTCTATTGATTTGAACTTGGGAAAGTTGAGTCTCTGGTTGGGAAAGACATTTTGCTCTAGATCAGACCTTTGAGGGACCTCCCAGGAGTCACCTCAGAGAGACTTTGGAGGAAAGGTCTCAGGAAGAAAAGAGTTACTGAGAGGCAAAGTGGCAGAGAGGAGGAAGGAGGCACCTGGAGGAAACTGTGAGTAGCCTGACTGTGGTCGGACATAAACCAGAGGTAAAGGGCAGAAAATGTGGATACAAATTAAAGGTGGCACTGCTTACGGAGGAGGAAGAAAACAAAGAGGAACCTGGTACCCTAGTGTTTTAGCTTGCATTCTATTGCTGTGATAAAACACAATGGCCAAAAGAAACTTGAGGTTGAAAGGGCGTGTCTGGCTTGCGTATCCTAATCACGGTTATCACTGAAGTCAAGGCAAGAGCTCAAGCAGGGCAGGAACTGGACACAAGAACCAAAGCACAGATTGTGGAGGACTGGTGCTTACTGGCCTGGTCTTCGTGGCCTGGTATTTTATTACTGCCAAGAACCACCTACCTAGGGGTGTCACCAACCACAGTGGGCTGGGCTCTCCCACATCAGTCACTAATTTTAAAAAAAGAAAATACCCCAACAGATTAGCCTATGAGCCAATTGGATTGATGAAAATACTCAGTGAAATTCCTTTTTCTCAGATGACCCTGGCTTGTGTCAAGTTGGCAAAACCAAACCTAACCAAACAAAAAAATAAAACTAACCAACACACCAAGTAATTTGAATGTGGCAAACCTCTCACACAAAAGGAAATGTGCCAGACTGAGTAACAAACTTAAGTTATATACACAAAATCCCAGCTCTTCACAAGTTGAACTGGTCCCCAGATCAGTGGCTCCATCTGATTCCCAAACACAGTTTTAGGACCCAGGTTTATTTAAACCAACATCAATTTTGAGAGTGGGTATTACAGGTGAGCATCCTGAATTTGAAAATCTGGAACTTTCTGAGTGCCAACATGATACCACACGCAGGAAACCCCACACCACCAAACTCTGCTTTGGACACACAATTATTAAATATATGTGAATTCCAATTATGTGTGTAAGAGTATATAAAACATATGAACTTTGTAATCAGACTTGGATCCCATCCCAGAATATCTCATGAATATACAAATATTCACAAAACCAAAATAAAACACTGCTGGTCTCAAGTACTTCAGATAAAAGATACTTTACCTGTGCTATGCTTCTCACATAACACAGAAGGAGACAGCCACTCAAAGAGGCAAAAAGAATAAGCCCTCAGAAATAGAAGATGAGGTTCTGATAACTTACATCTTCAGCCAGAGTCAGCACTCTAAAGCTTTATAACCATGCCTTTCAATCTACCTACAAATATCCTAAATTGCTGAAGATTATCCCAGATCCTCAAAGTCTTCTGCTTCAGGATTTATAGCAGGAAATTTCCTCAATAGCAATGACACCTAATGTATTATATTTACATGTAAGATGCCCACTGTCACCACTTTTCACTGAAGAGTAAAGCTCTGAGAAAAGAAACTTGGCCCAATCAGTTGAAGGATTGGTGGTACATCTACAGAGGGGCCTGGGCCTTGCAGAATAAAAGGCTAAGGAGCTCCCTCAAGTTTATTTTCTGTTTTACCCTAAGTACCACCTCTTCACATCCCTGCAATACTTCCCCACTGGAGAAAAAAAAAAAAATCTCAAAGGTGCTGCAGTGAGGTGAGGGGTGGATATAAAGCCGCCACTCTCCTGGCCCTTCCTCAAAACCCTTTATATTGCTCAAGTTTAGACATCTTGTTGGTAGATATCTCCAGTCAAGGTTTTTAATCCCAGTTTCAACATAGGACCAGAAACGATTTTTACTTAACTGGTGGCAGAGTGCAGGTTCCACTCTGGACCACTTGGCTTCTAAGTGTCTGAAGTGGGTGGAGGATGGGGCCATGTGCATCTGAGGAGCTGCTGTGCATCTGAGGAGCTAGCTGCTGTGCAGCTTCTCCTCCTCCACCACCACCACACACACGCCCTTACATTCCTTGTGTGGAAAACCAAAAGCTAGGGGCAAGGAGTCGGGGTCTCCAGTTGCCCTCCCTTGGAACAGTCAAGAGTCCCTGGGATTAGAGACTGCCTTGCCTTTTAAAAAGCTGCAGATCGGAGACACTGGTGGGGGGAGGGGGGGAAGGTTGGGTTCTGATCTCTATACAGGACTTCCAGAATCCCAGAGGATCCCTCTGGAAGTCTGGGATCTCTGAGGACATCGGCCCTATAGCAGAGCTGTCCTGCCAAAGACCCAATAAAGCATTAGCCTAGTCCACTAACGAAATTAACCTCTACAACGTTCGTGATATACCAGCGGGACACAGAATCAGCAGAAAAGGGCGAAGCTGTAATCACTAGTCATTTTATGTATGCATCTCGGGAAGCAGAAAAGCTTGATCTAGATAGAAAATGTGCTAGTGACAGCTTCAAGTTATAAAATCCCGCGATATGTGTTGCCATAGCACCTAGAGCCCCACACTTGGTCAAGGTAATGGCGGAACCGCGGGAGGGCCGGACGCGGATTCTAGAAGACGCGGAACCTTTGTGTGAGTCGAGTGTGTTGCTGACCGGAAGCTCCTGGGTGACGGTCTGCGGGCTGCGGGCCGGCGCAGGAAGTGAAGCGTTCTGAGCTGCCACGTCCTGGGCCGTGAGTCGCCGCTGCCGCCGCGATGGTGAGTGTTGCGGTCCGGGCGATAGCCGCGGCCTTCGGGCCATCCACCCTCAGCTCCTCAAGGTTTGCATGTCCTGCCAACTGTGGGTCTCTGAGCGGGAGCTTATGGCAAGGTTGCTAGGCCTTCCGGAACTCAGAGGCCTGGAGTGTTGTGCCACCTCCTGCTCATCTCGTGTCTTGTCCTGTGTAATTGGGAGAAGAAAAAATCCTACGCTATCGTAGGAGCTGCTGTCTAACTAGACTTAGCACGTTCCCACTATCTCTTACAACCCCTGCCTGTGCGTAGCCTGAGGAGCAGGCGCTGCTATCATCAACACTTGCTCTGGCAGTGGCAAGCTAGGATCCAAACCCTAATCATTCGTTCCTGCCACCTACTACCCCAGCAAAAGTGGTGCGGGGGATCAGTTGCTTGGGCACAAGGCTCCCAGGTGTGATGGACCCTTCCGGAAACTGAGGAGAGACCTAGCTGAGTGGCATCGTCTCGGCTTTTTATTTTTCTTTTTGAACTTCTTTGGTATCTGTGGTGTATCTTAACTGCCCCGAGTCGCTGAGTAATTGACTGAGAACCAGCCGCTGCAAGTCTTAGTTTAGACCCTGGTCGGCACAGCGGTTCAGGGAGCTGGGTCCCTCTTCTGTTGACTTTTGGCTGTTATGTTGCTGAGTTGGGGACTTTTTGTTGCTGTTGCTGTTGTTTGTTTTCGAGACAGGGTTTCTCTGTGTAACAGCCCTGGCTGTCCTGGAACTCATTTTGTAGACCAGGCTGGCCTTGAACTCACAAAGATCTGCCTACCTCTGCCTCCCAAGTGCTGGGATTAGAAGCGTGCCCCGCTACCTCCGGCTAATTGGGAGGCTCTTATGCTGGTTTCTTCTAAATTTGTAACTGGTGCGATTCTGACGAGCTGAAATTGTTTTGAGTGCTGTTTCTTACCGTGTTTCAGTAACCACATAAGTGTCAGAGCTTTAAAACACATAGCATCGCAAAGTGTGGATCACAACTCGTGGCTGCTGGGTGAGAGTAGTCAGAAAGAAATGTCAGCTCTCAAAGATCCTTCGGGTCACCAATGTCAAATTACTTTTCCTTCAGCTAGTCTGGCTGGTGGGAATTCTTGAGCACACTCCCAGCCTTATATTGCTGTGTGTGTGTTTGGGGTTGGGGGCGGGGGGCAGTAATATGGCAGCTTGTACTGTGGGCTAGATTTTAGAGGGTTGGTAGCTAGATTTGTTTGCGGCAGTGTAGCTTCAGTTTTCTCTTCACTGGTTTCTTGGGTTGCTTGGTCTTTCTGTTGCCTCTCAGTGTTCAAGGGAAAATGTCACTGTCTGCAGGCAGGTTCAATTGCTGTTCTTCCAGTCTTTGCAAGACCTTCAAGCCCACATTTTAGAGCATTTAGAATTCTCAAGAAAACCTGTACTGCTGAAGTGTGTGCCTTCTGAATGCCTTGCTGCCATACTTTCCCAGGGAGGGCCTACCTTTCTGGAAAGTAGCCGAGGCTAGCCTAGAGTTCTTGACCCACCCTCCTGAGATTCCAAAGTGTTAAGGACCTGCATCACCACATCTGTCTTGAAGAGGCAGGCTTCGTAACTATAAGGTTTGCACTGGAAAAGGTGACATACGTGAAATGGTGAGAAATGTCAATCTCAAATCGAAGCCACCTTTTCAGTCCAGTTTTCTCTCTGAGCCAAATGTTACTTATTAATTCAGTGGGTAGTTACTGAGTTCTTTCTATCTGTAAAACATTGTGCTAAATAAAGAGGTTCAAAGCTGAGGGATATGATAGCTTAATCCCAGCAGAGACAGGTGAATCTCGGAGTTTGAGGCCAGCCTGTTCTACACAGTGAGTTGTTGGCCAGCCAGAACTATGTAATAAGACAGACCGAGACTATGTCAAAGCTACAGATACTTCAAGGGAGCCTACCTTCTCCTGCATAGAAGTAACATAGCAGTCCAGGGCTTTTGTGTGCATCACACTCTAGCTAGCTGGGTCAAGGGAGATTGATTTAAAATGAGTGGTGAGATCGCTGGCCATCGCAGCTGTTTTCTGCCTCAACAAACTATCAAACCTGGGTCTTGATAGGTGAAAGTCTAAGCAGCCCTTTCACAGTTCATAGTAGGCCAGAGAGTAGTGTGGGAAGCAATTGAAATCGAGTCCTGATCTTGAGTGATAACCTGTTGGTCATAATTGTCTGAGCCATGTGGAAAAGGAATGTGAACTCTGCTCCTGCGGATTCCACCTCACCGCTGAGAGCTGCCTGGCCTGCTGCCAGGCTCACTGGCCTCACGTTCTCAGACTGTCAGTGCCTGTGGAATCCTTTAATGCTTGGATTCTATCTTCTCCCTCAGCAACAAAGTTCTCATCACTTAAGGCAGCTGTGTATACTCCTCATCTTGGGCTCCTCCTGCCCACACAAACCACAGTATGGCTACTGGCAGGTTGTTTACACTTGAACTTCTCTGAGGCAGGAACTGCCATTCCACTTCAAACTGTGCAGTCCTTCATGCAGTGCTCAAAGAAGGTCCTTAGCTGCAAGTAAAAATGCACATATATCCTGGCATTTGGGAGGCTGAGGCAGGAGGATACTGAGTTCAAGGCCAGCCTGAACTACATAATGAGAGCGAGTTTCATGATTGAAGAGGTCATAAAATGAGCATATCAGTAAATGAGTGAATGAGTGAAGGAATGCCCCTAAGAACTTAGGGATAGTTGACTATTGTGGCTGCTATCAGTGAATTCACAGGATGTCTTTGTTCTAGGTGTCAGTAATTAACACCGTGGACACCTCTCATGAGGACATGATTGTAAGTATCCATTCAGCCCTTCTCCTAAGCCTGGACATGAACATTTCCTTCAGTGGGAATTTGGACTGTGAATTAGTTCCCAGCAGGCCATAGCCTCCAGGGTTTACTCTTTCTTCTACATGACTTCTGAGTTGGCAGGGTTTTGACAGTGGCTTGTCTCTGCCATGAGAACCTGGTTCTGCTGTGCATCTCAGGCCCATCAATCTTTGGCCAGCACAGTACCCGGCTCTGAGAGTAAGGCTGTAGAGGTTTGGCAGTCATCTTCCCACTGTCTTCTTAGCTCCATTGAAAGGAAGCTAATGAAGGAGAGTAGGAAGTCTGGCAGCCACAGTGAAAAAAGCCTACAGCGGAGGCTGATAGACTTCTGCCCCAGAGAGTAGGCCACTCATGCCCTTGAGCCTCAAGTCATTACTCAGGGCGTTTCTTGAGAGGCCAGTAGAGGACACAGTGTAGAGCTACTGGGGAAGGTACAGAGGTTGAAGTCTCCAACTGGAAAACTCAGCTCGCTTCCTGGAGCCAATAGTGCCGGCAGCCTTTGAGCAGGGCCCAGGCCCGGTGACCTCAGTCTTTCCAATGAGATCCCTGACCTCCCAGCCTGACTACGGGCACTTGCTCTGGGCTTCTAATGCAAACCTGTACATGTTGCTGGTTTAGCTGTGAAACAACCTGGATGGAGCTGGTGTGGGCTCAAGGGCAATAAGACCCAATCTAAACACCTTGCCAGTGCCCCAACTTAGTTTCCTCCTGGGGACCAGATGATGCAGTTAGAAACATTTACACACTTACTAAATCTGCCATTACACCTAAGTACTTTCCATTCAGTACCTTAAGCCTTTAAGGACCATTGCAGCCAGTGTGCTTGTTAGCCCCTTCTAACGGTAAGAAAACTGAAGGGTAAAGAACTAAGCTAATTTTTCAAAGGTTGTACAACATATAAGCTAAGGAGATAGAATCTCCAACCTAGATACTATACCTTTTTCCCCAGTATGATAGTACTCTGCTAAAAAGGGTTACCAGGAGAGCAAAGCCTGACGCAGTAGAAAGATAACCTTCCAGAAGAATCCTTATACTTGAGTACAGAGGTGACAAAGGACTGTCATGTTAATTTCATTCCATACAGCACCTTCTTTGAAAAGTTATAACTGTTCCAGTTGATAGCTGACATTTCCTGAAACCTGCAGGATGGGACAGATAGGAAAGCAGCAAGCACTTGGATAGGTGAGCCAGCCAGCATAGGATTAGTGTTGAAAGAGACCATACAATGTACTGCAGAAATAGGCCCAGAACTGAGGCAGCAGCTAGCCTTAGCTTGTGTATCCAGTAGGTATCAAAGTTGGTTCCATGGGAGCAGTGATACTTAAGCATTGCTTCCCATGGGTGTGGAGTCTGGGGTAGTGGGCACATTGCTAGGAAGAAGGTCCCCAGACTATCCAGGACTTTGGTGCAATAAAAGGATCACATATCTGTGTGGAACCCTATGTCCAGGTCCACAGTGCCTCAGAGAGGAGTCTGAAGTAATCTAAGGCCTATTTTCCATTATTAGCCTTGGGGCCTGGGGCTAAGCTGAACCTTAGGGTATCTTGCCCAATAGCCCATGGAGCCTGCAATCAGGACAGGGCCTGAAAGGCGACAGAGGGCAGAAGTCAGTTTTTCCTCCTGTGCCCTCTCACAGAACAGGATTGGAAGGGGTGCATGAAGGGCCTGGACAACCAGCTCAGTATGGCTTGTTTAGTCTCTTCCAGAAGGACATTGCCTGGCACTGAAGTGAGAATATCAACATTCTAGCTTCTTGTCTAGGGGCGATGAGTCTTTGAGAGCAGTTTGGGTAGATTCTGGTCTATTCTAGGCCCTGACTACTTCACCCGCTTCCTCAGTTGCCTTCCCCTTGCAACACGATGCAGATAGACTGAGTTTGGGTAGGGTGTGGTGTGTCCTAGCCTCTGGCTAGGTGTCTACCCACCATCCTCCAGGCTTCCCCGGTTGTGCTCCTCTTACAGCATGATGCACAGATGGACTATTATGGCACCCGCCTAGCAACCTGCTCCTCGGACAGGTCCGTCAAAATCTTTGATGTGCGAAATGGAGGGCAGATCCTCATCGCAGACCTCAGAGGGTAAGCTTAGAAATGGTCTCAGAGCCTCAGCAGCCGCGCAGGGGAACTGGCCATCTGGGGGCAGAATGGGCTCCATCGTGGCGGCGGCGCCGGGGGCGGGCTTGGGCTCAGGCCCCGGGCTGGCAGCTAGCCAGCGCTCCCTCCCTAGCATGCGCACGGAGGCGGCGAAGCATAGGCCCCAGAAGCTGCAAAGCCAAGCAGCGGCACCTGCCTGCCAAGGCACGTGTGGCGCAGCCCCCGGTCGGTATAGCGGACACCGGGAACCCAGGCAGTGGTCTTTGTGGACTCACAGCTCGTGCCCAGCGGCTCTTCTGAGGCTGGACGCGCTTGAGACGGGACGCGGGTGGAGGGTCGCGGCCCCTGGCCGCTTATATCGACGCAGGTGTGGGCGCGCCTAGGGGTAAGGAGGACCCGCCCAGCGTGGCAGGTCCAGCCCGGGTAGCCCTCTTTCTATGCATCTCGATTCTGGGTTTTTAATTCATTGCTGGAACCTTCTGGGCCGGCAGGGTCACCAGTGGCTCACGGTCCTTCCTTGTGCGTCCATATGGGTAGGCGTGTTGTGTGAAAATGGGTAGAGTCCTGCCGGAGGAAATAAGATGGTGGCCTTCCTCGCCCCCTCTCCGCGGCACGTTGGGGTGGCCGGTTTTGGTTCCTTAGAAATATTAAGCTGTGGACTGGCGAGGAGATGCGTTTTTTTAATGCGCTGTTTTGTTTTTCTGTTTTGTGGGGGACAGGGTTAGAGAACATTTGGTAGGACCCTGGTCAACAAAGGGTGCTTCTGTCCCTACCCCACACCAGCTGGATGACCTTGGCTCTCCTGTGGTCTGTACTGGAAAGCTTAACCTGCTGATGGCTGAGGTCTCTTCCAGGCCAGTGGGTTACAGTTGTAACTATATAAAATAAAAGTCTATCACTGATGAGAACTCTGCAGGAAAAAAAAAATAGTCTCAGATAGCTGGATTCTCAGGCATGGGAGGAAGGGTCAAAGTACAAATCCAGAGTAATCACAGACTGCATTCAGCAATGAGGATGCTTAGAGCCTCTGGCCTTAGCAGGGGTGCAAGTAAGGGTGCATCCAGGTATGATTCTTAGCTCTACTACCAGGAGACCAGGGCAAGTGAGGCACTTTGCCCTTTGGAGCCCTCCTCTGCTTAACCCCAGATAGGATAATCCTGACTCTATTCAGGGCCCATCCTCAGTAACCAGTGCCATGTTAGAAGCAATGAACGTTATATACTACCATCCTGCACATGTTTGACCTTTGACCTGAAGTGTCATTTAGGAAATATGATCATGAGAGGGGCACGCAAGCAGCCTCATATGTGGCAGTAAGAAGACAACTTTGCAGAGTTCTCTCCTTCCCCCTTTCCATGGATTCTAGGGATTGAACTCAGGTCTTCAGACTTACCCAAGTGCTTTCTTTACCCACTGGGTCATTTCTCTGGACCCATAAGACAAACTTCATACATCCTGTTGTTTGCCTCTTTGCCATGGCAGATGTTTACTTTTCCCTCCTCCACTGACCCTTGAGGTCTTGGCTCATTTTCATGGTCATGGTTCTGCTTTCCAGCAGCACTTTTCACATAGTGTGGGTTCCTAACCTGGTTGTCTGGGCCTACAAGCATTCTGTGAAGAGACTCCAAGGTCAGATGAACTGGGATGGGAAAACAATCACATTTATTTGTATGATTCTGACTTTACCATTTCCTTTGTTTTTTGTTTGTTTTGTGGATGTAGGCTGGAAACTCCAGTAATGACTATAGACCTGACTTTGTCACCAAAAGTCAGATGTTTCCGTCTTACATGTAGCTGTCTGAGAATATCATTGTGCTCATTATGATGGTTAACCCTGCCACTTACTACTGGGCTTTGGTGAAGAGGCAATTTGATGTTTAGTAACTCATTTCAAGATACAGAGTTCTCATTCTAAACCTGGTAGAACATAGGCCAATAGGTATGGTGACACATACCTTTTGTCCTAGCATTTGGGAAGATGATAAACTCAAGGCTAACTTGAGCTACATAGTGTGAGACTCTGCCTCAAAAAACTAAGACAGTGGGAATATTCTGTTGTCTCTCCAAAGGGAAGTAGCACTGTGGGTCTCCTGACCCTCTGAGCAGCCTCTGATCTCCTCCCTTGCAGACATGAGGGGCCAGTATGGCAAGTGGCCTGGGCTCACCCTATGTATGGCAATATCCTGGCTTCCTGTTCCTATGACCGGAAAGTCATTATCTGGAAAGAAGAAAATGGCACTTGGGAGAAGACCCATGAGCATTCAGGACATGACTCCTCAGGTATGTAAAATTGGCAGGTGCGTTGGAGGGTCCTGTGAGTAGGAAGGGCCCCTGCTCTGGTCACATCCCAGGCTCCCTCCCCTTTTGGACATTTGTTGGCTTTCCACTAGTGTGGCCACAGCTGAGGTCAGTCCCTAAGACCCAAATCCAATCCAGAGGAAGAGGTTTAATAAGAATAGTGAGGCTTCCCAAGACCCAGCCTTGAATCTCAGGGTGCCCTTCTTTCTCATTTTGTGAAGACAGAGTTAGGAAATGCTAAGTGTTAATTTGTCCTTATTTGGCCAAATGTCAACTGGCTGCTGGCAATCTCTGTGGTTTTTCTAAGAATTTAGCAAAATAGTAGCTGTAGGATAAAAGCTGCTTACTGTGCCTCCTTTCCACAGTGAACTCTGTGTGCTGGGCCCCTCATGACTACGGCCTGATCCTGGCCTGTGGGAGCTCAGATGGGGCCATCTCCCTGCTGACCTATACAGGGGAAGGCCAGTGGGAAGTGAAGAAAATCAACAATGCTCACACGGTGAGTCCAGCCCCTCACTTTTGCATGGAGAAGAGCATAGTTGTTGTGCTAAAGTCCTCTGTGCTCTCAGGAGGAGACTGGTTGTTCCTGCTGAGTGGTGGCTGGGAGGAGTCATAGGTTAGACATGCTGGACCCTCTGCACTGAAGGACAGCAGCTGCACCAGCCATCTCAGCCCAAGGCAGAGGTGGCACTGGGTTCTCTAGTAAGCTCCCAGGTTGGGGATAAAAGTGTAAGAGTACAGTCACATTCAGGTTTTCATTCTTTTTAAGTACTTACTCAGCCATCTTCCCCACTCTGGCCTGTCTTTTAATTAAGATAATTTACACTGGGAAACCAAGGTAGAAAGCCCAGCCTAGACTACATAGCTAGATACTAACACCAAAAAGAAAACTTAAGTAAACCATGATCAGAGTTACTATGAAAAGTTATCTAGTTTGAGTCCCCTTTGATAGCACCTTCTCTAGCTCATCTGTTTTGATGACTCACTGTATTGTTTCTTATTTACATGTCTACTTTTCTAGTCATGTTTATTGTCCATGTGCTCTGAGAGTAATCTTTCTTCCCCTCTGGCATAGGACTCTCCACCACTGACAAGGCTAGTCTTATGGCTGAGTCTTAATGCACTTACCACAAACTCATTTCTTTGATTCTGCACTGTAATCTATTTTCTTTCAGGACTTGAAACATAGTACTTTATGCCCTCCTGGCCTTTAGGGTTTTTTGGTTTTTTTTTGTTTGTTTGTTTTTGGGTTTTGTTTGTGTGTTTTTTTTTTTTTTTTGTTTTGTTTTTATAAATCTGTTGGTGTGCCTTTAAGGCTAATCCCTTCTCTCTCTCTCTCTCTCTCTCTCTCTCTCTCTCTCTCTCTCGTGTGTGTGTGTGCGCGTGCGTGCGTGCGCGCGCGCGCACACACACGTTAGCAGTATGGGTGTGTGCAGCTGTGTCTTTCCTTGTTGCCCTTCACATTTTTTGAGACAGGGTCTCCTACTGGATTTGGCTAGGCTGGTTGGCCAGTGGCCTTAAGCAATCTGCTTATCCCATGTCCCCTAATCCTGCCTCCCATGCTGGTATTACAAGAACATGTCAGTGTCTAATTCTTGTTCATCACATTATCTGTGTGCTGTAACCAAAGTCCTGACTAGAGGGAAATCACCAGGAATCCATGGGATAATTTTCCATGCTGTGTGAGAACACAGCCTCACCACATGGTCCCTCTGCAGATTGGCTGTAATGCTGTCAGTTGGGCCCCTGCTGTTGTTCCTGGAAGCCTTATAGACCAACCATCAGGGCAGAAACCCAATTACATCAAGAAGTTTGCATCAGGTGGCTGTGATAACCTTATCAAGCTGTGGAGGTCAGTGAACTGTGTGGGCATCTCTTCTAAAGGGCATTTCTAGTCTGCCTGTCATTGTTCAGCCAGAGTATACAAGCAGCAAGGTTACCATTCCCTCTATCTGTAAGTGTATGTTTTCAATCTGTTAGGACTTCCTTCTTCAAACACCTTGTTCTAAGCTCTTTCAGTATTCCCCAAACTTTGGAGGAAAGGTCATTTCCTGGGGTCTTTATGGACAGCTTAGTGAGCTAAGCAGAATTCCACTCATTGTTCTTATTGGAGAGAACATGAAAGGTGGACTCTTCAGCCAGGATGGGAATGCCTGCCTGCTTGCCACTGCATTCCCTGCTCTGGTTTCTTCTGCAGGGAGGAGGAAGATGGCCAGTGGAAGGAGGAGCAGAAGCTAGAGGCACACAGTGACTGGGTTCGAGATGTTGCCTGGGCCCCCTCCATTGGCCTGCCCACCAGCACCATTGCCAGCTGCTCTCAGGTCAGCCCACCCTGTGAGAGCATCCCATCCCTGAGTTCCTGCCAATCTGCCCAAAGGGAAAGGTCTTCAGAAAGGGGAAGGCAGGCAGCAGACATGTTTATAGACCTGGGCAGAGAACAAGAGGAACCTATAGGGCCAGTGTATAGTGAAATGTAGCTTTAAAACTATCACCAAGCAGGTCCCTCTTGACCCTCATGTAGGTGGATGGAGGTACCCAGAAATTAGTCACTCTTCCCAGACTACCATCTCTTACTTCCTGTCATCACTGGGATGAGAGATAAGAGGAAAGGGCTTCCAGAGGGTCTGTTAGTGTTTTATTGGAAGTTGATCTTGTTTGTTCATTTGTCTGTTTGGTCTCTGAGCTTGGTTTAAAAGATGGCAGTCCCTATTCATATGAGAAAGACTAGCCAAGCAGGAAGAAAAAGACTACCCATAGCAATTCCCTGTTCGTCCCTGAAACCACAGAATCCAGAGCCCCTGGCTCTGAATGTGTTCAGGATAAAAGCATCAGAAACAGTACTCTGGAATAGACTCTTTAGTGTGGCTGCCCTTTCTCTGCAGGTACAGATGACTCCGTGGGGAGAATGCTTGTACCCCATCTCCTCATGTGTGTCTTTCCCTAGGATGGTCGAGTGTTTATTTGGACCTGCGATGATGCCTCAGGCAATATGTGGTCACCCAAACTCCTACATAAGTTCAATGATGTTGTGTGGCACGTGAGCTGGTCCATCACAGCAAACATCCTGGCCGTGTCGGGTGGAGACAACAAGGTACGTCCCATTACCAGGGGGATAAGCATAAAGTCCCTAATGTTTTTTCACTTGATTACATGTACAGTAAAGGGTCCCACCTAATCACAGAGGTGGATCTGTGATTGTATCTCAGTCTCTCAACCCTCTGAGGTCCTGTGTCCCCTGTTACATAGAAAAAAGAAGGGTTATATAGCTGAAATGTAGCCTGGGCTCTGAAAGGAGATCATGAGGCTCTTTCCTAAGGGACTTTTACCATCTCCTATGTCTCCACCACCTGCTTCTGCTATGAGCCAAGTGCCCATTGGGAAGACCAACACAGGACGGAATAAGGAAAGTAGGGAACACCTCCATTATTTTCTGGAACTAGCAAAATAGGTACTTTTTTTTAAAAAAACTTTTGTAATGATTAAGTGCTATGTGTTGACCTACAAAACTGACCTCCAGAACTCTTAAGCTTGTAAAACAAACTCAATATCCACTAGCTAGCTCATTTCACTACCCACTATACTTTGTCTTTTTCATTTAGCAAAATGGCTTCCCTTTTTACAGCTAATACATAAGACACCTTTGTTCATTGCTAAGAGATGAATGAACAAACATCTCTTCACACCCTCTGTAGGTAGCCTTTTTGCTCTGCAGTAGTTCCAGCACAGACTTGCAGGCTCCATCTCAAAGCAAAGTCATCCCTTCATTTGTTTGTAACAGAGTCAGGACCTGGTATTTAAATTAGAATTCCTGAGGCATTTTACAGCCTGCCTTCTCAGGCCACTCCTCACCCTGTGTGTGACAGGTGCAGGTGAGTGCACAAGGCGATGCACTTCTGAGGAGCCACAGGACAATGTTGTTAGAGAGCAACCACTCAATTTCTCTCCAGGAACATACCTTTTCAACTATTTGTTCTGCAGTGATCCCACATATAGTAGTTGTATCCTAACTTGTGCTGACATAGTGGTGACATAGCCCACTCCTGGCCTGCTCTGAGCCACATGCATCTTCTCTCACTGTCAGTCTAGTTAAAGCAGCATTCCATGTATGCTATTCTACTGTGCTCAGTAACATGTGTTTTGAGTAAATATAGTGAAAGGTAAATGCATTTTCCCATGGCTTCTGTGTTTGCACTGAGGATGAAGCTGAAGAGCAGCACAAACAGGGTAGACCTGTAACTTTGTGTACTAACTTGCAGGTGACCCTGTGGAAAGAGTCGGTGGACGGACAGTGGGTGTGCATCAGTGACGTCAACAAGGGCCAGGGTTCCGTGTCAGCCTCCATCACAGAGGGTCAACAGAATGAGCAGTGACAACATAGGCAGCCTGGTCTTCCTGTTTCCAGGACTGCCTGCTCTAGAACAACATCCAAACAACTGGGAAGGAGGGTTCAAATGCTCCCAAGATTCCACATCCAAGAGTGCCCACAGATGCAACATGGGTGCTTACCTGCCTTACTGGGATCCATGTGTTTAGTAATTTAATGTCCAGCTGAAAGTATTCATGTTAGAAACAAATGACTATTATTTTTAAATATTTTTGGCCATTTTTAACTATCTTTTTTGGTTCAGGCTGTTTCCAAGCTAATAAAAATCACATTGCATAGTAACTTTATTGTGTCATCCCACACACTGCATCTGCCCAAAATGGGCTGCTGTACACACCTGTGTAAGCCATGTTCCAGGCCCCACCCAGCACTATATAACAGGAGCTTCTGCAAATAGGTAGTAGCCCCCTCTGTATATTTACTCCATAGGATGGGATTGATGACTTCTCCCTAAAAAATGGTTCTGAAAGCCAGGCATGGTGGGGCACACCTTTAATCTCAGCACTCGGGAGGCAGAGGCAGACAGATCACTGTGAGTTCGAGGCCAGGCTGGTCTACAAAGTGAGTCCAGAACAGCCAAGGCTACACACAGAAACCGTCTCAAAAAACTAAAAATATTAAAATAATGAGTCTGAGATGCAAACACATACTACAGGTGACCAACCAAATGTCAGGCAAGGACTGTTAACCCTGCCCTGGGCATTCTAACATACTGTTATGATGGGAAACCAAAGTTCTGGTCCTAACTGACCTTGAGCCAGGTACTAGCCCCCAGCAGAGGTTTTGGAACCCTCACCTGACAGCAGTCACAACAGCAGCTACCACCTACTGAAGCCTATTTTACTTAGTAGACCTTCACATTATATTTCAGATAAGTATATAAGGAGAGATGACTTACCAACTTGCTAAGGAAAAAGCCAAGATTAAAGTTAGTCCACCTCCAAACCTGGTCTTACTCATACCAAACCTTCACGTAGATACTAGCCAGTTACCTCAGGAGAACTGCAGAAGACCCCCCCCCCCCAATCTATCCATTTACTTTTCATGAGCCAAACTTGTCTTGCCATAACATGTTGAATGGAACTGAAATGAAATGACAGGACCTGCCCACACAGTCTCCCAAGTCACTTCACAGAACCCACACCCTCCAGAAATTGCATGAAACCCACAGATTCATTTCTTCCACAATGTGCATGAGGAAAAAAGTTTGGGAAAGAACTTTCTTGTGCTGCTCAGCTCAAAGAGAATGCAGGGAAGTCTATCAGCCTAAGGACAATCCTGGCTTCCTATGCTCCTTGCTGCTGTCAATACCAGGGGTTCCTTATAACTTAAACCCCTCAGGATTAGTTAAGATGATACAGGGCTGCAGTAAGTGAAATTATGACCCTAAAACCCTGAAAGGGTTAGGAAGGTATGTGGCCAGAAAGCAGTAGTTGAAACAATCTCTGGAATCCACCCAGGAGGGTAGTCAATGGAACAACTTCATAGTACTACACAGGGGAAAGTTCCAAGAAAGATGATAGTCAGACATGGTGGGCATATTTGTAATGCCAGTCAGAGGCAGGAGGATTGCCACAAATTCAAGGCCAGCCTTGTCTGCAATAGTGAATTCCAGGGCAAGCAAAGCTACATATTGTAGTCCTATATCAAACACCTTACCAAGACACCCTCAATTAACTTTAGGGTTAGCTTTTTTTTTTTTTTTTTTCTTACTTTTGAGACAGGGTCTCCCTGTACAGTTCTGGCTGTCCTGGAGCTGCATAGGTAGGTAGACTAGGATGGCCTTGAACCTGGCTTGGTGAGTACTGGGATTACAGGCATGTGCCACCATAACCAGCTTCAGTCATGACCAAGGCCAAAGTAATCTGTACTAGTTTCACTATGAGAAAGCCTAACACTCTTTAGATCAGTGCTTTGTGACCTTTTATACAGTATTCGGTGTGTCTGCAGGCCAGAAGAGAGCACCAGATTTCATTATAGTTGGTTGTGAGCCACCTTGTGGTTGCTAGGAATTGAACTCAGGACCTTTGGAAGAACAGACAGTGCTCTTAACCTCCGAGCCATCTCTCCAGCCTGGTTTGTGACCTTTCTAATGCTGTGACCTTTAATACATTTCCTCATGTTGTGGTGATCCCCCAAACATAAAATTATTTTCATTGCTACAACTGTAATTTTGTTATGAATCATAATATAAATATCTGATATGCAGGAATATCTGGTATGTGACTGCCCCAAGGGGTCAATTTCCTGCTTCAAGGTCAAATCTAGCAGGTATGCAAACAGAACAATATGGTTCAACCAAGAGAGGAAAGTATACATGCCCAGGCTTTTGGCTCAATGGTAAACGCTTGCCCAGCATTTGTGAGTACTTGGGTTCCATACTCAGATACAGGAAAAAAAGATGGGGTGGGGAGTGTGTCTAAGGCAGGACAGGAATTTCAGGCTAGCCTAGAATACACAGCAATATTTTTTTTAATAGACCATGCAATTAGCAACTAAAGACTTTAAAAATAGCTGTATTTTCAAGACTGGAAAGGAAAATTAACATAATCAGAAAAATATCTAAAAACTCAGCAGTGGAATTTCTAGAATATACCCTGGATGGGAGTACGCAGATTGGACAATACACTTTTTAGAAAGATATATGAATTTTAACACTTATCAGAAGGAACCAAACAAGTACAGGAAAAGGAGATTGAGAGACTAAACCAATGATATGGCTTGTGGGGAAATACCATGGTCTAGCCTGTGAATAGCTTAAGTCCCATGGGGGAAGAGGGAAAGGAAAGGAACAGAAGGATGACATTTGAAGAGACAGCTAAATATATTTCCACACTTAAAATTAAAACCCTAATGCTCCACAACAACTGGGCACATTCAGAGTGTTACAGCAGCAGTTAGAGACATACTATATTCATGAGAATACATAAAAGAACGGCAGCTAACTTCTCATCAGAAATCACCCAAAGCAAAAAATATCTCTAATGAAAAAAAAAAAAAATTCAATATCTGCTAAAATAAAGATATCTTTAAAATAAAGTTGTTAGCTTTCTGTTACTGTAACAAAGTGCCTTAAGTAAAAATAATTAACTTAGCTCACAGTTTCAGTTTTTGATGCGTGTTTCGTTGGGTCTGTTCCTTTGGCCTATGGATTAGTTATTGTATGTACAATGGTGGGTACTTGTGGCCAAGGAAGAAACCTGTTCACCTCATGGCGGGGATAAGCAAAAAGAGAAAGAGCAGGTCTTCCAATTATTCTCTCACTAGGAGTACAGGCTGGCAAGTAGCATTTACCTGCTTGGTATGGTGGCACTTACCCAACACTCTCAGGAGACAGGCAGGAGAATCAAGGGTCAATGCCAGTTTCAGCTACATTGCAAGTTCAAGGCTGGTGAGATAATAATAATAATCTTAATAATAGGCAGATGCTAGACAGACTCTATATAAAAAACTAGCAAGATGGAGACAGGAGTATTCTGAGGACATGCTAGGCAGCCACTCCAGCCAAACTAGCAAGCTACAGGTTAAGTGTCAAAAAATGAGGTAGGGGGCTAGAGAGATAGCTCAGTGGTTATGAGTGCACAGTGCTCTTGCAGAGGACCAGAGTTCTCTTCCCAAGTACCCACATCCAACAGCTCATAACTCCTGTAACTCCAGCACCAGGGGAGTCAATACCCTCTTCTGGCCTCTACAGGTACTCACATACACGTAAACAAAGTTACATATAGACATACATAGATACATATAAAAGATAAAATTAGGGGGAAAGGTAGAAAGCAAATGAGGGAAACATTTGATGCCAGTCTCTGGCCTGTATACATACCAGCACATACCCACAATATTAAACCACAGTAGCTGGGTATATCAATAATCATAGCTACTCAGAAGACTGAGGCCTAAGGAGGGCCAAATGAGTTCAGGAGTTCAAACTAGCCTTAAAAACACAGCAACAAGTTGTTCCTGTCTCCCCACCCAATACAAGAAGAAAAGAGAAAGGAAAAGAAGAAGGAAGGAAAAAGAGGCGGAAACAGCCCAACAGTGGCACATGCCAGAATCCCAACTTAAGGCAGGAAGATTGCCAGGCTATGTAATGACACTCTAAATTCATAAGGCCAGACTTTATTAGCTCCACCTTAAACACAAAGGGAAGAAATAATAATAATGCTGAAATAGGTATTAGACAGCCATCAAAAGGAAAGAATCAAGTATCTGTTTCTATCAAATAAACAAGGTTTTAGAAGGAGAAATGCCAGAGATACCAGAACATTATAAAATGGTCAATTTGGGAACACATAATAATCTAAAATGTGTCTGCACTGAACAGGCGCTTCCAGACACTTGGAGCAGAACACTGCACAGAAACTATCTACAATTTTAGCCTGAAATCTCAATCTTCACCCAACAACAGAAGAAAGAGATCTCAGAACTCAGAACATTTACAGAACATACAAACCATCCTTGTACTTGACCTCACATATAAAACATTCTATCCAGCAATACTTCAATGCATTCATTTGCTCCTACAATACTCATCAAACAAAACAACTTGTGACCTTAAACATCAACATATAAAAATTAAATTCAGAGGGTTGGTGTTGGATCTGCCATGTATGTGTCTCTGTTTGAATGTGTGTCCATGAATGACAAGTATTGGCAGAGGCCAGAAAAGGTCACTGGATTTCCTAGAGCTGGAGTTACAGGTGGCTGCAAACTATGCAACAAAGATGCTGGGAACTGAATTCAGGTCCTCTGCAAGAGCATTACATACTCTTAACCATGAGCCATCTCTCTAGCCTAATATTTTTCCTTTTAAAAGTAGGCATTGGGGTGGGAGGGGGGGGGGCAGCAAGGTGGATCAGCAGGTTAAGGCACTTGCTTATGGCATATGTATACCCATATACATAATAAACACACCCAAATGTACTTAAAAATTTTTCATTTCTAATCTTAGTGCTGAGGAATGGAAACCCCACTACAATATACTTAATACAGTCTCAAAACTGGTTCCCAGGCTGCAGATTGTTTAGTGGGTAAGGCTCTTGCCACAAAAGCCTGAGAACCTTAGTGTGCATCCCTAACAGTTCCATAAAAGCTGGGGGGGGGGGGGAGGAAGCTGAGCACGGTGGCAGCTCACCTGAAATCCTAATAGTCAGGATGTGCGGCCAGAGGATTACTGACAAGCTGGCCACCTAGACAAACTCAATTTGCAAGTTCTAAATTCAGTGACAGACTGGTTGCCTCAGTAAATAAACTAGAGAGCAATTGAGGAAGACATCTAATGTCTAATCACCACCATCATGTGTACATAGTGCATATAAAAGTGTATGTACAGAGGCACACATGCAGTTCCCACTAATGGAAACCAATGCTTCTTAGGCACATGTTTGATTTCAGGTCTGAAGAGGAAATGCACACTATGTACTTGAGGGATCTCAGTGGAACAGCAAGTTATTTAAAATTGGGGTCATTTCAAAAGCACACAGGATCAGCTAGTCAGTTGAAAAATCATTGGACAGAATGAATAAATTAGCTGAAAAGCCACCATGTAATTTGTGATTTTGTGTTAAGAAAAGCAAGAATCAACCCTAACTTTGAAAATGAGTAAAGAAATAGAAACCTAAGTAGTGATCTTACCTTTTCTGTGCAAACAGCATACCCAAGTAATACAGTAACTGCAAATGCTCTCAGAAGGTAGTAACTGCTTCTGAGTCCAGACTAGGCAGGCATGTATGGTGGCAGTTACTAGCATTCAGTACAAGATCTTGGGGAATCTTGAATAACGTTCAGTGATACCTCTGAAGCCTACAGGAAAATCTTGTTCTTAAAACACCACAAAAAGGGGGCTGGAGAGGCAGCATTAGGCTGAGGACAAACACTGTTGGATAGAATCTGAAGATAGAAAAACTGCAACTGGCTGGGGCTGCAGTTCTAAGCTGGTGGAAGGGCAAGAAAGTCAGTGGGAGATGCTGGGCTTTGAGAGGACACCAGAGAGTGCCATCACTGCAGGCCCAGAAGCCTGGACACTACAAAGCACCTGCAGCAGGATCAAAAACAAAATATCCACTGGATTCAAAGGTGATAAAAGTCAGAGTTCAGTAACAACTCGTCATTAATCACACAATAAAACAAAATATTTTGGACATAACAGTTAAATACAGTCATGTATGTGTAATAAATAATTTGGTCATCAACTTGATTACATCTGGAGTCAACTAAAACCCAAGCAGCTACACCTAGAAGGGATTGTTTTTTGTTTGTTTCTTTCTTTCTTCCATTTTTCAAGACAGGGTTCCTCTGTGTAGCCTTGGCTGTCCTAGACTCACTTTGTAGACCAGGCTGGCCTCAAACTCACAACGATCCGCCTGCCTCTGCCTCCCAAATGCTGGGATTAACAGCCTGCACCACCATGCCCAGCTAAGGGATTATTCTTGATTGGATAATTTGAGGTGGGAAGACTCACTCTAAATCTGGGCCACACTGTCTGGTGGCAGCCCCTATAAAAGGACACAGAAAAAGGAAGCTTTTGCTTTTTGCCTGTTGGCCCTCACCCTGAGGCAAGTTCACCTATCCTGCTGCTGTGACATTCTTCCGTGGCATTAGAGCCTACTTCTCCATTCAAAAGTAAATTAAAGACCAGCTGACACATCCCACATCATATCTAAACAACTAACAGATTCTTGGCCTGTCAGTAGATCCATTGTTAGACTAGCCAGACAACAGCCTATAAACCACTCTAATAAATCTCCTTTACCTAAGTTCATTCTGTCAATTTTGTTTCTCTAAAGAACCCTCCTGACTAATAGTACATACTTTAAAATTTAGTCTACCTATTTTGGTCTTGCCTTTGTTTACTGAAACTAGATCTCACATTGACTCACATTGTAACCCAGGCTACCATCAAATGTGTCAACCTTCCTGTCTCAAGCTCTAGATTACAGATATGACATGAGCCATCATGTCTGACTTTTCTCCCCCTGCCCCCATTCAGCCTGAGACTAAGATTTAGCCAAATTGATTAAGAATACAAAACATGGGCTGGAGAGAGGTTAAGAGTACTGGCTGCTCTTCCAAAGGTCCTGAGTTCAATCCTTAATCTCTAACAACCACATGGTGGCTCATAACCATCTATAAAGAAATCTAGTGCCTTCTTCTAGAGTGCTGGCTCACATGCAGACAGAATACTGTATAATAATAAATAAATAAATAAGCCATTAAAAAACACAAACAGGAGCTGAAGAGATAGTTCAGTGGTTAAGAGCGCTGCCTGCTCTTCCAGAGTCCGAGTTCAATTCCCAGCCACCACATGGTGGCTTACAACCATCTATAATGGGATCTGATGCCCTTTTCTGCAGAAAAAGTTCCCATATACAATAAATAAATAATTTTTAAAAATACAAAATAGTTGTTGAGCCAACTAATCAATGATGTCAGTGACAAGCTAATAAATGTTTGTTCCCCAACCCCCTATCCCACAGCCTCTGGTCCTCATATTGAGGCCATCAATACAGTGGGCATTCAGGGACCACTGGGGCACCTGATGCCAGGAGAGAACAGCCTGGCTCCCATTCTTGGAGGTGTAACATTGGTTTTGGTCACAATCAAAAAGTAGAGAAAGGACTAGAATGATGGCTCAGTGGTTAAGAGTGCTGGCTGTTCTTAAAGGTCTTGAGTTCAATTCTCAGCTCAAAACTGTAGTCCCATGTGATTTGATGCCCTCTTCTGGTACGCAGACATAGATGCAGAACAAAATACCCATATACATCAGTAAATCCTTGACTTATCCTTTCCTAGAGTCATACAGTCTTCCCCAAGCCCCTACTGCTAGGATAAAGGTGCATTTCCCACCCCCTGCCCTCTGTGGTGGTTATTTTCTTATACCTTCTCCCTCCATTCTTCTTCCATCACCAGACCTTCCTCCCCACTAACCTACACTCTGGATGGCAAGGTATGTGACTAGAGGGTATCCTTAGATAGCTAGCAACTTGTGTGTTTACTCGCCTGTGGCCTTATCTAAGATCAACACAGCACCTCCTGCCTCCAGAGGCTTCCAGGGGCTGAGTGGACAAGCCTCATATCTCAGCCAATGCCTGGTCACCATGGGTGCTGTCCTCACAGACTGGAGGGCTGCAGGTATTTCCACACCACCTCCATCGTCAGCCCCTCTGGGCCCCAGGGCCAAAAGGTTTCTAAGTTCATTCACATGGTGACCGGTCTATAAAGGTGCCTGGTAATATAATTATGTAGGACTAGGACTAAACATAGGATTTCAGCTACCCTTGCCAGATGGTTTTTTTCTCAGAGGAGTTGCAACCCAGCTCATGCCTTACCTGTACCTAGAGTTCCCACATAAGGGCCCAATTTCCTCCCGAGACTATCTAGTTGGTCAGGATATCATGGGGTCCTGAATCATATGTTTGCTATCAATGGCCCCCTAACTGGACAACCATCCAGACTGACCCTGTAGCTGTACTGGCACAATCACTGTGGCAGCAAGGACACGACAGAAAGCAGTGCACCAGGAGTTAGGAGCCTGCACTGCGCCAGGTAGACACTGATAGGACCCAGCCCTCAGGCCATCCTATTTTTATTTCTATTTTTGAGACAGGGTTTCTCTCTATAGCCCTGGATATCTTAAAACTCACTCTGTAGACCAGACTTGCCTCAAACACAGAGATCCACCTGCCTCTACCTTAGGTGTGCAAAAACCACTGCCCCACCCTATTTTTCTGAGGTGCATCATAGAAAGGTATCCAACTACATGAAGCCCTCCAGAAGTAGCAAGTCCTAGAGCCAACAGACCTTGGCTTATGTGTGTCAAGCCATGGGCACTATTTAACACAGCTGCCTCCTGCAGGCCACATTATCAGAAATAAAGTGCTCCCACACCTATACTGTCACTCAGTACTCAAAGAGCTAGCAGGCAAGGGGAGGGGATCTTTGTGGGAAACGTTTCCAATGATTGTCCCATCAGAGCTATACTGCAGGACTCCTACACCAAGTCCATTTCGTCTGCTCCTCCACAATGAGGACCCTTGTGTTAGAGCCTTGATAACTACTAGACAAGAGAGGCAAGCTGCCAGGCTAGCAAACACCAGAATGGGTTGGGGTATGGCTCAGTGGAAAATGCCTACCAAATACAAGGCCCTGGGGAACTATGCCCAACAGTGCAAACAAAAACAAAAATAAAATCACCAGTAAGACCAAGCATGACACAAAAGACCAATACAGCATGGCCACCAGGTGAGTGATCCCCAGTATTTGCTTCTTAGGGAGGGCAGTCAGCCTATCTTGGGGAATGCCCCAGAAGCAAGTCTCAATGTGGTCAGTGTGTGGAAGCCACAATAGCCTCAGTGGCAGGGAAAAGCTGGTCAAAATCTTGGAGCTCTCCTGGTGGCAACACCATCTCACATGGAAGGGGGCAAGCCAAGGTCATACCACAACTAAGCCACCCCTCCACCAGGGCCAAACCCACAGGGGCTCCACAGAGACATTAGGAGATGATGCCCCACTAGAAGCCAGCTGCATGCGTCTCAGGGCCCTGACCTCTACTGTTGTTCTTTAACATGCAGGGGAGAAGAGTATTTAGTTCCTAAGGAATGCAATATTGCCCACGCAAACTACATAGCCTCAGAGCCAAGGCTACCGGATCCGAACAAACACAAGGCTTCCTATATAAGGAGCAGCCAGCCAGCAGGCACCACATCCCCAGGCACTCCCGGTAGGCTCTCTCTCTGCTGTGTTTGTCTGTCTGTGTCTGTGTGTGTGTATGCATGAATATGCGTGCTTTCACGTGCTTCTAAATTACTTACTACTAGCCACTCATTTATTTTCATTGAGTGTCAGTGAGCTCACTGAACAAAACGAACAGTGGACAACCTAGGTCAGCCTAATTAGCTCCATTATCAGGCTCCTGAGGACTAAGGACAAGCCACACTTGAATGGACAGCCCTCCAGCACATCATGTTCTGCCTCTACAGTTTAGAAAAGGCAGCATTCAAGCCTTCAGCTCTCCCACCCTTGTAAGATGGGGACAAGAGAGCCTTGCTTCCACCCAGCAGTCCTACCCTTACTTCTAGAAACTTGCTGGGATCCAACCTGAGCAAATTCTGAGGCATATCATCCAGATGAGGTATGATACCAGAAGACCCTCTCTCTCCCCAGGGCCATCTGTCCCCACCACCAAGGCCATGCTGTCTTCAGGGACCATCTGCAGTCTGCTACTCCTCAGCATCTTCTGGGTGGATGTGGCCATGGCAGGCTCCAGCTTCCTGAGCCCAGAACACCAGAAAGCCCAGGTAAGCCTATCTCCCCAAGCCTCACATCATCCTGACCTGGGGTCTGTTCTTGCCTATAACCAGCAACAGTGGCTCCATCTCTCTGGGCTTCACGCCTTTTCATAACATAAAGGAGGCCTCTGGATATGAGCCAATTCTGCTTTTAGACGGATATGCAGATTTAAGAGCTTAAAAAGAAAATCTTAGCCAAGCCTGGTAGTGCACACCAGTAAGGGGAGATAAGGACCAGTGGGCCTCAAGTTCAAGGCTAGTCTGGGCCACATAGTGAGACTCATCTCAAAAAGGCTAAAACTAATTTTAAATTTTAAGAAAAATAAAGAGACCCTCTTTTCCTTTCCAGCAGAAAAAGGAATCCAAGAAGCCACCAGCTAAACTACAGCCACGAGCTCTGGAAGGCTGGCTCCACCCAGAGGGCAGAGGACAGGCAGAAGGGGCAGAGGATGAGCTGGAAATCAGGGTTGGTACCCAGGCATCAGTATGTTCTTGTAGCAGGAAAAGGTTTGGGGGTAGAGGCTAAACTATACACTTTTCAAGCTACTCAACGACTGGAGCCCAGCACCAACAGCTCCTTAAGGGGCTTAGGGTTTTTTCCCCAAGAGTAAAATATCCACAGGTAACTATGCTACAAGGGTGACAAGGGAGCAGCCATGAGCAAAGACAAGACATCAGCAGATTCCAGGGGGTCACAAAGAGTCAGGAAGCACAGATAGAGAAACAGAGACAGAAGGAACCCTTCTGTTTGTCCCATGGCCTTTCAGGCCTGCCATGTGATGGAAAAGTGAGAGGGCTGCTAGTGCAGGCTGACTAGCCTACACCTGTGGCATAATGGACTCAGTTTTGCTCTGAAAAATCTTGCATGGAGTAAAGAAAAACCACAAACAGCTTTGGCTGGGAGGATTGAGGGAAGAGACTATTGGTGTCGCTTAGCAGCTCACCTAGGATTTCCCTGGGAACTGGAAGTAGCACCTGACAACGCCAGTCCCAGTACTGTGTGTCTGCATGCAGCAACTTCAAACTTCAACACAGCAACCATGACTAACTGGGCAGCAGGGGGTACAAACCTAGGGCTTCACAATTGCTAGGCATGTACTCTACCAGGGACCACAACCCCAGGCCCTGTTCTACTCTTATCATAAATCATTTACTCTCTACAAAACCCTATGAACTAAGCAAGACTAGCATTACTTACTAAACTTTGCAGATAAGAAACACAAGTTGGAAGGTGAACTCGCTTGACCAAGGCCATCAGGTCAAGGTTTGCTATACTCCTTCCCCCATCTTCCTCTCTGGTTAAGGTTCCTTCACTAACATGGCATGGACACAGTCTTACAATACAACCAGGTCCACCCTGGGCAGGTGGCCACCCAGACCCAAGAGCCCTGTACTTAGTTCCCATAGGGAAATACACAGGCCTGGGAGTAACATTTCCTAGTTCCTATGATTCTTAACAGGAGCCAGACATGTGGCCTGCATAACAAGTCCTGGGCACAAGCAGATGGGAAGGCCCGCAGCACAATGGGCAAAGAATATGACCACTGCCTACCCTCCCATCTGGGGCTCCATCCCTCTTCAAAGGTTTTTTTCTCCAAAATCAGGTCTAGAGACAGCCAACAACCTGCACCCCACTAAACAGATGGATCCTGAACCAAGAAAGGGACTTTACCAGGTTGTGTAAGAACCTGGAATGCTGCCACTTCTCACATGCCCCCACTGTTCAGTCCTAGGCAACTCTCCTAATGTGTGTGTGGTTTTCTTCCATGATTAGGTGATCTGACCAGCTTGCACTGACAATGGAGTGTGAGAAGAAAAGTTAGCATTTGCTAAAGAAAAGGCTAGAAGAGCCCCAGGTACCTAAAAAACACCATAGCACTCCCCACATCCATGCCACTATTTTATCTCCAGCAGGCCAAAACAAACTGCAAAGGAACAAGCAGGCTACCATCTGCTATAGAAGCCTAATCTACCTGGTGCCAAGCAGCCTGGTAGAGCCTGTGCCCATGCTGAGCAGGGACTTGGGGCTGGGCAGATTTCAAAGTCTTGCTTTCTAAATCCTTGGCTATCACCTCTGTTTGTGACAGAGGGAGGCTATCCAGCCTCTCTGGGCTTCTGCCATGAGGACAGGGAGAGTACTAGACCAGTTAGCAATCTCTTCTGGCTTTAAGATTACATTCACAGACCACTCAGATATCTAGAGGGGAAACATGGGCAGGCCTCCCTGATGGGAAGACAGGTTGGAGCAGGGTAGGCAGGATGAGGCCTCAGGCCCTCCCAACCCTACCTTCTAGTTCAATGCTCCCTTCGACGTTGGCATCAAGCTGTCAGGAGCTCAGTACCAGCAACATGGCCAGGCCCTGGGGAAGTTTCTTCAGGACATCCTCTGGGAAGAGGTCAAAGGTGAGTCAATCCGAAATGGAACTTAATCTATTTAAAAGTGACACAAATTTCCCGCCCCAACCCAACTTCTCAGTTTCTAATCTTCCTCACTACCTGTGGGAAACGGTGCTGAGCTGGTGCGTGTAAGCAGCTCAGCACCAGCCTTGTGTTCCAGGGACTAGTGTGTTGGCTAGCTGTTTGGCCCCACCCGAGCCTTGTTCTTTTAACTGTGAGATGGTGCTGATGCCTATTTCCATTGTTTCAAATTATCTGGCTTTGAAGCATCATAAAGTGAATCCGTGTCACAGTGGCATTGAAAATGCCACAGCAGACAGAGAAAGATCTTACTTTTTTGTGCTAGGATAAAAACCAAGGCCTCATGCACACTTCACAAGCACTGAGTTGTACTCCAGCTTTTCAGTATACTGTTACTTTGTGAAAAAGATACCCAGCTTTTCCATGACTGAAAAAGCAAACATCTTGAGAACAAGCTACATCCTTTCCCTAAGCACTTCCTCACATGGCAGTCACACATACCACACCACACAGATGAGGAAAGCAAGACTTGGAGATTATGAGGACACTTATCCAAGAGCGAATAGTCCACACTCAAATGCCATCTTCCAAGTGCAAGGCCAGTCATCCCCACCTCCATCACCACATGCTTGGTTCCAGCATACCATAGTAAGAAAAGCCACTTTTGCTGGCACATGCAAGATGGCTCTACTGAAAACTGACTTATCTCTTGCTTTTCAGAGGTACCAGCTGACAAGTGACCAGTGACAGGACTGGCCCACTGTGCTTTCCCCCTAAGAACTCATATCCGGTCTTAGCCTCCTCTGCAACTCCCAGATTCTCCTACTGCCTTAATAAATGTTCAATCTGTGTACCAAATGTTCAATATAACAATTTATTTCATCTACATGGTAAAATTCACATTTTACTTAAAAATTATTGGAACAATGAAATGAAACAATGCTTTAAGTTTATGACCCATGAGAAAAGAAAGGAAAAAAAAATCCACAGCAAGGCAGGTCAGCATGCTTGAAAACGAAAGGAAACCTTGCTCATTCTAGCAGAATGACAGGACTGTATAACAAGGTTCTAAAAATGGGGGTTGGAGGCCACAAAGTTCACCACATGAGGAACTAAAGCTACACTAGGAACTTCCAAAGAGCCAGACCTGTCTGGGTGATCAGAATGGATGCCTGGCAATGGCTTTTGACAATACCCACAGGGCTAGGTAACCATGTTCTCCACTCATCAACTCCTGGAAAAGTCTGGCAAAGCAGATGTTCCATGTGCTCATGGCTGGCCACTGCCTGACACCAGGTAAATGCCCTAAAATATTTCCCAAACTCCAGCTCACAGCTAATGAGCCTTGATTCCCAAGTCTTATAGCTGTATTCCAGTTGCAACACTAACTACTCACACCTTAGTGCAAATCTTTAGACAATGTCCAAAGTCCAGATAGGACCCAAAACTGATAGAAGATCACAGAGATAAGCTCTCCAAATTCCTTGTGCAGCCCAGTGAGCTAAACAGAGAGGACACCCAGTGTTGCCCACCTAAGGCAACACTACCTCAGTAGAAACCACATGCCTCCTCAAGCGAAGCCTTGGCCACCCAGAACCCAAGGCATGAGATAAGCAAGGCACACTTGGCAGGCACTCTGAAATCTAAACACATCTCTGCCTAGGAATTGAAATGCTGCTCTCCATTACCATCTGGGAACTCCTTACAAATGAAGGCTTGGCCCTACCCCAGCCCTCCTCCACAGAGCCCTGTAACAAAGCCTCAGCCATGACTTGCTCAGAAGTCACAGGATCCTGTTCAAACAACACAGCACATGGAACCAGGTGGCTGTAGGGTCTTGGCGAACCTGGAAACAAGGAGACATAAAGTCCACTGTGCTTAGTTTTCATCAACTTGACATAAGCTATAATCATCTAGGAAGGAAGACCTCAACTGAAAAGATGCTTCCATCAAATTTCTTGGGAGGGTTTTCTGGATTTTTGGTTTGAGACAGCATTTCACTGTAGACTTAGCTGTCCTGGACTCACTTTATAGACCAGGCTGGCCTCAAACTCACAGAAATCGGCCTGCTTTGCTAGGATTAAAGGCCATCATTACCCGGTCTCAGATTTCTTAAGCAAGTCTGTGGGGGCATTTGGGGGGGTGGGGGGTCAGGCCCAGCCCACTATGAGCAGGGCCAATCCTATACAGGTGGTTAGGGTATTTAGAGCAGGGACTGACTCTGACATGAACTCTGGTGCTCCATATTTGACCACCTCCCCTTGGTGGAGAGTCCTGATGGCACTCAAAGAAAGAATAAGCAGGCTACCAAGATAAGACTTGATAGCCCATGACCATATGGTGGGGGAGGAGGTCCCCCTGGGTCTTACACCTAGGGAAGGGGAATAGGGTGAAAGTGGGAGGGAGGAATGGGAGGATACAAGTGATTGGATAACAACTGAGTTGTAATCTGAATAAATTAATAGAATTAAAATGTAAAAAAAAAAAAAAAAAAAAAAAAAAAGCAAGCTGAGCCAAGGTGGAAGCAAGCCAAGAAGCAGTATTCCTCCAGGGTCTCTGTTTGGGTTCCTGCCTCTAGGTTGTTGCTTGAGTTCCTACCCTGGCTTCTCTCACTGGTTGACTAACTTGTGAGCAGAGATAAACCATTCTCTTTCCTCAGGTTGTTTTTGGTCAAGGTGTTTTATCATAGCAATAGAAAAGCTAATACATCCAGCTTCTCTTTTTCCCTCCCCTATGCTTCAACACTCGCTGGTATCAACTAAGTCATCCCTAAGATATGCAAAAGCACCAATGCCCTGCTGCTCTACCGTCTCTGGACCACAGAATAGCACAGGTAACAACACATGTAACCACTATAACACACTAGAGAGTAGAAGTGAAGGAAAAGAGATTTAGCAAATGGAGGGGAAGAACTTGAATGGAAAAGTTGGTCACATGGTGCTTCCCTCACCAAAAATTATTACTTATTTCTTTCTCTTGCCTGTGCGCTGTAGTCATTCCTTCAAGAAGCTGATGCTAAGTACACTGTGGCCAGACTCTACCTACCAGGTGTTTAATGTGGGCATGGGATAAATGTGAATACCAGCTATACAATCCACAACAAGACTCTGCACTTCCCTGGCTCCTCACTGCCAAGATCACTGCCAAAACTGAACTCAGGATCTGGCACAGAGTGCCTGGAGCACAGGCACACATCTATCCTAAAAGCCACCACTCAGTGATCCTACTGTGTACATTCAAGCAAATGAGTTTAATTAGTTTCTATTCATTTTTACAGCAATTCTACTTATGGGAGAATTCAGAAAAATGAAGTAACTCTCCCAAAGTCATACAACAAACACCTGAAGACTCACAACCAAAGCCTCAGACTTGAGGCATGTGGCTTTTCCATCTTAACAGTGCTTCCCTGGCCCAACTGCCAAGGACCCAGGACTCCATGGGGGGCTTTTAGTGCTGGGCATGGAACCCAGGGCCTAGGTATGCTAGACAAGCACTCTAGTTATGCCCTTACTTTTATTTCTCATTTTCCTTGACAACTTATCAAGTGAACATGATGAGGGGGAATTTTCAAGTAACAATTGGCAGAAATAAAATGTATCCAAACACATGCTTAGGAGACACAGTACCAAGAAAATACATCATTCTGAACATGTTCCCCCATCAATTTTCTTCCTTTTCCTTGTTAATGGCTGTTTTGTTTCCTTGTTAAGTCATCCATGACTGGTGGCTTTAAACTGCCAACCTTCCTGCCTCTGACTCCCAAATGCTGGGACTGCAGGCATGTATCATGGCACCCAAGTCCCTAAAGCCTATTCCATCATGCACTAATTAACAATTCTACTAACTTAACAATCCCTGGAGTAGGGAGTCTATATCTCTAGAGGAAACGAAGTATTTTAAAGAGGAAGAAAATTCTTCTGTAAGTGAAAACTGTTTTATAATTAGCATAATAGCACATGTATATCACTTACTATACACTTAAAGCTGCATGCTTAAAGATTCTAACAAGCACAAAAAGAGGCCAAACACACACAATGTTCTCCCTCTCTAAATCCAAGTGGAGCCAGCCAATGCTGATTATCATCCCTAACAATTTGTCTGATCCACGCTAGTGGCCAATTGCCCTTACAAAACACATGAAAATGCTGAAAGTAAATGGTTGAGTATCAAGTCCCTAAACCAGTGCAAAATGAGGGAAACACCAGAAGAACTGCAAACCGAGGAGGGGAACAATCATCAGAACCAAACAGAAAGAAAAGCCAAGGAACGTGATCTATGCTCCATGACAACCACCTGACCATGTGTGCAGACACAGTGGGAAGGGAGCCTGCTTATCTCACATAACATCTTCATTTCTACCTTAAGGTCAAGGACAGCTTAGCCCAAGGCTACAATGCTGCTCTGTGGTAGAGAACTTGCTTATTATTATTAGCATAAGCACAGAAGGCCCTGCATTAATCCCCAGCCCCACAAACACCGAAAAGCCCTATTAAAAAAATACCTTAACAGAGGTTGAAGATATAATACAGTGTTTAAGTGTACTAGCTGCGCTTCTAGAAGACATGGTTCAATTCCCAACACCAACATGGTGACTGACAAACCCTCTTTAACTCCAGTTCCAGGGGATCCAATGCCCTCTTCTGGCCTTCATGGGCACCAGGCAAACACGTGGTACATAGGAATACATGCAGTCAAAACAAAAAAGTTTAAATACTACAGTATAAAGAGATGCCTATCTGCAAACAGTGAAACAATTCCCCGTAATTATCTGGCTCATCAACAACACCATGTGCAACACTGCTCTTTCTTCTGCTGAACTATGTACTGCCCAAAGGATAAGCAGCTATAGCACACCCAAATCTAGGAAAGTAGCATGGACATCTCATTCCAAGACAGCAGCCAGGACTGTGTTCTCATAGACACTTAAATCTTACAGTAGCTTGACAGTATTTTCAGACATTCCCAAGTATGTTGGTTAGTTTGGCAACTTGACACAAGCTAAAGTCACCTGGGAAGAGGGAATCTCAACGGAAAAAAACGTTCCCATGAGATCAGCATGTAGGCAAGCCTACAGTATTTTCTTGATTCAAAACTGATGTGGGAAGGTCTAGCACATACAGGGCGGTGCCACACCTGAGCAGGGGTCCCAAGTTGTATAAGGAGACATCCTTAAAAAGCCATGGGAAGCAATTAAGCAGTGTTCTTTCATGAACTCTGCTTCAGTTCCTACCAGAGTTCCTGCTCTGACTCAATTGATGATGGATTATATAATCTGCCAGATAAAAAAATCTGTTCCTTCCCAAGTCGGTGTTTCATCATAGCAATAGAAAGCAGCATAGACCACCATGTTACCAAGCTGACTAGACTAGCCCCTGCATCACTTAGACTATCTAGATACACAAGATGAGCATGGAATGGGGAGGTGGATTAAGAACCCATCCCTTTATTTTTAGAAAGAAGGCCAAAGTCTGGGAGAGGTGATGGGGCATCTGAGCAAGGCAGTGGCTTCCAATTTGGTCAACAGTAATGCCCTATGGTAAGACTAGCAGTGCCTCAAAGTATCAAGGGCCTGCTGTCAAGATCGTTCGTGCAGCTTGAGTGACAATGAAGTACTATGGTAGACTGAGCAGACTCCAAGTCTCTCAAAAAGGAGGCAAGTCCCCTGTTCTTCCCACAGTGACAAAATGTGAGGCATAGACAAAAAGTAGCTAACCCAAGGGAGGTGGACAGGATGAAAGCTATTTCCCTGGCCTGACAGAGTCCCAGAGTTAGATGGAACAGTCCAGACAGGCAATAATCAGTTCATCTATTTTATCACACAAGGTTCAAGCACACCTTCCAAAGAGAAAGCCACCTAAAAGAACCCACTGGTAAGTGCTGGACTACACATCCTAATCCTTCTGGACCACGAATAGGGTTCTCCTCACAGTAAAGCCTGGGCCAGCACCACCTCCAGGGTCTGAAAGTGACTCCACCTTTACAAGGTATACCACAGAGACCAGAACAAAGCTACCAATTTAGATCATACACTACTCAAACAAATGGAGGCTCCTAAAATACAAGCAGGACACAAAAAGCAGCCAAGGGAGAGAGAGGTCATCTCACCTAGACTCTAGAGTACTTGCTCAGCATTTGCAATCCAACAGGACCAAAATCCCCAGTGAGCTTTGGGGAATGGCAGCATGAGTGGGGATACAGGGAGTCTGAGAAGTGTAAAAGGACGAAAATATCCCTAGTCTGGTGTTTTATGAAATAAGACACAAAAGGGCCCCAGATACTCAGCTGTCATAGGGGCAGACTTCCTACTGTTGGGTTCATCTACTCTAAGAAGGCCTCTTTCTTTAGTCCTCATAGGGCACACCACAACATATCCGTGGGATAACAAAGATAGGCACCTTGGAGACACAGAACCAGTGGCAACCACAGAAAAGAAATGTAAGGTGTCACCTGAGCGAAGGCTGCAGAGAATGCCCAGACCTCCCTCAGGAAACTCCTTTCATGATAGAGAAGCAGGGACCAGATTACATATCCACATGTGCTCAGATAAAGAGGTGACTTTATTTAGACTGCAGGGAAGCCCAGGTCAAGGACCAGGGATCCAGAACTGGCCATCTCACTGCACTCTGTGTCACAAATGGTTTTGTTCACTCACTACCCTGGGTCCTTGTAGCCAGCAAGCAAAACTACCCCTCACCCCAAATCCATTCCACAGCACCCACCCACCCAGCAACTAGCAGGTGAGTCTTGTGATGAGGTTCCAAGGCAACATCCCATCCTGGTTTGCTGAGTTTTACAGGATCTCCAACACATCCTTCACCCTGGACACAGGCAGATGGAACCTGTCCTATACTATCAGGCCACTGGTCATCCTAGAGGGTTTAAAAGAGAAAAGAAAGTTCCAAGTTGAAGCTCAACAAACCAGGTTTAATACCAACCCTAAACTTATGGACTGTGCATATTTGAGAAGATGTGCATGCTGCAGAAGGCATACAGAAATTCTGTGGAATTGGTTCTCTTTCCACCTTTATTCACATGCTAGGGATCAACTCAGTTCAGCAGGCTTGCACAGTAAGTGCTTTTTACCCACTGAGCCATCTCACTGGCCTATGATTTACTTTCCCTATCAGGTGAATCTAAACGATCACATGTAAGAAGCAGGCAATCTCCTTACAAAATATATAAATCTCAACATTTAATTAAGTTTAAGATCTTCTATTCAACTGTACTGATAACTTTCCTTGGCCACATGCAGCCCACAGGCTGTGGACTAGACATGACAATTAGTAGTTTACACCATAAAACAGCCAAAGACTCCCATGGCTGACTGCTAAGAAACATGGGGCTCTTATGACCTTTGTGAGAAGATGCCTGCTCATGCTCCCTGCTCAAAGACTGTAGAGGCGACTGGTGTTCTCTCTGAGGACCGACAGAGTTCGGGAAAGTGACTCTTCTTTGACCCTGGCAATCTCTCGAACTGTGTGCAAGGCCAGGCCTGGATGGGCGTACTGACAAAGACTTCTCGGCACCTGGAAAACAGCAAGCATTCACATCATTGCTGTGCCTTCTAAACATTATCTGTCACATAGAATGTCCCCCATCCCATCCCCAGCAAGGACCTCTTTGGGGCTGCCCTGTAGAGACCCCTTTACCTGCAGGTGCAGGGAGAGTCCTAGTCATGGGGGGCTCTGGGTGAGCAGGGTCCCACGCTTCCATGGACTACCCTCTACAGGGTAGGGCTTTGCACTGCCTGGAAGAGAGTGGTTACCCTTCAGCTTCTCAGCCCCCAGGACTTTTGGTTCTACAGAGTAACAACAGGGAGACACCTATATTGCACAACAGGGTGGACCAGGAGGTCACTGGGACTCGGGCCCAGCCATCCTCCCACCCACATGACTCAGTGCCTCAGGTTGGTCTGAAGACAGTCCTACCTGGCGAGGAAGGAAGTAGGGTGCATCTGTTTCCACAATGATCCTCTCCAATGGGATCTGTCTAAGGGCATCCCGGGCCTCCCAGGCAGAGGAGTAGGTCAGCACTGCTGTGAAGCCCACCGACATGTTAGGGAAGTACTTCAACAACGGCTCAATGACTGAGTAGCTGCCAGTGAAGCAGTGCCTGTGGGAGAACATGGTTCAGGGTTTGCTCCCAGGCCTCAGCACCAACCCCTAGCTGCCTCCAGGCCTGCAGCCCTCATTAGTGGAACCTAGAAAAGAAAAGGTTGCACCCAAGCAGACTACAGAGCAAGCTGAGGAAAAAGCCAGTCGAAACACAGCTGGCATAAGATTCAAATACTGAACACCACCCATCCCACCTTCACCCCAAAATCTGGGCAGCCTCTAACATGACTACAACCATGGCACAGGCTGGAAACATGTGGGAGAGGAGATTAGCAGAAATAAAGACTAGCCCTCAAGTTACAACTACAATATGGAACCATCATGCCTGTGCTGGTTGGGTTTCAAACCTGGGGCCTCTAACTCTAACCCTGTTAGTATACAGGCAATTTCATTGGCCTTTCTCAGGGACCCTGCAACAGCTTACATAATCACCTGCTACACCAGGCGTGTGCAGAGGATAAAAAGAGCCTGCCAGCCACCCCAGATTTCTCTCCCTGCAGTTCCTCTCCTTTGCACATGCATTTTCGCTCTCTGCTTACCCATCCCCTCCTCTCACCATCTGTATGGCAACTTCGAGACCAGTGAACCCACCACCAATAAGCCTGCTTTTTTATTTTTAACTGAGCCTGAATTGGTTTATTTCATTGGCGAAGAAAACCCATTATCTTGGAGGAGTTGAGCCTAAAAATTCCTTTCCCCCCAATCTTTCTTTCCACCTGAGTCAATCAACTTTGGACTAGTTGAGTAATCCTTTATCCTTTCACAGCCATACTTTTTTCTGGGTATAGATCCCACAGGATCCTTGCCAAACCTGTTCTGATAAAGATGATCTTTGTTCTGGGGAGACTTTGAACACAGAGACATCTGACCCAAGGCTACCCCAACACTCCCAATGTATGACCCCAGGATACCTCACAGGATGCTGTGTGCTAAGTCTTTGGTCTCCAGCACAGGTTGGGAAAATGGGCACCACAAGTTCTGAACCCCTGTCGCCAGACACCCTGGGGGTGGCCTGCTGTGAAATTTTCCAAATTGGGACTGTCTCAGGCCTTGTGCTCCAAAACACCTGATTTTCCTTTGTTCTGTGTCCTAGCCTCAGTAACTAGTTTAAATGGCCACCAGTGGGCACTCTAGGACTTGGCATCCTCGGTGATCCTGAAAATTCCTGCAAGTATGCAGGCAATTGGTCTGAACTCACTGAGTCTAAGTTTTTGGGGACCTGTGCTCTCATCCCTCCACTCTGTAGCCAGCATTCTAAGGCTCAGGCTCAAGTCCTACTGGCAGGGACAGTCATACCAGCAGACCCCTTGCCTCCAAAGGACTTGGATCCCAAACCCTTTATCTGGTGCACTGAAACACAAACTTATCTGTTCCCACCCCAGCAGCTGCTCAAATGATCCAACTACATCTGAGGTATGTATGGATCACTTGTCTACAAATTCAATTCCAAATTACAGAGTCCAATTCTTTAGCCCGTGTCCTACATTGCACTGGCACTCACAAGCGACCTACATGGACCAAGTCATTGGCCTTCTACAGCTGTCCTGTGCTAAGCTAAATGTGCCCTCTCTCTTCCTTTATGTATTCAATTTTTTAATTTTGTTTTTGATTTTTTTGAGATGGGGTCTCTCTGTATAGCCTTGCTGTTTTGGACTCACTTCGTAGATCAGGCTGGCCTCAAACTCACAGCGATCAGCCAGCCTCTGCTTCCCGAGTGCTGGGATTAAAGGCATGCACCACCACACCTGGCATGGACTCAAATTTTATTACAACACTTTGACCCCATTCAAAAGCCAGAAATTGGCACACTGACTTCTAAATATTCACTGCTACGGACAAATGATTTCCAAATATCTTATATCTTAAACTTGCTCTGTGCTACACTTAAAATTCTACTTTCCCACTCTTAAAAATCTTTTATCTCTGATTTGTTTGCACTCGGCTCTCTAGAAAGGAAGGAAGGAAGAAAATTTAGGATTACACTAGAAACTCATCTAAGGATTTATAAGTTGCTCATTAGGTAGGTATGGTTTAAAAATCTATATAAACTGCAACAATATTTGGCTTTAAACAAAATACTTATAATAAATCTATATGAGTGTGTGTGTATATATATACATATATATGTGTGTGTGTGTGTAATTCAACTCTTGTTTAGGGCATATATGTGTGTATACAACTCAGATTCAACTTCCTGTGTGTATATGTAACTTGGAGTTAACCCTATGTGTATTATGTACATGTAACTTGGATGCAACTCTTTAAAAGTAGATAGATTTACTAGGAAAATGAATGTTTTTAAACAGCAACCATATCGGCCACATGGCTTGCAACATGCCATATGACTTTACCATCTTAAGATGAACACATGGTATAAAGCAACAATTATAAAACTTCTTAGTCCTAATGAACTCTCTGTTCATTACTGTATCTCTTTTTAGACTAAGAAAACAAGTCTCAAATATTTTACATTAGTATGGGCTTTTGTGTGATGATGATAAAAAATTCAGCTATATTTGCTACAACATAATATATATGTGATTCAAGTCTAACTTACAATATATATGATGAAATTTTAAGGTTATAAAGATCTATTCAAATTAACAAAAGCTAATTAAAGATGTATGTCTAACTACTGTGTCTCTGCTCAACACCAAGCTGCTAGAAATCTAGGTAACAACGTATGTTTGAAGTACAAGGTATGTTTAATAGTCAAGATCTATAAACTCCTAAGGTCTGGTGAGTTTCACAGTTTATTTTGCTTATTTGTCTCTTAACCCTTAGCTGTTTGGATAAACTAAACCACATAAACAAAACAAAACTGCAATACTCTACAATAGTGTGTCTGGTCCCCAAGGAAAGTCCTTTACCCAAAGTTGGACTGTTAGACAAAAGCCCTAATTTCCTCAGGAGTTTGATGTTCCTACTTGCTAAAATGGGAGTCATTCTCTTTATCTCTGGCAGGAGGAACTTGTGACCCTTCCATTAACATAATATAACAATCCATTAGCCTATCTCCAAGGGAAAGCTCCCTGGTTCTAGAAATGCTAGGTTAAGGTCAATGCTGGCCACTAGGCTCTCTCAGTCCCTGTTCACAAGCCTTACCCCAGCTCACAAGCCCCCTTTTCTCAGACAGCCTTGGCAATTTAGAATAAACTTTCTCCATTTTCACCCAATGAATGACTATTTTGTATTTTTTGACTGTGCCCATTTTCTGGAGCAGTAAGGTTGCCAGTCTCTATGGACTGTATCTATGACTAAGTTTTATTTTGAGCTAGGTGTGGTGGTGCACACCTTTAATCTGCAGGCAGATCACTGTGAGTTCGAGGCCAGCCTGGTCTACAAAGCAATTCCAGGACAGCCAAGGCTACACAGAGAAACTCTGTCTCCCAAAAAAAAAAAAAAAAAAAAAAAAAAAAAAAAATTGATGCTATACTAAAAGAGCTACAATTCAAAGATTGGGGGAGGGTATAAACGATGTTTAATGTTTATTGTGGGAAAGAAGGAAGGGGAGAGTAAAAGAATAAAAGTAAAGATTGCTATTTTTACCGCTCAAACTAAACAGGGATAAAGCTGCAAAATCCTAATCTTTTATATAGGCTATTAACTAGCCATTAAGGATAATTAAGAAATACCAAGTAAATTCTTAATTTAGTTAAAAATTCTTAATTTTTAAAAAAAAAAACCCTTCCCCCGCTCCGCAGACAGGGTTTCTCTGTATATCTTTCACTGTCCTGGACTCACTTAAGTAGTGCAGGCTGGCCTCTAACTCATAGAGATCCACCTGCTTCTGCCTCCAGAGTCTAAGATTAAAAGCGTAGGCCACCATGCTGGGCTTCTCATTTAATTCTTAAATTAAGAGATGCAAAATAATTATAAATGATCAAACCCTTTAATAGGTTCAGAATTATATTTGTAGCCATGCTAAGAACTGACGCTAATTACAGAAATAAGCCTTTTACATTTTCAAAGTAGAAACAAGTAAGGCTTGTCTATTTAGATATACTTTAGATAGAGAGTCAGTCCTCATAAACACTTCAGAGATCTGCAAAATAAGGCATTTAAAATGGTTTGGTTTTTTTTTTTTTTTTTTTTTTTTTTAAGTTTTTCATGATAGAGACATCAGCTCCTGGCAGCACCCCTATCTCCTCCAAAGATGATGGGCACAGAAGAATCTCCACCTGGAGCTTGCTTTAAATGTGGCAAAGTTGGCTATTAGGCTATATAGATTGCCCTTTGCCTCAACTACTGACAACACACTGTCCAAACTGACAGCATACTGAGAAGCTGATTGCCTAACTTTGCCTGGACTAGGTGGAAGAGTCCCTCCAAAATTCCTGCATCACAGGAAAGTCTTTGGGCCTGGCAGCCGAAGATGTATGCCCCACTGACCAGAGAAACCTTGGGTGACTCTGTCCAGTTAGCAGATAAGTCTGTCATTTTTAATAGATTTAGAAACTTCTTGCTCTGCCCTTCCTGTTTACTAAGGTAAAATTTATCCTTCTCGGTCTCTGATGGGTTTAAAGACTAGACTAGTACAAGATTTATCAATTTAATAGCAGCAACCAGATTTCAACTGCCTTTTTGGTCATCTTCATGTGTAAAACTCCATCCACAAGCCTCACTCTCCTAGAGCTGCTACTACTAGGTCCAGACAGTTTACCTTGTTTCCAACCTCATGAAACAGGTTTCAAAGTAACTTTTTACTATTCCCTCATTTAAAGAAACTGGTTTTACAATGACTGCTCCCAGTAATCAACCACCTGTGTCTCATGATGACTAGGACCAAAAAGATGTAAAGTTTATGTAAGGTCTGAGAATTCAGAAGCTTAAGTTGTAAGGATCTAAGAAAGTGTTTTATGATCTAAGATGGTTTAAGGTTTGGATAAATGCAAGGTTGGGAGACATAAAAACTTAAAAAATGATAAGAAAGTGATTTAGGATATATAAGAAATGATAAATGCTTCAGAGTCTTTTC
The DNA here is from genome assembly GCF_903995435.1 of Acomys russatus. Lineage (NCBI taxonomy): Eukaryota > Metazoa > Chordata > Mammalia > Rodentia > Muridae > Acomys > Acomys russatus. Next base: position 41,268,137 of record NC_067149.1, on the reverse strand, counting down.
CCTTGCTATGCTACTATTTTATTAAGAATTCAAAAATTCACAGTTTAAAAAAAAAAAATTCACAGTTTTGACACTGAATAAGGGCGTTCTAATACCATAGTCATAGCTTAGGATTTTATATTTCCTTTGGTTGTCTTATAAGTATAGACTTTAAAAAGTGCTTCTCATTGTGCTAAATTTATACACATCTATTCTTCTGAATAGAGAGAAGCCTCTCTTTCATGGTTTGAAGTCATACTAAAAATCAAGATCAAGTGAACTTTTGCCCCTTCTGCTCCACAAAAGGCTTGCTGTCCCTGAGCTCACGTGTGCATGCTTTTAACGCAAAACTGTTTCCCAAGCTTCTACTAAAACACAAAGGTATAAGTCTATTGCATTCTATACGTAGGTTTCAATACAGATTACAGACAATGGTGATGCTAACATGTCTGAAACTTATCTCTTGTAAACTTAAAATTATTCTTGTAAGCTTAAGAGAATGGGCTCTCATGGGTCAAATGGACTCTAGGTAAGTACCCGTCAAGCATCCTAAGGCTCCTCACTACTGCCGACTTCAGAGGATGGGACTCCCCCCAACCCCAATTACAAAGAACATGTTCCTAAAAGTCTCAAATGTACACAGAAAAAAAATGTCCCCCAAATTCCTTAACTTAACCTTCTGCTCCTAATATATATCTGTCCTAGCAGATTTCCAACCAGTTAAAGACTGCAAACTGCTCCAACTGCTGTCTTCACATCCCTAGCCCAAGATGGTCCTGAAGAACTTGGACACAGCCTGTTCTTCCTGGACCAGGACAACAATCCAGCTTTTTGGGTTCCCAATAATGATGTCTCAATATCAGCAGGAAGTAGTCATAGACAATTCATCACTCCTTATTCATTTATTAGCAACAAAAGACTGGATGTTGGGTTTCAAACCCTGGACCCCTTATCCTAGCCCTGTTAGTGTAAAGGCAATTCCACTGGCCTGCTCTCAGGGACCTAGCAACTGTTTGTTATTACCTGCCACTGCCAGGTGCACCAGATGTGTGCTGCAGATTAAAGGGCTCACCAGCAACCCCAGATCTCTCATTCTCCCTGTATTCCTCTCCTCTTGCACGCCTTCATCTCTTCCCTCCCTCCCTCTCTCTGTCTCTCTGTCTTTCTCTTTCCCCCTCTATCTTCCTGTCTGCATGGCAATTTCCCTGGTCTTGTTCTCTGAGACCAGTAAACATGCCTAAGAGCTGGCCCCAATAAACCTGCTTTTATATTTTTTAAATTAATTTTTCAGATTACATCTCAATGCTTTTATATTTTTAATTCAGCTTGAATTGGTGTATTTCATCAATGGAGAAAACCTATTACCTGTGTTGTCAGATGTACTAAAAAACAAATGGCCAAATGAAAATAACGGGGAGTGTATCACAGGTGGAAAAAGAAAATTTTTTTCTTTTTTCTTTCTTTTTTTAAAAGACAGGGTCTCTACACAGCCCTGGCTGTCCTGGAACTCACTATGTAGACCAGGCTAGACCAGCCTTGAACTCACAGAGATCCACCTGTTTCTGCTTCTCAAATGCTAGGATTAAGAATTTTCTACTTAAATGTGATAGTTCATGTTCTTAGGCAACAAATACTGTCAATTCATCTGCAACTCAGGGCTTCCTGCAGCCACAACTCCCCATCAAGCTGTCTTAGCTTTCATCCAGCTGTCTCTTTAAAGACAGCCCTTGTTAAAGCCCTGAAAACCCAACTAACCATTTCTCCAACAGCATCTCAGCCAATGCTTCAGTGGGTGGCAGCATAATGGCTGAAAGCCCAGCCCTCCTGCTATCTGACAAGACCTAGATTTGGTTCCAGCCACCCTGAATTCTGTTCATCCCTCTGGCCAGCTAAAGCACATCTCCGGACCATTTCTAGTCAGGCTACAGGGCAGCTACCTGGGTTCTCTCTATATGTATGTCCACCTCTGCACTGCACTCTGCATACTGAAGCCAATAGTGGCCGTTGTCCATCTTTCACGACACCTCAATGGCATATCCAGAGGAGGAGCCATGCTTGGTACACACAGTGTAGGAAAAATGGGAGCTTCCTAGACTAAGATTGTGGTTGCCACTGAGGTAAAACACAACCAGGACCTTTAACTGGACAAATGGGAGTTTTCAATCAGGTGTGGTGGTGCCTACCTATAATCCCAGCAGATGGGGGTCAGAAGCAAGAGGATCGAGAATTCAAGGTAATCTTTGGCTATATATCTGAAGTCTGGCCTGGGCTAACATGAGACCCTATCACAAAACAAAGAGCTTTCAAAAACAAGTAAGGAAAGAAATGTAAGATTCTCTGTATCCTGAGCTACTGAACCCTACAGCAGCCTCTCCCACATCTGAGACCAAGAAGCCCTTTCCAGCTCACTTGTGATTAAAAGGCATTAAACTGTTAGAAGGTCATTGCTAAGCCAGGTGTAGTGGCACACGCCTTTAATCCCAGCACTTGGGAGGCATAGGCAAGTGGATCTCTCTGAGTTTAAGGCCAGCTTGGTCTACAAAGCAAGCTCCAGGACAGTACAGCCAAGGCTACACAGAGAAACCTTGTCTCAACCCCCTCCCCTGCAAAAAAAGTCACTGCTGTATGAACAAAGTCAAGTACCACAAGTTTCAAGTGGTTCTACTTAGTGTTTGATCCCTTTAAAAATATACTAGGAAGCCAGGTGTGGTGGCACACCTTATAAGCCCAGAATTCTAGAGGTTGAGGCAAGAGATGGTATCTATTGACTTCCAGGCTAACATAGGGTTTCAAGACCCTGTCTCATAGCTCCCAATTTTTTTCTTTTTTTTTTTCTTCCAAATTTTTCTTAAATGTATTATGTGGGAAGAGGTAGAAACAATGTAAATAAAGGATGAAAATCTAAAAACAAAACAAAAAAAAAACTTCAAGTTACTTTAAAAAATGTAATAAGGGCTAAAATCACAAAAGGTCTCATAAACCACCCAAATAGAATAATTGCTTTCCTTGAGTTTCATCTGCAGCTAGTACAGGAGTGCCATGTGCCCACTGAAACTGCAGCTCCTAACCTATGGATCTTGTAGTCAGAGGGCACAAATTTTTTCATGATGTCCAACAGATCTTCATCAGCTTCACGGCAGTGAATGACCAAGGGCTTCTTCAGAGACACAGCCAGCTGCAGCTGCCTCTCAAACACCTGAGAGAAAACAAAGTGATAGCATCTGATTAGTGGGCCTCTGTCACCTCTAGGTACTTCTGCTGTCTCTAATTCTTTGCTTCTAAACTATGCAACAGAAGTGTGAACTCAGCTACCACCTTCCAATCCTTCCTACACTGCAGAGTCCTCAAAGCCTGCAATCCTCACTGGTTCCCTGAGATACTATGGGCAGCAGTAACCCAGAGCTAGAGAACACCAGTGCCCAAGTTTGCTTCCCTGAACATCTGGCAATGAACATTGTGCAAGGGTGCAGAGGCAGAGATCTAAAATGTATAATACCAAGTTGCTGTCCTTCAGCTCAACACCTCACCTATACTTTCAGGAGGTAAACTTCTAGATGTTTCTCTATGCAAGAGTTGTACACTCACACAACTCTCCAACAAAGTGTCTAAGTCTGAGGGTTCACAGTTCCTGAATGTCCTTCTAAGTAAGTACCTGTGGATCTACTTCATTCTGTAAAACTGGTAAAATGTGCAGTTAATAATGCAAGCAAACAAGTAAAGCTAAACCTCACCTCTGCTCTACCATGGCCAGAGTTAGAATAAATAGCACCAGAATTTTTCCAGCAAGTTGCCTCGCCTAACACATAATACTTCCATAAGCAGTTTTTTAACATGGAACACAGCTCATGTTTGCATCTTCAACATCAATACAACACACTTTTGATAATATCCACTTAGGAATGACATTTGCAATTCTAAAGCATATGTCAAATCATCTCAAAATGAGGGGACAGGCCAAAATCAATTCTGATGTAGCTTTTAGCTTTTTTTTTAGCGATTTATTTTTATTTCATATGCATTGGTGTATTGCCTGCAAGCACATCTGTATAAGGGTGTCAGATCCTGTAACTAGAACAACAGACAGTTGTAAGCTGCTATATGGGTGCTGGGAATTGAACCAAGGTCCTCTGAAAGAGCATCCAGTGCAGTTCACTGCTAAACCATCTCCTCCAGCCCACTTTTAACATTTTAAAAAATTATTGCATCTTAGTTGAGTGTGGTAGAGCATGCCTTTAATCTGAGAACTGGGGAGGCAGAGATAGGTGGATGACTGTGAGTTCGAGGCCAGGGTTTCTCTGTATAGTCATGAATGTCTGTCCTACACTTACTTTGTAGACCAGGCTGTAGACCAGGCTGGCCTCGAACTCAAAGCGATCTGCCTGGCTCTACCTTCCCAGTGCTGGGATTAAAGGTGTGCGCCACTACGCCAGGTGCCTATTTTCTTTTTTTGTTTTTTTGGGTGTTTTTTTTTCTTTTGTTTTGTTTTTTTTGAGACAAGGTTTCTCTGTGTAGCCTTGGCTGTCCTGAACTCCCTTTGTAGACCAAGCTAGCCTCGAACTCAGTGATCCGCCTGCCTCTACTTGCCGAGTGCTGGGATTAAAGGCATGTGCCACCACGACCGGCCCTATTTTCTTTTCTTAAGATTGTTGCAGAGGGAAAAAAAAAATTGTTGCAGAACATCTGCCCAAGGACCTGGATTCTAGCCCACTGCAGGAGGAGGGAGGAGGTATACACATTTTCTTGAGTCTTTGACAGGTAATTTTAAGACAAGCCACCAATTGTGCCTTGAAACTTACCAAGAGATCTAACATTAAATATACAATAGCTGGACGCAAACATCCAAATTTTAAAAACACTAAGAGTAAAAATTCCCAATGCTCTGATCATCAGCTGGTGTCATTTCAGGGATTGCAGACTTAACCTGACTCTCCTAAGGGAGCCAGGCCTTTCTTGCATCCTTATTAACTCAGTAATTCATTCCAGGTGAACACAAAAAGAGGCACAGATGCCCAGGGTTCAATGAGCTGGTTGGGGACAGACTGCATTCTTCTAAGAATGAAGAAAGATCCTGATCCTCTTAATGGTTCATCTGTGCAACGCACTCATGAATAGCTAGGACCTAATCCTAAAAGTTAGTTTTTTGTTTTGGTTTTTGGTTTTTCGAGACAGGGTTTCTCTGTATAATAGCCCTGGCTACTTTGGAACTCTCTTGAGACCAGGCTGGCCTCAAACTCAGAGATATGCCTGCCTCTGCCACCAGACTGCTGGGATTGAAGGCGTGGGCCACCATGCCTGGCTAAAGTTAAATAGTTACATCTATGACCACACAGATTAAAAACAAGAGAACTACTCTACTCATTTTTTTCCTCTATTGTTTCAATCCTTCAAAAAATATCAGATAAAACTAAGCCTCATTTCAGCTCCCAACAGCTACTCACCCCTCCTGTGTACTATGCATCAGATCCAGAAGCCAAGCATGGCCCATGCTAAGTTCTTAAGCACTCACTCTGGAAGGTCTGACTCCTCCCAATACTGCTAGACACAATCCTTCCCTCAAAGTAAGACTTTCAGCCAGTGCAAGCAGGTTGCTTACTGGTCACTATTCACTTTACAAGGTGTCTAATTTAAGATTCACGTCAGAAACACAGCAGTCACTTCGTCTTGCCAGCTTAGCACCCTCCATGTTGAAAGAAATAATCTAAGCCTCTAAGTGCATGCAGGCGTGTGTTCTGCCCTTCTCCAGCCAGCAATCTACTTCCTGACTCATCTTTCATCTTGAGTCCCATCTCAGTAAATCAAGTAACAGCCGGGAGACCAGTGGCCAAGCTCAGCTCAAGCAGAACGACCCTGAGACTCTAGATGTGATCTGAGCCCCCTCATAATCAAAGGATTTAGGTACTGTCAAGTCCTTTTAGCAGGATTCCTGGCAACAAATAGGTATCAGTAAACATCCACTGTACAACTCTGTGACATTCCAGTGAGAAGCTCCCTGAACACCTCTTCCCTTGGAACACCTAACCTGCGCCACAGGGATTATCTCACTTAGGGTTTTGTCAGTTTGACATAAGTTACGGTCATCTGTGTCAGAAAACAAAACAAAAAGTAGTAGTTTCAAAACATGCAGCTGGAGAGGTGGCTCAGCAGGTAGGTCAATGTCCTATTCTTCCTAAGGACCTGAGTTCATCTCCCAGAAACCGTATCAAGCAGCTCACAGATACCTGGGACTCCACCAGGGGCTCTAACACCCTCTTCAGGCCTTCACATACCCACCCACATATGGACACATGCACATCACTAAAATTAAAATGGATCTTTAAAAACAGTTGTTCCAAGAAGGGCCAGGAAGATGGACCAGTGAATAAAAGCACTTGCCACCAAACCTGACAACTGAGTTCAATCCCCAGGACCCACACTGTGGAAAGAGAAAACCAACTCCTCTAGCCTTCACTCACCAAGGCACATGTGCATGCACATGAACACACATATATAACTATGTAGATAAATGTGATTTTTTTTAAAGTCTCAAAATGGGACAGGCAGTGGTGCACACATCTTTAATCCCAGCACATGGGATGCAGAGGCAGGTGAATCTCCGAATTCAAAGACAGCCTGGTCTACAGAGCTAGTTCCAGGACTGCCAGGGCTACACAAAGAAACCAACCCTGTGTCAAAAAAACCAAAAACCAGCTAGGCGTGGTAGCACACGCCTTTAATCCCAGCACTGGGGAGGCAGAGGCAGGCGGATCCCTGTGAGTTTGAGGCCAACCTGGTCTACAAAGTGACTCCAAGACAGCGAAGGCTACACAGAGAAACTCTGTCTCAAAAAAACAAAGCACTCTAAAAACAAAAACAAAAAAGCCGAATAAACAAACTGTCTCTTCTCCATCTTACTTTTGTAAAACTGCTAATGGAGTCAGATGTGGTGGCACATGCCTTTAAACATATCACTAGAGCAGAGGCAAGAGATCTCTGAGTTCTAGGCTAGCTAGGATTACAAAGGGAAATGCTATGGTATGTGTCTCTGTGGCAGAGCACATTCCTAACATTTGCAAAAATACTGGATTTAATCTTTAACAATGTAAATTTGCAAACCAAACCCTACACTAAAAGATAATAGTCTGTAAATTAGGCATGGTGGCAAGGGTTTTATAATCCTAGCACTGTAGAGGCTGAGGCAAAAGAATGACAATTTCAAGGCCCACATTAAAAAAACAAAAAACAAAAAAACAGGGCTCTGGTGGTACAGGCCTTGAACGCCAGCACCTGGGAGGCAGAGGGAGTTGGACCTCTAAATTCAAGGCCAGCCTAGTCTACAGAGCAGGGCTACACCAAGAAACCCTATCTGGGAGAAAAAAAAAAAAAAAACCAAAGTTTTGAAAAACAGTTGAAGAATGGCATCCAGAACAGCCTTACTGGGAAGTTCAATCACTAAGAGAACGCTGAAGGAAAGCAGACTAGAGGCAGTACCTGGTGCTGCTCGGGAACTGGTGTGGTGCACTTGTGAGAGTAGTCCAGGCCCATCTCCCCAAATGCTACAGCCTTGGGGTGCCGTAAGGCATGCAAAAGCTTCCTTTCTTGACTCTCATTATAGTAGCGTGCAAAATGAGGGTGACAGCCAAAGGCTCCCCAAACCAGATCTTCTTTCAGGAGTTCCTCCCAAAGGCCATCCGTCAGTGTCCTTGGATCACAGAAGTCAGAGATGCAGCCCTGAAATTCCTTAGGGAAGGAGCTACTATAAATCTTTCTGAACTTTGTAAAGGTTCCCTTGAAAGAAAGCTTGGAGTAGAGCATGTCCAGGTGACAGTGAGTATCAATGAAGCCCTCCTCCAGGCTCAGCTCCCGGTGGCTCCTTGGCAAAGAGCCGGATTTGTGTTCTCTGGTGTGGCGAGGTGGTGTCTCCTCTCGGAATGTCCTTTTCCCCTTCACCTCTTCCTTCTCCTCTGTGCTTCTGGAGAACTGGAGAGAGTGGGAATTCTGGGACCTACCTTCCTGGGCAATGTCCAGGCCTTTGGAGATGCTCTGGGTGCTCACTGTGGACTTAGAGGAGTGAACACTCAGAAGATCCTGGCTGCTCTTCCCAGCCTGTGCTGAGTCATGGCTGCTGGATTCCACCAATGGATAACCAGGGGGCTTATGGCTGCTAGTCCAGTAGCTGGCATAGTCACACCATGGGCTACTATACAAATGAGGAGGGTACATAACATAGTCAGTGGGGAAGGAAGAAGATTCTGGAACTGTTGAGTATTTCAGTGAGACAGGTTCCTCTTGGGAGAACTTCACAGTGGCCAGCTCATCCACATCCGACCAGTCACTCCCTGAAGAGGAATGCTCAATAACCACCTCTCTGTCTGTGTGCTGCAGAGAAGAAAAACAAGTTAGCCTCCTATGGAAAGCCCTCCGTCATCCTATGCTGTGGCTCCAGAATGGTCTCTCCCCTCCAGAAGTCACGCTGGCCTTACTCCCATTCTGAAGTTACACCAGAGAATGTGAGTTTAACCTAACCATGTGATTTAGAGGCAAGGCCTTTGCAACGCAATCAGATTCAGAAAAAAGCATCAATGCGGAACCTGATGATACTCGGGGTTCAATGCAGAATTTCTCCGGACTCTCTTAAAACTAGATGTTAACTGGGTTTCCAGATGCTTCTCAATAGGTGTGAGAGGATTCAACACATACAGTTTTGGTTTTTGGCTTTTTGTTTTGTTTTTTCGAGACAGGGTTTCTCTGTGTAACAGCCTTGGCTGTCCTGGACTCGCTCTGTAGACCAGGCTGGCCTCGAACTCACAGTGATCCGCCTGCCTCCACCTCCCGAGTGCTGGGATTAAAGGCGCGCGCCACCACTGCCCCGTAACACATACAGTTTTTGAACCAAGTTCTCAAGAGAAAAGATGTGCATGTACATTTCCTTTTCTCTCATTTGCTTTCTTTTTCCCTTTTCCCCCAAGACAGGATTTCTCTGTGTGGCCTTGGCTGTCCTGGTCACTGTAGAGCAGGCTGGCCTCAAACTCAAGAGATCCACCTGCCTCTGCCTCTCTGAGTGCTAGGACTAAAGGTGTGCACCACCACATCTGGCTATGTTAGTCTTTTTCAATACAAACAAACCTACACCCCTACCACATTTAATAGAATTTTCAAAGTATTTGTTAAAAAGCTAATCTGAAGTTTATTAATAACTGAAAGGAATGGCAGAAGAGAGGCACTAATTCCCTGGAGTCCATATTAAATAAAGTATTGCTCTTAATACTATCCTCTGAGGAGCTAGGAGTTAGTGTTAGAGGTAACAGGTAATGTTCATGCCTGTATTGCTAGAGCCCTGAGTTTGATCTCATCATGGTGGTAAAACAGGCCAGGAGCGGGGAATGATACCAAGAATAGTACCATCTATATCCCTTAGGATGAAACTAGAAAGAATAAATGCCAAACATATGCAACTATGAGAATTCAAAACTCAAAACCCAAATGAAAAATTTGGTGTGTGCTCAATTACCTTTTGAATATCTTCATGAGAGTCAGAGTTATCAAAAAATTCTAGGGCTGGAGAGGGTTTGTCAATGACTGTCCTTCGGTCACCAAGCAGCTCCTCATTAGTTTTCTTCACAGAATCTATAATCACTCTTCTGTCACAGAAGCTGCTCCTGTCCAGTATAGACTGCTCTTTCTCCACTCTGACCTTTATATGTGACTCCTCTTTTTGAGGTACAGTGACTGTAACCTTTCCAGCTGGTCCTTCAACACTTTTCACCAGTTCTTCCCGGCTCCTGGCTGGTCGGTCCACACTTCTGGCCGGCCCTTCCTCGCTCCTGGCTGGTCCTTCAATGCTCCTCGCCAACCCTTCCCCACTCTTGACCAAGGGTCCTTCCCTGCTCCTAGCTGGTCCTTCCACCTTCCTGATTGGTCCTTCCTGGATGGGATATTCTCCCAGATTTGCCTTCCCCTGAGTGGTGGTAGCCTCTCCCTTCCTCTTGGGCATCGACTTCCCCAGGATACTCTGGATGGCCTTCAGGTAGATCACTGTTGAGCCCTGGTCTCGAAGCCTGTCCCTCTTCCTTTTCTGAAACGTGTTGGGTTCCTCCATAGCATCATTCTTACCCTCAGCTTCAGTTGCAAATTCAGAGTTCGTAGAGTGACAAGAATTATCCTTAGAATCAACCTGGAATTTAAAAAGAAACTTTCAAAGGTTTGTTCTAATAGCAATTTCCTATCTGCAGCACTTAGTCAACTACAAGTCATGAATGGTTCCGTCAGCACAAGGGAAAGTGAATGTAGGGAAGGTAAGACTCTCCCAATCAGGAGTTTCTCTCCACTCCACTGGAGAAAGCTAACAGAATAAGGCTGACTTAAAATTCACTCCAAAGGGCTGGGCGTGGTGGCGCACATCTTTAATACCAGCACTTGGGAGGCAGACGCAGGCAGATGGCTGTGAGTTCTACGCCAGCCTAGCCTACAAAGCGATTCCAGGAGAGCCAGGGCTATTACACAAAGAAATCCTGTCTCAAAACAAACAAACAAATTCACTTCAAAGTGCATCATGGCCATCCTCTTACCATATTGGGTAGGAAGCATGAGGACGATAAACAACAGTACAGTTGCACTACACTGCGAGGTGGGAAGCACTGACACACTTCAAAATAGACAAAATAACAGTTTAATGTTTTCTCACTAGAACTAGCCCGGTCCCATTATAAAAATCAGGAAACCTTAGACCCTGACAAGGGGAAGGAATGGTCCAAGGAGCCCAAGTCTCCCAGTCCTAAGTGAGTTCTGCCCCTATAGCCTAATCTTCCTTCAAATCTTTTAACTCTTTACCCAAAGTATAACCCTGCTGTTAAGAGGATACTCTCCCAAAGATGACATAAGGGTGCACCAAGTCATTCCCACTCCCCAGTTCCAGAAACATAGGTAAGACAACCCCATTCTCATTTCTGTATCCACTCACTCCAAGAGTCCACAGGGGATAAACTAGACTATGATTTGTTTGTGTTAACACGCAGGTCCACCCTTAGCCTAGCATGGTAGGCAATGGGACAAACTTCCCTAGCTGTAAACTACAATATCCGTGAACCCAGGGCATTCTATGCTCACTACAACTTGAATATTTATATTAAGTCCCTCTCAAAGTAAATATACTCATTGAGGACATAGTGTCACACACCTACAATCACAGAACTAGGCTAAGGCCGGAGGATCTCTGTGAATCTTGAAACATCCTGGATAACATATTGACTTCCATGTAAGTCTAGATTATATATTAAAAATTGATCTAAAAAGCTGGACTTCGTGGCACACACCTATAGTCCCAGCACTCTGCAGGGCAGAGGCAGGCAAATCACTGTGAGTTTGAGGCCATCCTGGTCTATAAATCAAGTCCAGGACAGCCAAGGCTACACAAAGAAACCTGTCTCAAAAAACTTAAAAAAAAAAAAAAAATCTCAAAATAAAAATCAGAACCAGTGAGATGAGTCACCAACCTAAAGTTACTTCCCACTAAGCCTAATGATATTAATTCAATTTCCAGTACCCACATGGTGGAAGGAGAGCCCAATTCCTAGAAGTTGTTCTTTGACTTCCACAAATGTGCTATACACATGCACACACACAAAATAACTGCAATTTAAATAAGTAAATAAACAAATAAGCAAGCTCAGAAAAAAATGTACATATTCCTGGATACACCACATGCTCTGGTTGCAGAACATCAAGAAATGAAGCTGTAACTCTCCTCTCTGCTGGCTAGCTTACAGAATGCCAACGGGGCTAGTCCTGCTGTCAGTGGCCTTAGCATGCTGTGGACCCAGAACACTACACACCCTTGATCTGTTAAGCAAGGTACGCCCACTAGTGTTAACAGAGAGGTACTACTATTAATCAATTTCTGGTTACTTTCTTTTATTCTCCTGGCTCAATTGTTGTCTGGGAGGCTTTCTGCCGCCTCCTGCTAACCTAGGCCTAGTCCTGGAAGCTTCTAGCCTCCATACAATCTAACCTAGGCCTAGAATGTTTTCAGCCTGAGACTTACTGCTTAACGAACTCACCCTTACTTGTTCTTTCTGAGCTCTGGGCTGGCTGGTTCAACCCAGCTGTTCTGGCTTAACCGCTTCTCCCAGCTGACTCATTTAATCTGGCTTCTCCTTCGGCCTACAATTGTCTTGCCTGGCCTCAAACTAACTCGGCAATCTGCTCTAATCTTCTGGCTTCTTCTCATTTTCTGGTTTGTTCCTCATTCCTGAGTTCTCTCTCTGCAACCGATCTCTCCATTACTGTCCCAGTAAAACTGCTCCTTAAGTATCCTATTTTGTCAAATCTTCTCTGATTTGTTACTCTTTCTGCCACTCAATTAGACATCACTTTCAAACATGAGTGCTTCCTTCTACTAACTATCTTTACCTTTGTTTGGGATTAAAGGCATGTACCACCACACCAGGACCTAACCTTTTCTTTACCTGATACTTGCTCTATACCAGGATAGCCTTGAACTCGGATCCCTTTGCCTCTGTCTCCTGGATTAAAGGTGTGTTTACATTCTAGCTGGATCACACAGACTTAGAAGGTCTTTGGATGTGAACTCTTGCCAGCTCCATCACATAGACCTAGAAGGTCTTTGGATGTGATCTCTTACAAGAACAGCCATGTTCTGAATTAACATTTCTCTACAAGAACCAACTCCTAAAAGCCTAAAAGTTGTCTTCTGACTCCCACCCAAACACTGTGGGGTGGACACACACACAATTAAAAAAATAAAAATGGAACCGGGCATGGTGGCACAAACCTTTAATCCCAGCAGAGGCAGGTGGATCCCTGTGAGTTCGAGGCCAAGTCTACAAAGTGAGTCTAGGACAGCCAAGGCTACACAGAAAAACCCTGTCTCAAAAAACAAAAATAAAACCCCTACGCAGATCTAGCCAATGGTCCGAACATTCTCCACAGTTGAGTGGAGAGTGGGATATGACTTTCACACAAACTCTGGGGCCTCATATTTGACCATGTCCCCTGGAGGGGAAGACCTGGTGGTACTCAGAGGAAGGATAGCGGGTTACCAAGAAGAGACTTGATACCCTATGAGCATATACAGGGGGAGGAAATCCCCCCTCAGGAACAGTCATGGGGAGGGGAATAATGGGAATAATGGGAAAATGGGAGGGAGGGAAGAATGGGAGGATACAAGGGATGGGATAAACATTGAGATGTAACAAGAATAAATTAAATAAATAAATAAATAAATAAATATAGATGTACTAAGCAAACTCTTAGGGACAACAAGCTGGACAGTAACAAGAGTATTTTTCTACAGTTCTGAGAATCTAAGGGGCAGAGCGGGTGTTAGTTTAGTGGTAGAGGGCTTGTGTGAAATCCCATGTTCCATTCCAAACAAGGTAAAAAGAAAAACTTTATAAATATTTAAAATAAACTTTCTGGTTGGGAGATGATTTAATTTTAGAAGGAGGTGGAGACAAGTGGAGTCCTAGTTTGTTGGCTACCTAGCCTAGCGTGAAACCAGCAAGTTGGATTAAGTACTGCCAAGCAAACAAGTTTGATTGCCCAGGACAGACATGGCAGGCAGAGAACCAACTTACAAAAGTTGTCCTCTTATCACCACATGAATGCTTCCCATACACACAAATAAACATTTTAAACAACTTTCTTTTAGATTTACTTAATGTACATGAATGTTTTGCCTCCATGCATGTCTGTACACCACTTCCATGGAGGCCAGAAGAAGGAATCAGATTCCCTGAAACTGAAGTTACAGACAGATGTTAACTGCCATGTGGGTGCTGAGAATTGAACCTCTGGAAGAGCAGTCAGTGAGTGTTCTTAACCACTGAACCATCTCTTCAAGCCCAATAAATGTTATAAGGAACACTTGAAGAAGGAGGAAGAAGAAGATGACACCAAGTATGGTGGGCACATTAGATTGGAGAATCAGGAGTTCAAGGCCAAATTCAGCTGTAAGACCCTCAATAAATAAATAAATAAAGTAAGAGTCAACTTCAGACTTAATAACAAAAGGACTAAGTGAGGTAGGCATCAAGACTGTCTATTAACCAGGAGCTGGGAATGTAACTCAGTGACTGAGCACTTGCCTAGCATATCGATGTCCTGAGCCAATCCCAGCAAGGAGTAAGTAGAATAAAATGTTCCTTTTGAACATCTTCCTTTGAACATTCTGTGCCCCAATCCTGAGAGCTCTGAGCTGAAAGTTGGGTGCACAAAGCCAAGTGTGCACCTGTGGAAGTCAAAGCAGGCAGAGCTGGGAAGGACAGAGAGTAAGTTCTGAGACGGCCTTGGGAAAATGTTTTCAACAATGCTCCTCAGCTATGCCAGCTCACAACACCTGAGACTCAAACAAAGTCGCACATATCTGGTAAGCAAGGAAGAAAGGCCTACACTTCCTGAGGTCATGGGACCATCTCTCCAGTCCTCTGATCACACAGTGCCTTAGAAACTGGCTCTGTGACCCAAAAGAATGCTAGGCATACAATACCAGTACTGATTGTTAAGTATCAAAGGAGACCCCAGTGGCCTTCATGAAAGATAGGGCCAGGCTAGTATTCAACTCAGATTAGAGGTCATACCTTCAATTAATCGGCAATCAGCAGCATAACCTGAGAATGAAAATTCCTGCCCCTAACACTGGGGTTCTCTGTGTTAGTGATGCTTAATGTAATCATCTCTACCTGGATGGCCTAGTAACAGAACTAAGTTGTATGAGCAAAGGCTCTGTTTACCTGACTTACATCTGAGCCATAGTCAGTACTGCTCTGCCAAAGACAACATTCCAACTTAGAAAACCTCCACTTGCTCTCCAGAGCTCAGGCTATAAAGTCTATATTGAGAAAACATGGTACATGGGTTGAAGATTAACTCAGCTGTAGAGCATGTGATTAGAAAACAAACAGTTGCCAGGTGTGGTGGCGCATCAGGAGACAGACGACAGACGCAGGAGGGTCTCTGTGAGTTCAAGGCTAGCCTGGTCTACAAACTGGTCCAAGACAGCCAGGGCTATTACTCAGAGAAACCTTGTCCCGAAAAACCAAAGAAAGGAAGAAAGGAAGAAAGGAAGGGAGGAAGGAAGGGAGGGAGGGAGGGAGGGAGGGAAAGAAAGCAAACAGTTGGGGCTGGAGAGATGGCTCAGCAGTTACCAGCACTGGTGGCTCTTTCAGAGGACTCAGGTTCAATTCCCAGTACCCACATGGCAGCTCATAACTGTGTGTAAGTCTGGTTCCATGGGATCTGACACCCTCACACATGCAGGCAAAAGACTGATGGACATGAAATAAAAAATAAATAAACTTTATGTTTGTCTGTTTTTGGTTATTCAAGACAGGGTTTCTCTGTGTAGCCTTGGCTGTCTTAGACTCACTTTGTAGACCAGGCTGATCTAGAACTCACAAAGATCTCCTTGTCTCTGCCTCCCAGAGTGCTGGGATTACAGGCATGCACCACCACACCCAGCTAAATTTTTATTTTTAATTTTAAATTTTTTTGGTTTTTCTAGACAGTGTTTCTCTGTGTAGCCTTGGCTGTCCTAGACTCACTTTGTAGACCAGGCTGGTCTCGAACTCAAAGGGATCTGCCTCCCCAGTGCTGGGATTAAAGGCGTACACCACCATGCCTGACCCTAAATTTTTTTTTAAAAAAAGAAAACACTTATCCAAAGAGCTAAGTTAAAAAGCCAAGACTCAGCTTCACTTATGAAAAGTGAAATGTAGTGATACATGCCTGTACCTCCAACACTCAGGAGACCAGAGGACTAGGAGTTCAAGGTCATCCTTGGCTATATACGGAGTTCAACCTAGACTAAGTGAGCCTATCTCAAAAAGAAACCATCAGGAAAAGATTTTTAAACTCCTTTTCTTTACAGACTGTCTTTATTGTTCTCCCTAAGGGCAACTCATCATTCCCCCAAAATGATACTTTCTCTACACTCTCTTCTACATGCACAATAAATGTCCACTAGATCTTTGTTACAGTTTCGGATGAACCCCACCCTGCCTGGCACAAAGCAGCCCTCCATAAATCCACTCAAAACCTGAAATGGATCTGCTCTTAGAAGCACTCTTCAGTCTGCTTCAAAAGCTTACCATGGGGAACTAAACTTGAGTTGATCTCCAACAATAACTACTAAGAAACTAAGAAGCCACGCACGAGCTATAGTGGCATATGCTTTTAAACCAGGCAGAGACAAGCAGGTATCTACACCTTGGTCTACATAAAGAGACCCTGTCTCAAAAATCCAAAACCCTGTAACCAAACCACCCAAAGAGAATGTCGACATGCCAGAATGCACAGCTTTAGTGAAAAGCCTCAATGAGTCCAGTTCCTGAGCTGAGAAACAGAGTAGTTCTAAGTACAAAGAAATTTTTTTTAATTTTATTTTTAATTAATAGTATATGTATGCAGGTAAATGCACATGTAGGTGCCCATGGAGGCCAGAGGAAAGGGATCCTGGAAGCTGGAATTACAGGTGATTGTGAGCCACGTGACCTGGGCTCAGAACTTTGGTCCTCCTGCAAAAGCAAGCTCTGCCATCTCTCCAGTACCAAGGGCAAATTCTTTAAACTGATCAAACTCTACATCCTCTTTCCTAGGCACTATCCCACCTTCCACTGTGGTGATCCTCCAGCCCCAGTGTTCACTTATAATCACCTGAAGTTTGCAGAGATCCCGCCCCGCCCTCTCTAATCACTCTCAATGGGATAGCAGGCCACAAGCGTTGTCAAGCTTTCCTAGTAGTTCCAGATGTCCTCAAGTTTGAAAACTCCCTCTACACTGAGCTCCATCCCCGACAATCCACCCCCCCAAGACACACACACAGGGCCTTACATACACAAAAAGATCTTTTTTATTCACCTCCCACCTCTCAAGCCACGTGAAAGGAATCTCACCATTTGCTAGATTGTGGGCGCCACCTACCTTAATGCTGCAAGCCTCCTTCCGGAGAGAAGCCATTTCTTCTAGGGAGGAATGGGCGGGGCGCAGGGGGGACCCCTTGGACGTAAAAAACTTGCGAGGGTTCGGAATCAGGAAGCCAGGGGAGCCGGCCCCGCCCGCACCTGAGCCAGAAGAGAGAGAAGACGACGAAGAGGAAGAGGAGGTACGGCGGCGGCCTGAGCTCCAAGAGGTGCGGGCCACATCGTCCCCCCGCCGGGCTTTTGGACGCTGGGGGCTGCTGGCCCCTAGAGAACGCGACGTCGTACACCTGCGACCTGGCCGGCTGGAGGGGGCCACATTGCCGGGCTCCCGGGGGCGGCTGCGCTTGCTGGGACACCCTTCCGACGTGCTGCCCCAGTGGTACTTGACCTTGCGCCTCTCCGACGCCATGGGCACCTGCCAGGGACAGAGAGACAAGGATTGCAGCACCGGCCTTCGCGGCTGCTCACCCCACGCCACCGGGAAGCCACCCGGGGCAACCGCGGGGAGCGGCCCCACTGACCTTTCCCGTTCCTGTCGTCTGCCCATCCCAGTGCTGCGGGCTTCAGGGACGCCACAGCGCTCCGAGACGAGCCTCCGGGCCGAGCCCCCCACGACGCGCTGCCGAGGTCCCCAAGCGCTACTGTCAACACCGCGCCACTCCCAAGACGTCGAGGGACTTCCGGCGCGGCGCGGCGCGGCGGTCAACCTTCCGAGGCCCCTCGCGGGGGGGGGTCCCAGCGCGTGCGAAGCCGCCCTATGGGCTGCACGCGCCCTCAGGCCCGGAACGCCAAGGGCGGGCCGCGGGCGGGGTGGCCCCTCGGCTCCCGCCGCCCCGTCCCGCCCTGGGCCTAAGGGAACCTCTAGCCTCCGGAGCCGCGCGCCGGAAGCCACCTCAGCTCGCTCAACAGACCCGGCCCAGCGCCGCGCCGCGCCCTCACCCAAGGCCTCCGCCCCGCTGCCTACTCCGCAGCCTCGGCGTCAGCCCGGCTGAACCTGCCCTACGGCTGGCGGCCGGCGTGCGGCAGGGGCGGAGCCTGTGCCAGGGACAGCGCCCATTGCTCCAACGGGAGAGGGGCGTGACTCCGTGCAAGACGGAGCGCGCCTATTGGTCAGGCTCCTGGGGCGTGCCCCTGCGCCTCATGAAGCTTTCTGGTTGGTTGGTTGGCAGTGACGTGGGGCGGAGCTTCTCACGTGGCCCCAGAGCCGCGCGCGAGCCAGCAGGGGATGACTATCAGGCGTTGTCTCCTTTTTTTTTTTTTTTTTTTAACAATGCGGGGAACTGTAGTTCAGTGAAACCAAATGACGGAATTGGGGTTAGAAGGCACAAAGCCACACACAAAATAGAACTAGGCCTGTGGATAGGCCTGTAACCCCAGCTGCTCAGGAAGAACAACAGACAGGAGGGTTGCCAAATTCAAGGTCAGCCTAGACAATTTAGACCCTGCCTACAAATTTAAAAAAATTTAATGGCGGAAGGGGGCGCGGGAAAGGGAAGGGAGGAGCAGAAGCAGCCACGGTGGCTCACATCTGTAATTCCAATTTGGGTCGCTGGGGCTGCAGAACCACTGAGTGGAAGCCATTTTGGGATATCTAATGAGTTCTGGGTCAACCTAGCCAACTGAGACTACCTCTAGAAATAAATACTAGTGCTGTCCTAGAAAGGTGGGCGCCAGAGCATCCAGAGTTCAAGGCCACCTCCAACTACTTGAGACCCTGTCGCAAGCCTCCGCACACCACTGAGAAAAGGTTAATAGTTTAGCTGAATAGCAGAATACTTAAAGGGGAGTCAAGATTTTGATCCCATCACCGAATAAACTAGGCGTCATGCTAGCCTGTAAATCCCAGCACTAGGAAGTTTTGGAGGGGACGATCAGAAATTCCAGGCCAGCCTGGGATACATAAGACACCCCACGCTGGGCAGTGGTGGCGCTCGCCTTTACTCCCAGCACTTGGGAAGCAGAGGCAGGCACCAAAACAAGAAAGACAAGGAAGACGCTGTCATACTCACTAAGGTACAGACCATCATTCCAGGGCCAGCTCACAGCTGTTGAGGCAGAAAGTGCACTCAGCTGGCTTCCACTTGTTTTTTTGTTGTTTTGTTTCTTTTATTCAATACAAGATGCTATCTTATGAAATGGTGCCTCCCATACTCAGAATTCTGAGTCTTCTGTTCTCAGTTAATTCTCTCTGTAAACACCGTCATAGTCACAACCAGAGCATCTCTACTCCTAGGTTAACCCAAGTTGACAGTGAAGGTTGACCTTCCTAAGCCATCACTATTAGTTTTTTGATTGTTTCTGTTGTTGGGGTTTTTGGTTGGTTTGGTTCCTTGGTTGGTTTGTTTTTTGGTTTCTCCATATTGAGTTTCTCTGTGTAGCCTTGGCTTTTCTGGAACTTGCTCTGTAGAGCAGGCTGGCCTTAGACTCATAGAGATCCACCTGCCTCTGCCTCCTGAATGCTGGGATTAAAGGCATGCGCCACTACACCTGGTAACTATCACTATTTGTAACAATAAAAATGTAAGCAACTTTAATATCCATGAAGGGTTCTACAAAAGCCCCACCCCCACCCCCATTACAGTGGTGGCACTGCTGATGAAACCCTCCCTAAAGAGACATTGTCCTAAGTCACTTGCCACAACCATGAGGCCTTGAGGTCTTGAGTTCAAATACCAGAACCCACAAAAGAGCTGGGTGTGTAATAAAGCTATATATAATCTCAGAGCTCCTACATAGACAGAGATGGGCCAGCTAGCCTTGTGTAAGAAGCAAAAAAATAACAGACCTTGTGGAAGAAGGATTGAAAACTGATGTCATTCCCCTGAGCTCCACAAGCACATGGCGGTATGCACACCACATTCACACATAAATGTGCACAAACATTGTAAATGAAAATACAGAAATAAAAGCAGAGTCCTTGAGTCAAACATATTCTGTACACATTCACCCAGACACAAAAGTAATTGTAACTGCTCGATTACAAACATTTTTATTTTACAAGAAAGTCACTAGAGTGGAATTATGTTAAATAGTGAATTAGAAATAGCTCTGTTTCACAACAAAGGTTTGCAACATGAGTTTTCAAATACACACACACACACACACACACACTGCATAAACATTTTCTACATGGCAGAAACATGAGCTAAATACCTTTTATTTATTTTATAAAAACAGGACAGATGCATTTTCAAAGTGCTTCTATGGCCGCGGCACCTTTCCTCCCAAGAGCTGAGGAAGGGAGACTAGAGCAGGAGTTGTTACCTTACAAGAATACTGAGTTACCACACATTGAGTGATTAACTTAACTAGCAGCAGAATCAAACATGAGACTAGTTCTCATGACTATAAATACCACACAATCTCAGAGTCTCCATAAAAGAATGAACATTGATGTGATGGGAGGATGAATGTGAGAAGCAGGCAGTTCATACATACCAGTGGCTTGCAAGATCACCAGCTGAAGAAAGAGAAAGCCTACTGAGTCCTTTGCCAAGTGTTTTGCTTTTAGAATCTTGACCTTAAGAGGTAAGTCAAGAATTGCACTGAGACACCAGCTGAAGGTCTTTTAAGAAGTGGGCCTTTGCAGAAAGCTGTCTTCAAATATGACTGACAGATGAGAACTCTAGAAAACACCATGGGTGCTGCAGGATGGCTCTGTCAGTTGTGGAGGAGTGGGAGCTTCTGGGGCAAGAGCAACAGCGTCCCTTAGGGTGGTAATCAACATGAGCTCTTTGGAATCACAAAACCACGTTGGGTCACATACCAGGCATTGTGCTTCATAAGCCCCTTGCCTCAAAGAGGAAGAGTTCTTCCTAGAGTTTGGTGTCTGTGTAAGTCGAGATCCCCCTGCCCCCTGTCCCTGCAACTCAACTCTGATGAAACCAAGTTTCCTTCTGTTCGGGCTAGTATTTGGCTTGTATGGGTCTCAACAGACCTCAGGCTGCCAAAGACCTCTTCCTTGACTGGACACTGTCTATCCAGTTGAGGATAAGGGTCCTCAGATGTGCTCTGGTCATCAGGGTCCAAAAAGCTCAATGCTGTCCAGTTTCTCCTCTTTGTAGAGTAGGATATCCTCCATCAGTTTCCTTTTGGCCTCATTGATCTCAATTTTCCATGAATTCTCTGTAGCTGATGTTCAACGGAAAGTAGAAAAAGAGTAGCTTCAATAAGTGTTACTATTAAAATCCTTTACGTCAGACTCGATCAGAGTTTCCCACCAAGTTTGTGAATCTGGCCCCAAACCCAAGCAGCACATCATGGCTTCTGCCTTTGCAGGAAAGTCTGCACTCTGCCCGACAAACCCCACCCCCCAACTCCCCACCACACACATATACTCTTTCCACAAAGAAGAGGCTCTCGTGTTCCTCCACAAAGAGGGGAGAAGTGTGGCATCAACAATACTGATACCGGTTTTAACTTCTCCCTCCCTAAAGAAGTGGTCAGAGAGCCTAGACTACTAGCAGGTCACGTTTACGAGACATGGTGACACTTCACCAAAAAGGCCTCAACTTTCATTTCACTAGGAAGCCTGGCATATTTGGACTCAAGTGCCAGTGATGGAAGGTGTCTTTAGAAGTGATTGACATGGAAGAGGAGGCAGTCAAGAGGGGACCACATACACAAGGTGTTGCTGAGCCCAGGGAAGTGTTTTTAAGTACAACAGCTACATGCCATACAATGTGCTGTTATAAAGCACTCTTGGCCAGGCGTGGTGGTGCACACCTTTAATCCCAGTACTCAGGAGGCAGAGGCAGGCAGATCACTGTGAGTTCGAGGCCAGCCTGGTCTTCAAAGCAAGTCCAGGACAGCCAAGGCTACACAGAGAAACCCTGTCTCAGAAAAAAACAAACAAACAAACAAAAAAAAAACAACAACAACAAAAAAAAAAAAAAGAAGAAAGAAAGAAAGAAAAAGAAAAGAAAAGAAAAGAAAAATAAGTATCATTCTCTGGATCCTGGAGGAAGAACTAATGAGCCAGAGCAAGAGTGGATCAAGGCTGAGGGAGGTCACACAGTTGTCCTGGCAAATGGGCAGTAATTGTGACCAGGGCTCAGTACAGAGACAGAGGTGTGCAGGGCTTAAGAGACAGGGAACAGACAGAAATAAATGGTGAACTGGGCTTCCTCTTTGTGCACACACTTAACAGTGAACACCTGAATAACTGAACAAAGCCATGAATTAGGAGCAGAAGGGAGGGATGGCCTAAGGGTCACAGGAGATGAGCGTGCATGAGTACCACACCTCTCCAAGCTTACCGTCCTGGGGTGGCTGTGCACATGGGCAGGCCTCTGAGGAGGAGTCAGCCTCCTGTCTCTCACTGGTAGATGATTGTGCTGTTCCATTTCCCATGGAGAGTGGAGAGGAAGCAACCCTTGCACACGACGCCACCATAACAGAAGAAGGGACACTGAGGCTGGAATTGTCAACATCGTCTGTCTCCTCTGGAGTATTGGATGATGAGCCTGTGCCTTCTGAAACCCTGCTCCAAGGGAAGGACAGCTGACCACGGAGTTGGTTCTCCACCTCAGCCATGGAGACTCGTGCCTTGGGGAAGGAGACAGACAAGACGCTGGTCAGGCACTTCGTTTAAGGCTGAAGGGGCCCTCTAGGCCAAGTACAGCAAACACTGCAGACAGGTTTTGCCCTTTTTACCCCTTTTCCTCTCCCTCACTAAAAACTTACATTCCTAAAGCCTGCCCCCAATGTCTAGTCCCTTATTTGGCCACTGACTCATCCCTGAGACAAAACACCAAGGTGCAACCATCAAAATTCATCTTTTGGCTAACCTGTCCAATCAGGACTTACCAACTCATCATAGCACAGACTCCTCCTTCTCCCCTTAAAACCCTACTCCTGCACAAACACCCTCTCCTACTTCCCTTGCTCTCTTGATAGTCTTGCTTGCCGCTGCCAACCGCTGCCTTTGCAGCCTCCTCCACGTCCCCTGATTGTCCCTCTGGAGAAATAAATCGCCTTTGTGCTAAGAACTTGGTCTTGGGATGTCTTGTGCTGATACAGGTCTTTACAAAAGCCAAAGGCCTGCACCTGGTCTTCTGGGAGTTACAGTCAAATGCCAGCTGCAGTCAGATGACGAGCACTCTACCTTAAAGAGATCTGAACTAGATAGACCCCAGCACCCAGAGCCCCAGATGATTGTGTGAGCCCACGGGGTCCAATGAAAGTACCCCATTCTTCTGATAGAAATGACCAGGTCAGCTGTGGCCAGGTGTCTGTCTGTGTGTGCCTCTAAGACCCTGAGTTGAATGCAGAGGCTTGGGTATGCATGCTAGGCAAACTGCTCTTTTATCTTTTTTGTTTGTTTGTTTGTTTCTTGAGGTTGAGTTTCTCTGTGTATCCTTGGCTGTTCTGGACTCACTTTGTAGACGAGGCTGGCCTCAAACTCACAGTGATACGCCTACCTCTGCTTCTGCCTCTGCCCCTGCCTCTGCCCCTACTCCTGCTCCTGCTCCTTCCCCTGCCCCTGCCCCTGCCTCTGCCCCCTGAGTGCTGGGATTAAAGGTGTGCCCCACCACCGTCCAGCTCTTGTCTTCTTGAGATAAGGTTTCTCTGTGTAGCCTTGGCTGTCCTTGGATCCTCACATGGGATTTTCAAATTAAAATTAGGTGTGTGTGTGTGTGTGTGTGTGTGTGTGTGTGTGTGTGTGTGTGTACATGTGCATATGCTTTGACACAGATATCAAGGTCAAAGAACAACTTCCAGGAGTTATTTCTCTCCTCCTACCATATGGATCCTGGGGTTTGAACTCAGATTGTTAGTCTTGGCAGCAAGTACATTTACCTACTGAGCTATCTCACCAGTCTACACCCTGAAATTTTTGCAAGGCACTGAGGAAATGATTTTTTTTTTCCCAAACAGGATTTCTCAGTGTGGCTCCGGCTGTCCTGGAACTTGCTCTGCAGACCAGGCTGGCCTTGAACTCAGAGATCCACCTGTCTCTGCCTCCTGAGTGCTAGGATTAAAGGTATGTGCCACCACCACCACCACCCAGATGAAAACTTCTTATTAAGGGTATGTATGGTGAGTGTAGTGCAGGTCAACTGAACCACAAGTTTAAGGCCAGCTTGGGCTACAAAGTGAGTTCAAGGCCTGGAGGCAATTTAAGGAGCTCCTAGTTCAAACATGAGAAGGCATGGTGGCACACGCCTTTAATCCCAGCACTCAGGATGCAGAGGCAGACAGGTTGTTGTGATTTTTGAGGCCAGCCTGGGCTACAAAGAGAGTTTCAAGACAGCCAGGGCTGTTACACAGAGAAACCTTGTCTCAAAAACAAAAACAAAAACAAAAACAAAAACAAAAAACAAAAAACCATCTTCTCCAGGAAGTTGGAAGAAAAGCCACAGGAACAGATCAGGAAAGAAAGCAAGCCTCGGGAAGAGAGGAAGAGTTTGGCTCCCGTGAGAGGCCCCAGCCAGACACCCACCCTCAGGGGCCCCCATGACCCACATAGCAACCCTGACTGTCGACATGGCTCCAGCAGGCTAAACATGCCTTATTACATCACCAGCATATGAGCCGCCCTAGATAAGGCAGCAGGCAGCAGAGAGCTCACCTTCTCCAGGCTGGCATTGCGCCTCTGCA
Organism: Acomys russatus; assembly: GCF_903995435.1. NCBI lineage: Eukaryota > Metazoa > Chordata > Mammalia > Rodentia > Muridae > Acomys > Acomys russatus. The sequence continues at coordinate 41,243,643 of NC_067149.1, read as the reverse complement.
GGCAGACACATACAGCGGTGGCCCACGCTTCCACACAGGCCTCGGGCAGCAGCCCTGCCCTCCTCTCCACGTGCTTCCGGCAGATCTCTTTGGCCAGCACCTTTCCCATGCCTGTCTTCTGGGAGCAGAGAGCAGAAGAACTGCTAGGACTCTCACCAAGAAGCAAATCCTTCTATTGGAAAAGAATGAGGAAGTCCAGGTGAGGTGCTGGATGTGGCGAAATGTCTTAAAAAGAAAGGCAGGTGTCCTAGAAACAAGTTCAGCACCCAAGCACTGGAGAATCATGGGACTTGCTCTGTGCACAGGGCATTCCCTAGGACAGGCACAGCTCATCTGCAGCGGCCTAACCTGTCCGGCTTCAGTGGCTCCATCAGAAAGTGGGAACATGAAATGCCTATTCCTGGGTGTAACACAAATAGAAATCCAATAACAGACCTAAAGTATAAAGCATGACACCAGACAGAAATAAATATCCAAAGTCCATTTCCGATATGTCTTCCATTTGCAAGATTTATGCCCAGTGCATAATAATAACCATCATTTGTATAGCACTTACCATATGCCCGGCACTAACAATTAAATAGTTTTAAAATATGTATTTATTTGTAGGCATGTGTGTCTGTGAGTGGGTATGCATGTGTGAGTACAGACACCCTCAGAGGCCAGAAGAGGGTGTCAGATCCTCTGGAGCTGGAGTTACAGAGTACAGGTTGTAAGCTACCGGATGTGCGCGTTCTGGGAACCAAACTCAGCTTCTCTACGAGAACAGCACGTGCATTATTAGCCACCAAGCCATCTCTCCAGCCCCAATCATGTCTTATTTTCTTAAAGATTTATTTATTTATTTTTGGTTTTTTTGAAATAGAGTTTCTCTGTGTAATAGCCTTGGCTGTCCTGGAACTCCCTTTGTAGATCAGGCTGGCTTCAAACTCAGAGATCTACCTGCCTCTGCCTCCTGAGTGCTGGGATTAAAGGCCTGCACCACCACGCCTGGCTTTTAAGATTTATTTTTATCTGTGTGTGTGTGTGTGTGTGTGTGTGTGTGTGTGTGTGTGTCTGTGTGTGTGTCTGTGTGTCTGTCCATGTGTGAGGGTTCCTGCAGCTAGAGTTACAGAAGGTTGGGAGCTACCTGACATGGGTGCTGGGATCTGAACTCGGGTCTTCTGAAAGAACAGCAGGCGCCTTAACTGCGGCCTCCTGGATTAATCTTACTAACACATACACAGCCCTTTTTGTTTCCCCTGGTACTGTAGTGCCTGGGATAAATCTCAGGGTGAAAGTGGACAAGAAGCAGCAGGCCCTGAAGGTCACCCTTGACTGCACCCGCCCTACGGAGATTGGAGTCACATGGGCACTGCAATTGCAAGCAGCTTCCCCAAGAAAATTAAAATGGGGTGAGGGGAGGGGAGGAGGCTGGGGACCCAGGAGAAGGGGTTGTAAGCATCAACAGGAACAAGCAGGACCATAAGAAACTCAGAGGTACCTTTTTCTTTTCTCTTTTTTTTTGGGGGGGGGTGGTTGTTTTGGTTTTTTGTTGTTATTTTTTGGTTTGGTTGGGTTGGGGTTTTTTTTGTTTTTTTGTTTTTTTTGTTTTTTGTTTTTTGAGACAGGGTTTCTCTGTGTAGCCCTGGCTGTACTGGACTCACTCTGTAGATTAGGATACCCTCGAACTCACAGCAATCCGCCTGCCTCTACCTCCAAGTGCTGAGATTACAGGCATGCGCCACCACGCCCAGCTTCAGAGGTGCCTTTTTCAAAAGGTTATTTGAAACATCTTACTAAGAAATATGTGGGGAAAAAAAAAAACACAAATAAAAAGCAAAGAGACAGCCTCCATGAGATTGTTGCTGAGGACTAACAACAGAGAATGCCAGGAATTACATCCCCTGCAAATGAAGCAGGAGGAAGAACGCAAGCCCATGCGGAGCAAAGGCTGTATGCATACGTGGCTTGAACAAAGCCAGATAAGGAGGAATGGCGATATGTGCCTCTCTTGAAGGCAGGAGAATCATGGGTTCAAAGCCAACCCCTCCATTTTTTGTATCAAATTACTGTATACTTATTTATTGTTAGTGTGTGTGTATATTATAATCACGGCTACACATGTGCATATTTATAACTACATATTATAAGACATGTGGCATTTTAAAGCTAGATGTGTGACATACACCTGTAACCCTAGCACTCTATAGAGACTGAAGGTGAAGTCTGTAAATTCGAAGCGAGCCTGAGCTATATAGTAAGGCTTGTCTTCTCTGCCTAAAACATACTCCTACTCTGTCCCTCGGTCCATTCTTGTCACTTACTCAGCCATCCCTTCCTCTGCAAGGCCTTCTCCAGCCTCCAGACATGACTGGCAAAAAAAAAAAAAAAAAGCCAATGAAATGATGATTCCTAATGACACTCTGCTCTAATAGACCAGTGCCCAGCCCAGCTATCATCAGAGAGGCATCATCCAGCAACTGATGAGAGCGGATGCAGACACCACAGACAAACTCTAGGCAGAGCCAGGGGAGCCAGAGAGGACCCCATGAGAACACAGCCCACAGAATCAACTAAACTCATAGGGCTCATAGGGGCTCACAAAGAAAGAAGCAACAATCATGGACCATGTATGGGCTTGAGCTAGGTCCTCCAGATACACCTTATGACCCTGTGGGTCTAACAGTGGGCGCAGCAGCTGTCTCTGATTCTGTTACCTGCTCTGGGGACCCATTCCCTGCTACTAGGTTGCTTCATCCAGCCTTGATATGAGGGTTTGCGCCCGGTCTTTTTTTTTTTTTTTTTTTTTTTTTTTTTAAGATTTATTTATTTATTTATTTAATGTATATGACCGCTTTATACCTGGAGGCCAGAAGAGGGCACCAAATCTCATCATAGATGGTTGTGAGGCACCACGTGGTTGCTTGGAATTGAACTCAGGACCTCTGGAAGAGCAGGTGGTGCTCTTAACCTCTGAGCCATCTCTCCAGCCCATGCCCAGTCTTATTGTAATTTGTTATGTCATGTTCAGTTAATATCCCTGGGAGGCCTGTTGCGGTTTGTTGTTGTGTGTTTGTTTTGTTTTGAAGGGAAATTGAGGAGAAGTGAATCTGGGAGAAAGGGAAGGGGGGTGCTGGGAGGAATTGAGGGGAAGAACTGTGGTTGGGGTGTAATGTATGAGAGAAGAATAAAAATAATAGCCGGGCGTGGTGGCGCACGCCTTTAATCCCAGCACTCCGGAGACAGAGGCAGGCGGATTGCTGTGAGTTCGAGGCCAGCCTAGTCTACAAAGTGAGTCCAGGATGGCCAAGGCTAACACAGAGAAACCCCATCTCAAAAAAACAAAAATAAATAAATAATAAAAAAAGTTAGGCCAGGCATGGTGGCGCACGCCTTTGCGCATGCCTTTATTGCCAGCACTTGGGAGGCAGAAGCAGGTGGATCTCTGTGAGTTCAAGGGCAGCCTTGTCTACAATGTGAGTCTAGGACAGCTAGGGCTGTTATTCAGAGAAACCTTGTCTCAAAAAACAAACAAACCAAGCAAACAACAAACAAAAAAGCATTGCTTGAATCCAGCAGTTCAAAGCTAGCTGGGCAATATAACAATATTTTGTCTCAGAAGGAGAAAAAAAAATAAAATAAAAACATAAGCCCAAGCTGGGCATGGGGGGACATTCCTTTAATCCCAGCATTCAGGGAGGCAGAGGCAGGTGGATTGCCGTGAGTTGGAGGCCACCCTGATATACAAAGCAAGTCCAGGACTGCCAAGGCTACGTAGAGAAACCCTGTCATAAAAAATAAAAAAAATAAATTTAAAAAAAAAAAAAAAAAGGAAAGAAAGAAAGAAAAGAAAGTAAAAAAGTAAGCCCCACTGTGCCTCCGTTTGTCCAGCCAGAAAGTAGGTGGTTTCAGGATCTGAGGACACAGCATGCCTGACACCATCAAGGATTCAACACCCGCAAAAAAACCCACTAATGCCGGCAGTTCCTGTGTGAGCATGACCTTTTAACTATGCATCTTTGGGTAAACTCAACAGCATTCAAGAAAGGGGAAATCAGCATGCAACAGTCAAGCACATGAGTGGTTTAAGAGAGGCAAGTTACCACCAGAGAGAAGGGATCCAGAAGCAGTTCACTGAGCCCCACCTCTTGGCCCTACAGGGAAGAGAGATCTTATCTGTAGCCAGTGCTGAGAGAAGCTGGGACTAGCAGTGACTCCATTGCCAGGGCTGCACACAGGCTAGGACAAAGCGTTCTTGACAGAAGCGTCAATCATGAACCTAGGTAAGTCTCGAGCCAACTCCCAGGACCCAGGAAGTTCAAAGGAAACCCAATAAAACCAGTGAGTGAAACCACAGGATGAAATCAGTCAAACCTGAGCTGGAGAGATGGCTCAGAGGTTAACAGCACTGGCTGCTCTTCCAGAGGTCCTAAGTTCAATTCCCAGCAACCACATGGTGGCTCACAACCATCTGTAATGTGATCTGGCGCCTCTTCTGGCAGGCAGGCACCCATGCAGGCAGACATTGTATACATAATAAGTAAATGTCAAAAGGACAGTCTGCATGGGATGAATGACGCACTTTATTGGAGCATGTGGGGACTCAGCAAAGGAAAGGAAGGCAGACTGAGACGCAGTAAGGGGCTCCCTCGGTGGGCTACCGCTGAATGTGTGGCACACACCTATAACCCCAGAACTCAAGAGAAGGCTGAGGCAGGAGGATCACCAAGAATTCAAAGACTCTCCCTGCCTTGGACATGTGCCCAAGGATACCAGCCAACTGACCAGAAGTGACTAGATCTCTTACCAGGTAAACTGGACTGCGGTCCTTGTCCATCGCAGGGATTCCAGTGAGGGCCTCAGCTAACACCTGCATAAGACAGAACACAGAGTCAGCGTGATCCACACATACCCACAGTGAGGTGAAGATGTAGGCAATGGCAGAGGCGTTGTCTTTTCTGTTTTGTTATTATCATTATTATTACATTTACTTATTAATGTATTTATTGAGTGAGTGTGTATGTTTGTGCCTGTATGTGTGTGTGTATGTGTGTGAATGTGTATATGTGTTTGTATGTGTGTGTGTGTGTGTGTTTGTATGTGTGTGAATGAGCATATGTGTTTGTATGTGTATGTGTGTTTGTATGTGTGTGAATGTGTATATGTGTTTGTGTGTGTGTGTGTTTGTGTGTGAATGTGTATATGTGTTTGTATGTGTGTGTGTTTGTGTGTATGTGTTTTTGTATGTGTGTGAGTGTGTGTATGTGTTTTATGTGTATGTATGTATGTTTGTATATGTGTGTGTTTGTATGTATATTTGTGTATGTGTGTGTGTTGGTATTCATGTGTCACCCCACCTGTGTAGAGGTGAGAGTGTGACCCATAGGAGGTGGATCTCCTTCTACTAGGTGGGTCCCAGGGCTGGAATCAGGTTGTCAGGCTTGGCAGCAAGTGCCTTTATCCACTGAGCCATCTTGATAGCCCTACGTTTTGTTTTTGAGACATTAAGTGAAGTCCAGGCTGGCCATGAATTTACTCAGTAGCTGAGAGTGGCCGTGAGTTCCTGGTTCTCCTGCCACACCACCAGTTTTGCCTACTTCATTCACTCACAAAGAAGCGCAGGCCTGAGCAGCTGAAAGCCAACACCCAAAACTATGGTATGTGTCTGTATGAAGGGCAAGCCTGCCTTTCATGGAATTCTCATCAGTGTAAAGACACAGGACTGAGCCAGGTGATGGTGACGCACACCTTTAATCCCAGCACTTGGGAAGCAGGGACAGGTGCACCTCTGAGTTTGAGGCCAATCTGCTATACAGAGCAGGTTTTAAGACAGCCAAAGCTACACAAAGAAACCCTGCCTTGGAAACACACACACACACACACACACACACACACACACACACGCAGGCGCAAGTGGGTACCCTGCACAAGAAGTGAGCCCAGGGCTGGGAACTGAAACCTGGGCCCAGACTCTGCATCAGTCACGTGTGGTAGAGCAGCTGTACTGCCGGATAAACAACTATCTTTCCTGTCAAGTCTGCCCCACACCCTCCTGCAACTGGTTAGAGCAGTTCACAGCAGGTCAGGCACTGAGGTGACCCTGCTCTTAGGGGAACAAGGAGCACACTTGGCAGGGGCCAGGAGGGGGCAGCATAGGGCACCACACTAGAAAGGGATTGCAGCCAGTTGAAAAGGGACTGCCAACCAGGTCCTTGCAGGAAGAGAGAAACCCTCAGACAGAAGTCTCCTCTGTCTCAGCCATGTGGTTCTGGAATGAACAGGTCCCTGGCAGGGGCCACTTAGCGGGCATAAAAACACAGAGACAGAGGGGACAAAATGAGGCACTGGCATGCAGGCCAGAGTACTTGAGTTCAATCCCACTAGGTGACAGGAGAAAAACAGCAACTCCAGATAGTTGTTCTGTGGCCTCCACGCCAGGCAGTATGACATGTGCGCACCTGCATGCAAGCGGGCAAGCACATGTGCGTGGGCTCACACACACACACACACACACACACACATATTAATACCCACAATATCCATTCATATATAGTATCTCATTACTCTCTTGTTTATTTTTTATTTATTTGGGGGGCGGGGTTTAAGACAGGGTTTCTCTGTGTAGCCTTGGCTGTCCTGAATTCGCTCTGTAGACCAGGCTGGACTTGAACTCAGTGATCTACTTACCTCTGCCTCCTGAGTGCTAGGATTAAAGGTGTGCACAACCACCACCCAGCCACCCATTAGTCTCTTGTAAAATATTTGTTTGTTTGAGAAAAAGTCTTTTTACATAGCCCTGGCTGTCCTGGAACTCACTTTGTAGACCAGGCTGGTCCATAAGTGAACTCACAAATATCAGCTGCCTCTGCCTGCTGAGTGCTGCGATTAAAGATGTGTGCTACCAGCTGTCACAAGCCTGCAATGCCAGCACCCTGAGAGGCAGACGCAAGTGGATCTCTGTGAGTTGGAGGCCAGCCTGGTCTACAAAGTGAGTCCAGGACAGCCAAGGTTACAGAGAGAAACCCTGTCTCAAGAAACAAAACAAAAAGGTGTGTGCCACCACACTCAGCCCCATTACTGTCTATAAGCACCACTAACCCCATTTTACAGAAGGCAAAACTAAGGCCAAGAGACATGGAGTCTCTAACTACATGGCTGAAGTGACTGTACTGGACTAGGCCATATTGCCATGTGGCTAGAGGGTCTGCTTTATTAGTTTGTTTTCACTTTTTTTTTAGTTTTTTGTTTATTTGTTTTCCTTTGTTTTATTCTATTTTGTTTGTTCGTCTTCCTAAATTGCCTAGGTTCTTGGGGGAACTCCCACTGCCTCCCCACTGGTTCCCCGAGAAGGGGTGCTTGGCCTCACTGAAGCACACACAGGGAACTTACCGGGGTGGGGCAGGGGAAGGGGAGACATGGGAACCTGCAGAGTGGCCAGCCAATGGGCAGAAGGAAACTGAACAGAAGGAAACACAGAGGTTCAGTTGAGGACAGTGAGGGTTTCAGAGGCAGATATAAGCAGACAGGAGACTGTGATCACAGAGAGAAGGAAGTTCAGAGCTCAACACTGGGAGGAGCACAGGAGCAGACGGCTGAGTACGGCCCTCTGAGTTTGGCTGCAGGCAACAGACTGTTTCCCAAGCAGGTTCTGTAGAACGCCAGGCAAGAAACACATCAGGAAAACAAGGTTCCACCATTAAGTGAAGTTGGGAAAGCCTGCATAGCATTCTCTGGTGAGTTTAGGTCATAGAGTCAGGATCCTATTAACTCTATAATAGAAAATCTGTTTGGCTTTGTTCAACAGTGTCTTCCAAAGCGATCTGTCCTCTAAGCAAGCGCATGCATACACATGTACACACACACACACACACACACACACACACACACACACACACACACACACTTTTTTTTTAAGTGTTTTTTTGAGACAGGGTTTCTCTGTGTAGCCCTGGCTGTCCTGGACTTGCTTCGTAGACCAGGCTGGCCCCAAACTCAAAGAGATCTTCCTGCCTCTGCCTCCTGAGTGCTGAGATTACAGGTGTGTGCCACCACACCCAGATCATTTTAACACACCAGTCCTGTAGGCATTGAAAGGAGTCAGTGTATCCCAAAGATAAACTGCGCAGATCATCAGGCTCAGACTATACCACACTTTACATACCTGGTACCTGCTCATGGGCGGGGAGTATGTAGGAGAGGTGGATGAACACTAACTGGATGAGTGACTATGATGGGAATGATAAATGGGTGTTGAAAAGATGGACTGAAGCCTGGGCGTTGTGGTGCACGCCTTTAATCCCAGCACTCCAGAGGCAGAGGCAGGCAGATCACTGTGAGTTCGAGGCCAGCTTGGTCTACAAAGCAAGTCCAGGACAACCAAGGCTGCACAGAGAAACCCTGTCTCAAAAAAGCCAAAATAAAAAGACCCCTGACTTACACCCCCGCCACGCCATCCCCCACCCAACACACATCACACACCCACAAACTAAAAACAAATAAAATAAAAATATTGTAAAAAAATTCCCCAATAGGCTTTGTCTCAGATCTGGCCTGTAGGCCAGAGTCTGGCAGCTTCTGTTGTGCCTCCACGCAAGCCCCATGCATACAGACAGCCTCGGGGCAGAGAAGGAACTTCTTACAATTCCACAGCTGAAGGTGTCCACTTGCTTGGTCAGCTGCCCCACTCTGATGAAGTTTTCAGGCAGATATGCAACTGAGACTTGGAACAGGTGGGTCTTCATTACAGTGTATTTGGTCTTTTTATTGGCAGGACACAGATGAGCGACTGGATGGGCCAGCTTGGGATTGAGATGCTGGTCCAGCAAAATGTTGGCACTGTGGGAAAGCAAGTGACAAGAACCTTTGAACTCTGGGAAGAAAAGGTTGCCATGGAGACACTTTGGCCAAACAGTTTAGCCATGGGCAATGTCAGCCCTGTGAGTGTGTGTGTGTGTGTGTTTGTGTGTGTGTTAGGGGGAGTGGTCACAGAAGACCCTCAACATAAAATAGCCACCCCTAAATGGGCAGGGCCTTGGAAGCCCATTCATTCGACTAAATGGAAATGGAGTTGAACATTAGCCTAGTTGCCCCAGGAACGTGGCCAGAGATGCAGACTCCCACTGCCCACAGATGTCAGCCCTGGCCAGCACAGCAGGCCAAGCCCAGAGCTCGTGCTGGCCTGGACTCTTCCTACTACAAGCTCTGGCCTCCCGGTGCAAATTCCAACACTGGCATCCTTTCTAGGTCAATGTGCTCAGGCTGCACAGGAAGGGAACACTTTCTAAATTTCAAAAAGAGAGGTTAAAATAGCCTTTGATCCGGTCCTGATTGGAGGGAGTTAGCGCAGAGAAAGAAATTCCTGAGGGACAAAAAGTTAAGCTTCGTGTTTAGGACTAACCTTAGCAGTATTTTATGAAATTGATTTGTGGGGAGTACGCGTGCTCCAGGGGAGCTCAGGACAATTTGCAGGGGCTGGCTCTCTTCTTCTATCATTTAGGTTCAAAGGATCAAATTGAGGTAATTGGGCTTGGCAGCAAGCATCTTTACCCACTGAGCCATCTCACTGGCCCATCCAACAGTATTTGAAAAAGAAGAGGCCAGGCCAGACCCAGTAGTAGCTCATATCGAATCCCAACACTCAGGAAATGGAGATAGGAGGACTGTTGGAAGTTCAAGGCCAGCTTAGGCTACATAGTGAGCTTAGGTCAGCCTGGGCTACATTGTAAGTTACGGGCCATACCCTTATCTCAATAAACCAGAAAAAAAAAAAAGTTTAAAAATCCTTTTCATAATAGCCAGCAACTCCAATATCTACTATTAGACGGATATAGAGAAACGTGGGCGACCCACTTCACCGCAAGACAAAGAAGTCACAGCAAACCACGATGCCTTGCAACGTGGGGAGATGGCTCCCATGCTCAAATAAGGTGGAAAGGCAGAGGAGGAACTGGAAGCCAGAAAACCATCTTAGGGGTAAGGGCTAATGTGAGAGGAAAGCAAGAAACTGAAAATGTGTGAGGGTGCAGCTTGGTGGCAGAGCTCACCCGACACACTCAATACTGAGTTCAATCCCCTGACCTATATACATAAAAAGAAAAGGAAAAGAAAAAACAAAATTAAAAAACAAAACAAAACAAAGCCCAGAAATCAGCAGACCCACTATGCTAGGCAGCGGGTCAGCAGCTGGCTCTCTCCCTCTGTTCCTTTCTCAGCATGGGTACAAGTGCCATCAGGTGTAATTCAGGAGAGGAAAGAGCTTTTGAGTTGACATGTGCCACATGGGAGGGAACTTTGAGGAACCACGAGACCTCCAGCCGAGGAGCTGCTTCTGCTTTGGACTCTTCTAGAATCACTCCCATGCTACCAGTTCTCTTGCTCTTGGACATCTGATGCTAAGATGCTGGGAACAGGAAGCCTCCCTGACAAGACCTATCCTCAGCAGACACAGGCAAGGTGGGTACTGAGAAATGTTTAAACAGGGGAAGCTCAAATCCTGAGGCTGGGCACAGTTCCCAGACTCCCTGGCTCCTGTGGCCTGTGGCCTGTGGGGAAACTAACTCAGAATGGCCACACACATGGTGACACACAGCTCTGAATTCCGCCCGTGAGCAGAGGGCACATCTCAGAAATACTGGGTTTTTGAAAGTCTAAGGAGAGAGTTAAGGTCCCCAAGGCAGGGGCGGTAGAGGAGATTGGGGACGGGGAGCAAGAACAGAGGCTGGCCTCATTCTCAGAGCCAGGCCTGGAGAGCAGGCCCGGCTCATCCGGCCCTCTCACCTCTTGACATTGCTGTGGATGATGTCCAGGCTATGCAGGTGTTCCACGGCTAAAAGGAGCCCTGAGCAGATGCTGGCACGCTGGGGCCAGGGCAGCAGGTCTGAGTCACCCTAAGAGAAAAGGAAGGAACAGAAAGAATCACTCCTGCACCATTCTAAAGTCTTCATGGCCTGTTCTTGGACTCCATTGAATCCGTCCTTGGTCACGGGGCTCAGCCAGTGTGACGTACTGGCTTGAAACGATAGTATTCATAGCAGACATATCAACTTGCAAACCCAACCTCAGAGACATGGGCTGTGTGACTTTGGGAAAGAGACTTGAAGCCCTCGGAGCCTCCATTTCCTTGGGTGTGAAATGGCAATGTAAGGCTGGGGGCATCCCCTGTATAAAGTCTTAGCTTTGATCTTAGCAGCAAAAGGAGAGAGGAGGGAGACGAGGGGATGTCATCCAGTTATAAGCCGTCTGCTGCCATCAACGAGGTCCTGGGTTTTATTCCCAGACACTGCATAAACCAGGCATGCTAGCACACACTTGGACTCCTAGCACTCAGGAAGTAAAGGCAGGAGGATTAAAAGTTCAAGGTCATTGTCTACCATATAGAAAGTTTGGGGCTAGCCTGACTATTGGTACTCCTGTCTCAAAAGAAGGAGGAGGAGGAGGAGGAAGAGGAGGAAGAAGAGGAGAAAAGAGAAAGAAAGGATACACTGGTATCTGTACTGAGGGTTTCCTGAGCTTTCGAGAAAGTTCGCGTTCTTCTAAGGCCTTCACTTGACCCATAGGCAGCTATTTGCTCCGTTCTCTGACCACAGTTCACACCCCAGGGGCTTACCTGAGCCTGAAGTCTGTCGTGCAGAGAACCATTGGCCATGTAGGGGTAGATGAGGCTGTGGAACTGCCGTCCGGTACAGAAGCCCAGCAGCGGTAGGATGTTGGGGTGGCAGCATCTGAACCCAGCAGGAGTGTACAGTCAGGCATCAAAGAGCAAGCGCCAAAGGCAGACCCTCCCTTCCCAGTCCAGGCCACCAGCCACCTCCCAGCACCACAGGCTGTGGACCCTGATAGCCTCACCCTACTTCCCTGCTGTGCAGTCTGGTACCACCCCCACCCCACTTCTGGGAACAGGCTGAAGGATGAAGAACCTGCTAGAGGCCACCACACCCGCCTCAGGTTGGTTTAACTTGGGGACTCCCACTGTCTGAGTCACCTTCCTCCTCTTGGCTTTCCTCATGGCTCCGGCCACATCTCATGCTCCACATGTGAACCATCCACATGTCTCTCTGGGCAAAGGACACTTCTGTCCTGCCTCCCAGAAACCCCATGCCTCCGGAATCACTGAGCACGGTCACACACAGCTTCCCATGCCCTTCTCATGGTCACAGCCCAGCCAACCTCCCTAGGTATATACAAATGGCTTTGTGCCAGATCTTGCTGCCTTCCTGTGCTCTTCTTCATGCCTGTCTCATTCTGCATGCCTGTCTGTACTGCACCATGATATAGGGGGCAGGCTAGCTGGCTTCAAGAGAGCACTCCCTGTAGCCTGGGCTACTAATGAATGAAGGAGTGACCACCGAGCTGGTGAGAGCACAGAGTTGAAGCAAGGGCATAACTACATGTCTAGTTTGCATTAAGTGAGTATATACGTGGTTACACACATGTGTGCTCTTTCACATGCATGACTAGAAAAAGTATTAAGAAATAAACTAAGCCAAACATAATGATGCATGTCTTTAATCCCAGCTCTCAGGAGGCAGAAGCAGGCAGATCTCAGAGTTTGAGGACAGCCTGGTCTACAAAGTGAGTTCCAGGACAGCCAGAGCTACCTAGAGAAACCCTGTCTCAAACACACACACACACACACACACACACACAGGTAAAGAAGAAATAACAAAACTAAAGCCATGCACACCTTTAATCCTAGCACTCAGGAGGCAGAGGCAAAAGGATCTCTGTGAGTTCAAGGCCAGCCTGGTCTATAAAGTGAGTCCAAGACACCCAAGGCTACACAGAGAAACCCTGTCTTGAAAAACCAAAAAATAAAAATAAAAAAATAGAGTGAGTTCCAGGACAACCAGAGCTATATAACAAGATCCTGTCTTTAAAAAAAAGGGCGGGGGGCACTGGAGAGATAGCTCAGAGGTTAAGAGCACTGACTGCTCCTCCTGAGGTCCTAAGTTCAATTCCCAGCAACTACATGGTGGCTCACAACCATCTATAATGAGATCTGATGGCCTCTTCTGGCCTGCAGGTATACATGCAGGCAGAGCACTGTATACATAATAATAAATAAATAAATCTTAAACAAAAAAGAAAAGAAAAGAAAGAAAAAGAAAATTAAAAAAGAAGGAAGAAAGAACAAACCAAATCTGGAGGACCCAGGAAGCTGAGCAAAGGACTACGAGTTCTAAACCAGACTAAGCAACTAGTAAAAGCCTAACCCAATATAAAGGAGGGCTGCGGATATAGCTCAGGGCTCAAGCTGCTGAGCATATGGAAAGCCCTAGCTAGGCTCAGTCTTCAGGACCACGAGAAACACATGCCACCAAACCCCAAAACAACAACAGAAAATAAAAATTACAAAACCAGTAAATGTGGGCTGGAGACATGGCTCAGTGGTTAAGAGCACTGTCTGCTCTTCCAGAGGTCCTGAGTTCAATTCCCAGCAACCACGTGGTGGCTCACAACCATCTGTACTGTGATCTGATGCCCTCTTCTGGCCTGCAGGTGTACATGTAGATAGAGCGCTCATTTACATAAAAAATAAATCTTTAAAAAAACAAAAACAAAAACCAGTAAATGTGACAGCTCACAGAGATCCGCCTGCCTCTGCTGGAATTAAAGGTCCGAACTGCCACTACATCTCGTGCAAGTTTTCTTATAACTTTGTTGAGCTTTTTTTTTTTTTCAGGGTGGGGCAGTGCTGGGGATCAAATGGGAGGCTGCACACCTGCTAGGCTAGGTAGGCACTTTGAGGATCACCCCTCATACCCTTTTGTGTTTCTCAAAATGCTCTACAGTACAGTTTTATTTGTCTGTGGAACTTCCTATGCTCGGTGGCAGCTCACGATGACAGGTGGTCAGTGCACATCTCTCAAGTCACCAGTCAACTATGACCAAAGCCAGGGCACATCTCAGCCCCCAACTGTCCTCTCTCCAAGCCCCTCCTAGCTCTGGGGTGGGAAGCCTTGAGGATGCAGCCTTCCTGCCTCATCCCCTCAAGTGCTGGGATGACAAGAGGGTGCCACCAGCAAAGTGAACCAATTGGAAGGTAACTTTTGGAGGCTTTATTACTTTACACCTGTAATCTTTGGGGGGGGGGGCAGTAAGGTAGGGAGCTGGAAGGGGGCTGGTGGGACTGGAAGCCAGGGCCCTGTGCATACTTGGCTACCTCTCCAGCCCCGCAGGCAACTTGTAAAGAGTGAGTTAGTAAACACGTTTTCTCCACAGACTGTAGACTCTAGCAACTGCCCTACTGTGTGTTCTGCCCAGAAGGAGCCACAGACACTGATAAACACAGCCATGTACCAATAAAACTTTATTTTACGACATCTCATGTTTGTGGACTCTGAGATATTCTTTTGATTTGTTTCAACCCTCTTAAAATATAAAAACCGGGCCAACTGTAGTGGCACATGCCTTTAATCCCAGCACTCAGGAAGCAGAGGCAGGCGGATTTCTGTGAGTTCAAGGATAATCTGGTCTACAAAAACAAATCCAGGACAGCCAAGGCTACACAGAGAAACCTTGTCTTGGGAAACACAAAAAGAAAACAAAAAACAAAAAACCTCTCAGGCTATAGAACACACAGAGAGGTATATTTAGTTCTGTGGGTCCCCACATATCTAGAGAGCTAGTGTTAAGATAGATTTGCCATCAGACCACCAGCCAGTTTGCCTCTTTCAAAATGGCATAGAAAGGGTCCCTATCTTCATACATGGAAGAAGCTAGAACAAGCCAAGGCTTCTTGAGAATTCTAACCCAAGAATAAGAAGAGCAGGGACTCTGGAGACAGTCCACAAAGACTCATTCTGGCCCTGCCACTTACTATGTGGTCTTGGGCCAAACACTGAACCTCTCTGGGTCCCAACTCATACACCTATACAAGTGTGGCCTTGGTATCTGTGCTGTAGCATTCTGATGAAGATGGAATGAGCTTGTCTATGCTATGGCCTAAGCATGTTCTGAAGCATGTTGGAAACTTAATCCTCAACTTATAGTCAGAGGTATTTGGAGACAAGATGCTTAGGAGTAATTGGGGTTAGGTAAGGGCATGGGCTAGGGCTGACTGCTGTGGTACCACTCTGAGGGAGGCCTCACGGGATGCCCTCTGACTTCCCACCCCTAGAACCAGGAAATTAGCAAACTTGTGCAACAGAAGATGACCCCAAGTAATCATGGCAGTGATAACCACCTGCCTGGCACACAGGAAGTACTGTGCTGTCCCCTGTCATCATCAGGCCAGGAGCTCTACTCAGGAAACTTACCTGAGGCACAGCTGCATCTCTGCCTGCAGGAATCTATCCATGGACCCTGGACTGGAGCCAGCCATCTGTGGGAAAATACACAACCCCTGAAGATCCATCCAGCCTCAGGCCCCAGGCCCTGCCCTCCCTGCAGACACCCCCAGCTCACCTCTCTGAGCTTCTTGAAGGCGAAGGTCACACCATGCCTTTGCCCCCGGTAGACATCAGCGAAGGTCCCCTCACTGACTCGGTGGCTTTGGTCAAAGTCCTCAGTTGCTTGGATGACATCTGCCTCACTCCAGAAAAGCCTGTCTCCAGGCAAACTCAAAAGCTTTTCCTGCTTGGGGACTGACGTAGAGGTGCTGAGACACTGGGGGTTGAGAGAGAAGAGTGGGTCATAACCAGGGGAGTTGGCCTTCCCTGCTCCCCAGGGGGACCTGGAACACTAAGGAGTGTTCTCATCTTGCTATAAGTGGTAACAAAGACACCACAGGCCTGCCCTTACACCTGCACCCTCCAGGCCTCCAGAGTTCTGGCAAGCAACATGTATAGTCAAATAACCACACAGGTTTCTAAGCAGGGCTTTGGAGATTGGCACATAGGGAAGACCATAATCAGAAGTCTGGCTCCTAGCACGCCGCTTTTCAAACACAGGTGCACAGAAATGTATATTTTCAAAGTTACATATACCCTTATTAGCAGTTCTAGGAAAAACTGGGCAGTTCGAGACAAATGTGTGTCCTGCCAGGTAGATACAGTAGGATTTGTTTATCAAAAATGAGAATGGTGGGGAGGCAGAGGCAGGGGGATCACTGTGAGTTCGAGGTCAGCCTGGTCTACAAAGCAAGCCCAGGACAATTAAGGCTACACAGAGAAACCCTGTCTCAGAAAACAAAAAGCAAAAAACAATAACAAAAAAATGAGAATAGGCCAGCAAGATGGCTCACCAGGTAAAGGCACTTGAGAAGCCTGGCGACCTCAGTTCAATCCCCAGGACACAAATGATTCACTCCTGAAAGTTGTCCTCTAACTCCACATGTAGGCATGCTAGGCACATGCCCTCACACATTCACATACATACCTACATACATACATACATACTAAATAAAAGTAGAATAAAAATTTAAAGATAATGCACAAAAAAATAAAAAGAAGAAAAGAAAATAAATGTTAAGGGAAACTTTTTTTTTTTTTTTTTTTTTTTTTGAGGCAGAGTTTCCCTATGTAGCACTGGCTAGCCTGAAACACACTATGTAGACTAGGCTGCCTTGTTTAGAGACCCGCCTGCCTTTCCTCCAAGGGCTGGGACTAAAGGTTCTCAATGACTCAACCATCCCTGAAATGATTAACAACATTGCAAAAGACACGTATTAACCAGTCCCAGGAACTGCTGATTTCTCACCCAGGTACCAAGCCCAAACCCTAAACTCTTCAAGAATACAGAAACTTTTAATATTTTAAAAACAAAACAAACAAAACACCAGGGTTTCACTGAGCCAGGCATGATGGATCAAGCCTTTAATCCCAACACTCAGGGAGGGAGAGGCAGGCAGATCTCTGAATTCAAGGGCAGTCTGGTCTACAGAGCAAGTTCCAGGCCATCCACGGCTACACAGAGAAGCCCTATCTTAAAAAAAAACAAAAACAAAAACAAAATCAAACAATCAAGCAGGGTTTCACTATTTTGATCTGGTTGGCCTAGAACTCACTATGTGCACCACACTAGCCTCTAAGTCACAGAGAACTGCCTACCTCTGTCTCCCAAGTGCTGGCATTAAAGGCCTATGCCACCGCTCCAGGCTTTAATTATCTTTTCAAATCAGAGGGAAAACTGGGCATGGTACTACATGCCCATGATCACAGCGTTTGGGACACAAAGGTGGACGGATTCACAAATCCAGACTGAGCGACATAGTGAGAACTTGTCTCAATAATAAAGATGCAGCTCATTTGGTGGAGCGCTTGCCTGACATGCACAGCCTTGAGTTCCACCCGTAACACACATAAACTCTGTGTGTGCTATGCCTGCTATCCAATAACTTGGGAGGTGGAGGCAGTAGAATCCAAAGCTCAAGATTATCCTCAGCTATACAGCAAGTTCGAAGCCTGCCTGGGCTACATGGAACCCTGTCTCAAAAAGAGCAGAAAACTCCCCCGCCCCCCGACCCCACCCCACCCCACCCCCGCCACCTTGACTGGGGTAGAAGCCAGGGCTGTACCACAGAGCTGCACTCCAGCCCAATGCTTTCATTCCAAACCCAGTGTGAATCATAATCACCTCACCACCAACAGAGTTACACCAAGATAGCTCACACTGCCTGGGAGCATTAATGAATGAGGGTTGAAAGTACCTACAGGAGTAAAGTCACAGCACATTCTGAAAACCCAAGTCTCAGAAGCATGGAGTCTCCTCCTTGTCCTCCCTACCCCGACACTAGTCTCAGGGAATAAAGAATCTGTGTTTCTGAGAGGACCACAAGCCAGGACACAACTGAGATAGAAGTGAAGGGTGGGTTTACCTTAGATTGGGAAGAGTCAGGTAGGTCCGTTTTCAAGGAACAAGGGGCATCCTCCTTGTGTGGAAGCTGGTTCGAGGCCTGCTGCTGGGCCCCAGCCATGGCGGTCTCTGGAAAGGATGACAGGGTCAGCACTCTGCCTGGGACTCACCCCAAAGTAAACTTCTCTCTCAACCAGTGCTGTCACCTCCTGACACCATGGGCCAGCCGACAAGCTCCTTGGGTGTCAGTTCCTTTAAGCAGCTCATCATCTCTAAGGACAGGAGGGGACCAGGAAGTGGGAGATGCAGCGAGCACCCAGGGGATGCCCCTGTGCTGTCCCGCTGCCTGGCAGAGAACAGCTGAGGACACAGAGAAACCTCCACGGTGGCAGCACAGTAGGTGCCAGCACAGTAGGTGCCATTCACCACCCACTCCCCAGGGAAGCTGGAGGTAGGGGGCGGAAGGGGGGTATGGGGGAATAGAGTAAGGCTAGGAGCATAAGGGGCCACATAGGCTGGGCGACAAGGAGCGTCCACCTGAGATGTCCTGCAGGACTGGGAAAGTTAAGGGTACTGAGGAAGGGCAGGGAAAGGCCCAGCACTCACTCAGGATATAACCTAGGCGCAGTTACTCAGCAAACACCTCCATCCTGTGGGCACCAGTAACCAAGGGGGACATGCATATATCATGCCACTTTGCAGCAGGGACTTGAGTATGCACAGACTCTGGTACCCTCAGGAGTCCTGGAAACAGCTCCTTGGTGGCCATTGGGTCATCAGACGTCTGATCATCACTGAAGCTGGCAGATGGCAGCACGAATACTCTATGCTTGGGTCCAGGGTTGTTTGCTTGTTTGTTTTTGGCTGATTGGTTGTTTTTTGTTTTGTTTTGCTTTGCTTTGTTTTGTTTTTTATTTATTTGGTGTTTCAAGACTGGGTTTCTCTGTGTAGCCCTGGCTGTCCTGTAACTCACTCTATAGATCAGGCTGGATCTGTATCCCAAGAGCTGGGATTAAAGTTTGTGCCACCAACACCCGACCAGGGTTTCCCATTTTTAAATGGTTTTTTGTTTTGTTTTGTTTTTGTTCTTGTTTTTTTTTTTAATTATTTGGCACATGCCTTTAATCCCAGCACTTGGAAGGCAGAGGCAGGCGGATCTCTGTGAGTTTGAAGCCTGCCTGGTCTACAAAGAGAGTCCAGGACAGCCAGGGCTCTGTTACACAGAGATACTCTGTCTCAGAAAAACCAAAATATAAACATAAATAAAAAATTGTCTAAGCCTTTCCCAGATGGTGGGGCAAAGAAGAGTAACGCAGGAGATGAAGTAGCCATGGGCTATATATGCCACCTGGACAACAGTACAGAGCCTTCAATGCACTGCTTTCATTGTATAGACACCGCAGATTCGTGAAAAGAAACATCACATGCACACACATACCACACACCATAACACACACATACATACCATAAGCCACACCAAACTCCATACATCACACACACCCCCACACCATACCATACACACACACACACACACACACACACACACAACCTACACCACACCAAGGCATATCACACACACACCACACCTATAAAGCACACCAAACTCCACACATCATGCAAATACACAATCCACACTATACCACATGCACACACACACCACACCTCCCACACACAGTGCACCACAAACACTACACACACTGCATGCACTGTCACCACAGCTGGCTCACAGGAGCCTAGTGTATGGCTTTCAGCCTGCTGAGTGTTACACAGGCTCATGAAAGGACAGGGACACCCTATAGGGCCCGTTCATCTCTACACAAAAGTCTCCAAAACAAATCCCTCAGACAAACCCCAGCTTCCCTGGACAGCACACGGGCCTGGAATCCGGGGCTTTCCCGGGGTTCACAGGGCCTCAGTAAGAGTCGGAAAGAATGGCTCTTCTTGTTTCAACTACGAAAACAAAAGAGCAACTTCCGCTTCTGTGGGAGGGACTGCAGGGACAGCCCAGTGACTAGGCACACCTGCTTCCCAGGGCCACCCAGGAAAGTGAGCCATACAAAAGCTGACAGAGGTGAAAGTACAGAGAGGGGCACCCTGAACTCCCCATTCTCCCACCACCACCACCCACCCTCTCAGTCTTCCCCCTTTAGCAAAGAAACAGCAGTGTGACATGGCTCTAAGGACACGGTTACCTGTTAGTAATTAGAATTCCCAGCTTAGCATGTTTTTTCTCCTTTCTTCAGTGTCTTTAGTAACAGGAAATAGTCCTTGGCCTAGCTCTAACTGCCTCCCCAGCACCCCCTGTCTCTCTCCCTGTCTCTGTCTCTCTATCTCTGTCTCTCCCTTTCTGAGACAGGGTCTTACTACACAACCTGGCCTGGAACTGGATATAAAAACTCCAGAAGGCACAAGGACCTTGGGCTCACAGTCTAACTCCAAGTGTGAGCTAAAACACACTAGATCCTTCCCTAACCCCTTAAGCTATAATATTAATTATTTTATCCTTTTCTTTTCTTCTTTTTTTTTATGTTTATGTTTGTTTGTTTGTTTGTTTTGAGACTTGGTTTCTCTGTTTAGTTCTGGCTGTCCTGGAACTCACTGCATAGACCAGGCTGGCCTTGAAGTAGTAGCCTCTGCCTCCCAAGTGCTGGGATGAAAGGCGCATGTGTGCCACCACCACCCAGCAAGAATCTGTCAGGACAGGACAGCCAGCCCTAACCTGATGGCACTGTGTTTATCTCTGCCCAGAGTGGTCTGCACCAGCCCAGTCATGCTCAGACCTGAGTGATAATTTACACAGGCCCCCTGGGATGACTGAAGACACCATGAACTAGGGCATCCCTTAAGGGCCTGGGATGCCTGGGAGATTGTAATGGGCTGCAGGTGAGATAAGAGGACAATGGGCTATGAGGCAGAGACAGCTGCCTCTGCTTCTGTGCAGCCTGCCTATTGACGTGCAAATGGGAAAAAAATAAGAAACAACTGAGGAAACAAAACAATTTTCTGGCCTTGCGCTGGATTCCATGGACAGCTGTAATGCACATCTTTCTGATGTTAAAACCTCACCTGAACCTCACTTCCGCACAGCACGCTGTTTGGCTCTAAGGCTGTATCCTTCTGCTAGCAGTAAGAATAGATTCATTTCATCTAAATTTTAATTGAGCCCTAACTCTCTGGTTTCCTCCCAGCGGATTCAGATGCCTTGTCAAACAGGTCACATGTACTTTGCAAAAGAGTTTCAATATATTCCCACCTTAAACTTTATTGTGACAATTATCACCAGGAAATTTCCAAAGTTGCACTGTGTTTAAAGTATGTCTAAAATAAAACTGCCCAGGCTCAGACTCTAGAAGTTTGAGTAAGACTGGCTGCTGAGTTGTTTTGAACTGGACTTCTTTCTTGCCTCACATAGACTGTTACTTGCCACCTCTGGACTTGGCAGAGACCCCCATAGAAAGCAGGTTGGCCTGGAAATTGCATTCACTCTCCTGCCTCTGGCTCCACCCAGCTGAGGTGCCTGATTCTCTGCAACAGGAAGCAATGGGCTCTGGCCTTACCCTATTTACAGATGGAGGAACTGAGCAATGAGGAAGCTGAGTGAGTCACAGGTGGGTCAGCCTCAGACCCAAGCCCCTAAGGATGGCTTCTCCATGCAGGGCTGGCTAGCTTCAGACCCCTCAGTGAGCTGCATTTCATGGGTCTAGGATCTTGAGCTTGCAGGCCACAGGCTACAGGAGAGGAGAATAGAGTCCTGGGGGAGGGAGTCTTTGCTGGCTGTCCTCAGGTCATCTGGCAGACTGAGCCAGGCGGTGGTGGTGCATGCTTTTAATCCCAGGACTGGGAAGGCAGAGGCAGGCAGATCACTGTGAATTCAAGGCCAGCCTGGTCTACAAAATGAGTCTGGGACAGCCAATATAACACAGAGACCCTGTCTCGAAAAACAAAACAAAACAAAACAAAAAGGTGGGGGGAACTGGAGAGATAGCTCAGAGGTTAAGAGCACGACTGCTCTGCCAGAGGACCTGGGTTCAATTCCCAACACCCACATGGCAGCTCACAACTGTCTATAACTCACACAGACATGCATGCAGGCAAAACACCATTGCACATAAAATAAAAATAAATAAATAATTTTTAAAAAAAAAGAAACACTTATAATCTCAGCACTGGGGAGGCAGAGGCAGGTGGATTGCTGTGAGTTCGAGGCCAGCCTGGTATACAAAGGGAGTCTAGGACAGCCAAGGCCACACAGAGAAATTCTGTCTCAAAAAACAAAACAAAAACAAAAACAAAAACAAAAGAAACACTTAAAATAAATAATCTGGCAGACTGTCCTACAGCTGTAGCCTGGGCACCAGAGGCTGGGCACACATAGAATGTACCCTGAAAGGCCCTGGGACACCAGCATATGCTTTATGAGTGGTAGGAGTGCTCAAGTCCCATGATTTAAGTCACCTTGAGCAAATCCTTATTGTTTTCTTTTGATGAAAATTATTGGGGTGGGACAGGATGGTTCAGTGGTAGAGCACTTACCATGCCTGCCTAAAGCCCAAGGTTTCATCTTCAGTTCTCCCCTCCCCCTCCAAAAACGGTATTAATAAACTTAACATATTTAAGGACTGGGGGATTTTGGTGCTGAGCGCTGAAGCTAGTCCCTGTGCCTGCCAAGCTAACGCTCTGCCATGGGTCACAGGGATACCTGCCCTCAGCCTCTGAGCAAAGCCCAATTACAGCCACCCAGTTATATAACCCAGAATAGGGTTGAAATCCCAATCCTCCTGCCTCAGATTCTCAGATATCTGGGATTCCAGGGATACACCACCACATCTAGATATTTTCCCTTTTTTTAATTCACTGTACAGTGTGCTTTGATGCACACACATACCCTCAAAAGAAAAAAAATAACTTAAAATAATCTATGGGGCTGAAAAGATGGCTCAACAATTAAGAGCACTGGCCATTCTTGCAGAGGACCTGGATTTGGTTCTCAGAACCCACATAGTGGTACACCACCATCCCTAGGTGAGTTTAGGGGACCTGATGCCCTCTTCTGCCTCCACGCAGTCTATATGCATGCATTCAAGCAAAACAGCCATACACATAAAATAAAAATAAATAAATCGAAAACTCAGAAGAGGAAGAGGAAGGGAAGGGAGAACACCTGTATCCAGGAAGGAGGCCGGCTCCACAGGCTGCTTCTTTTCCTGCTCAATCTTGAGGTTTCTTCTAGAAGTAGCCACAGGCCCTGGTCTCACAGCCTCTGGTAAGGATGGGAGGGGAGATGCACTGTCAGGAACCAGCTTCCCTGGAACAAGGCATAAAAGACATTGTTACTTCCATGACCAGGGAAGCCATGGAGAGGCAGGTCTGGGAGTCAGAGACTTGGGGTTCAACCCTGGCCCCAACAAAAACTCTCACTGCACTTCATGAGTTTTTTCCTCGGGGTCATGGCCTGCCCATCTGTCTACTGGGGTGACGGGCTGTGATAATGCCACATGGTATGGTTCTAACATTCTGAAACACACACACACACACACACACACACACACACACGCATGCACACACGCACAGTTTCTGACTAGGCTAGTTGTGTAGCTTCAGAAAAGTCACTTTCCATCTGTGAACCTCCTACAAGATGGAGACCATTAGGGCTAGAGAGATGGCTCAGTGGTTAAGAGCCACTGGTGATCTCCCAGAAGACCCAGGTTTGATTCCCGGCAATCCATATGGTGGTTCACAAATTGTAACTGTGGTTCTAGGGGATCCAACACCCTCTTCTGGCCTCTGCAGGCACCATGCATGCAGGTGGCACACATACATATATGTAGAAAAAACACTCATATGCATAAAATACACATAAATACATCTTTAAAAGTAAATAACTCAAAAGCAAATGGAGACCATGAAGATAATGCCTGCTTGTCTCCTTCCCAGGGCTGCTGGGAGCTGAGAAGTGAGAACCCAGGTATGCAAGGGCTTTGGGAAAGGCAGTACAGTTTCCCAATGTATAGGCAAGTTGAAGACATCCATCTGGAAGTTCAGTGTGGATCAGGGTGAAAGCACCTACCCAGCATGTATAAGAAAGACCCTGGGCTCCAGGAGCCACAGGTACCAAAGTCCTGGCTGTCCTGCAGAGTCACTTTTCCACTTCACACAGGCCCCACCCAGCATGCACACAACTGTACAGCTCATCTCTACACAGCTTTGGGGATTCGCTGAGGATCACAGAGGCCAGGGTTATTGGGCTGGCAGCAGAAGTCACCTACCCTAAGAGACCTCACTTCTGCTTAGCATGAGTTTGGGGAACCCCAAAGATGTTGGGAGGTCTCCTGCATGCCAGGTCACATTCAGATCCCAAAGCAGTACTGTCAAACATCTTTCTCCTCTCTTCCACTAACACCCAGACTTACCCTTCCCACCTCCAGCCCACCTGCCCTTCCTTTGTCACCAGGCAGCAAGGGACTGAACTATATAGCTCCATCCTGGCCACATCTCATCCTATTGCTCAAAGGGGAACACTATGGCTCCTCAGTGCCTGGATAAGGTCTAAACTCCTTGGTCTGGATTCTCCAATATTCCTGCTTCTGATAAAAACCCAACTTGTAAGAGATGTGGGTGTAACTCAAAGGTGTTAGAGCAGTAACCAGTGTGTGCGCGAGGGCAAAGAACCAAGGCCACAGTCCTGAGCTCAAGGTCCTTGGCTCTCCATTGGTTTGGAGTGGACCCATGTGTGAAACAACAAGACTGAAAGCCCATAGGGAATCTGACACGCTCTTCTATCTCTCTCCAGCACTGTGTGCAGCTGGTGCATACATGCAGCCATGGGCAAAACACCAAAATGAACCAGCAATGGCTGCACTCGCCTTTAACGCCAACACTGAGGAAGCAGAGGATCTGGACAAGTTCTAGGCCAGCCAGAATTACACAATGATACCTTGTCCCAAAAACAAAACAACACACACACACACAGAACAAATCCTGTGCACTGGAAAGATGGTTCACTGTAGGGGTGTGTACTGCTCTTGCAGAGGACCCAAATTAGGTTACCAGCATTTGTGTGTAACTAGATACAGGGGATATAATATCTCTGGCTTCTGAAGGCACCTGCACCCGTACGTACACACACACACACACACACACACACACACACACATACACACACACACACACACACACACACACTATGTTCAGTTATTTCATTTCTCAGCAGCACCAGGCTGAGCTGGAGTGAAAGAATCCGAGCAGCACTTGTTCCACGTGATAAATGGAGTCTCTCAGAACAAAGCATCGTTGTGGTAGTCATTTTGCGAACCCAAGCTCTGCCAAAGCTTTTCTGCAACAGAGAACATTCACCTGGCACTATGCTTCCATGAAATCTGGTAGATATACTTAACTTCCACAGCAAGTTCCCTGGCATTTAATAGAATTGCTTGCATGCATGCATTTACTTTTTAAAATATCTGTCAATGGGGCTGAGGATGACAATCAAGCCCTCAAATATGCTGGGCAAGCACTCTGTCACTGAGGTGTACCCCAGCACTCTCCCACTGCACTTTAATCATCTCTAAAAGCCAAGCATGTTGGCTCGTATTTATACTCCCAGCACTCAGGAGGCTGAATTCAGAGATTCGGAGTTTAAACTCTGCCTGAGCAATTTAGTAAGCTTGTTTCAAAATAAAGGGGCCGGCTCCAGAGGCCAAATTTAGGTTGTTAGGTTAGGGGCAAGCACGCTAGCCCACTGAGTCAGTTCACGGGCCCACATTCCTCTTTAAAATAAGCCTGTCTTAGGCCTGGCATGGTGGTGCACGTCTTTAATCCCAGCACTCAAGAGGCAGAGGCAGGAGGATTTCTGTGAGGCCAGTCTGGTCTAAACAGAAAGTTCCAGGATTACATAGAGAGTCTCAAAAAGCAAAAAATAAAATAAATGAAAGGCCTGCCTTATGAAAGCAGACGCAAGCACCAGCTCCATCCCTTCCCAGCTGATATCACTCTGGACCACTTCCCAGAGGAAGAAGAAAGCTTGCCATAGTGGTGTGGCAGGTCTATGGTCCTAGCATCAAGGGGCAGGGGGATAAAAATAAGTTTGAAGCTAGCCTGAGCTATACAGTTAGACCCTGGAGATGGGGGGGGGGCGGAATGGAGAGGGAGAGGGATGGAGAGGGAGAGGGAGAGAAAAAGAGACTTGAGAGGTTGGGGGATAGAGTGCAACAGGGTAGTATCTGCCTAGCATGTGTGATGCCCTGGGTTTAATCACAAACACGGGGTGGGGGTGGATTGATGAGAGAGAGAACATGAGAATAAGAATACGAGGAGAAAAGAGACAATGTAAACAAACTGCTTCACTCAAATAAGAGAAATTGCAGGCATGGTGACATACACCTTTAATGCCAGCACTCAGGAGGCAAGGGCAGGTGGACCGCTGTGAGTTCAAAGCTAGCCTGGTCTACATAGGAGTTCCAAGACAGCAAGGGCTACATAGTGAGACCCCGACTTGAACAACAACAAAATCCTATGGGTTGCTCAGCTCCCAGCTAGGGAGTGGAAGATAGAAGCCCTAATTGTTTACTGAACTCTGTTCTGAATCATCTTTAAAACTTTTTAACATTTTAACATTTTTGTGGTAGCCAATAGATAGATGACTTGCAGGCAGCAAGATGGCTCAGTGGATAAAGACACCTGCAGCTAAAACAAACCTGAGTTTGATCCCTGGGCCCACATGATAAAAGGTGACACAGACTCCTGCAAGCTGTTCTCTGTCCTTCCCATGCATCCCATGAAACATGCATGCATGTGTGCACATGTACACACATACACACACACTCTCTCTCTCTCTCTCTCTCTCTCTCTCTCTCTCTCTCTCTCTCTCTCTCTCTCTCTAACTAGATAAATAAATGCATGTAAAATATTTTTAAAATATATGACTTGGGGTTGGAGAAATGGCTCAGAGGTTAAGAGCACTGGCTGCTCTTCCAAACGTCCTGAGTTCAATTCCCACCAACCACATGGTGGCTCACAACCATCTATAATAAGATCTGGTGTCCTCTTCTAGCATGCAGGCATACATGCAGGCAGAACGTGGTATACATAATAAATACATCTTTAAATACACACACACACACATACACACACACACACACACACACACACACACATGACTTAACTAGACATAGTGGTGCATGCCTTTAACCCCAGCACTCGGGACGCAGAGGCAGGTGGATCTCTGTGGGCTCAAGGCTAGCCTGGTCTACAGAGCAAGTTCCAGGACAGCCAGGGCTATATATCAAGAACTTGTCTCAAAGCTGGACACGGTAGTGGCCGCCTTTAATCCCAGCACTCAAGCGGATCTCTCTGAGTTAGAGCCTAGTCTACAAAGTGAGTCCAGGACAGCCAAGGCTATACAGAGAAACCCTGTCTCAAAAAACAAAAACAAAAAAAGTTAACAAAGTCAGAGACAGAGATGGGCAGAAAGGATTTTCAAACACCCAAGGTGGGTGGGCTGAGGAACAAGAACATCAATCCATCCATCCATCCAGGGAGCAAGCACAGCGAGGGGCCATCTGCTGGCTCCACCCATGATAGCCCAGAAAACTAACCAGTCTCATAGCAATTACCTCAGCCTTTGTCTGGTTCCCACCAAGGCCCTATAAAAACCTCTAGAGAAGCAAGTTTTTTGTTTATTTGGTTGGTTGGTTTTGGTTTTTAGTTTTTGGAGACAGGGTCTCTCTGTGTAGCCTTGGCTGTCCTGGACTTGCTCTGTAGATCAGGCTGGCCTCGAACTCACAGTGATCTGCCAGCCTCTGCCTCTGCTGAGATTAAAGGTGTGCGCCACCATGCCCGGCCCTAGAGAAGCAAGTTTGAAAGCATTTTCCTCTCTTGGAAAGCCACCCCCTCTGAGGAGTTTCTATTGCTGTTCAATTTCTCATGATTCTGCATGCCTTTCTTTTTCCTAGATTCATTTTTATTTATGTGTATGCATGTCTGCCACATATGTACAGTACCCAAAGGGACCATAAGAGGGAGCCAGAGCCCCTGGAGCTGGAATTACAGTCAGCCGTGAGACACCCAATGTGGGTGCTGGGAACTGAACTTAGGGCCTCCAGGAAGCACTCTTAACCCCTGGGCCATGTCTCCAGCACTGTTCCTTCCTGTTCTGGTCATTTAGGAAATGTGCTTTGTTTTTGTTTTAAAATAATTAATTTTTATCTTATGTGCATTGGTGTTTTGCCTGCATGTATGTCTGTGTGAGGGTGTCAGATTCCCTGGAACAGGAGTTACAGATAGACAGCTGTGAGCCACCATGTGGGTGCTGGGAATTGAACCCAAGTCCTCTGGAAGCGCAGTCAGTGCTCTTAACCACTGAGCCATCTCTCGTCCCCATGTTTTGTTTTGTTTTGGTTATTATGTTGTTATCTGGGTTAGAGTTTTTGGTTTTTGTTTTGTTTGTTTGTTGAGAAAGGGTCTCTTGTAGCCTAGGTTAGCCTCAAACCAACCGTGGACTGAGAGCAAAGTCCCAATCCTTATGCCTCCACTCACAAGTACTGGGCTTAGGGAATGGCGCTTGTTGGGTCATGACACCTGGAATGCAGTCTATAAACCAGCCACTTCCCCACAGCAGCCAAACCACATAGTCTGTGCCTTGTAGATTAAGCTGGCTTTGAAGGCCAGGAAGGGAACAGACAGTGTTTGTAAGAAAATGTCGATAAAAACCATTTGCCGATTTTTATGAGCACATCTGCCACCAAACTGCCCAAACAGGGAGTAACCAGAAGCCGATACTAAGCTGTCCCCAGAAGGCAGGCCCTCTTACACACCTCTTACCCAGCCTTCACTCCCTGCCAGGGACGCTGTCTCTCTTGTGTTGTTCCTCTCTCCCCAGACAGCTGGAGGGGAGGTCCCGTGGTCCTCAGAGGGCATACCAGCAGCACCTCAAGACAGGCGTGTGAAGCAGAAGGACCATGGTGTGTCGCCAGTAAATAACCCTCAACCGTGGCTTCAGGTTGAAGCCACGCCCACAACAGGGGAAATGACACCCCACCTGCCCCCACATTGCTTGTGGGCCCAACACCCACAAGAACCATTTTTTTTTTTTACATTTTTTATTTATTAATGTGTATGTACATAATGTGCACACACCAGCATTTGAGAAAGGGGGGGGGGAGAGAAAGAGAATAAGGACATGAGTATGTATCATAAAGCTTGTATAGAGTTTGAGGTCGTCTGTTTTTTTTCTACTGTGTATACCAGGCTAACTAGCCTGAGGGCTTCCAAGAATTTTCCTTTCTCCAGACAGTGGTGCCCGTATCTGGCTTTTACATAGGCTCAAGTCCTCAGGCTTTTGAAGAAGTGCTTCTGTACACTGAACCATCTCTTCAGCTAGAGGCATTTTCTCCTCTTCTTCTTCTTCTTCTTCTTCTTCTTCTTCTTCTTCTTCTTCTTCTTCTTCTTCTTCTTCTTCTTCTTCTTCTTCTTTTGAGACAGGATTTCTCTGTTACACAGAGCCCCGGCTGTCCTGGACTCTCTTTGTAGACCCTGGCTGTCCTGGACTCACAGAGATCCATTTGCCTCTGCCTCTCAGAGTGCTGGGATTACAGGCGGGCGTCACCAAGCCTGGCTGAGGCATTTTCTTGACTGCAGCCTGGCTCAGCTTCAGTTTCTTCATCAGTAACATGGAGGCCAAGGGTCAGCCCATCCTTACTTAACTTCCACATCCTATTCCTGGTGATGCTGTTCTTTCCCCTGCTGTTGGGAATGGAAACAGTGCTTGGCACTGAGCCACATAGCCCAGTCCCTATGGATTTTTGGTTTGTTTAATACAAATCTGTGTCTCCCTGTGCAGGTATATTTGGTATGGACATCAAGGGTCCCAGCACTCATGGCTGCCCTTTGCAAGCTCCACCCATAAGGTACACAAAAGTTTCATTATGTTTTCATTCCACAGAGAGTCCATCTTTTCTCTCTCTTTCCTGTTCTTTCCACAGTGACACGCCATAGCCTGCACCTGGCCATGTGTCACATGGAAGTGCTCAGGGTTGGGGTGGAAAGGGGGGACACACACTGGGAAGAGCAGCATGAAAAGACCTGGAAGGAACCTGTCAGTACATTTGAGGTTAACACTCCCGCAACCATATAGAGATGCCTAGTGACACTCGGAGGGTCACACCCAGCCACAGATGTCAGCTGACAGGCCAAGGTCAGGCTCCACTACGTCAGGCCCCATCAGCTTCCTGAGAAATCCCCAGCAGGGTGAGCTTTGGGTTAGATCAAGCTGTACACATGCAAATGATAAATAGCGCTCGTAAGGTTCAGACGTCTGGGCTGAGGATACATCTCAGAGGCCACACAACCCCAACATCAAAATAAGTAAATAAATAAAACATTTAAAGAAAGACAGAAAGGAAGGGAGAGAGGGAGGAAAACATTAAACACCCCAATTTGTCCTGCCCGGTGGCCCCTGCACCACATGACTCAGAAGGTACTAGATTGTGCCAAGCAGTCTTTTTCTTTTCCACTGTGAAAACCAAACGGGAGAAAACATGGCCTCTCTGTTTCTGTTCCCAGGAACTCAGATCAGTCTACAAACCACCCCACCCACTCGTTCAGCCACCAGGAAGATGGAAGATACTGGAGAGATGAAAATAGAACACCACAAGCCCAGAGGTTAAGAGCAGGTGGGTGAGAGCTTTACCTCACCCAGAGCAAGCTGGTAACAGAATTCCCCTGGACAGCCTCCCACTGCTGGGGCCACTATTCTTTTTCCCCTTAGAGATTACATTATCAAGGGCATCCGGCACATGTACTGATTCAAAGTCATAAAATCCAAAGGCAGTGGGTGCTGGAGAGATGGCTCAGCAGTTAAGAGCACTGTCTGCTCTTCCAGAGGTCCTGAGTTCAGTTCCCAGCAACCACATGGTGGCTCTTACAACCATCTATAATGAGATCTGGTGCAGGATGCATGCAGCAGAACACTGTATATGTAATAAATAAAATAAATCTCTTTTTAAAAATCCAAAGGCAGAGTATGGCCAGAAGTGTAGATCTGGGATGAACAGACATAGCTTTCTCAGTCAGCTGGAGGCCAGCATGGGGTCTCAATCCTTGAGGCTTCCTGCACCCTCCAAGGAAGGTAACAGTAATCCTAACTGCAGAGCTCCAAAAGCACGGCAGGACCTAGCAAGATGAGACAGAAATGAGACCCAGCTGGCCAGGAACCATGCACCACACAACACACAGCCCCAGGCCCAACAACCTGGACCTGAGCTCAGGAGGCTCTGGCGTTCTAAGCTGCGTCTGCTACACGGTGCGCTTGAGAACTCAGGCTGGACCATGTGAGACCACACGTGGCAGACTGAATGAGAACTACCCCCAATAATCTCCAGCAATTAAAGACGTGGTACCCAGTTGGTGGTACTTTTGGAGAGGCTTAGGAGGCCGGGCCTTGTTAAAGGAAGTATATCACTGAAGGTTGGCTCTGACAGTTTAAAGACTCATGCCCCTGGCAGTTGGTTCTCTCTGCTTCATGTTAGTGGTTCAGTACGGAAGCTCTCGGCTTCCTGCATCATGTCTGCCTGACGCCGTGCCCCACCCCCATGCCCAATTTTCATTCCTCTGCAGAAACTCTCCTCCTTCTGTTGTTGTTTTTCCAAGACATTGTTTCACTATGCAGTAGTCCTGGCTGTTCTGGAACTCTCTTTGCAGACCGTGCTGCCTTCGAACTCACAGAGAGATCCACCTGCCTCTGCCTCGCGAGGGCTGGGACAAAAGGCATGCGCCACCACAGCTGGCTGACTCTTTCTTCTTTAAGTTGTCTTGGTCACAGTGTTTGATCACAGCAACAGAAGAGTAACTAACAGACCTAGTCTCAACAAACCTCTAGGAGCCACACAGGAAGACAAACATCATGTGCTTTCTCTCATAAGCAGAATCTAGAGCTAAATTTAGACAGAAAGATAGAAAGGGGACAATGAAGGGGAAGGAAGGCGTCTATGGGGATGGGAGGAAGACAGGAAATTGGGGGAGACAAAATAGCTATTTTCTCCTATATGCAGAATCCATATTTATATATATTCATATATACATATATGTGTATATGTACATATACATACATATACACATTACACACATACATGTATATATGAGAAAGCAAAAAAAGGGGGGGGGGATTTGGGCACAGTAAAGGGACCAGCAGAGTGGGACAGGGTGATACATAAATATCTGCTAAGTATACTGGTACAGATGTATGAATGTCAAAATGAAACCCATTATTTTTTCATTTTGTTTTTTGAGACAGGGTTTCTCTGTGTGGCCTTGGCTGTCCTGAACTCACTTTGTAGACCAGGCTGGCCTCGAACTCACAGCAGTCCGCCTGCCTCTGTCCTCCCGAGTGCTGGGATTAAAGGCATGCACTACCATGCCTGGCTGAAACCCATTATTTTTAAAAAGGACCTCTGGGCCAGGTATAGCTCACCTGCACCAAGCAACTTCAAAGGCCAAGGCAGGATGCTCATTAGACCCAGAAGTTCAAAACAATAAATTACCTGACTAAACAAAGTCAAAAGAACCTCTGACCTCCAGTGAGGGTCTATATGGAGGCTTTGGAATACAAAGCTATTCCCAACTTTGTTTTTTGTTTTTGAGACAGGGTCTCATATAGTCTGGACTGGACTGAGACTCATTATGCAGCCAAGGGTAACCATAAAACTCCTGATCATGGGTCGGGCATAGTGGTACACCCTTTAATCCCAGCATTAGAGAGGCAGAACTACATCGGACAGCTTCTATATGCATATTTTAAACCCTCACAGGAAGTAAATGTGGGTAGGAACAACCCCTTGAGCACAGGAGATGGATGGTGGGAGAAATGGAGTTCACTGGCCTGGCAATCTCCCCACCCCAGAAACAAAAGGGGCACTAGTGTCGTTTATCTACAGCTCTGGTAACGCGTGGGTTCTCAGAGCCTGGGACTTTCCTCAAGCTGGGCCCAACCCAAAAGGACCAGGTTAGCATCTTGGACAACAAAATGGCACAGCACTCTGTCCAACCCCATTGCGGTTGCCAGGCTTGTGTACAAAGAGAATGTAGTTCTTTTTTTTCTCTCTCTCTCACTTTGTTGTATCCTGTCACAGTGCGTAGGTGTCTCAATGGAGCAAGAATCGTTTACTGGAAGCCAGCCGCGACAAGAATCTCTGGCCAATATCCCACCAGCTAAGTGCTCGCAGTGGGCTTACTGACAAGCCAGGTCCAGGGAAAAGGGGACTGAGAGATGTAAGCCACTGGGACTGAAGAGATGTCTTAGTGGTCAAGAGCTTACTGTTCAACCGGAGGACCCAAGTTTAGATCCAGTACCAACATCAGAGAATTTGGATCTCAGCACCAGCACCAGGTGGCTCACAAATGCCTATAACTCCAAGGAATCATACCTCACCCCCACCCCCACATCTCCATTCTCCAGGGTGTGCGCACATGAGCACACATTAAAATAAATCTTATTTTTTTGGTTTTGCTTTGTTTTGTTTTGAGATGTAAGCTGTTGGTACTACCCACTTTCCCACTGTCACCAGATGGCTCCCACTATGTGAGCATCTAACTCACGCTCTGGGACACAGGTCCAACAGCAGCCTTGTATGGTTAGAGGTATCTCACCTGCAACCCTAACCACTCAGGATGGTAAATGAAGGTTATCTTGAGTTTAAGACCAGCCAGGAATATACAATGAGCTCTAAGCCAGCATGGATTACACAGTGAGACCTTTCCTCAAAAAGCAAAGATGCTAAGGAGATGGCTCTGTGGGTAAAGTGTCTGCTGGGCAAGCATTTGGACCTGAGTTCAGATTCCCCAGAGCCCATGTGAAAAGCCAGGGGTCAGGGCATGTTCCTGTAATAAAAGCACTGGAGGGGTCGGACATGGTGGCACACACCTTTAATCCCAGCACTTGGGAGGTAGAGGCAGACAGATCACTGTGAGTTTGAGGCCAGCCTGGTCTACAAAGTGATTCCAGGACAGTCAAGGCTACACAGAGAAACCCTGTCTTGAAAAACCAAAAAAACAAAACCCACAAAAACAAAAACAAACAAACAACAACAAAAACCCAAAAAGCACTGGAGGGGCTGGGAAAGCGGATCCCTGAAACTCAGCCAGAAGAGCCAAAATGTTGAGCTCCAGGTTAAGTGAGAGTCACTGACTCAAAGCATACAAGTGGAGAGTGACAGGAAGTCACCTGACATTGACCTGGGGGGTGGGGGGACCCCACACATATGGACACCCACGGGGGTATGCACACACTCACACTAGCAAATATAGCCCCCTCATACTCTCACACAGGTCCAACAGCAACCCTACCATCCACTTGAAAAAAGTGAAACCTGAAATGCTCATTTTCTCTGGAGTCATTTATTTCTGCTCCACTTCCTTCAGTGGAAAGGATAAAGGGCAGTTCACTGTGCTGAAGCCTTGGCTGACCCCAGGGAAGTCTAGGCCTCCTCCCCTGGTTGTCTGGGGACAAATAACACAGTGGCAAATCCCAGCACTGCTCCCTGGGGCAGAGGAGACTCCGGGGGTGCCAGCAAGGTCCTCACACTATGAACAAACACATTCTGGAAATCCTGCCCTTTACCCACCCAAAGCAAACAATAATGCCATAATTAGGTATTTATTTTAATTCTTAAGTTGGCCTCTAGCTGGAATGGATCCTTTCTAAACAATCTAAAGTGATTAACCACAAACTAAAGAACCCTGGAGCCAGGCGCCCACCTGGGGACAAACAGTTCACTAGGCCCTTGATTTTACTTTCCCAACTAATCCCCAGGCCTATTCTGTGCCTCTGTGGTTTTAACACCACATGTGTTCTCTCTCTCTCTCTCTCTCTCTCTCTCTCTCTCTCTCTCTCTCTCTCTCACACACACACACACACACACACACACACACACACACACACACATACACTCACTCACAGCATGCACAAAACTCCAGATTCAAAAGAGACATAGGCAGGGGCTGGAGAGATGAGCAAGCTGTTAAGAGCACTCACTGCTCTTCCAGAGGATCTGGGTTTAATTCTCAGCAACCACATAGTGGCTCACAATCATCTATAACTACAGTTCCAGTGAATCTTGCTCCCTCTTCTGGCCACTGTGGGCACTGCACACACATGGTACACATACGTGCAGGTAAAACACTCATACATGAAATAAATATATTTTTTTTAAATAAATATTTTTTGAGACAGGATTTCTCTATGTAGCCCTGACTGTCCTGGAGCTATCTTTGTACACCAGGCTGGCCTCACACTCAGAGATCAACCTGCCTATACAACACAGTGAAAATCACAGCACTGCTCACTGTGGCAGGGGGACTCCTGAGGTAGCGAGGTTCTCAGTCTATAAACATTCTGGAAATTCTGCCCTCTCAAGTGCTAGGATTAAAGGCATGTACCACCATGACTGACTCTAAACAAAAAAAATGTAAAGCTCCTCCTCCTAGCTGCTTCATCCCTGGATGCCCAGAGAGTCCATACCTACCCATGGTTTCAAAGACTCACTGTGACTCACTCGTTTAAATGTCAGAGACAGGGTCTCTGCTGAGACAAAACTCAGTGCAATGGCTGAGTCAGTTCCCAGCACAGGGTCGTGGGGGGATCAAGCAGTTTACAAAGTGGAAAGTCTCATGCACACAAGAACTCGAAGGACCCCATAAGCTTCTGAGGAGAATCCCTTGAAGCAGAGGCCCAAAAGATAACCGACGATGAGGCCTGGACTCTGGAAGATGACAGGAAGGCGTGAGAGAGACCAGAGCTCCAGAGAACAGCATGTGCAAAGGTCCTGAGGCAGAAAACATTATGGTAAGTTTCATCAAATGAATGAAGACCCAGTGGCTAGCTGAAAGATGAGGCAGGTAGTACAGGTAAGGTCAGAAAACTGAACAAGCTGGGCGTGGTGGCATACGCCTTTAATCCCAGAACTCAGGAGGCAGAGGCAGGAAGATGGCTGTGAGTTTGAGACAATCTGGTCTACAAAGCGAGTCCAGAACAGCCAAGGCTACACAGAGAAACCTTGTCTCAAAAAACCTAAAAAAAAGAAAGAAAGAAAGAAAAGAAAACTGGACAGGAGTGAGACTGTGTGGGGCTGTGGAGGGTTAGGCAGAACCTTGTCAAAATCCCCTTGAACCGATGTCACCTAGAGCTGTGACCCACTTGCCCCCTCTCCTATCCCAGACTCCCTTGCTATTAGATTGAAGCCATGTCCTGGCAAATCAGGAACAAAAAGCTACTGAGTGTCATCCACTGCCTCCCCTGTCACAGTGACCTTGGACCCAGCTTCAAGAACACAGAGGCCGTCCTTTCCCGGGGTTGGAGCTCATCTCAGGGTTTCTGTTATGCCGTGTGACGCAGCTGACACTGACTCACAAATCCTCTGAGGCCAGCTGAACCTCACACTCACAGGAGCCTGGTGACCACAGCATGGTTCACAGTCAGAAACTGACAGATGAGCCTCATTGTGCCCCAGTTTACTTGCGCTGCACGTGGCCCTCTATTCATTCTCTCACCACTTTCAAAACCCACAGCAGCTGAAGAAGAATCATTTCAGGGAAGGAAATCAGGTAACCTGCCCTACACTAGGCATCAGCACCTTAATTAAAAAAAAAAAAATAGAGTGGCCATCTCTTCACGCTTTATGCTGTAAAAGCAAAGCAAACAGGGGCATGCTTATACATGTATCCATTTGATTGTTTGCGACAGGGTCTCTTGTAGCCCAGGATGGCTTCAATGAAGCCCAAGCCTGGCCTTGACCTTCAGCTCCTCCTGCCTCTGCCTCTCAAGTGCCACCACACCTGAAGATGCCCATTTCTCTGAAGGGGAAACTGAGACTTGACCGAACAAGCTACCCAAATACAGATTAAGGTCATGCTGATCTCCCGTTGGATCTTGGCCACTTACAAATTAAATGACTTAGGGCAAGTTTCTGGGCCTCCATTTCCATATCTATAAAATGGGAGTAACTAAAGTCATGAGGAGAGGTGCTTGCTGGGACACGCCTAGGTACTAAGTCCGGTTATTCACCTGACGCTGGGACTGAAGTCTCAGCCCAACATCGTGCCAGCTCCAAGGCCATGTCCCTGGTGTCCCAGGAATGAACCTGACCCACATTTTGTTGTGCCCTCAGGCGGTGACAACCTTAGACAGGGCGAGCGCAGCGAGTCTCAGAGGATATGTGAAAGCCCTGTCTGCCGCCTCTGTGCAGCCTGGCCTCTGTGGAAAAGGAAGGGACACACTTCTCTACTTTGCTCAACAGCCGCCCAAAGTCCCCTGTCCACAGAGCCCCAAGCCAGAAAGGAAGTGACTCGGGGCCACGTGCCAAAGCCAAAGTCTGAACGGCTGGAGTTGCACAAGCACAGCTTCCAGGAAACAACATAACGCAGCAAGAAGATCCCAGCTGGGGTTAGAAACTTGGCCGCCTAGCTCCTCCCTAATGTGTGAGGGTCCCATGGCCAGCACCCACAGAAAAAGGAAAAGAGAAACTCACAGGAAGATAGCAGTGGCCGATGGGAAAGGCTTAGTAACCTCCCACATCCCTTCAGACCCCCAAGGGTCTCCCCCTACTCAGTTGACAGGCAGAACCACACAGCTACATGGCAGCAGCACAGTTTCATAAGATATGTTTGATAAGTTGACCTCGTCAACCTGACGGGAGTTAGGGTCGCCATGGAAGGAAACCTTTCTCTGAGCACATCTGTGAGGGGTTTTCTGGTTTAGGTTAACTGAGATGCAAAGACTCACCCAGCATGAGGGCAGAACCGTCCTGTGGGCTGGGGTCCTGGGCAGAATACAAAGGAACTGAGCACCAGTTCTCCTGACGGGGCTGCAGTGTGACCATCATCCTAGGTCCCAGTGGCACACCTTCTCACAGGGATGCCCTCAAACTCCACCAAATCAGCCCTTCTTTCTTACAACTGCTTTTGTTGGGGTTTTGTTACCGTACTGAGAAAAACTACTAATAAAACAGTAAAAACACACACACACACACACACACACACACACACACACACACACACACACACCTTTGATTCCAGCACTAGGTAGGGGCAGGATCTCTGTGATTTCAAGGCCAACCTGGTCTATATAGGGAGTTTCAGGCCAGCCAGAGCTCTATTACACAGAGAAACCCTTTCTTGAAAAACCAATAAAATAAAAATAATAGTAACAACAAGAACAATAATAGTAATAGTAATAAACAATGAAATAGCTATAAAATAAAAATAAACAGAAGGATGTGTTCCAAAGCCTTAGGAAAGTAGGTTTGTTCTATTAACAGAGAAAGTCTTTTTTTTTTTTTTTTTTTTTTGGTTTTTTTGAGACAAGTTTTCTCTATGTAATAGTTCTGGTTGTCCTGGAACTCTTTTTGTAGACCAGGTTGGCCTTGAACTCATAGAGATCTGCCTGCTGAGGTTAAAGGCATGTACCACCATGCCTGGCAACAGAGAAAGTCTTTTTGTTTTGGTTTGGTTTGCTTTGGTTTCTCTGTGTAGCCTTGGCTGTCCTGGACTCACTTTTGTAGACCAGGCTGGCCTTGAATTCACAACGATCCACCTGCCTCTGCCTCCCGAGTGCGAGTGCTGGGATTAAAGGTGTGCGCCATCACACAGGGCCAAGGAAGTCTTAAAGAAGCCAGGAACACATGCAAGAACAAACAGCAGGTTCCTCTTTTCAAATCACAAGTGGGGAGGATGCTTGCCCAGCATGCAATGGGCCCTAGGGTTGATCCGCAGCATTCTATTATCTGTGTGTGGTGGTACACACTTGTAATCCCAGAATTTGAAAGGTTGAGGTAGGAGAATTGGCAATTCAAAGGCCTCTTATAGTCTTCAAAAGTGCCTCCTGCCCACCACAGGTTCTGTGAACATGTTGTGCCTCCAGCCTAGAAATAACTGCGCAGGCCCTCCTTCCAGCCACCCACCAGCCCTTCCCATCTGTCTCTAGAAGCCCCCCTCCCACCCATTCATGCTCCTCCGAGCTATGTGTATGTGTGTTCATATCATTACCCTCTCTGCACCCCGCTAGACAAAAGCACTGTGGGACCTAGGCTTACGCATGCACTTAAACCCTCTATCACTAAGCCACATCCAAGCTATTCTGTCAAGGAGAAACAGATGCCCAGGAAGCTTGAGATTCAAAGACACCCTAAGAACCAGAGACTGCCCTATAGACTGGCCAGGACCGCGATCCCAGCAGGCGGTGGAATCATTGACTGCTAGAGGCAAGCAGCTTGTACATGGATCGCGGCTTCCTGTTCCATCCCAGCAATGAATTGTGGGCGCACTGGCAGGAAGGCGGTGCAGACAATCTCTGGTTGAAGCCCTATGGGTTAACAGAAGCTGATAGGAAAGAGCGACAGATTGCATCAGATGGTGAACTGATCTAAAGAAAGGGACTGTAGATGCCAGGCCTATTTCCCTTGTCAGCAGGGCACATGTGGGAAGACAGCTGTATATAGATATCCGGGTGGCCACGTGGAAAGACGTGTGTGTGTGTGTGTGTGTGTGTGTGTGTGTGTGTGTGTGTGAGAGAGAGAGAGAGAGAGAGAGAGAGAGAGAGAGAGAGAGACTTTCTATCTTATTCTCTTAAACCAGTGACCCTAATGCTGTGCCCCTTTAATACAGTTCCTCCTGTTGTGGTGACCCCTCAACCATAAAAGTATTACTTTTAATAATTTATTATTATTATGTTATGTACATTGGTGTTTTGCCTGCATGTATGTCTGTGTGAGGGTGTCAGATCCCCTAGAACAGGAGTTACAGACAGTTGTGAGCTGTCATGTGGGTGCTGGGAATTGAACTTGGGTACTCTGGAAGAGCAGTTAGTGTTCTTAACCACTCAACCATCTCTCTAGCCCCATAAAATTATTTTTGATGATGCACATCATAACTGTAATTCTGCTACTGTGAAAAATTGTAAATATCTGTGCTTTCTGATGGTCTTAGGTGACCCCTTTGAAGGGGGTGGAACCTTAAGGTTGAGAACCACTGCCTTGACCACCCACAGCCATGGTCCGGGTAGGGGCTGCTTTCCACCAACTAGGTGCCTTGTCCAGAGCTGGGGTCCTTGGGTATGGCCTCCTATGGGGCACACGACGCCCAATTTCTGGATGCCTATGGGAAGGAGCTTTGACAAGGCCAACAAGCACCACCTGGTCCTGTTACTACAGCCTGGCCCTGCTAGCGGTACCCCATTGCAGACAGCCCCTCTGGGCAGGGTTACTGGTAGCTTCTGGAACCACCTTATCCCACACCAGCTTTTGCTACCAGGCTCTGAGTGGAGACATGAGCATCCAGACTGTGGGGCCTGTTTAGGGGGCCTGCTAATCTTGGGCTGGCTTGCCTTGGCTTTTTGCAGTGTCTTGTTTAAGTGCCCGGTCCTGGCCTTTCTGAGTAACTACACACAGAGTGTGCATACACACATACATACAAATGTACACATACATACACGATTGGGGGGGTGGCTAAGTGTGTAGTTTAGTGGTAGAACAATTGTCTGGCATGTATGAGGTCCTAGGTTCCATTTCTAGAACAACAACAAGAAGTGGTGGGCAGAAGTTAAAATTCTAAGTTAACTGCAGCTGGGCAAGTTAATAGTAACCAGGTAAATGCAAAATAAAATTAAATAGCTTGGAGCCAGGTGGCACACGCCTTTAATCCCAGCTCTCAGGAAGCAGAGGCAGGTGGATCTCTGTGAGTTTGAGGCCAGCCTGGTCTACAAAGAGAGTTCCAGGACAGCTAGGGCTATTACACAGAGAAACCCTGTCTGGAAAAACAGACAAGCAAACAAAACAAAACAAAGCTTGGTTAGAAAGGGGGGCTCTGAGCATTCCTAATACAGGAGCTTGAGTACCTGCACACACGCCCTGGGTGTTTACCTCTAGTATGGGCAGGCTTTTTTTTTTTTTTTTTTTCTCTCTCTCTTGAAAAAACAGCAAGAGTCAGAAAAGGGAAGTGTGATGCCTGAAGACTTGATGCAGAGGCAAGTACACAGCCAGAATTCCACAAGGACGGCCAGAGGATAGGGTAGTGGTTCAGCGAGCAGAACTGAATATGTTTGGGGAACTGGAGTCAGGAGGGGGGTGGAGGGGGAGGGGCCTAAAAGGCAGAACAGGAGGTCTGGGCTGAGACGGGGGTCTAAGCAACAAAAAGCCAGGAGTGCTGCTTCCTGCCAAGCCAGAGAGCCCACTGTTCCTGGCAACCCGCCCAGCTCAACTTTGGACCCTGGAGCCACATGAGACCTGGCAGACAGACCTTGGACCTTGGGACTTCAAGCCATGTAGCCATTCTTTGGCTGTTTGTTTTTGAGACAGAGTCTCTCTCTAGGTAGCCCTGCCTGGCTAACCCAGAACTCATAGAGATCAGCCTGCCTCTGTCTCCCAAGTTCTGGAATTAAAAGTGTGTGTGCCACTGTGCCTGCCATCAGTGTGTTTCTTTAAATCTGGAGCTACAGTAGTCTTTGTTGACTTCTGATGGTAAAGATTTTTCCCAGATTAGTCAATGAGCCTAGCTGTCAAAGGGAGTGTGGCCAGGAGGCTCTGGGGCTCTTCCTCTGCTATCACACATCCTGATGGGACACCACTGCCTTGCCTGGCCTGCCTATCTGACTCCCCAAAGTGGACCAACTGTAACCACACTGTGACCACAGATGAGCTGGCAGCTCTTCCCTACCCTCTGTGGGCTTCCCCGCCCCCCATCTCCTCTGGAGTCATTAAGAGTTTATGGTTAATTCTTTCAAAATGCAAAAAACAGTTTTTCTTTTGAGGCAGGGGCTCATGTAGCCCAAGCTAGCCCCGAACTCCTGATCCTCCTGCCTCTACCTCCCAGATGGCAGCTATTTGCCACCGCACCAGTTTAGCATTTATCATTTCTCAGCATCGGCTACAGTTCAGGTTTCTAAGAAGACAGGGAAACCAAAATTGAGGTCATAATCCTCCAGGGTTGGTCAACAATGATCAAATGACCATGGGGATCCAGG
This sequence comes from Acomys russatus, assembly GCF_903995435.1. Lineage (NCBI taxonomy): Eukaryota > Metazoa > Chordata > Mammalia > Rodentia > Muridae > Acomys > Acomys russatus. The sequence goes on along the minus strand of NC_067149.1, from coordinate 41,201,927 downwards.
CTCAAAGAAACCCAGAGAGGCCTCTGCTTGGCATCAAGGCTGGTCCATTCGCAGGACAATGGTGGGATCTAAGCCCTTGAAAGGAGAGTCTCTCAGAGCTGTGTACCCTGGGCCAAACCTGGACTCACTCAACCATATCTTGCCCAAAGCCCCTCTGGCTGGCCCCTGGGGAATGGTGGTCTGGCACATCCTCAGAACAGGACAGGATGGGTTCCAGCTGGTTCTAAAGAGCTGTGAGCCAAGCAGACTACCCTGTGCAGTCTTAAGGAAGGTGGACCTGGAAGGAGACTGGGTATGCAAGTACAAACAGAACAGAGGCAGAAGCCATGCTCAACAGGCGGGGGCTTGGTTTATGGGACGATTTCTGAGAATGCAGAAGCAAGCCAGGCTGCGGTCTCTCCTACTGGAACAGGTATCTCCTATTTAGGTCTCAAAGGAAAAGCCATGATGTGTGAAAACCCTGGGTTCCCACACACACTAAACTCTAGAGGGTTACCTGGTACCTGAAGAATGAAGACAGTCCCAGGGTGGCCCTGAAAGCCCACACATGCTGCAGCTCTGAGGCTGGAGCCCTCTAACCCCTATCCCTGCTCTAAAAGAAGGCTTTAGGAAGCTGGGTGTGGAGGTACACGCCTTTAATCCCAGCACTCAGGAGGCAGAGGCAGGCGGATCGCTGTGAGTTTGAGGCCAGCCTGGTCTACAAAGCAAGTCCAGGACAGCCAAGGCTACACAGAGAAACTCTATTTCGAAAAACCAAAAATAAAATAAAATATTTTTTTAAAGGGTGGCTTTAGGGTCTTCCAGGCAAGGGCTATGCCCTGGGTCTGGTGGCACAGCAAGCAGACATTTTCCATCCCCACATAGGTCAACTTCGAAGCCCACATGGGGGTCTTCCCAGGCCCCATCTTTTTTTGCCAGGCTGGAGAGAGTTGCAGGGCCTTGCTCCTGCTAGGTGAGCATGTTACCCCTGCGCTATATCCCCAGCCCTAAGACCACCCTTTCCCCTGCGGGCTCCTCCCTGGGCTTTCTGACCCATGGCGATTTTCTTTCCACTCTTCCAGTGTTCTCTCTTTGGACTGGCCGTCCTTGACCACAGTCCTAGGAGGCTTTCCTACCCCATCGCTCTCATCTCTTAGTCTGTTTATTCTCCCGTCTCTCCTGCTGCCTCCTAACTGGCTCCTAACTTTTATTGATTTATTTTTATTATAGGTAAGTGCCCTTACCTATTGATCCACCTCCCTGGCCTCTAACCCTTTTGTTTTTTGTTTGTTTACAGCAATAAAAGTTTTAGATATCTTGCTAGTTTGGTGTTTCTCCTGATAAACCCAGTGCCAAGTAGAGCACACAGAAGGCCTGCAGATAATGTCTGATAAATCAATGACTCAGTGTGTGAATTTTAACCTGGGGGGAAAAAAGGGTCCTAGGGCTGTCATGCATCTTAATGGCAGCGAGTTCACCGGGCCTAAGTCATTTCCACTGCCTGCATTGATTGAAAAAAAAAAAAAAGATCGACTGGATCTTCAGACAGACAGACACACAGCCCTTGCTGAGACTCCCTTGGGGACAGATGGTTACTCACAGCTCAGGACAATCTGGGCAGCTCGGTAGAGTTCCAAGTGACACAGGAGGTCCACCAGCTGCTGGACGGTGGCCTGCCGCATGGCCCACCACCACAGCAGCTCCCGGGTGATGCTCACTCCCTGGACCCTCTCCATGGACTTGATCTTCCTCAGCTGGGTCAGGTCTGTGATCACATAGGAGGCTAGAAGGCAACAAAGAGGGTCTGCTTAGAGCTGGAGATACTGGCTCCGAGGGAGAGTCTCTGCCTGGCCCCTGCTCCCCCCAGCAGGTTGAAGATCACAGGACAGGAGCTTGGGAGCTTGGGAGCCCTTAAGCACCACCGGTTTCTTTGCTTGGGATAGTCTCTTCCCCAGCACAAGGCTCAGTGAGGAGCAGAGACGTGCCCATTCCACCCAGAACAGAAGCCCCCTGCAGGCAGGGAGTCTCGTCTGCCTTCATTACCACCACATCCCCAAATGGAGAAACTGTCTGGCTCTGCGTGCGCAGCAGGTAAGGATGCAGATAAGTGGAAGGCAGCCAGGTAGGAAGACCCTCAGCCTTAGGGATGTCCAGTTCTTGCAGGACCCCAGCAAGTGTCCTCTGACGTTGTTCCCCAAGCATCTGACTCACTAAGTCTCAACCCCAGTGGGAAAAATTAGTATGTCTATGGTTGATGAATGAACAAATGAACTTATGGCCACCATCCGTGTGGAACTGTCACAGCCCTTTGCTAACTCTGAAGTGCTGGGAAGGACTGGAAGGAACTGTATTGACAATAATTTTATTATTGTTGTTTTTATTGGCACGGTGCTGGCTGGGTATTGAACCCTGAGGCTGGTTGCACATGACTGCACTCCGAGCTTTTCTCATCAGCCCATAAAGAGTTTGTTAGTTTGGTTGAATGGATTTTTGTGTTTTGCAGAACTAGGGCTCAAAACCAGGACCTCATGCATGCTAAGCTGCACTCCCAGCCCTTAAATGTCATTTTTAAGTATGATATAGTATCCCACTGATTTTTCTTTTTTGAGACAGGGTCTCATTATATAGACCAGGATGTCCTTGAACTCACAGTGATCTGTCTTCCTCTGCCTCCCATGTGCTAGGATTAAAGGTATGCACCACCACGCCCAGCCCTGCCATTGAATTTATTGACATAAAGGAAGCACTTAAGAAAAAACTGAGAGTGCTATGAACTGGGGTGTGTGGCATGATGAAAGAGCACCATGCAGGGGACCCTAGGCCCCATTGCCAGCACTGCAAAGAGAACCAAACAAAAATGAGGAATTTAAAAATCAAACCTATGAGTATACTCAATCGATAGAGTGCTTGTCCCCCATGCTCTGGGTTTCAACCCCAGCACCACCAAGGAAAATGCCGTTAAGTGTCGAACACAAGACCAGGATAAGCCCTAGAGAGAGCCAGTGACCCCAAAACTCCATGGAGCTTTTCTATCAGGAACATGATTTGGGGAGGGGGGGTAGGGAGGCCAGAGACAAAGCTCAGAAATCTGTAGGACTATGGAAGACATCAGAGCCAGAATAGGCACAATGGACTTTACACTGTCAGTCCTCTCTGGAAAAATAAGGAAGGGCCATAACATTCTCCCACAGAGAAAGCCTCCAGGAGAAGTGCCCTGTGGGAATGGAAAGTTCCAGAGTTGCAGTTTTAGTCACTGGAAACTCCAAACCAGGTTCCTTGCCAGGAGGAAGTGATTTCAGCAGGCCCAGAGTCCCCTTCCAACTGTTCACAAGGACCAAAGAGGAAGGTGTGATGTCATGCCAAAGCTAGCCCAGCAAGGACACCGGTGGTAGGGACCTCCGCCAGCCACAGCATTGACCCTCTATGAATTTCAGTGTCCTCCCAGGAGAAACAGGAAGTAAACTCCAGGGTGCCTCCGAAAAGGGACAGTTTAGTTCCATGAAACTGATGTCTCCTAAGGTACTATTGATCCATCAGCGCAGCACCCAGGGGCAGCGATGGGAGATGAAGTAACTCAATCATTGTCAAGCCCTCCCCTACCCCACCCCACCCCCACCCCCACCCTCGCCATGGCTCTTATTAATCTGGTCATTTTGGAAGAGAGAAAAATCAAAGTCCTACCTGGGAGACCCAAGGAAATCATTGGCTGCATCCAGGCAGCTCATCCCTCCAGACTTTCACACATGTGTGAATGCTACCCTTCAGATCAAAGGGCCTTATGCTAAAAGCTTGGTCCCAGCTTGCTACCTGGAGAGGTGAGAACTTTAAGAGATGAGATCCAGGGCGAGTCTTCCAAGCACTCAGAGACCTGCTGCTCTCAGAGGGGGCTATGGGAGTCCAGCACCTTCCATGACGTGGCTTTGCCTGGTGACATAGCTCCGTGCCATGAGACATTGCCGCAAGCGCAGAGCAGAATCAAGAGACTGAAATTTCTCAACATTGTGAGCCCACCTTTCCTCTTTCTAAGGCGACTGATTCTCATAGGTATTTGTCACAGTGCCTGAGAGCTGACAGACAAGCATATGAGCAGTCCTGGTTCAAATCGGCCCACGCACTTCCTTGCTGCGCATTTGGGGAAGGTCTGTCACCTCTCTCACAGCCTCACTTTCCTCATCAACCCCAGAGGTGGTTACGTGGACTAGATGAACTCTGTACACTGGGGCACTTGGGGTAGCACTTGGCAATTATATCCACAGGGAAACCACTGGTTTACGCTGATTCCAGAATCCTAGGGAAAGTCTACCTACCCATCCTTACAAGTCGTCCAGAACAGGAGCAGCCCAGCCTCTTGAAATGACCCTCCTCATGGTCATAGGCCCCTCTCCTGACTTGACAAACTCCTTCCATGAGAGAAAGAGAAACCACTGTGTTCCCTCAGCCTCTTAACAGATGAATGGCTCAGGGACACACAGTCACTTGGCTGAAGTCACACAGCTAGGTAGTGAACAAAGGCTGGAGTGCACCAGTGAGCAAGCAGAGTGGTCCCTCCGCACACTTCCAGGTAGATGAAACTTGAAGGAACGCCCCGCTCCCCCCTTTTTACACAGACTCAGACAGATACTACAATTTGATGTTGTCACTGTTGCTTGTTTTTGTTTTTCGAGGCAGGGTTTCTCAGCATAGCCTTGGCTGTCCTGGACTCACTTTGTAGACCAGGCTGGCCTCGAACTCACAGAGATCCACCTGCCTCTGCTGCCCAGAGTGCTGAGATTACAGGCATGGGCCACCAAGCCTGGCTGATACTACAGTTCTTCCCCCAGGAGCAAATGAGTGCTGCTATGACTACAGAGGTGGAAAGTCTGCCAACTGATGCAAAAGTGTGCATGTTTGCAGCTGTGGGTTCTCTAAAATCGCTTTAGATCTTCCCACAGCCCTCATAGCCTCTCTCCCAGGACCACAGCACAAGATCACCTGTTTCTAGAATAACTGAGCAGCAGAAATGTAGGAGTAGAGGGACAATCATCCAAGTTCTTCCTCCTTTGGGGCCTGAAAAACCAGAGTCCTAAGACTAGCTGGCAACTGCATAGCTGCCCAGGGGCTCTGACCCTCAAAGGAGGGCCAGCCTTGGCCTCAGAGCAGCCTCCCACCCCTATGCATCGTTCTCTGGAGTGGACACTGAGCACCTGCCTACAACGTCCTTGACTCCAGAGACACAGTGGAAGAGGCAGATCAGTCCCCACCCACAGGACATAGGTGCCTCAGGGAAAGATGGACTAGTGCAAGAACAAGGGCGTGGTGGGAGTGTTAAGGGGATGCACCGAGAAGTTGGAGGCAAGAACTGGTCCCTCCAAGAAGCAGAATTAGGGCAGATATACCAGTACCAAAGGTATCTGTGCCCTAAATCCAAAGACTCTTGAATAAGGTGTCCTACGAGACCAAAAAGACTGTCCCGAGGGGACTAGTTAAAAATGTACAGGGAAATCCCAGGACTGAGGAGGCAGAGGCAGGCAGATCTCTGTAATTTGGGGGCCAGCCTGGTCTACAAAGTGAGTCCAGGACAGCTAAGGCTACACAGAGAAACCCTGTCTCGGGAGAGAAAAAAAATGTAGAGGGAATGGGACCTTCCCAAACTGCCTAAATCAACCCTGTCATTACTGGAGTCCTTCTAAAAGGAGGGCAAAGAGCTGGGTATAATGGCTTTTGAGACCCTGTAGCGGGAGGAAGAGAGTAAAAAAAAAACATGGAGGCAGAGAAAAACAGGTCAGAGAAGTCTGAAGATTCTATGCTGCTAGCTTTGAAGATGGAGGGAGGGGCCAAAGGCCAAGGGTCCCTCTATGTGGGTCAGAAGTCTGTGCTATTTGAAACAGACACTCAGTTTGTGGTTATTTGGTTCAGCTACATGGTATAGCTACAGGCATAGTAACATATGCCTGGCACAGGTTACAAAGCCAGGCAGGGGGAAGAGCACCTCAGGCAGGGGGAACAGCAGATGCAAAGGCTGGGAGTCCAGAGGAGGCTGGTGAGGCCGAGGCAAGGAGAGCAAGGTGAGAGGGCTAGAGCTGGCAGCCTGCTGAGAAAGCTGATATCCTCAGTCACAGTGAAGCCACAGAGGGCTGTGGGTAATTCTGCCATCTCCAGGACTTGCAAACTCACAGTTCTCAGAAAAGGGTGGATAAATGGCCAATAAGCAAGAGCCAAAAAAGAGGGACAAGGCAGACAGACAAGGTGGAGAAAGAGCAGCCCTTCTGTACGGATGCTGGGGCTGTGAGCCATGGCAGCCCCTCTGGAAAACAACTGGCAGTGTAACCCTATAACGGTGCAGTACAGAGAGCGTTCCGGACTCTCTGCCACGCTTAGGTGTACACTCAAGGCAAGTGAAAGCATGCGTCCACACTGACGCTCGGACACGAATGTCCTGCTGTGTTGTCATGACTGCCCAAGAATGAGAAGACCCCAAATGCCCATCAATGGGAAAACAGAAAAGCAAAACATGGGGCAATCCATACCATGGGGTATATGACTTGAGCATAAAAAGAAACTGGGACAGCTGGGCCGTGGTGGCGCACACCTTTAATCCCAGCACTTGGGAGGCAGAGGCAGGTGGATCTCTGAGTTCGAGGCCAGCCTGGTCTACAGAGTGAGTTCCAGGACATCGAAGACTACTCAGAGAAACCCTGACTCAAAAACACTAAGAAGAAAAGAAAAAAACTGGGGCAAGGGGTATGGCTCATTATTAGTGTAAATTCTCAGCATGTGAGGATTTTCAGCACTGGGGGGAAGGCGGGTTGTGGGAGAGGATAGGAGAGTAAATGAGAGAAATGGGAGGGGTGGAAGAGAGGCATGAGGGAGGGGACAGAAGGAAGGTGACTAGGAACTCTTTAAGACTTGCTGAAGGATGAAGCCAATCGTACAGGGCGACACACACACTGGACAGTCCCACTCACATAAAATGCTACACCACAAAACGCTGAGTGAGGGGGCAAAGGCGGAGTGCTGAGGAGACTGCGGGGTCCGTTTTGGAGTAATAAAAGTAAACTCACAATGCTGTGAATGTTCTAGATCACCGAGGTGCTCTTTAAATGTGTGAATTATACAATGCTTGATGCTGGGTTTGTTTGCTTGTTTTATCAGTTGCTTGCTTGGTTCTTGGCTTCTTGAGACCAACCCTCACGTAGCCCAGGCTGGACTGGAACTCAGTGCTGATCTTCCTACCTCTACTTCCTAAGTTCTGGGACTACACATCTGTGCTACCATAACAGGCTCTTTGTCCAGTTGGTTCTCTTCCTTACATGGGCTCCAGGGATTGAACTCGGGTGCCTTTACCCATTGAGCAATCTTGCCAGCCTCCAGGAATGTAAACAGTTTAATTAAATATGTATACATTATTGAAGTCAGGCATGGTAGCATACACCTGTAATACCAGCACTCAAGAGGCATCGATAGGAAGACCAGAAAGTCAAGATCATTTTTTTTTTTTAGCTAGGTAATGAGTTCGAGGCCAGCATGGACTACATGAGACCCCTGTCTAAAAAAGAAAAGAAAATATTAACAACAATGGAACATACATACACATGTATTAATTTAAGAAATTATATAGTTGTAATCCCAGCACTCGGAGTGGGGGTAGGGCGCTGAGGCAGGTGGATCACTGTGAGTTCGAGGCCAGCCTGGTCTACAAAGCAAATCCAGGACAGCCAAGATAACACAGAGAAACCCTGTCTCAAAAAACTAAAAAAGACAAAGAAAGAAATGATATAACTCAGTGGCAGAATGACTGCCTGCCACGCACAAGGCCTTCGGTTCAATTTCCAGCACCACGAAAATAAAATAAAGTCTATAACAAGCACACACAAATTATTGCCATGCAGTGGTGGCCTTTAATCCCAGCACTTAGAAGGCGGAGGCAGGTGGATCTCTGAGTTTGAGGCCAGCCTGGTCTACAGAGTGAGTTCCAGGACAGCCAGGGCTACACAGAGAAACTCTGTTTTAAAAGATGAAAGAAGAGAGAGAGAGAGAGAGAGAGAGAGAGAGAGAGAGAGAGAGATATGAAGCGACAACAGTTAAAACAGAAACAGAGCACATCACCAACAGGATGGGGGTGCGGCTGCAGCTCACTGGGTTCCTTCCCCAGAACTATATACACCAAGCCTGTAATCCCAGTATTCCAAAGTGGAAGTGAGGGCATCTTGGCTACATAGCAAGCGCCAGGCTAGCCTGGGCTACAGGTGTCCTTGCCACTACCACCACCCCCTAAAGAAAAGAAAGAAAAGAAAAGAAAAAAAAAGATACTAAGGCACTATGGTTCAAATCTACACTCCCACATGCAGCAGGCTGATAGGAACATGACAAACTCCAATACAACCTAGGCTACATGAGGAAACCATGTCCCAAAAGACCAAAAAATCACCTGGGATATGGTTCAGTGTGATTGATTGCCTAGCAAGCGCAAGGACCTAAGATCAGTTCCCTCACTGCAAAAGAGAAACAGCCACGAACGGTGGCGCACACCTTTAATCCCAGCACTTGGAAGGCAGAAGCAGGTGGATCTCTGTGAGTTCCAGGCCAGCCTGGCCTACATAGCAAGTTCCAGGGCAGCCAAAGCTACCTAGTGTGACCCTGCCTCAAAATAAGAAAGAATAGAAAATAAGCCACAAAATGGCAACAAGGTAGGGAAGGGACATTCCTGACACTACTTTTATCTTTATAACCGTATAAAGAGTCTACAATTGTCACCTGCAGTTTACAAGTTAAGCCAAGTTTCAGGGAAGTTAGGAGAGCGATGAGACAGGAACACAGCTTGGGCAAGAGAGCAACTGCGCAGGCAGCCTGTCCTTAGACGCCACAGCTCCACAAGCAAGACAGCCCAAATGGCCCCAGTGGGAGTGGACCAGGAGCCTGGGTTCAAACACCCACCCTTCCACTTAGCTTGCCTAGGCTATGGACAAGTTAGTTCACAGGCAACGAGGTCAGTCTAGAAAATAAAGCAAAGCAGCAAAGGCATCCCCACCCACCCACCCTCACCCCGGGCCTCAGGTAACACGGGTGGGCGCGTCTGATCGCGGGACCCGGCCGAGAGTAGGCAGTGTCACACTCACCGAACTGCATCCAGTCCCACTCGCTGAGAGTGTCGATGTTGCGGCACAGGTCGTCCAGCACCCAGGACGGCAGCTGGTAGATGTAGCAAGCCATGGCGGGACGGCTCGGTGAGTGAACTGAAGGCAAAGGGCCGCGGCTTCCTTAGCGAGGGGCGGTGCTGCGCTTGGCCACACTGGGCAAGCGAGCGAGCGCCCCCGAGCGGCCAAGCGCGGCAGCACGCTTCACCCAGCTCATGCCTGAGAGAGGGCAAGCCACCGCCTCCTCGTGGTTGAATTCGGTAGCACATGCCACCCAACCCCTGGACCAATGCCAGGAATGGACTCCAAGGCCATGCAAGAGGCACATTATTACCCAGAGTTCCAAGGCAGTCCTTGAGGCTGGCTAACTTGAACTCCACGGCCACGTGGAATGCATTCATCTAACAGGTGTTGGTGAGACATAAGGGGAGAAAACCTAGGGGTTTTGCCTTCAGTGTGGGGAAAAGGAATGAATTAGACAATATGGGAAACAATTTAGAAGTGTGCTAGGCATGCTGTCACACACTGGTCATCTCGGGTGGCTGAGGCTGGAGGATTGTCAAAAGTTTGAAGCCAGTCTGGTTACACGCACTGGGCACCTGCCACAGGGCAGGCCAATTGGACTACAAAGTGAGTCTCTCTCTCTCTCTCTCTCTCTCTCTCTCTCTCTCTCTCTCTCTCTCTCTCTCTCTCTCTGTGTGTGTGTGTCTCTCTCTGTCTCTCTTTCTCTCTCTGTGTCTCTCTGTGTCTCTCTCTGTCTGTCTCTCTGTCTGTCTCTCTCTCTCTCTCTCTCTCTCTCTCTCTCTCTCTCTCTCTCTCTCTCTCTCTCTCTCTCTCTCTCTCTCTCCAAGTGGATCTCCAGTTGGAGGCCAGCCTGGTCTACAAAGTGATTCCAGGAAAGCCAAGGCTACCGAGAAATCCTGTCTCAAAAAATAAATAAATAAATAAATAAATAAAAAGAAAGAAAGAAAGATGTAAAGTGGGCAGTGGTGGCGAACACTATTAATCTCAGCACTCCAGGATCTGAATTGGAGGCCAGCCTGGTCTACAGAATGAGTTCCAGGACAGCCAGGGCTACACAGAGAAACCCTATCTTGAAACACCCCCACCCCCAAAAAGGTGGCTCTGAAGAAGTCGCTCAGTGGTTAAGAGCCCTTACTGCTTTTGAAAAGCAGTTCCTAGCACCTACATGGCAGCTCACAATCATCCCTATTTCCAATTCCAAGGGGGCTGATGCCCTCTTCTGACATCCTTGGCGACCAGACTTGCACATGGTACATAGACATATGTGTAGTCAAAACACTTTTACACGCAAAATAAAATAAATATAAAACTTAAAGAAGTTAATGTTAGCTGGGTGGTGGTGGCTGTCTTGAAACAAACAAACTTAAAATTTAAAAACTAAACTTTTAATTTGTTTTTTGTTTTTTTGTTTTGTTTTTGTTTTTCAAGACAGAGTTACCCTGTGTAGCCCTGGCTATCCTGGAACTCATTCTGTAGACCAGGCTGGCCTCGAACTCTCAGAGCTCCATCTGCCTCTGCCTCCCCAGTGCTGGGATGAAAGCCACGTGCCGCCATTTCAGTCTTTAGCTCATTGTTCTGAACTTTATTGCTCTACCTTGACCGGAATCAAGGCCACGCTCTCGGCACGCTAGGCAAGCATTCTATTGCTCTGCTTATCTTCCTAGGTTCCTAAGACTGGAGTTTGTGGAGCAGAAGTGAGCCTATCTAACAGTGTGATGGTCTAACCTGCTACCCTCCAGGAAGATCGTGTCTGCATGCTCTCCAGTCTGTCAGGCACGATGACCTTGGATCCTCTTCACAGCCTGCTCAGCACAGCACGTTTTTACTTTCCTGAGTCAGGTAAAAGTTTATGGACCAGTATACATGTGGCTTGTGATCACAGGGCTCACAGCTCACCAGTATTTATTTGTTTTAAATATTTATTTATTTATACAGTATTCAGCCTGTATGTGAGCAGAGGGCATCAGATGGCTATAGGCCACCATGTGGTTGCTGGGAACTGAACTCAGGACCTTTAGGAAGAACAGCTAGTGTTCTTAACCTCTGAGCCATCTCTCCAGCCCAAGCTCACCAGTGTTTATACAAGCAAAACACGGGGCTAGAGCGATGGCTCAGCAGCTAAGAGCACTGGCTGCTCTTCCAAAGGACCCAGGTTCAAATCCTAGCACCCACGTGGCAGCTCATAACTGTCTGTAATCCCAGTTCCAGGGAATCTGATATCTTCACGCAGACATACATGGAGGCAGAATGCCAATGTTAATAAAATAATAATAATAATAATAATACAATAATAAACAAGCCAGGCATTGGTGGTGTATGCCTTTAATCCCAGCACTCCTGAGGCAGAGATAGGTGAGCCTGGTCTACAGAGGGAGTTCCAGAACAGCCAGGGCTACACTGAGAAACCATGTCTTGAAAAACAGAAACAAAAAACAAAACAAACCCTGATACTTAAAGGTTAACCCAAAACTCAAAAAAACTGGGCAATGTTTAAAGTTGAAAAGAATAAAAATTGGAATCAGCAGCATGCATGATGGAACACACCAGTAGTCCCCAGGTGCATATCCTGAGACAGGAGGATTGAAAATTTGGGGCCGTCTGGGAAACTTGGCAATGTCTCAAAATGAAGTAAAATAGGGCTAAGACTGTAGTGCATGTGTCAAGTTAACACTTGCCTAACATGACCGAGACCAACACGCACACACACATACGCACGCACGCACGCACTGTGTGACTTCTCTTTTAACACCCATTATCAGTAGTTTAGCAGAGAAAAATGCCTGCCTCAGAGCCTGACCACCTGAGCTCAATCCTTGGAACTCACATAGTGGAAGGACAGAGTTAACTCCTAAAAGTCGTCTGATTCTACACGCCCTCTGACACACACACACACACACACACACACACACACACACACACACACACACACACACAGACTTGCAAATAAGTAAATGTAACAAAAACCATTTTAAAAACCACCTTCAAGAACCAGAGACATGCTGGGCAGTGGTGGCGCATGCCTTTAATCCCAGCACTTGGAAGGCAGAGGCAGGCGGATCCCTCTGAGTTCGAGGCCAGTCTGGTCTACAAAGCGAGTCCAGGATAGTCAAGGCTACACAGAGAAACCCTGTCTCGAAAAAGCATTAAAAAAAAAAAGAAGAACAAGGGGCATGGCCCAGCAGGTGAAGGGGACTGCTGCCATAGCTGATGACTGGAGTTCCATGCCCAGGACCCACATGGTGGAGGAAACCCAACTCCCAAATGTTGTCCTCTGACCTCATGCACACTGTGGCACAGGCATGCATGCCTCCACCCCCACAGATGCACGTGCACACACACACACACACACACATACAAACACGAACAAATAATAAACATTTGTTATTTATTTATTGAGACTCAGTCTCACTGTGCTGCTGGAATTAAGTAGACCAAGCTGGTCTTGAAGTCACAGAGATTAAAAGCGTGTGCCACCATGCTCAACTAAATGCATGTAATTTTTAGAGGTTTTATTTATGTTATACATACAAATGTTTCACCTGCATATATGTCTATGCACTTCCTGGCATGCCTGTTACTCGTGGAGATCTAAAGAGAGCATTAGAGTCCTTGGAGCCGAAGCTAAGGCAGCTATGGGTGGTTGTGAGTTGCTGTGTGGGTGCTGGGATTCAAACAGGGCAGGGGCTGAAGCACAGGTCACAGCGCAGTGATGCTACCAGTGTGCTCAGCCTGCTTCATTACAGTGCTGAGGACCAGCGGCCCTGGGCTGGCTGGCACTGTCCACGATGGGCATGGCCCTCTCAAATCAATCATCAAGCAAAAAAAAAAAAAAAAAAAAAAAATTGCCGGGCGTGGTGGCACATGCCTTTAATCCCAGCACTCGGGAGGCAGAGGTGGGCGGATCGCTGTGAGTTCGAGGCCTGCCTGGTCTACAAAGTGAGTCCAGGATGGCCAAGGCTACACAGAGAAACCCTGTCTCAGGGGGAAAAAAAAAAAGGCCCTGCAGACATTTTCTCAACTAAGACTCCTTTTTCCCAGATGACCTTACCTTTGTGTCAAGTTGACAAAAACAAAAACAAAACAAACCCAAAACACTAGCCAGCGTTATCTCCTGACAAACTATCAGGTGTGTGTGGTGAGGGCAGAGGCAGGCAAGTAGTGGAGGCCAGTTCAGGGATAACACTAGAGTTTTAGCCAGGCCAGGGACCAGCACTAAAATAGACCGAGGAGCTGTGTGTGTGTGTGTGTGTGTGTGTGTGTGTGTGTGTGTGTGTGTGTGTGTGTGTGTGTGTGTGTGTGTGTGTTGCTGGGGATCAAAGCCAGGGCCTCTGACATGACAGACAAGTGCTCCCCCACTGAGACACACACCTTTTTCATGTCTCTCTCGTGCACACACAGTGCCGTTTTGTCAGTGTTATCTTACTTTTTTTTCCCTTTTGGTTGTTTCATGGGTTAAAAATCTGTTCTCTTTGTTTTGTCGAAACAGGGTTTCTCTGTGTCACCCTGGCTGTCCTAGAACTTGCTCTGTGGACCAGGCGGACTGGTTTGAGCACTATGAAAGGAGAGTGAGAGGAACAGCCTGGTGGGAGTAGCCTGTCCTGCCACCTGAGGCCATGGTGAGATCCCTGTCTGTGCTGCTGCTGAGGGCCAATGTCTGGCTCTGTGGCCAAGCAGCAGCAATGGTCTGTGTCAGTGTCTGTGGCTCATATTACCATCAAAGGTCACGCAGACACCCCTGGTCTAGGTTGCTACCTGGACTATGTTGACGTCCCACAGCTGTACAGAGCTGTCCCTGCACCTCACTGGCTGTGGCACTCAGAGTGGGCCCTGCACCACACCTGGGCAAGAAGTAGAGCTGGCTCCAAGAGTGTGAGCACAGGACAGCTGGACCCACCACTCATCTGCCTCAAGATGGTATGGGTGAGGGAGATCCATCCCACCTTCCTGCGGGGGACAGGAGAGCTAGTCCAGCCCCCGGGCAGCTGCAGCACTTAGGAGAGCAGGCCCTACACCTTGCTTGGACAGCACAGAAGAGCTGGCTCTGGTGTAGTGGGTGTAGGTGAGCTGACCCTGAGGGGATGAGAGCCAGAGAGTTGATCTTGCCCCTTGCAGGCTGTGGTACTGGGTCAGCTGGCCCAGGCAGTGCTGGAGGGCTAGCCCTGGTGGTGTGGGAGAGCTGGTGAGCTAATCAATTCAGGTACCACCCAGGCCCAGATCCAGGGCTTTAAGTTGGCCCACCCCAACACCTGCTCCATCTACGAACTGTTGAAGGACATGAAGGGGCCAGTCCTGCAGATCCAAAGCTGCAGGATGTCCTTTACAGAACCCAGGGCAACAACAGGATATCTGAAGAGTCCTGGTGAGGTCCAGTTTTGATAGTGTGGCAGAGACCAGAGGTCTTGAGCCAGACCAATGACTCGTTGCAATGAACATTTCAAGTAAAGCTGTATGGACGAAAGGGTGTACAGTGGCACACACTGTGACACACTACATACGCCACGAGACAGTTTTGTTGTTTTCTTTTGGGGGGTAAGGTTGAAAAGGCAGAGGGCAGACACGAAGGGTGCGTGATGTGAAATGCACAAAGAATCCATAAAAAATGAGATTATGTGTGTGTGTGTGGGGGGGGGGGGTGGTATGTGCATTAAGACTGCAGGTGACCTTGGAGGCCAGAGACGTATGAAATCACCTGGAGCTAAAGTTACAGATGGCTGTGAGCCACTGACTTGGGTGTTGAGAACCAAACTTGGGGCTCCTGAAAGAGCAAGTGCTCTTATCTGCGGAGTCTTCACTGCAGCCCAGTTGTTCTCTGAGACAAGGTCTTTAATAGCTCAGGTTGGCCTGGAACTTAATATGTCATGGAGGATGATCTGTCCCTCCTGATCCAAATATCTCCACTTCAGAGTTCTGGTCACACCTACCTCAATATTTCAACGCCACTTTCCTTAGTGTTTAAATGCTTTTACAGACACAATTTTTATAAGGAAAACAAAGCTGGAAGAGATAATTTTAAGCTTTGTTTTGTTTTTCGATACAGGGTTTCTCTGTGCACCCTTGGCTATCCTGCACTTGCTTTGTAGACCAGGCTGGCCCCAAACTCAGAGATCCACCTGCCTCTCACCCCGCAAAGTGCTGGGATTACAGATGTATGTGCTACTGTGTCTGGCTGAAGAAACAATTTTAAATTAAAGAAAAAACAAAACAAAACAAAAACGACAACGACAATGACAACAAGACCAAAAAACTAAGGCCGCAAAATGAAACTGAGGCCTTGTTTCCTGCCCCACCATCCCACACCACTGAGCAAACACTGAAACTCCCACAGGAAGAGCCCTGTTAAAAGGAACACAAAACACCTGTTTCTTTCACTTAGCACCATTTATTGTACTAAAGGTAAGGTTTTTCAGAAAACTCAAAGTAGAAAACAAAGTCTGAAGAACACACTTACAGGATAACCAAGGGAGTGCACACGGGACTCATGTCATAGGTCTCCATTTTCTGGACAGCACAGAGAGCAGTATTAAAATGTCCAGTTTAATTAGACAAATATAAGATCTTTTTGAAACAGAAATAAGTTTAAGAAATAAAACCAATGTTGCAATACTTGGGCACCTGCGGACTCCCCTCACTCACACAGGTACCCTCTACCCTGGCATGTGGTCACTTCACTCATGGAATGCTGCAGACTAAGGAATGCCCTGAAAGGGTGGTGGGAAATGTCAGTATTTAGTTCAGTCGTTTGGCTGATCTTGAAGCACCAGGCTGCACTCCAGGAGCCCAGGATGTGGACAAACACTCCCAGCAGTCACCCTCAAAAGCAGAGCACAGCATACTGGGATTTATGCAGTGCTCATAGTAACACAGGAAAGTTAAGTTACAAAGTTAGATGAAGACCAGGCAATGCTGGTGCACGCCTTTAATTCCAAAACTCTAGAGGCAGAGGCCGGAGTGTCTCTGAGTCTGAGGCCAACTGGTCTAGACAACAAGTTCCAGGACAGCCAGGGTTACACAGACAAACCCTGTCTCAAACCATGCTCTCCCCCAAAACAAGAAAGAGGGGGGGGGAAGCCAATTAAGTTCAATGAAAATCCTGATACAAAACTGTACGTTCCCAAGATCTCAGCTACCACAAACTGCTTCAACCAAAGCATGCCCCACAAAGAACAAGCAGGTACAGTGGTTACACGAAGTCGAGTGCACGAGAGCCTCTCTTCTGCCTTTCAGTTGACTGTCTTTTCTGGTGTGTGCTACCATACCAGGATCCTCTAATTTTTCTCTATTAGGGGAATTAAAAACAAACAAACAAACAAACAAACAGTTTACAAAATGTCTGACAGAAGTAATGAATATGAACATTTGACTATGTAAGACAGGCTGTGACCATCCATAAAACTACTACTACATGTCTGGAATGTTCTGTGACCCACTGTTTGTAGTGTGTGGCTGAGTGGAGCTTCAACACCCCACCCCGAGTCAAAGGGTACTCAGGCCTGACCAAAAAAAAAGAAAAGAGAAGAAAAAGAAAAAAAGGCGGAGCCCAAGTGGAATGCCAGAGGCTGACAGGAACAGACATTCTCACTCCTGTCCACAGCTTCCTCAAAGGTAAGAGCTCTGCAAACCCAAAATTAAACACGAGGACTGCTCTTTTTTACTGTCTGTAAATGTCAAAAAGAGTCCTGCCAGAGTGGATCAGGAAGCTGCACTAACTCCAGTTCCAGGCAAGGCAGGGATACAGTATGTGACCTTGTGTCACAATAAGAAAAGCGAGAGCAGAGCAGGCTGTGGGGCACACATGTGCTCCCAACACTGGGGCAGGGGACACAGGAGGATCAGGAATTCAAGTGACTAAGGATAGTCTGGGCTACATGAAACAGTCTCAAAAATAAAAAATAGTATAAAATAAACAAACAAAAATTAAAAAGTGCTGAGACATGGAAAATCAGAAAAAGTTCTCTCTAAACACAGAGCACTAGGCTGTCTCTTTACTCACACGCTTAAGGCTTCCTCAGACAGAGAGGCAGACCCTCAGGCTCTCCCACCCAGCACACTGGAGACTGAAGACTCCTGACGCATCAGGCACTGGGCTCTGCAGGCCGGCTGGCCCAGCCTTGGGCCTTCCCAGGCGGGAGGCGGGCGCCCTCTGTTCAAATGCTGCTGCACTCTCCAAATTAAAGGACACACTGCAACCCCCACTGAAGAGCTTACACAAACACCCTACACTGAACTTCCAGACTTAGCAGGAAGCAAACTGAAACCCTTCCTCGGATGAGCGCTTCTAGAAAGGGCAACTTCGGTGGCACTTTGCATGTTTATCCTTAAGCACCACAAAGCCCGGTGACATTAGTTAAACCTTCTTTTTATGTAATGGAGTATGTTTTACTCCAAGAGTGAGACATTTTAAAACTGAAAGCAAGTGACCTGTCCTATGTGTCAATCAAGACTGAGAACCATCAAGGCTGAAATTCAGGACCGCTAATCTCAATGGACTCCTTCAGGCTCCTCTCCCAGGGGCTGATTTTCAAGGTGCTCTCGGGTCAGCCGCCGTATGTCCTTCTGCACATTTGGGTGGTCTTCCAAATCTTCATAGAGCGACCTGACAATGTCCAGCCTCCTGTAGTTCTCAGGCTTGACCAGGCTTCGCACAACCTGAAGGCACCGCTCTTTCAGCGTGTACACTGCAGGAGAAGGAAAGGAAGCCCTCAGAGGCAGACTCGGTCACATGCGGAGCCAGACACCACCACCAACAATAATCACAGTACCTGCGGATTCTCACTTTAGGGTAAGATAAAAGTGGAGCCTGCAATAGTGCACTTCAGCAGGTCTCACTGTGGAGCACACGTGATAATGCACTTCAGCAGGTCTCACTGTGGGGCACACGCAATAGTGCACTTCAGCAGGTCTCACTGTGGAGCACACGTGATAGTGCACTTCAGCAGGTCTCACTGTGGAGCACACGTGATAGTGCACTTCAGCAGGTCTCACTGTGGGGCACATGCGATAATGTCACTTCAGCAGGTCTCACTGTGGGGCACATGTGATAGTGCACTTCAGCAGGTCTTACTGTGGGGCACATGCGATAATGTCACTTCAGCAGGTCTCACTGTGGGGCACATGTGATAGTGTCACTTCAGCAGGTCTCACTGTGGAGCACATGTGATAGTGTCACTTCAGCAGGTCTCACTGTGCTCATATCTGGTTCATGAAAGTGGCCTGGGCTATTTTTTCAACTTCAAATGTGAACACACCTTCAGATGGTAACTTAAGGAAGCCCAGCAATGTCTGTTTGGGAGAGAGTATCACAAGGCAACAGATAACCAAAACACTGTGCACCTGGACAGAGGGTAAGCACTGCTATTTGAACTCCCTGAGAGCTGGGCATGGTGGGTTATCCATGTAACCACAGCATTATGAAGGCTGAGGCAAGGCCTCTAAAGTGAAGGATAGCCTGGCCCTACATAAGCAAGTTCCAGGTGAACCAGGGCAACAAAGTAAGACTTTATCTCAAATAAACTAAAATAAACAACAAAAAATACATCAGGCACAATGGTGTAAGTGTATAGTCCTAGCACTTAGGAGACAGAGACAGGAAAAAATGCTGGAGTTTGGTCTACACACGAGTTCTAGCTCTGCCAGAGCTGCAGAACAAAATCTTTCTCAATAAAACAAAACAGACCAAGCACAAACCTTTAATCTTAGCACTCAGAGGGCAGACACAGGCAGATCTCTTGAAGTAAGTACCAGGACCGCTGCAGCTACACAGTGAGATAGTGTCTCAGGAAAAAAGATAAAGCGATGGGGGTGGGAAGAGACTGTGTAGCTGTCCTGTAGGTCCACCTGCCTCTGCCTCCCAAGTGCTGGGATTAAGGGCGTGGCCAACAGAAGCATTCTTTTTACTTTCCATTTAGAGACAGGGTCTCAGAAAGTTGCTCAGACTGGCCTTAAATTTGCTCTGTAGTCTAGTTTTGACCTTGTGATTCTCCTGCCCCAGCCTCCTGAGTAACTGGGCTCACAGGGCTGAGCTACCAGGCTCAGCTTCATGCTGTCCTACTCTCCTTTGTTCTTGGATTCCTGGGCACCAGTCTGCTACAAGACCAAAGTCCTGCAAGAGATGCCTTGGCTTAGCCAACTTCTTAGAAGCCTGAAGTGCTTTTGAGACACATGTTTGTTCAACACAGGACAGAGAAATGGATACTTCCATTTCATTTATGGTAGAGGCTAACACTCATTATCTTGTTCAAAGACTGGGCCAGTGTGTGCCTCCGGCCTATAGTCTCAGTGCTTGAGAAGCTGAGGCAGGAAGACGTCTCTAATCATCAAGGTCAGTGCGGGCTACTCAGTTCCAGGGCAACCTGGGTTAGAAAGCTAGATCCTACTTCAAAGGAAAAGGAAAAATGTAAGATTGGTTATCAACCTGGCAATGTGATGTTGGCAAAAATAGGCTGTCCATCAACGTTGAGGGATGGCACAAACAGTTCCGTTTGGTTAACCAGAAGTCCATCGTGGGTCCCCGCATCCCGGAAGAGCCAAAGATGACCTGTCAATGCAAACAGAGGATGTCAAGAAGCCACACAGGTCTGGGTAAGGCACCTGTTGTTACCTCAAGCCACAGGAGACACTTGCCTCTCACTCCGCTTGCTGTCATAAGAAAGCCCTTCCACAAGGGGAACAGACAACAGCACTCCTCACAAAGGATCCCTTAGACAGAGAAAGCAGGGCAGGAAGTGGGAAGGGGCTGAGTAAGAAGAGCAGGAAAGATCCTTGTGGGGGTAACAGAAAAGTTCTCCTCTTTAATTTCACCCAGGTATTGCTGCAACTGCCCCAAACCCTCAAAGCCCAGAGGTCTCTGCGCCTTAAAGATTATACCTTTATTTTAAAAAAGAGGGGACAGAGCCGGGCATGGTGGCGTACGCCTTTAATCCCAACACAGGCAGAGGCAGGCGAATCACTGTGAGTTCAAGGCCAGCCTGGTCTACAAAGTCAGTCTAGGACAGTCAAGGAAAGGAGGCAAACCCCAGAGATAAGACAGTTTTGGGGAAAAGTACCTCAGAATACTGCAACCTTTCATGGGACATGAACTTACTTGAAGACTTAGTGGGTGTCTTGTGATATTGGGGA
Organism: Acomys russatus; assembly: GCF_903995435.1. Lineage (NCBI taxonomy): Eukaryota > Metazoa > Chordata > Mammalia > Rodentia > Muridae > Acomys > Acomys russatus. Next base: position 41,181,696 of record NC_067149.1, on the reverse strand, counting down.
CTGAACCCCAGGCCTCCCACCTACTAGCAGGTGCCACAGTTCTAACTAGAAGCCCAGCTCAAAACTGATAAAGACCTTTTAGGACAGGGTCTTACTATGTAGGCTCAGGCTGGACTCAAACTCATGGTTTGAGACTACCTCAGCCTCATAAATACTGGCATTAGCCTGGCATGGTGTCTCATGCCTTTAATCCCAGCACTCGGGAGGCAGAGGCAGGCAGATCACTGTGAGTTCAAGGCCAGCCTGGTCTACAAAGTGAGTCTAGGACAGCCAAGGCTACACAGAGAAACTCTGTCTTGAAAAAAACAAAAAACAAAAACAAACAAACAAACAAAATAAATAAACACTGGCATTATAGGCATGTGTCACCATGCTTGTCTTAATGCTTTTAACATATAAAACTAGGCACAGGACTAGAAATACTGCACAATAGTGGAATGCTTGCCCCGCATGAGTGAGGGCCTAGGTTCAATTCCCAGTAGTCACCAATCCCAAATAAATTTTTAAAAAGTAAAAAATCAGGCACAGATAAATCTTAGAGAATACAAAATTGATACAAGTTTCTAGTAAACGACAGAAATTTTGACTTCTGCTGTGTTCTTCCTCATCAAACATTAAAAGTTTGGTATAAAAGACAGACTGCAACCAGGCAGTAGTGGCTTTAATCCCAGCGTTTAGGGGAGACAGAGGCCGGCAGAAAAACAAAAACAAAACAACAGCAACAACAAAAACCAGACTGCTGCATGCTGAGGCCTTCTTTCATGCAAGCAAGCAAACAAATTAACTAGAGAGACAGTGGCTCATCACTTAAGAACATTTGCTCTCAAGAGGGCCCAAGTTTGTTTCTCCCGCCCCCCCCCCCCCACAGGGTTTCTTTGTATAGCAGTGGCTGTCCTGGACTCACTTTGTAGACCAGGCTAGCCTGGAACTCACAGGGATCCACCTGCCTCTGCCTCCTGAGTGCTGGGATTAAAGGCGTGTGCCACCACCGCCTAACCCAAGTTTGTTTCTAACAACCCTTTGTAATTGCAGTTTCTAGCAATCAGAGCCCCTCATCTGGCCTCCATAGGTACTTCATACATATGGTACAGATATACCCTCAAGCAAAACGCCCTTACACACAGGGGGAAAAAAAGACAGGGACAGAGCATTTGCTTGCCTGGCATGTAAAAAGCCTGGGCTTCCATCACTAGCACTGAAAGAAATGCCACAAAAACATAAGACAGTTCAGTTCTCCTCTCTATATCAAAAAAATAATAATCTGTGAAGCGTTAGTTTATTTCATCTTATTGTTTTTATTAAGTCAGAGTATGATGTGGCCCAGCCTGGTCTGAACTCCTGAGCATCATATCTCCATCCTTTTCTCCAAGTTAGTACAAGTGTGTAACAAGTGTGTAACACCATGCCTGACCTGCAGAACGAGCTCATCAAATGTACCACCAGGAGAAAAGTTCTATCAAGATCCTCCCTGAATGGTTATGGAAAGTGAGTCTGTTCACATGTATAATCCTGGGACACCGGAGGCTGAGGCAAGAGGACTACCCCAGTTTGTTTGTTTGTTTGTTTGTTTGTTTGTGTCTTAGTCAATGTTCTAGTGCCGTGACGAGACATCAAGGCCATGACAACTCTTATAAAAGAAGGCATTTAACTGGGGCTGGCTTACAGTTTCAGAGGTTCAGCCCATTATCGGCATGGCAGCTCCCACGCAGCAGGCAAGAGAGATGCTGGACCTGACAGGGGCTTCTGAAACCTAGAAGCCCACCCCCAGTAACATCCTTCCTCCAACAAGGCCACGCCTACCAATCCTTTCAAAGAGTGCCACTCCTTCCGTAAGCATTCAAATAGATGAGCCTATGGAAGCCATTCCTATTCAAGCCAGCACAGTTTGCGTTTCCAAGTGAGTGCAGGCTTTCAGGACATCGGATCCCAGGAGCTGGAGTTACAAGGAATTTGTGATCTGCCTGACACAGGTCCTGGGAACCAAACTCTGCAAGAGCCGTATGAGCCCGGCTCGGTGACAAAGGCCTTTACTTTAATTCCAGTACTCAGGAGGCAGAGGGAGTAGGATCTCTGAGAGGCCAGCCTGATCTACAAATTCCACACACCAGTCAGCTGTCTTTTTGTTTCAGACACATCCCAGGCTGGCCTCCAACTCACCGAAATCCTCCTGTTTCGGCCTCCTAGGTCCTGGGCCACCACATCCAGGTCTGGTTTTTTTCCGAGTGTAGCCTTGGCTATCCAGGACTCACTTTGTAAACCAGCCTGGCCTCCAACTCACAGCGATCCGTCAGCCTCTGCCTCTGCCTCCCGATTGCTGGGATTAAAGGCGTGCGCCACCACATCTGGCTAGATCTGGGTATGTTTTTCAATTATATAAACACGGCACTGTCAAACAGCCCCAATTCTCTAGGGCTAAAACCCCTTTTGTACTTTTTCTTCCACTATTTGGCAACAAACAAACCAACAGCCTGGGCCAGTCCTCTTGCCTCAGTTTTCTGAGTCCTGGGATTTTACACATGAGAGCTGCTTCCCTTGCCTTTCATAACCATCTGGACAGGACCTTGAGAGAACTTTCCTCCGCTGACCGTGGTACAGTTTATAAACTACATGGTCAGGCTTGACACAAACCTGAAATCCTCGCACTCAGCGGTGGAGACAGGAGGAGCGCGAATTCACCCCAATATTGCATACTCACTTGTTTTCGGCCAAGACTCCAGTCGGTGTAGGGAGTCCCCAACTGCAACTGTTAACTCCCTCAGCTGACTCTTATTCTACACCCTTTCTTCTGGGGAGCATGCTCCTTACCTGAACGCACCCCGACTCTGCCCATGGTTTCACCACCCCTCTGAGCCTGGCTCCTGGCGCAGCGATTATGACACCACCTGGTTCTTGTCTGTTCATGCATTTGTCTGTGCCCCTCAGGGGATGTCACCACGAAGCCAGCCAGGCTTCGGATGCAGAACCAGACAGGGAGCTGGGTATATGGCGTCCGAAAGCATTTCTCGGAGTTGATGGAGTGGGTAGGGACAAAGTGCTCTCTCTGGGTTGGAGGGAACGCGCCGCCGGGCCTGTTACGGCACCTGCGGCCTAGCGCGCGGCTCCTACCTCGGTAGCTGTGGATGCGGCGGCCGGTGCCCGGTGGCAGCGTCGGGTAGGGCTGGGGCTCGCCGTCGAAGTTGAGCCACAAGGGCAGCACGACGCGCGGGCTGCGGTTGCAGAAGATGACCTGAGAGGGCTCACGCGAGTTCACCGAGCGCAGCACCGGCCGCGGCCGCTCGGCCTCCATCTCCGCAGGGCTCGGCTCCCCGGCCACCTCCTCTAGACTACCTGCCTTCCGGGGCATTAATGGAACTCTTCGCCTCCGGATTCGCAAGCTGGACGTGGGCGACGCGTGTGTGCGTGCGTGCGTGCTTACGCGCTTCGGGGGCTGGTCTGTGGGCTCTACGCACTTTGTTCAGTCTGAAACGCGGAAATGGCCGCCTAGAGCTTTCAAGCTTGGGGGGGGGGGGGGGGGGGGGGGGGGGGCGGGGCTGCACGAAGCGGGGCGGGGCCATGGAGGCGGCTGGCGTTGTCTCCAAATATCCCACTTCCCAGACTTGGGTTTGGGGGGGGCCGGGGGGAGGGGTCTGTTCCTTCAGTTTGCTTTTTCTTAAAGCAGAGTCTCACAGTGCAGGCCTGGGACACACTATGTATACCCGGCGTGTCTTGAACTCAAAGATCTCCCTGCCTCTGACTCCTGGGTACAGCGGCTTAAAAGTTTCCTTTGTTTTTAGACAGCATTTCCCTAGCCTTGGCTGGTCTGAAATTTGCTGTACAGACCAAGCCCACTTCAAATTTAGAGTAATCCTCCTGCCTCTGTCTCCAGTGTTGGGATTACAGGCATGAGCCACGACGCATGGCCTCTCCATGTTTTTTGTTTTAATTTACTTAAATTTCATTTCTTCTCTTAAGGTCACCACGGGTTTGCCATATTTCCCCTTCCGTCTATGCTTTTTTGGGGGGGAGGAAGGAGGGGTCGAGATAGCGTTTCCTTGTGTAGCCCTGGCATTCCTGGAATTCGCTCAGTAGACCAGTCTGGCCTCGAATTCAGAGATTCGCCTGCCTCTGCCTTCCAAGTGCTGGGATAAAAGGCAAACACGACCACTGCCCGGTCCAACTATGCTATTAAAGTTTTTCTCACTGAGAAGTTTTTCTCTATTTTTGACTACAAAACTAAAAATGTCTAGCAGAGTTAAAAAGTAGAATTTTAGCCAGGCGTGGTGGTGGATGCCTTTAATCCCAGTACTCAAGAGGCAAGAAGCAGGTGGATCGCTGAGTTCAAGACCAGTTTGGTCTACAAAGCAAGTCCAGGACAGCCAATGTACACAGAGAAACCCTGTCTCAAAAAACCAAAAAAGAAAAAAAAGTAGAACTTTCCCTCATTTTCACATCTGAATTCCCAAAAAACGGTATTATAGTTTTTGTTCCTTTCAAAAGTTCTTATGCATGTGAATAGAATTTTAAAATATTTTCTTTCTCTTTTTAGACAGAGACTAATTGCATTATCTCCCACTGCCTGGAGCTCATTTAGGGACACTTCTGCCTCCACTTTCCAAGTGCTGGCATTTTAGGGATGTGTCACCATTCTGGGGTCTAGGAACTAGCACACAGCTACTAGCAATGGAAGTTCACGACCACTTAACATAAACACTCATTTATTAGGCTTTTTTTTTTTTTTTTTTTTTTTCGAGACAAGGTTTCTCTGTGTAGCCATGGCTGTCCTAGACTCACCTTGTAGACCAGGCTGGCCTCGAACTCACAGCAATCTGCCTGCTTCTGCCTCCCTGAGTACCTGGGATTAAAGGTATGGACCACCATGCCCGGCTTTTTGTTTTTAATTATTATAACTTAATTTCATGTGCATTGGTGTGAGGGTATCAGATCTCCAAACTGCCATGTGGGTGCTGGGAATTGAACCCAGGTCCTTTGGAAGAGCAGACAGTGCACTTAACCACTGAGCCATCTCTCCAGTTTTGTTTTCTCACCCTTCTGAGTTTTGTTTTGTTTTCCCCTTAAGGCAGGTTAGTTTAATTGTATAGAACACATACTTTCAAACAATACAAATTATACAATCATGGAGAACAGTGACAAAACAGAGAAGAGATAAATACTGATTATAACTTATTTCCATAACAGGTTACTTATTTCAGTAATAATCACCAGAGCTTCTCTGAGTTTTTAATTCCCCGTTTTTCAGTTAGGTTCTTTATTTTCAGCGTTGAGAAATCAACCCAGAGCTTTATGTATGTCTGAGCTGCACTGGACAGAACAAAATGAGCATTTTACAAATACCATGTTATTATTATAAACCTAGTTTCTGCATTAAGAATGTTGAAAGGTGCAGGTGGTGATGGTACACCCCTTTAATCCCAGCTCTTGGGAAGCCGAGGCAAGCGATCTGAGTTCCAGGACAGCCAAGGCTACACAGAGAAGCCCTAGTGTGGGAGCAAATGAGATAACACGGAGCAGTGTGATGGCAGTAAGAGAACGGGAAAGATGACTAAATGGGCCAGGACGGGGGGGGGGGGTGGGGGGGAGATCAAGCAGGGTATCTGGAGTCCATTGAGGCTCCACTGACTGAGAAATCACCAGGAGCAATAGAAATGTATTGCTCACACTTCTGGAGGCTTGGGCAGTTGAAAATGCGTTATTATTGGCCAGAGAAATGGCTTAGTGGTTAACAGTGTGTACTGTTCCGAGGACTCGAATTCAGTTCCCAGCACCCAAACCAAGTGGCTCACAACTGCCTGCTACTCCAGGTCTGGAGGATCCAATCCAGAAACATGTGCATGGCCCCCTCCCTGAGACACAAACACACGTACATGATTTAAAAATAAAAACAGGGCCAGAGAGTTGGCGCCTTAGTTAAGAACATTGGCCATTCTTGCAGAGGACTCTGCACGACATCACACAACCATGTGGAACTTAGTCTCAGGGGAATCTGACACTGTTATGGGCACTAGGCATGCAGGTGGCCTATTGAGGATAACACCTAACTTGTGGGGGCTGCCAAGGCCCAGGCTCTGACCACAGTAGCTCAGGTAGCACCCACAGAAGTCAGGTGTGAAAGGCTCACCTGTACTGTCACTATGTAGAAAGTGCTGGATTTTGGAGAACTTTGAATGAAGGCTTCTCCGCCAGTACAATTTAAAATGTCTAAGGTCGGGGGCTGGAGAGGTGGCTCAGTGGTTAAGAGCACTAAATCTTTAAAATGTCTAAGGTCTAAGCAGCTTTTCTGAAAACACATGAATACAACACAGCTTGGCCCCTCCTCATCTGGTTCATCAGTGTCCACAGCAATACACCTTTCTCAAGGTAACCAGCTGAGTTAGTCCAGGGACGGAGAGCAGGTACCTCTTAGGCTGCACGCACTCTGAAAATGACCCAGTTAATCCAGGGTGAGCTCTGGCGTGAGGGCAGTGAGCCAGGCAGCCTGAGAAACGGCGGTACAGAATGTGCTTGTCTAAAAGAACTATGGGAGTTTTGACCTAAGCCAGACTGTGAATGTTAAATAGGGCTTGACTAGGGAGGGATCAGTGTGCAGAGCATGACAAGCCCACCCTCCTCAGGGAGGCCCTCTGGGGTTGGCATAAGTTTAGAGGAAGCTTCAGAAATAAGCATAGGAAGTCTTTGATTCTTCTGTTTAAATTACAGTTCTTGCTTGAGAAAATTGGCTTTTACATTTTGTACATGTGCACACATGCACACGAATGCCACAGCATGCATGTGGAAATCAGAGGACAAACTCCAAGAGTAGATTCTCTCCTTCCACCATGTTGGTCCTAGAGACAGAACCCAGGTTTGGAGGTAAGCGCCCTACGTGGTGAGCCTTCTCACAAAACCTCAGTATTTGTTTCCACAGGAATTGTCTTTAGCTTGGATCTTAGAAAACTAGCAGTCTACCCTGAATTCAGTTAGGCTGGGAAGATGCCAGGATTTTACCAGATCATAATCATCAGGTCTGATTCAGTACTGTATCTTTTATTGGAGTCTAACACACCTATTTAGTAAAAACATTTGGTAGTATCTGCTGAATGACCAGATAATTCCCGGATGAATTAGTTCAAGTGTCCAGACACAAGCACAGACTGGAGAGCTGCCTAGGCTGTGCACCAAACAGCTACATCTGCGCCTGCAGGTTTCTGTTGGCGAGCACTCCCACACATCACATACTGTGAATAGTCCATCCCTCCGGCTCCTCCCACCACAGCCACAGCAGTCAGATGAAGTTGAGTTTATTAGGAAAGCATGAGAGCCACCACACCCCAAGTGACAGAGAGAAAATTGAAAATGTCCCTTCCAGCCAACCAGGAGCCTGGCTTCGATCTCCCAGAAGAAACTGGTGGGTTAGCAACAACATTTTCTGGCAAGCACACTGCAGAGCACGAGTCTCAGCCAGGACAGCCCCACCTCCACACAGGCGGAGAGAAGGACCAACTGCTGACAGAATCAGTGCAGAGGCCACTGGAGCTGTAGGGAAGGTCTGAGAGAAAGATTGAGAGGTGCGGAGGACCTTAACGAGCCCCAGCCTTTGCCTCTCAACACCTCAAAAACATTGACAAGCAGTTCCAAACAATGTTACTGAAAAGGGAAAATGCCTAATGCTGTTTCCAAGAGGTCCCTGGACTTCTTCCCCATGCCACATCACAACCCAGGTGCACACGGCAGAGCCCAAAGGCCACTTTTGAAAAAAGAAAAACAAGAAAAGCCCTGTTGCTCTGTGAGGAGAGGAGGAGCGGAAGGCTGCTGGGCCTTTCCCACATAGCCAGTGTTCTGTACAGCAACTTCCCAGCAGCAGCAGGCACAGCTCTAGGTGAGAGTCTCACCCTTTGTCACCTGTGAAGGGAAAACTGACATTTAGATCAAATGCAAAGGGACTAAAGCCATTTTTAGAAAAATCCTATTTTGGATCCTTTGCAGTGAGAAATGGTAGCAAAGGCAGCTTCAGAGTCCCAGACACCTAAATCCAGGCAGAGCATTTAACTTCTGGAAGCCTGTTCTGTTTCTAAGCAGAAATGTATATCCCCTCTGGGGTAGCCTGTCACCATACTCACCCTTGCTTCAATGTACTCTATTCTCCGCTCAAGGGCTGTCAATTTCTCATTTAGTGTCGCGAGTCTTGAACGACAAGACATATCTGGTAAAAGGAGACTAATGTTCAGGGTTAATGTCACTTCAACACCCACGCCCACACAAACCCTCTGGGGTGGAGACGAAATTTATCATTCCAAGTATACATGGGGACGGGGCATATGGCAAGAAACATTTTCAGATCAACTCAGATGCTGTGGAACGCTCAGGGCGGTAGGCAAAGAAGAGCCACCAAGGGAGACCCATCTCTGTCTTGTAGCCAACACTGGTCTTGAACTTAGTTATCTGTCTCAACCTAAATTTATACCACTTTAAAAGGTTGCTAAATTTATGAAAAGTATGAAATTTATGAAATATGCAATGGATGTACAGATGGCTTTGTCAAGCAGCTAACAAGAGAAGGGACCTAATGAGAAAGGAAATCCAGAAGCTCTTCAATCTAAGGCAGTGTCTACCCTCTTAAGTCCCCTGAAAGTTAAGTTAGGGATAAGGTCTAAACGCCCCACACTGGAGAGCACCAGCTGTTTCTTGAGCCCAGAGGCCTGAGTGGAGCTGTGTTCCTGTTCCATGGCATCACAAGCACCACACATGTTGTAAGCATGGGAAGAGATCAAAACTCAAAACCTGAGTATGGTTTTAGGCTGGGGTTACAGAGGCTGGCTTGCCCTAGATCACTCCAAGTTCAATGCCCAGCACTGCAGCAGTGAGTTCAAGGCCAGAGGGATACAACAGAAATTAAGGTAAAAGAGGGAGGGAAACGAGGTCCAGAGAGGGGAGTAAGGAAGGAGATGAGGAACAGAGAGGGTGTCAAAAGCCCATCCCATTCTCCGTGTGTCTGTCTGTCTGTCTGTCTCTACGCTTCATGCTCATGGATCGAGTTGTAAGCTCTTGGCTACTGCTCCAGCCATGCCTGCCTGCCTACTGCCACAATGGTCATGAACTCAACCTCTGAAACTGTGAGCCCCAAAATAAATTCTTTTACAAATTGCCCTGGTCACGGTGTTTGTCATAGCAACTGAAGAAATACAAGTTGGTATCAGGGAGTGGTCTATTGCTGTGTCAGGCCTGACCATACTGCTTTTCAGAGGAACACAGAAGACTTTAGGATAAAAAAGAGGTTGAACACTGCGAGCAGGTCTGAACAGGCCATCTTGACAGGAGCAAACAACCTGCTTGAGTTTAAATTGAAAAGGTTTAGCTAACTTCTTTTGCAGAGAAGATTTAAAGAGCCTATAGCAACTCTGCATGTGGTTATCAGTCATTACTCTTTTGCAGGTCTACAATGAAAAAGAACAAGCAGGGCAAGAAAAAAAACCAACAAAAGTAACAAAATACTGTTTGAGGAAACGATCATCAGGAAATTTAATGTTGGAGCCATGGCTTGTGCTGAAAGAGATAAATGGAATAAGGAGAATGGGTACCCTCAAGGCGAGACCCTACCAAGCTAATCCTGTAAATTATGGAAGAAAAAGGTGTAAGGAAATTTCTGCTCCTAAAAGGCAACAACAAATCAAGAGTTTATAAAAGTTTGGGGCCAGGCTCCATTCCCAACAGGCAGCAGAACCTGGCTGCACTGGTCATGTGGTTCTGGCTATAGAATCATGAAGGATACATGAGAACATGGGTTGTGGAATCTTCCTCCATGACTGAGAGCTGCTGAGGCCAGGTGTGTGGTAGGAGTCCCTGCATGGTAGCCGAGAGCTGCCACTGTGTGCATGGCAAAAGGGAAGCCTAGATTGCACTGGTGATCCCAGGATGTGCTAGAGCTGTGGGATATCTGCTAGGGAGGAAGTAGAAATTGTTATGTTACAATCAGCAGAGCTGTAAGGGAAGAACATATGAGGCCTTCTGATGTCAAAGAGATACAAGATTGGGAGTTTGCCCTGCCTAGTACAGCATTTCCTTACTATGCCACTATTCCTCCCTGTTGGAATGCATATGCTCAAAGGATGTAATTTGCTTTTTATGGGGTTACAATTAGGAGACCAGACATTTAAAGTATATGGAGACCATGGAGACCCACCTACCTATCTTCCTTCCTTCCTGAAACAGCTTCTATCTATGTAGGTAGGCATGGCTGTCCTGGAACTCTATGTAGACTAGGCTCAACCTGAACTCACAGAGATCTGCCTCTTGAGTGTTGGGATTAAAGGCGTGTCCCATTACACCTGACTATGGAGACTTTTCTTGGAGGTTCTAACAGTGGAGGGCAGTTACTCATATACCCTTGGCTGAAGACCTTCCCTCCTCTATTGGGGAAGCTTGTCTTCTCTGACTGAGCCTGTAGCTTTGGGAGGGATGCACACGGAGTGGTGAGGAAGGGGTCACTTGCCTAATGAGCCAGATCAGCCAAACCAACTCCAGCAATCAATCTGGGGAGACAGATGTCACAGCCCTCACATCTGACTATGAAGACTTTTAAACTAAATGCATTTTTGCATTATTATATGGCCACAAGCCTCCAGGAGTCAGGGAGTGGGATAAGGTGGTTTGAATGGGCATGGTCTCCATAGGCTCATATATTTGAATGCTTGGTCCCTGGCTGATGGGACTGTTTGGGAAGGATTAAGAGGTGTGGCCTTGCCAGGCATGATGGCGCACACCTTTAATCCCAGAACTCGGGAGGCAGAGGCAGGCAGATCGCTGTGAGTTCAAGGCCAGACTGGTCTACAAAGTGAGTCTAGGACAGCCAAAGCGACAAAGAAAAGCCCTGTCCCAAAACACCAAAAGAAAAAAAGAAATACTGCCTCAATGCCATGCCTGTCTGCCCGCCCCCCCACCCCACCCCATAAGTCATGGACTCTAATCCTCTGGGACCATGAACCCCAAACGAGCTCCAAATGAAATGCTTTCTTTTCTTTTTAAAGATTTATTTATTTTACATTTGTGAGTGTTCTATCTGCAGGTACCCCTGCATGCCAGAAGAGGGCATCAGATCTCATTATAGATGGTTGTGAGCTACCATATGATTGCTGGGAATTGAACTCAGGAGCTCTGGAAAAGCAAACAGTGCTTTTAACCACTAGGCATTTCTCCAGCCCTGGCATGCCTGCTTTTATAAATTCCTTTGGCCATGGCATTTTGTCACAATAATTGAAGCTATGCAGTTACTACCACTGGAAGAAACTGCTTGAACAATACCAACATAGGCCCTTCTAAACTACAGAAGTCTTTTTAACTTGCTTTACTTTTCTAATCTTTCTTAAAATGTGTATTTTATTTATTATAATTTATTCACATTACATCCCAATTGTTATCCTCTCCCTCTTATCTTCCCTTTCCCACCCTCCTTCCCTCTTCTGCCTTTTCCCTTCCCCTAGACCTCTGATAGGGGGAGCCCTCCTATCCCAACTATCTGGTGACAACCTATTAGGTCCATCAGGATAGCCTGATGAGTCGGCACCCTTCCACTGTGTGCCCACTAGGCCACCTTGCTAAGGGGTAGTGACCAAATCGTCGGCACCCAAGTGCATGTCAGAGGTTCAGCAGCAGCTCCCCCTACCCACCACGTGGAGAACTGGCAGTCCATTGGCTACATCTGAACAGAGGTCTTGGTTCTCTGCATGCCTTGGCTGGTGCATCAGTTTATGCAGGTCCCCTATACCCAGATCCACAGCCCTTGATGGTTTCCTGTGGAGCTCCGGCTCCCTCTTGGACTTTCCATGCCCCAACTCTTCCCTAAAACTCTCAGTGCTCTGCCTAGAGTCCAGCTTCAAGTCCCAGTATCTGTCCCAACCCCCCACTGGGTGGAGTCCCTCAGAGGACATCTATGTTGGGCTAATATCCACTTATGAGCATGCATGTTTTTCTGGGTCTGGGATACATCACTTAGGATGATTGTTTCTAGTTCCATTGATTTGTCTGCAAATTTCAAGATTTCCTTGGGTTTTGTTTTGTTTTCAAGACAGGGTCTCTCTGTGTAGCCTGGGCTGTCCTAGACTCACTCTGTAAACCAGGCTGGCCTCAAACTTACAGTGATCCTCCTGCCTCTGCCTCCTGAGTGGTGGTATTAAAGGTGTGTGCCACGACGCCTGGCTGATTTCCTTGTTTTTAAGAGCTGAGTAATATTCCATGTGTCTACCAAGAAGAGACTTGATACCCTATGAGCATATACAGGGGGAGGAAATCCCCCTCAGTCACAGTCATAGTGGAGGGGAGTAAGGGGAAAAAGGGAGGGAGGGAGGAATGGGATGTAATATGAATAAATTAATAAAATATATTTAAAAATATTCCATTGTGTAAATGCACCACAGTTTCTTTATCCATTCTTTGGTTGAGGGACATCTAGGTTGTTTCCAGATTGTGGCTATTACAAATACAGCTGCTATGAACATAGTTGAGCAAATGTCCTTGCTGTATGGTGGAGCATCTTTATGGTATATGCCTAGGAGTGGTTTAGCTAGGTCTTATTCAATCAGTATCAAATACTAGATGGAACCAAGATTCCATCTGTGAAAAGCAGCCTTGACTCATTTTTCCTCCAATCTTCTTTCACTACCTATCCCAAAATGTAACCTAAACTCCCCTAAAATCACCCCCCCATCCCTCCCATTCTCTCTGTCTCCCCCCCCCCCCCCCCCCCAGTTTTTCCAGACAGGATCTGTCTGTGTCGCTTTGGCTATCCTGGACTCACGTTGTAGGCCAGGCTGGCCTCGAACTCAAAACAACAGACTTGCATTTGCCTCCCAGAGTGCTGGGTAGGTAAAAGTCCCCTTTCTTCTCAACTGTCCTCAACACGAGAGAAAGGCAAACGTGATGGCTACTTGCTACCACCTCCTCCAACGCACAGCTCTATCTCAATTGCCTTTATTTTTTTAGGTCTAAAATAACTGAGATTGCTCTGAACAGTTTCCCACATGAGACTCCCACACAGTTTCAACAGGGAACTAACAATTTTCCTTTTCATCTCTCCTCCGGCTGGTTCTGCAAAAGCACTTTAGCATTCACTCTGACAAATCTTCCTACACTGATCCAGCCTCGACTTTCATCTCATCTCATCATTGTCTTCACCAAGGCTTGGCTAGAAATTTGCCTGAGAGGTCTTACCAGAAAAACAGCCTTTTCCCCACTCAGAATGTATCTAAATTCTTAAGGACGAACTTTTCATTCTTGAGTTACTTGGGAGGGGAGGGGGCTGAGTAGATGCCTCAATGGTTAAACCACCTGCACGAGGGTAGGAGTTCAGATACCAAATAACCCATGTAGATGCCAGCTGGGCATGGCAGCCTGCCTGTAATTCCAGCCTCAGAAGGCTGAGCTGGGATCCCAGAGCAAGAGCTAGCAAGACTAGCCTTCCTGTCAGTGAGCTCTGGGTTTGACTAAGAGATGGTGGGGGTTGGTCTGGTCCTGAGTATTCTGATGCTAATTCCTGCCCAGAGCAGCAGAAGCCAGGCCTTCTCACACATTCTCCCTTACCCCTGTCTGTTGTGTAAATCTTGCTCTACCTATTTAAAGTTGGTAGGTTAATACAAAATGCTGAAACTTGGGATTTGGCAGGAGAAAGAGAGGCAGAGTTTGGGGTTTGCAGGCCTGGTGTCAGGGAGGGAGGGAGAGAGGAGACAGGTACAGGAGGAAGAGAAAGGAGGAAGAGGTCTCCATATATTGGCAGGGAGAGAAGCACATGGCTGGAAAGAGGCCCAGATGGGAATGATTAAAGCAGATGGCCTGGGACGGGGGCTGGGAAGTAATAAGGAGTGTTTCATATCTGCTCAGTCCCAGGGAAAATGAGGCTATTTTAAAATATAACAGGTGCCTGTGTCTTTCTTGATTATGATAGCGGGTTAGATAATACCACCATAATTATTGGCTAACTTAGATATTTTTACATTTACTACAACAGAGAGACCCTGCTTCGGTGAAGAGGTGGAAGGGCAGTACCTTGTACATAAGGTGTACACACACACACACACACACACACACACAAAAGCATACACATTCCTATACCACATACCTACATTAAAAATGGGGCACGTGTAAAAATAAGGATGTATATTTCCTTTACTTCTGTATTAAAACCATAAACAAATGCCCCACATGAAGAGGAATGGTTTGAAAGAGTACAGGTCTCCCAGAGACTATAGGATCAAAGATGTCCTCACTCCTCAGTATTTGCTCACCACCCAATCTCTCACATTCTTTGCATTTTCCCCCTTTGGTTTCCTCCTCACTCTTTCTCACATTCACCTGTGTCATTACCACTCTTCACAATCCTTTTCAAACTTAGTTTCACTGACATGTAGTTCACATGCCATACATTTACCTGCACAAAGCACAGGTGTCATGGTTCGCAGCTCCCTGGCAGAGCTGGGCAACCATTACCATCACCTAGTTGCAGGAATCCCATTGTCCCCAAGGGGAACTTTGCACTTGCTTTATTCCCCACTCTGCTTCCCCATGGCCCGTGGAAACCACTACCAGGCCAACACACCAGTGTATTCTGGGCACTTTGCTTTCTTTCTTCCCTTTGGTGGTACAAGATGAGTCTCCCGTCTCCACTGTAAACAATTACAACTCAGCTCTGTCTCCAAACTTTTCTGTTATTTTTTTCTGCCAAGACAGGTGTTTCTGTGTGGTAACCCTCACTGGCCTGAAGCTCACTACCTGAAACTTACAGCAATACTCTGGCTTCTGCCTCCCAAGTCTGTGGTTAGAAGAGCGTGGCACCATGTTTGGCTCCCTGCCCCTCTTTCTTTTGTATTTTGTCTCAGGTAGCTCAGATTGGCCTACACCTCACTATGTAGCTGAAGATGGTTACTAGGTGTTACTAAGATTACAGGTGGGCAATACAATGCTAGGCCCTTCTTTTTAAATTTGTTGTTGTTGGTTTTGTTTTGTTTGTTTTTCAAGACAAGGGCTCTCCGTATAGCCTTGGTTGTCTAGGCAGGCCTTGAACTCACAGCGATCTGCTTGCCTCTGCCTCCCTGAGCACTGGGATTAAAGGTGTGCTCTATCATGCCACATCGCTTCCACATACGTGGAAGTCAAAGGACAAATTTTGGGAGTGGTTCTTTTCTTCCACCATATAGATCCCAGAGACTGAGCTCAGGTGGTCAGGCTTAACAGCAAGTACCTAACCCACTGAACCATCTCACTGACTCAACACTGACATTTCTGTCAGGACTAACCAATAGGCCCAGAGTTCCAT
This sequence comes from Acomys russatus, assembly GCF_903995435.1. Lineage (NCBI taxonomy): Eukaryota > Metazoa > Chordata > Mammalia > Rodentia > Muridae > Acomys > Acomys russatus. Next base: position 41,166,422 of record NC_067149.1, on the reverse strand, counting down.
CTAATAGGATGTTTGGAAGCTCAAAAGCAAATAAACAATGTTTCTAACAATTGTACTTTCCATAAAAAGAGAAACACAAAAATTATAGGAGGAGAGATCCAGGAAGGGCTCTTTCCTAGAGAGCTGTGCTGCTCCACCTGTCAGTCAGAAGCCCAAATACTGCTCTGATCTATATGGATCAACACTGTTGAGGAAGACAATGCCCAGCTCCAGACACAGGCTCTGTGGAATATGCCTGGAGTTAAGTACGAGTGTGGTTTATAGGCTGGGTGCTGTCCACCTCACATGTTTAAGACCATCCAACACCCACTACCTTAAATAAAAATAACAGGGCAGTCTATAGGCTAGCCTGGAACTCACTATGTAGCCCAGGGTAGCTTTGAACTAGAAATCCTATCTCATCTGTCTGAGTTCTGGGACTGCAGATGAGTGCCAATATACCTGGCTCTTGACTTGTTTTTGAAGTTAAGTTTTAGTTCTTGGATGAGTTTTGGAAGTGAAGCATTTGAGATCTACAAAAGAGAAATGTCCCTTTTCCTGCTTCATAAAATGAGGAAATCTCTGGTGAGCTATCTCTATCAAATGAATATGAGTCTCGTTTTGCAGAGAAGAAAATTGATTTGGGGCTTTCTGCTGCATCCTAGATTGGGGAAATGAGCAAGATTCCATTATTCTTAGGAGCAACAAGAAATGGCCTATGTGGCTGTTATCTTCCCTGAAAATATTAAAGACCCAATGTCTAGAGTCATTAGTAGGTGGTTTTTAAATTTATTGAAGTTAATACTTTAAAGAAAGGAGTAACTAATTAGAAGGCACAAACTCATTATGATACACATTTAAAAGTTAATTTAACTACTAGCTGAGCCTTTAGGCAAGTTCCTGGTTGACAATCTCATGAGTTTACAGAGATGTCACTAGGCTGAGAAGCTCTGAGTCCTAAAGATAAACCAGTCTGGTGGTGGGACATAGATGACTTAGAAGAACTGTATGGGATATCATGTCCCATTGTACGCCCTCTTCATGCCTCATGTATTGATGAGGCGTGTACCACTTATGATTACCTAATTCGGTGGTACAAAGATGCTATAGTTTAGTTTGAGGAGGTATTTGGAGTTCTTTGAAAATTACAGCAAACCCAAGTCCCTACCCTTACCCTTATAGGGTAAGTAACCATCAGCTCTAAAGGGGAATGAATTATTCTTTCTAGATGGCTAATGACTGTCTGAACTACCTTTACTCTTGGAATCCAGCTTGTGTGAGGAAAGTCACAATCTATGGCTACATTTCAGATGTCAAACAGCCACCTGAATCTGAGGCCACAGAGATGATGACGCAGGCACACCTAACACTGCTCTGTATTTTGGATTGTGTGAAGTTTCTAAAAAACATCACCACAGACTATAGTTCTTTATTTTTAGAATCTGCCCTGATTCTAAGGCTAATGTGTACAAAGGGGAAAACAGTGAATCTTAATTTTATAATCTGTTTTTATACTTAGTTAACAAATACAGCATGCATGTTGTAACCCAGCTGTGTCAGACTGTGTGAAAAATATGTAAATAATCTTGCGAAGGAAGAAGCATTTGAGCCTACAAGGTGGAGACTTAACCTTAAGCAACGTGGTTAGACCTTTTCTCAAAAAAGGAAAAAAAAAAAAAAGTAAAAAAGAACAGGGCATGATGGTGTAGGGCCGCAATGCCAGAACTCAGGCGGCAGAGGGCCAGTCCAGTCTACAGAGCAAGCTCCAGGCAATCCATACAAGACCTTGTAACAAAAGATCTTGCAGAAAACCTTGTCTCAAATAAACAGCAACAACAAAATAACAGAAGCCTTCAGACTGGGTGTTCCACAGCAGTTATGTAACCATCCACAGGAAGGGAAAGACAGGGAGGCCTTGTCTCCCAAGCTCCTAACAAGAAGATATCAAACCAAGGAAAGAAGAACAAAGAGCAGGGTCACTTAGGGAAGCTGAGGCAGGGGACCACAAGCTGGAGGCCATGTGGGACACTCTTGGCCAGCATGGGTATACATGCCACCCTACTTCAAACAAGCAGAGAAGATGAAGGAGGGAGAGGAGAACAGAGTGGAGAAGGAAAGAGACGAGCAGGAGGAGAAAGAAAGTGAACAGTATTCCAAAGAGATTTACAACTGTGGCCAGCAGTGGTAGTGGACGTCTATTATGCCAGCCCTCAGAGGAAGATTCAAAGTTCTAGACCATCCTGGAAACTTAGTGAGACACTGTCTGACAATCTGTGTCAGAAATAAGACATACTTTCTTGGGGTGTACATGTTAAGTTAAATGTATGTAGACTAAGGCTTAATGCAGCCAGGCATGGAGGCACAAGCCTATAGTCTCAGTTACAGAGATGAAGCAGGATTTAAGCCTGGCCAGGGGTTAGAGACCAACTTGTTGCAAGCTGAAATCCCAAGTCAAAACCAAAATAATGTTTATTAGTGCAGGCTGGTAACACAGATGGAGTAGCATTTATGAACTGGATCCCTAGCACCAACACAAAGGCGGGTGTGGTGCTGCATACCTTTACTGCCAGTACTCGGGAGGTAGATCTCTGTGGGTTTGAGGTCAGCCTGGTCTACACAGTATGAATTCCAGGCCAGCCAAGGCAACACAGCAAGTCCTTGTCTCAAAAAACAGAAACAAAACCAGAAGCCTTCAGATTTTGATTGTTTCATGACAGATAAGCAGCCATCTAAGGAAGGGACCAGCTTAATGGTGCAATTCATTTAGAATGGAGTTGCCATTACCAAGACTCAGATTTGGAACAGAGATATTATGTCACTCTTTTGTTTGTTTTTCGAGATAGGGTTTCTCTGTGTAGCCTTGACTGTCCTGGACTCACTTTGTAGACCAGGTTGGCCTCGAAGTCACAGGGATCCACCACCCTCTGCCTCCCGAGTGCTGGGATTAAAGGTATGAACCCATGCCCACCTTATTATGTAACTCTTAAACTGTGAAAAGCAGCTCCAATTTAACTTGGGAATTTTGGTGCTTTGCTGATTGAACAGACATTAATACTTTGGTTAGACACTGTATGCACACCTCTGATATTAACTCTGCCAGATAAATGAAGAAATAATTTGAACAGACATTAATACTTTGGTTAGACACTGTATGCACACCTCTGATATTAACTCTGCCAGATAAATAAAGAAATAATTTTATGATTTTGTTTGTTAAAACATTCCCCTTTGGCGCACGCCTGTAATCCCAGCACTCTAGGAGACAAGGCAGGCAGATCTCTGTGAGTTTGAGGCCAGCCTGGTCTACAAAGCAAGTCCAAAACAGCCAAGGCTAGACAGAGAAAGCCTGTCTGGAAAAACAACAAACTTTCCCCTTGAGTGACTTTTCAGACTGCTTCCCACTGCTTCTCCAGACTAAGCCAAAGATTCAAAGCTGTGACCCTAACACAATCCAATCTGCCCCCAGCACAGAACACTTTGGGCTTTGGGGGTTTGTTTTGCTTTGTTTTTCTGAGACACGGTCTCATTCTTTAGCTAGATTGGCCTTAAACCTACAGCAATTCTCTTGCCTCAGCCAGGTAGGATTACAGGCATAAGCTACCACATATTTTCATTTGATGCTTATGTGAGGGAATATTAATCAGAGAGGAATGCTGATTAAAAAAAAAAAAAAGTTCAATATTCCAGTTCTCTAGCAAATTCGGAGAAATCAACTACGTGAACCGACACTGAAACAGTTTACACAGATGAGAAGCAAACAACTCAAAGAGCGGCAGTGGTAGAGGGCATCTAACAGTCACAAGGAGCCGAAACTAAAACCTCTGCAGGCAAACTAGACTACGGCAGCAGGGCAAACGATTGCTCCACAAACAAGGATCTAATGTCATCAGGTCTAACTGCAGACCCACCTGCCTTCCCCTCTGAACCGTAGTCCCTTCCCTTCTATCCCCTAAATCGACTTCTTTTGGGGGATACATGGACGCTCTTTTATTGACTAGTACAACTCCACAGCAACTTATAGGTGTGACGCTGTGCCACTCACACACACATTAACCTCCATTCCCTGTTGAGTGCACATATCCATGTAAGATTATATATAGCCCTATACACTCTGTAAGTGCATTTTTAACAACAACAACAATGAAGGTTCTGGCCAGGTGTGGTGGTTCACACCTCTAATCCCAGTACTTGGGAGGCAGAGCCAAGAGGGTCATCACAAATTAGAGGCCATACTGATCTGCAGAGTTCAGGACAGCACAGAGTGATAGACATGAATTATCTCGGGGGGAAAAAAAAAAAGAAGTTGAGGCAGGAAAATCAAGAGCACCAGCAATTTACCAAGACACAAGACAAAATGGGTAGTGATCATGGGATGAAGGGATAGATTAAGATTTCTTGTTTATCTGTGTATGTATGTTGTATGCAAAGGTGGGTGTAGGCATGTGCCATGGCACCAATGTCTAGTCAGAGGACAACCTGTGGGGGTGGTTCTCCCCTTTCACCTGGTGGGTCCTGAGGACCCAAACAGAAGGAAGAAAACTTTTTAAGGAGTGAGGGATGCCAGGGTCTTGTGCATGCTACCCAGGTGCCCAACCCTGGGATGTACCCCATAATTGAAGCTGTTGCTCTGTCACCTTCCATTATAGTACTTAAGACTCATCCGTTCTCTAGACAGAAATCAATCGATTCATTTAAAAATTTTCCAGAATACAGCACTCTCTCCCATTTACTCTAAGATGCCAAAAGTTGCTAATTAGTAAAGCCCAAGTACCCTAGTTGAAAAAGATCACCAGGTGCCATCTGCACTTCTTGTGTTGTGGAGGAAAGTCCCTGAGGGAAACCTTCCAGAGACCATAAGGAGTCTGTGACAGGCTTTCTGCCCAGAAGGCTAGGCACAAACGGCAGAAAGAAACGAGGACTGTCACCAGCTGGCCACATCTAGGAATAGTTTTGGAAAAGTGGACTCTGCTGAAAGCATCTGCCCTGTTAAATCCGACGAACCAGACAGAAGCATCCAGTACACCTACCATGAAATCGATACAGGGCTACAAAAGGTTATTTTCAAGGCCCGAGGGGACCCCAGCCCTGCCTCTGACACCGTCCCTTACCACCCTCAGCACTGTCACCAAAGGGAGACGGAGAGGAATGAACGGCTGGGGAATGGGGGCAATAGAAGGCACAGCACTAAGGGGCTTGACCCTGAAGGAGAGGGAGAACTATAGGAGTCCCTGACAGTAAGCGCGACCGTCACCCGGCTGCGCACTGCGTGCTAAGTGGAGACTGGCATGGAAGCGCAGCGCAAACCAGGACGGGTGATGGATGGGCCTAGGAGGCTGGGCAGTGGGCGTTCTGAAGTGCGCAAGCGGGGCATGGCAATGGGCAGGGTAGACCCCCGGAGACCGCCTAGTGAGGCTCGGGGTGAGGGGACTGGGGCAGGCCGGGCGCGAAGAGGAAGCGAGCAGCCGGGACGCCGCGCCTCTCCTCGGCGCGGCCCGCCGCCTCCAATGCCTCCCTCCTCCCAGCCTCCCCTGTTCGCCCGCTGACCGAAAGAGTTGAGAAAGTCCGAGATTTTCTTGATGCTGCTGGTGATGATTTCAATATACTCCCGGTTCGCCCAGTCCTGGTGAATCTCTCGCTGCACCGGATCCTCTTGTCCCGCCATGGCGGCCGCCTGGAGGAAGAGTGACTGCGCAGGCGCTGCGACCTCCACAGGCCGCCAGAGCGCCTGCGCCGCCAGCCGGCACCCGAGAGTTCGAGCCCCATAATGGCCTGGCTTAGCGGTGCGCATGCGTACAGTAACTCCCTTTGCCCTGCTCTAGCTTGGCTCCCAAGCTGGGGAAAAACAAGAATCCTCCACTCTCAAGGTTCAGACCGAGAGCTCCCCAGCCCCCAGCCTCACGACCACGCTGATCACTAGGGGTTCTTGTCGTTATGGGGCGCTCACACGCCCCTGTCTCCGCCCAGGCTAGCTCCGAGCTCTCTTGGCACCTTGACAGCAAAGATGGGCAGAGTCCATGAATCCCGTAAATTTAAAATGCTTTTCATGTTGGGTTACAACCCTGCTCATTTTTGTTTTCTTTTTAAAATGTTTGTTTTGTTTTGTTTTGTTTTGTTTTTTGAGACATGGTCTCTCCGGGTAGCCCTGGCTGTCCTAGAACTCACTCTGTAGACCAGGCTGGACTCGAATTCAGAGATCCACCTGCCTCTGCCTCCGAAGTGATGAGATTAAAGGCATGTGCCACCACTGCTAGGCTAAAGTTATTTTATTCATATTATTTGTGTGTGTGAGTCACTCCCCCCCCCCCCGCCCACCCCTCCCGTAGCACAACATGCGCGTGAAAGTCAGAGGACAGCTTGCAGGAGTGAGCTCCTCACCTTTCACCTTGTGGGATAGACCCACCCTGTGGGTCATCAGGCTTGGTGGTAAGTGTCTTTATTTGTCGAGACATCCCACCGACTCTGAATCTTCATACTTAAAATTACTTTGAATACCATGGTATGATAGGCTACCTTACATTTACAAAATGAGCAAAATACATTTTTTGTTTTGTTTTGTTTTTGTTTTTTGAGACAGGGTTTCTCTGTGTTAGCCTTGGCTGTCCTGGACTCACTTTGTAGACCAGGCTGGCCTTGAACTCATAGCGATCCACCTGCCTCTGCCTCCCAGGTGCTTGGATTAATGGTGTGTGCCACCACACCCAGCCCTTCTTTCTGCTTCTTGCTCCCTATGTGATTTCTTTCTCCCTACAGATTCTTGCCATTTTCCAGGGCCAATGGCAGAGCTTTGTTTTGCTCTGTGTGTGTGTGTGTGTGTGTGTGTGTGTATCCTTCTTTCTAAGAAAGCTGGCTCAGCTATTTCACTGCAGTTCATTAGTGTGAGGAGACTCTGGCTTTGCTGGATAGCGGTGGTGGTAAAAGCAAATGGTACCTCCCAGAATATGTCCCTTAGATCTATCTGGGCATGCTGCACAGAAGACTTTGTACAGATCATTGTAACCGTACAAATACCTCTTTATCCAACAATTCTAATCATCTGATCTTGGCTTTGGGGACTTTCATATTAAAAAAAAATAATAATAATGTGCAGTAACCACAGTTTCAGTTGTCTTTTAAATAGCAGGTGTCTCTTAACCAGGAGGAAGATAAAAGCAGACTGAGAAAACACAATTCAAAAACACTCATCTCTCTTCACCATTTCCTGCTTGCTCTGGTTTCTGAGTTCCATTCAAAAATTTTTTTGTTTACACATTCTGTAATGGGGCATATATGTATACACAGTGGGCACTGGACAAACCCAGATCTCTGCCTGACCCCAATTCTTTACTCCTCTGTCTCAGCAGACATTACCTCAAGTCCGTCTTTATGGTTAAAGTGTTTTCCCATTGTGCTTTGCTGTGTATTCCAGCTGGCCTTAGCCTCAGGCCAGACCTCCTGAGGGCTGGGATTACAAACCTGTATCAAAATGCCCAGCTGTCCCTCAATTTTTATAATGAAATGAGTTCTAGAGCAGAGGAGATGCAGGGCTAATTCTGTGTCTAAGAGCAGGTAAGTTGTCAGTTCATCTGTTCAATCCTTCCTCCAGACACTTGCAGACTATGAGACTGAAATAATTGCGGGTTGGGGAGACTCCTGCTTCCCACAGTCACGCATGACAATAGAAGTGCTCAGAGCATTGACTTTTCTATGGTAAGAGGTTTCTTGGCGTTCGACATGAGACAGAAGCATCTTGAGGTTTAGCAGAAGACAGAAGGAAGTATGGGGCTGGAGAGATGGCTTAGCTGTTGAGAGTACTTGATGCTCTTGTATAGGTCCCGGTTTCTGATGGCCCTTTTCTGGCTCCAAGGTCTCCTGTACAGGCATACTACACACACATACATCCACACAGGCTTTATGTTTACGTTTATAAACTTAATATTGTGAAGGTAAAGACAACAAATTTTCAGTCAGAAAGTTGTATTTTTTTTCTTACCAAGTGAGCATTTATAATTGTTTTCTTGCACTGGAGCCCATTACAGTAAATAAAACCTTTCTGAACACTGGAACACACTGAGCTAGGCTATAATGAAGAAAGGTTAACTTTTATTTATTTATTTATTTTTGGTTTTTCGAGACAAGGTTTCTCTGTGTAGCCTTGGCTGTCCTGGACTTGCACTGTAGACCAGGCTGGCCTCAAACTCACAGGGATCCACCTGCCTCTGCCTCCCGAGTGCTTGGGATTAAAGGCGTGCGTCACTACCGCCGGGCAAAAGGTTAACTTTTTAAAAAAATTTTATTTATTTTCATTTTATGTCCATTGATGTTTTGCCCGCATGTCTGTCTGTGTGAGGGTATCAGATCTTGGAGTTACAGACAGTTGTGAGCATCCATGTGGGTGCTGGGAATTGAACTCTGGTCCTTTGGAAGAGCAGTCAGTGCTCTTAACCGCTGAGCCATCTCTCCAGCCCCGCAAGGTTAACTTTTAACACTAACTTTGGGTCTTGGAACTTCTACACTTGACCACAGCCTTTGCCATGAGGGGTTTATTCTCTGTGCCTCCATCAAACACACACAGTGGTTCTAGAGCTATCCTGCCCCTAAGGCCTCCAAGAAGGGCGCCTCCAGCCCCCGCCCCACCCCGCCCCGCCCCGCCCCCGCTGTACTGAGTCACAAAGGCGGTTGCCAGGCGCCAGGTCAGAAAGAATAGGCAGCTACCCTGGATCGTGCAATCCGCGAGTTCAGTAGGTGAGCTCCTGGCTCCGAAGGTGATGGTTGGGCCTGGGCCGGGCCCCCACCGCTGCCCGGGCCTTGGCCAGGGCCGAGTGGCTCCCGCTCCTTGGGAGGGACTTCCAGGGAGTCAGCCTTGTTCTCCAAGCACTGCAGCCGCTCAGGATCTTTTCACAGTTCACGAGGACTTCCCCTGCACGTTGGCACTGCCTTCCCCTTTCCCAGGTGGGGAAATAGAGGGTCTGGGCTTGCATTTATTTATTTAAAATAGAAGGTAGGAGCCAATAAAAAGAAACCCTCTTTGGACAGGGGAACCAGGTGTTCCCTATGTGGAGCTAGTACAGCAGCTTGTGCAGAATCCCTAGGTTCATCCCTCACCCCTGGAATGGACTATAGTTACTCCTTCAGATGCTAGGGACTGGGGTAGAACCATTTGAATTTAAGCCTTGTTTGAAGGAGTGGAAAGACCTTAAGCCCAATGCCCTCCCCTCCCCCGTCCCACCCAGTGTTTAGAGGCATTAATACTCTCCATCCTCCTTGCCATGGTAGTGTACCAGAGGCTCCCTCTCGGATGTTTTCTATATTTTCAGACAAGATCTTACCATATGCAGCTTAGGCTGTTATTGAACTCATAGCAATCCTCCTGCTTCAGCCTATCAAGTGCTGAGATGATAAGCATTGGCAATGTGCTCTTAAATTCAAGATATCCAGGACTGGATGCTTTTCATAAGCAGTTAGGAATAGGTAGCTGTCTTTCTGTGTCAGTTTCTTTTCCTAAGGCAGCCCAGATATAGGAAACTTGGCGACTGCATAGACCAAGAAATGCTATCGGAGGAAATCAGCCAATTAACTTCATCCTAATCATCGTCAAAGGGCACTTTCATTTTGAAATGTTACCAGCATTCTTTCTTTCTTCTTCTTTCTTCTTTTTAAAATCAGGGTTTCTCTTGTGTAGCTTTGGTTGTCCTGGACTCACTCTGTAGACCAGGCTGGCCTCGAACTCACAGAGATCTGCTTTTCTCTGCCTTCCTGGAACTAAAGGCATGCATCACCAAGCCCGGCTTTTTTTTTTTTTTTTTTTAAGTGAACCTTACAGTGAAGGTGTCAGCCTTTTGATGGGCAGGATATTGCCGCTGTATTTTGTGGCAGAAAGAGGAGGGGACAAAGACTTAGGCACAGCTGAAAACAAAAAGGACCTACCTGCAACGGCCCCAATGGTGCAATGGGTTAATAATGCATGGACTTATATAGAAATGGGACCTGGCTGGGCAGTGATGGTGTACGCCTTCAATCCCAGCACTTGGGAGGCAGAGGCAGGTGGAGCTGTAATGGCCCTTCACATAAGAAAGTGAAGGGGGCAGGGGGAGAAGCTAGCTCTTCCTGAATTCAGAAGACAGTCAATTTGGAAATAGAATGATAGAAAATCAAAATTCTACTTGGATAAATGGAGTTAAAATATCCTCCCAGCACCTTGGGTTTTTTGTTTATTTGTTTTGTTTTTTCAAGACAGGGCTTCTCTGTGTAGCCCTGGAACTCACTCTGTATACCAGCCTGGCCTTGAGCTCATAGAGATCACCTGCTTCTGCCTCCCAAGTGTTAATATAGTAGGCAGTGGGGCACCGTGACGCACAGTGATGCCCATACACAAAGGCAGGTGGATGACTGTGAGTTCAGGCCAGCCTGGTCTACAGAATGAATCCAGGATAGCCAAGGCTACACAGAGAAACACTGTGTGTGTGTATATATACACATACACACACATACACTGTATATATATATGTGTGTGTGTGTGTATACCACCAAGCCGTGTACTGTTTTTTCTTGGATGTCTCCATAAGGACTAGTGAAAACTGGAGGTTGCTTTAAAGTCACACTGTAAGTAGTCTACAAACTGTAAGGTGCAAGAGAATCATTGGAGGATTCGTCTACATGCAAACATTTGGGTCCTATGCCACATTTCACTCAGTAGGTCTGAGATGGGCCCCCAAGAGCTTGCATTCCCATCAAATCCCTAATGGTGTTAAAATTGCTAGTTCAGGAGACAGCACTGATGAAGAATCAATTACAAATTACAAATGCTTGTAAGACTTGGGGCTGTTTCTTCTCGTCAAATAAGGTCTCATCATGAAGTCCAGCCATTTTTGCCCCTACCCCAAGGCATTCATTGAGATACTCCATTTCACACAATCTGTATCACCTGTAGATACAAGGCTTGGAAAAGGTTTAATGCAGTCTTAGCATGCACAGCAGTTGCCATATTCATTGTTTGTTGGCCTTTATAGACTTACTGACCGGTGTCATGTACTGGCATCTATCCAGTGAGTTGTAAGTCAGTATGAGACAGTTGTAAAGGCACACAACCATGCCTCTCCCCTCCCCCAAAGCACAGCAGGGAATTTTCATGTCTGACTTCTTTCCTTTAGGACTGTCAATGGCAGGCTACCAGCTCTGGTCACCATGGACCCCACTGGATGAGAGCTTCCAATGGCTGCGGCACACAACACCTACCCCTTCCTCCAAACACCCTTTTAGGGCCTCTCCTTGTCTTCCCCAAACCCCTTCTGACCTTGAAGTACAGTTATGCTTTAAAGAAGTTACAGTTGTCCTAGACAGCCCACTTGTGGAACCTGGAGAGAGCCCCAAGCTACCCTGTCACACATCAGAGCTCCGAGCCTCGAATAACAAGAAAGGACTGGTGAGGAAGCCCCAGCCAGTCCGCCTCAATGGAGTGGATTCTGTTTTTGGTAGGGTCATCACCGCCCAGCCACCCAAATGGACTGGCACTTTCAGAGTTTCAGACAAGTCAGCTTTCTGCAAAATTATCAGCAGGGAGCACCAGTGGCCCACTGGACTCAAGGAGCCTCAGATTCAGATGACAGTGACTATGTGCAAACAGATGCTACGCTCAATCCTCCTGCTGTATGCGACCTACAAGAAGTGCACCTTTGCCTTGCAGCACTCCAAGTAAAGGGTCCCCATCTGACCCCTGTGCTCCACACCATGCTCTCTGGTATGTACCCAAAGTTTACACAGACCTATTCACATAAATCAAATTGTGATATCATGCCAGATATCTTGCCTTTTGGTCATGCTGTGACAATTTAGGAGTTCCCCTTCTCCCTTTTTTTTCAGAAACAGGACCTATGACACCGAGCAAGGAAGAGCATTTCCACTCTAAAGCTGAATGGCCATTTAAAAGTCAACTGAACAGTGACATGCACATGAGATAATGATCAACTTATATAAGCCAGCCTAATGTGAGCACACTCAAATGCCAAAGGAAAGAGACGCCAAGAAAAGACATAGGTGGATTTCTGGGTACCAGAGGGTCAAGGGGTCAAAAATGTATGTGGGTTAAGGACTAATTTAAAAACAGTATTCCCTCCTCAAACAAATGTGGACAACCCCCCCCCAAAAAAAACCGCCAACAAGATACAACTTTGATACCTGTATGGGTAAACATAATAACAAATATTAAATCTTAGTGACAAGGCAAGGAAGAGCCTGACAGTAGCTTTCTCACAGAAGACAGGAGGATCCCCCTACCTTAGCTTCTGATGTGATATTTCTAATAAACTGCAATTATTTTGTATGCTTCTGACAAATAGATTCTAGGCATAATTCAGAATGATGTGGAAATAAATGCTATATATACATACAAAGCCAGCAGATATTTGATGATGTCTTTTTTTAAAAAGACTTATTTATTTATTTATTATTATGTATACAGTGCTCTGCCTGCATGTACACCTGTGGGCCAGAAGAGGGCATCAGATCACTTTATAGATGATAACATGTGGTTGCTGGGAATTGAACTCAGGACCTCTGGAAGAGCAGTCAGTGTTCTTAACCTCTGAGCCATCTCTCCAGCCCTTAATGATGTCTTTTCTTCCTTTGTTCTACACTAATAACAAGAGTTTGATCTCATAAGTTGTCCTCTGACCCTGACACATGCATCACAGCATGTATGTGCCCACACACACTTTTACAAAAATAAATGTTCAAAAATTCAGAAGTAAGCTGGGCTCAGTGGCACACACCTGTAACCCCAGCACTCGGGAGGCAGAGGCAGGTGGATATCTGTGAATTTGAGGCCAGCCTGGTCTACAAAGCAAGTCCAAGACGGCCAAGGCTACACAGACAAACAATGTCTCAGAAAAAAAATTTTTCAAAAGTAGTGTTCAAGATCCTTCTGGTCAGCATATTAATACTACCATAGCCAGGACTATGAAGAGAGACCCTGCTACAAACAACACAAGCAAAAATCCAATTAGAAGGTGGCTAACATGTTCTTTTTACTCTCTTTTTACCTTTTTCCCCTCCAGGAGGGTAGCAATATGAGACACACTTTTAGGACCCTGGTAGGACTGCTTAAACATCAGCTCAGTCTTACCTAACCCTTGAATAATGAGACGCATCTAAAGGGAGGGCCAAGGCAGCTGAGGCAAAACTCAGAAAAGAGCTTATTTACAAAGCTGTCGTCAAGTTAAAAATAAAGCCGTTTCAAAACTAGCCCCCAAGGCCCAGCTATAGCATTTACTCTGCAGTGCTGCACAGCTGTGTTTATCCAAACCACTGACTCCTGAGCCAGGGACCTGGATGTTGATAGACAATCTCTGAAATCCACTGGTTAATTAAATTAAAACCCCTTCTTGAAGGACAAGCAGGATGCTTCTGGTTAGAAGGCAGAGACTAGACTTCAAACTCTAAAGAGAAAATGTAAAAGGCCGCCAGAGATGGAAAGGGGCAGGGGTGTCCCTGCGTCTAATCGGAGCTGTCATCACTTTCATCACTGTCTTGATCCTTTTGTCCATCACTTGCTTCATCTTCCCCATCCTAGGGGACAAAGAAGAAAAAAAGTACTTTAGGCCAATTCTTGCAACATAGTTCTCACAGGTGAACACTATACCATTTTTATTCTTAAAAGCAATGAAGACATAAGAGCATTTGTAAGTTAAGGCAGAAGCCTCCCTCCTGTTTTCTTTTTGTTCTGAGACAAGCTATCAGGTGGCTCAAGAACTCTCAAACTAGATATGCCACCAAGAATGACCAGGACTTTGTGAGCTTCCTCCACCTCCCAAGTACTGGCTTACAGGCATGTTCTACCATGCTTAATCCAGTTGTTTATTTCCTTTGAGGTGAGCCTTTGGTTGGCCTCAAACTCAGGAGATCAACTTGCCTCTGCCTCCAAGTGCTGGGACTAAAGGCATGTGCTACTACTCTTGGCTTCCCCATAATTCTTGCCATGGAATATAAGCCAAGACTATAGAGAAAGGTTCTGTTTGGTTTTGTTGAGGCAAAGTCTCACTGTGTAACTCTATCTGATTCAGAACTTGCTACTACATAGACCAGGCTGGTCCTGAACCCATAGAAATCTATCTGCCTCTGCCTCCCTCATACTGTAATTAAAGGTGTGAGCCACCACATTCAGTCCAAGAGGTCATTTTTTATGCCGAGTTATTTACAGCTGAACCAAATCGGCATGATCTTTAAATAAGCCAAAGCTCTCCAGTTGTTCCTCAGGCATAAGACACAGAAACAAAGTCACATTAATTCAATATAGAGCAAGGCCTAGTATGGTGCAACTCTGTAATCCCAAGATTCAGGATGTAAGACAGAGATTCTGAGTCCAAGACCATGTAGCAAGATTCTTCATACACAAACAAAAGGAATAAACAAAGTAGCAAATAAGTGAATGAGTGTATGAAGCAAAGGTTATTACAAGTACTGGCATATGCCAACAAGAGTCCAGTGTGAAACTGGCTTGTTCCTCTACTAGGACTCATCTATGTAGTGGAAGCATAGCATACTGACTACCTCAGATTCCTTATGAGAGTAAGCAGGAGAGTTTTATTATAGGACTAAAATAGAGCCATGCGAACAGACTCCATAATGGGCAGTCTTTCTGTGCACAGCTTCTAGCTGAACAGCCTGCCATCCAGAACTCAAATGAACTGAGCAACATTCGATGCACACATTTTTATTTAGCTTACTTTAAATCCACAAAAGCAACTGTCCACAGAAAAGAATGAAGACCTATATTACTTTATTTCTCTGTTCTGGCAGCTTGACTCTAGGCTTCTGTTTTCACATTTCTATGTTGTATGGTAACATACAACAATGCTGTATTTGGCCCTGGGCTAGTTTTGAAACGGCTTTATTTTTAACTTGACGACAGCTTTGTAAATAAGCTCTTTTTTGAGTTTTGCCTCAGCTGCCTTGGCCCTCACTTTAGATGAGTCTCATTATTCAAGGGTTAGGTAAGACTCAGCTGATGTTTGAGCAGTCCTACCAGGGTCCTAAAAGTGTGTCTCATATTGCTACCCTCCTGGAGAAATGACTATCAAAAAAAGTAAAAAAGAACATGTTAGCTGCCATGGCTGGAGAGATGGATCAAGGTGATTAAAAGAACTATCTGCTCTTCCAGAGGACCCAAATTCAACACCCAGCATCCACATGTTGGCTTACAACTCTTAACTCCAGTCCTAGGGGGTACAACACTCTCTTCTGGCAGCCACAGGTACTGCATGCACCTGTGCACAGAAAAACATGCACAAAGAAATACTCATACACATTTAAAAAAAAAAAAAAGTTGAAATGGCCAGGCCTGGTGGTTAATGCTTTTCATCTCAGTACTTGGGAGGCATAGGCAGGCAGACCTCAGTGAATTCAAAGCTAGCCTGATCTACAGAGTAAGTTCCAGGCCAGCGAGGACTGCCAAACAAACACAAGTTGAAATGACAACTCATTTTACCACAGAATATGCTAGTCTTTTCCCCCTTCTAGAATACCTTTACATACAAGATCATGGAAAACACGATACTATATAATGGAAGAAAAAAAACCCGCCTGTTTCTGGTACAGAGTATTGAATGCACAAACATGTACATGCTAAGTACATGCTCTACCAGGAAGCTATAACTCCTCTCATGTTGCAAACAAATTTCCAACATATCTTGAGACAATGTAATTGAATGAATCCCACAGCATTTATAAAAGCTTTTTTGTAGGGAATGGAGATGGGCACAGAAGTATTTAATAAATATATACAGAGAAAACCCTATACTTTTTGCTAACAAAGAATACTAAGTAAAATGTTTCACCAATGCCAGACCAGCCTGTGCAGATACCTCTGTTGCTCTGCTCTTGGAGACGTGGGATGTTGCGCCATCCTCACTGTCCTCTGCGGTGCTCTCTGAGGAAGAGGGCTGCTGGGAAACAATTTCTTCACCCTAAATATAGAAGAAGCAAAACAAATGGTGTACTGAAATAAGCACATTTATGGTTTTGGAGAAGGGTGAGTTTCTAGGTATTACAGAAGAAATATTCTAGCCATTCAAAACATATCAACCTCTGCTCTATCATTCAAAGAGATGCGTTTCAATTCTAGGCATCTGAGATGCCCATGGAAGTGATAACTCTATACAAGGTCCATTTTTGCATTTATGTGTTACATTAGATTTTACAATAGATGTTGTATTGGTGACTCAGTTAATACTAAATATAGATATAAAATTGTCCCAAGGGCTGAAGTTGTAATAGGAACTTAAAAAAGAATCAAAGTTTGTGGCTAGTGTGGGCTACATAGTGAGAGTCTGTTGCCAAGAATATTATTTCTCAATACCTTAAGGCTTCTAAGTACCATACACCAACCACAAATAGCCAAGCAGTCTGAGGAATTGTCTAAACTCAAACCCAGGCTCCACTAACTCACTGTTAAATGGTCTGTGAAAGCTGAGCTTCAGCTTTCTCCAAGAAAACAACAGAATTGACTTCATAAGTTTGATGTGAGGAAAGACCATCACTGTTCTATTCTTTTCATATATACCATTATAAAACTCAACTGGTGGCGCTGGAGAGACAGCTCGGTAGGTAAGAATGTTTGCTGCCCCTACATGGGAGCCAGATTTAGCTCTCAGTACCTACAGTACCTCACAACTGCCTGTAACTCCAGTTCCAGGGAACCTAACACTTTCTCCTGGCTTCCTCTAGATCTTGCGTACACGTGCTGCACAGAACCTCATGGAGTACACATACAAGCATGTTTTAGAAAGTTAAAACAACCCTCAGCTAGTATAAGTACGCGTGAGGAGGTCTTGGCCCCTGAAAATGAGTAATGCTGAAATTCCACAGCAGTGTCACATTCAAATGGTTCCAGATAATCATGCCCATTTGTTAAAACTGGAGAGCATTTTCAGTATTAGAAAGACTAAGAAAAAAATTCAAAGTTTGTCCATACATGAGAGTGTTATAAATTGCTCTGTGGGGTTTATGAGTCCCCCTGGCACAGGGAAAGGGCTGTGCTGAGCTGGCTCCTTGTTGTTTTAAAATTAGATTTATTTTATGTATATGGATATTTTTGTCTGCATGCATATATGTGCACCTTGTGCGTGCCTGGTGCCATGAATCCCCCGGAACTGCAGTTACAGATAGTTGTGAGCTGCCGTGTGGGTGCTGGGAGTTGAGCCTAGGTCCTCAACAGAATAGCCAGTGGTCTTAACTACTGAGCAATCTCTTCATCCTGCTTGTTTGTTTTTGAGACAGGGCTTCATTATGTAGCCCTGGCTGTCCTGGAACTTGCTCTGTAAACCAGGTCTCGAACTCACAAAGATCTATCTCTGCCTCCCTAGGGCTGGGACTATAGGCATGTGCTATCTAAGCTGGTTCCCTGTTGACAACAATGTTTTGTACCTTTGCTGCCCGGGAGAGGGGTGTTGCCAGGACAATGAGCAATGTGCCCCAACTTTATCTTTTTTTTCTTTTTCTTTTTTGAGGCAGAGTCTCTCTGTGTAGCCCTGGCTGTCCCAGAACTTGCTCTGTAGGCCAGGCTGGCTCTGTCTCCTAAGTGCTGGGCTTAAAGGCCTGTGCTACCACTGCCCAGCTAAATAGTATTTTAAAAAGTTTTTACTTTTATTTTTATTTTACGTCTATTAGTGCTCTGCCTGCATGTGTGTCTGTGTACTTCATGCATGGAGCCATGGAGGCCTGTAGGGGGGTTGGATCCCATCAACTGGGATTACTTTTGCAAGCCACCATGTAAGTCCTGGCAATCAAGCCTGAGCCCTCTGAAAGAGTGGCTAGTGCTCTTAACTGCTGAGCTGTCTCTCCAGTCTTATAATCCTAAACAACTGCACACATGGTAGCAACAGTCTTTTCCCCACTAATGGGGACTGTACCTAGTTCCTTACACATTCTACCCAGATAAGAACTCTACCCCTGAGCTGTATCTCTAGCTCCCTCTATTTACTTTCAGTTTTGTGACAGCTTTGCTAAACTGCCCAGGCAGGGCAAACCTTGAACTTGTGATACTCCTGTGTCATCCTCCCAAGCAGTTGGGATTATAAGCCTGTGTCACCAGGCTAGCTAAAAAGAGTCCTGTAGGAGATCAGGGCTTGGGTAATCTCTCTCGTATTTCTTCTGAAGCTCTTACAAAGAGCAGGATTGGGAGCTCATAACCGATGGTATAAACTTCAGGCTTACCTGTAAGTCACGGTTTTTGAGAGTGCCCAACCAGAAAGCCTCTCTACAGTTGTTGAGGACAAGCATGGCTTTGACTCTGCAAACTAACAGCTCCAGGGACTTTTTGAGCAAAGGCACATGTTTGGTGAGTCTTGTGTCCTGGTGAATCTGAAAAAAAATCATCCAGGTTTATTGTCGTTTCCTATTTCTTAAACAGAAATGTTTGACTATGGCCCAGAGACGTGCTCCATCAAAAAATAACAGTTTGATGAGTATCCCGAAAGAATATCAGATAAAAACTTAAGACTAGAAGATGTGGGGAATAGAGGGAAGAGGAAGGAAGGGAGGGATCAAGAGGAGAGGAGGGGAGGGGGCTATGATCAGGATGTAAAGTGAATTTAAAAAAAAAGACTAGAAGACAGACCACCAACACCTCTAGGTGCCCCTTATAAGCTCTGTTGACTAATCATGGAATGCCCCAAGTCATACTTAATGATATGAAACTAAAAATTAGCTCTTGTCAGCTTTAAGCCCCAGAAATTCCAGCTCAGCTTTTTCTAAACAGAACTGGGGAAGAAATGAATGGCAAAAAATGGTTCAAAATATCACTTGGTTTGCCAGGGACCACAGAAGCCACTGTTTCTATGTTCCTTCAGATAAATGTTCAAGAGCTCCAATTGGAGGGTTACTTTTGTTGTTGTTGTTGTTGTTGTTTTGTTTGTTTGATGTGCCCTCTCCCACTTGCTCCAGACAGGGCCTCATTATGTAGCCTTGGCTGTCCTGGAACTCACTCTATAGACCAGGCTGGCCTTGAGCTCACGGAGATCCACCTGCTTCTGCCTCTCAAGTACTGGGAATAAAAGCATGGGCTACAATGCTTGGCTAAGAGACATCTTTTAATAAATATTCTCACAAGAGACAACCAAGTCCTGTAGCTGAAAAGCTCTAAGACGGTTGGCTAGGAATACTTCCAGGTTTGAACAGTTACCACCTGCAAACAGTCATCCCATTACAGTTCTGTGTGCTGGACAGCTTTATGTCAACTTGGTACAGGTAGGGCCGTGCGAAAGGAGGGAGCCTCAATTGAGAAAATGCCTCTGCAAGACTGGGTGGGAGGTAAGCCTGTAGGGCTGGTAGTATTGGGTTCTCCAAGAAAGAAGGCTGAGCAAGGCATGAGCAAGCCAGTGAACAGCACTCCCCAAGGCTTCTGCATCAGCTCCTGCTTCCAGGTTCCTGCCCACTTTGAGTTCCTGCCTTGGCTTCTCTGAAAGGATATGTAAGCTAAATAAGCTCTTTTGTCCCTGAGTTGCTTTTGCTCATGGCGTTTCGTCACAGAAACAGAAACCCTAACTCTAGGACACTTTGTGACAGTAACTCATCTAGGAGTGCTCTATTTCTCTTCCTCTGAGAACTGGACTCTGGCTTGTTCTGCGACAGTATCCTGCTCTGTAGCTAGGCCAGCCAGCCTCTCAGTGCTGGGGTTACACATGTGAACAACTACACTTGGGTCCTCAGAAACAAGGAAACACAGCTATAAAATTTGAATTCAAATACAAAACTTTCCCTTTCAGTAACTACCAGTCACATGCAGAAACAAAGGATTTGCTTACTGTAAACTGCCTTTGGACACAGGGTTGAAGCTATGTCTGGTGGCCCATGCCTATCATCTTACAGGGACACTGAGCATCAGAGCTTCAGGCCATGGCTGGTTGTCCTTCAACATGAGACCTGCTCCCCTCTTACCTTAGAATGCCCACAAAGGTGATGAAGTAGTCTTGTGTTCAATTGAAGGGTTTCCAGCAAGCTCAGAACATCTTCCTAAAACAACAGAATTCATAAATGTCCTGGTCTAACATTCTGTTATTTCAGAAGCAAGATGATTTTGCATCAAGGGCTTTGGGGAGGGTAAACTCTACAGTTTCCAGCCTGTGCTAATGATCCCAAGTCTACCCTCAGATAACAGTACTGGACCAGCTAGCAATTGATTCTTAGCCTCAATTCTGTCCCTAATATCTATCAATCTGCTTGCTACTAAGAGCTAGATTGGTTTTGTGTTTTGGTTTTTCAACACAGGTTTTATCTGTGTAGATCTGGCTGTCCTGAAACTCACTCTGTAGACCAGGCTGGCATCAAACTCAGATATTTGCCTGCCTCTCCCTAGCAGAGTGCTAGAATTACAGGTATACATCATCGTGCCTGGAGGCAGTTAGTTTAAGATTTATTTTAAGCACATGCATGTATGTTGCTGGACATGTTCAAACTTGGGTCTTCTGGAAGAGTAATACAAACCTTTAACCACTGGGCTATCTTTTCAGCCACTAGCTTGTTGCCCCCCCCCCCCCCACCCAATTGAGAGCGGGTCTACTGTAGCCCAGAATAGCCTCAAACTTTCTAGTTGAAGATGACCTTGAACTTCTTTCTGATCTTCTACTATCCTGGTGCCTAGGTGTAGTTTTAAGTAGTGAACCATGTCTCAATTTTCCCATCTGTAAATTAGGATAAGATACCACCTCTAAGGATAACTAAATACTGCCAGTAGTTTATAAAGTTCATCTTTCTAAATATGTGTAAGAAATTATGTTTCAGAGGTGGTTCAGTGGGAAAGGAAAAGAGATGAGAAGGCAAAGGGGTATGTGTGTGATGAAATTACATTTTACAGACAAACATATATGATGTTCACACAAAAACCTTTTTTATACTCACTATGCCAGCTCCAAGTACCACTTGGCTCTAAAAGTATATAGGCCTGTTTTATAGCTCAAGTGGCTTCTAAAGTGTTTGTAGAGACAGTGCTGCAGGACAGCCTGGTGTGCACGATGAAGGACAAGTTAAAGGGAATAAGCCCAAAGACTGGGGAAAAGTGTAGAGGTGGGTCTGAACAGAGTGATCTGAGAGGCTCAGCTTACCTGGCCACTTCTGGCTACAGCTGGCCTGGTGTCACTTAGAACTGCTGCACAGAATGTAGGCAACAGACTGCTGCTGAACCCCCAGCCCAAGCTCAGAAATCCTGCAGACACCCCTGGCAGCTGGCTCTGTTCTCAGCTCTTACCCGATGCTTTCTAAAGCTGAAGTCGAGGAGCGGCATGCACTGCTTCAGAAATGCTTCCACAAAGCGACGTCCATACTGAAGGGAGAGACGCAGTGCTGAGCCCTGGCTGAGGACCTTCACTTGAAAAATCCTCAGGGGAGGTAGCACAGGCCACCTACCCCAAGAGTTTTATATCATCGCTGTGTACATTCAAATAAATTAGGAGTGGTCCAAAATGTTAATTTGGAGGATGTAACTTAAGTTGAAAAGTAAACAGGCCTGCTATATAAATAAGCTCCAGAACTAGGCAAACTCACAAACCTAGACACAGGCAATAGCCAGAGCCCTTGTTCAGCTTGGAGAACACAGTGGCAGCTGCACTCCAGCCCCCGAAAGATGACTCATTCTCAAGAGAAGAAATGTTAACAGGACCAAGGGAACACATAGTCCATTTCTAGCTAAATTATTCCTCCAGTCTGCTCATCTCCTACACTGTACCAGGGTAGAGTGAAGAGAGAAGGCCACAAGATACCAAGAACGGGGTACTTGGGAGAAGACACCAAGAGGAGAGAAAAAGCATTCTCCCCATAACGTTCTGTTCGGGGTTACCATCAAATCTAGGGCCAGACAGGGAGATCTTCAGAGGAGAAGGGAAGGATTATGCAACTGTCAGAATACCAATTTGACATTCACAAAGCACCCCCAAGGACCTTTTCATTTCTCTTTTGGAACAAAAGACCGAAGCTGGGGCCTTGCACACACTAAGCAGGTCCTCTACCACTGAGCAATATCCCAAGCCTTGGCCCTTGTAAGACTTTTAAAAGGGAAACCACCCATAACTCCTCCTCCACTGCTTGGAAATACTGCAAGGGGAGGGCAAGGATAAGCCCGGCTTGCTCTTTGTTTGTGGCAGGGTCTCATTTTGCAGCTCTGGCTGACCTAGAACTCTATGTAGACCAGGCTGGCCTTAAATTCACAGAGATCCACTTAAATTATAGACTTAAAGGTGTGCATCATCATGCCTACCATAAACACTGTTCTCTACAGGTATTCTCCCTAGTTTGGGTTTTTTTGTGGTTTTGTTTTTTGAGACAGGGTTTCTCTGTGTAGCCCTGGCTGTCCTGGACTCATTTTGTAGATCAGGCTGGCTTTGAACTCACAGTGATCCACCTGCCTCTGCCTCCCAAGTGCTGGGATTAAAGGTGTGCACCACCCCGCTCAGCTTCAACCTATTTCTTATCTCATGAGAAAATTGCCTCAAACTACTGTATCGAATGCTAGCCATTGTCTTCCTTGAACTACAACCTATTAGCACAGACTCTGGCATGTAAATGAGGAATAAAGCAATTCTGTTTAGCTGAGGACCCTCTGAAATTACACACAGGAAGAAAATACATTGACCAAAGCCTAGGGAATCTCTTACCTTTTTTTAAAATATTTATTATTATGTATACAGTGCTTTGCTTGCATGTACACCTGCATGCCAGAAGAGGGCATCATATCACATTATAATAGATGGTTGTGAGCCACCATGTGGTTGCTGGGAATTAAACTCAGGACCTCTGGAAGAACAGACAGTGTTCTTAACCTCTGGGCCATCTCTCCAGCCCAAGGGAATCTCTTACCTTTAAACACACATGCAGAACAGGATAACTGTCGAATACCTGGACAGGAGAAAGACAAGAAAGCAAACCTGAGGTCAGTTCCTTTGAGCATCGCAGCCTCTTTCCCACTGCACACAGCAGAGCTCTGAGTGACAGGAAATTCTAATATGAAGAAGACATGTTGGTAGTATAACAGGAAGTCAGTTACAGAATAAAGAAACTCTGGTAAATTAAGTCCAGGAAGAGCAGGAAGGAGCAAAGAGGGTCAAGACTGGCCAGCGAAGCGGGTGAGGGGCCCCCATACTTTCATCAGATTGATAAGGATGCTGAAGTCTCGAACAGCCATGTTCCAATAGAGAAGCTTCTCTTCATGAACCTGGGGACAGGCAAACACAGGCCTCTGAGTCACAGCCCAGTGCTTCTAGTGCCCTCCCCTAGCGCAGCTTGTCATTACCCCTTTCGAGAAGACGTGGCAGCCAGAATGCTCATCAGGGTCACACACACTGGGATACCACCAGAGAGCACCTTACAGAAAACCAGCTACTTCCGAGTAGGTAGAAGCCTGTACTGGCATCACTCCTCTGTGGCTTCCGGTTCTCTGGGTAGCCCCTGTCTACCTTAGGTCTACCTCAGCCCTGTCTGGAGGCTGCCAAGACCTAGGGCATCTCAAACAGGCTTGGTCTTCAAGCCAGGTGGGAAGTGGCAAGCTGGGCGGAAACAAGGGGAAACTGCTCAATTCTCCCCTCCAGCTAGAGGAAAAAGAAATGAAGCCAGAAGCTTTTAAAAAGAACTCTTAGGTCTTGGCAACTGAAAGAAACTTAGGATAAAAGACCCATGCCCACTAATCAGAGTCCACCTGCTTTTGAGGGGAATGCCTGAAGCACCTGCTGTGAGTCTGCTGCTGTGCCAGCCTGAAGCCCTTTCACTGTCTTCTCCAGTTCAGCCATCATCGCACGGAAGAAAATGACAAAGGTGTGCCTATAGGGGGAGATGAATGCCCACATGATATACTGTTTACTATTCTGGGAAGGTCCCTGCAGGAAGAAGCCAGGAGACCAACAGTCACTTACACCTCTGTCTCTGAGTGTTTTCTGAACTAGGGTCCACTGAAAGAGGGGAATGGAAAGAATTTAAAAATGTATGCCTAGCACTCACTGTGTGCAGCATACATGAGGTGGGCATTGTGGTGCATGCCTGCAATCCTAGTAGGAAGGAGGAAGTGGGGGTAAGAGAATTGAAAGTTTAAAGTCACCCTAAGCTGCAAAAGGAGTGAGGCTAGCCCAGACTAGATGAGAGCCTATTGAGAGAGCTCAAATATGGAAAGCCAAGCCCAAGGCAAGGTAAATGCCATGTGAGACAGTGGAGCTAGCTTGGAAGAGCAGTACCACGATGATGGAAGCAGCAGTGATGTAGCACGAGAAGCCAAGCTAAGCTGTGGTTCCGAGTTCCCTTCACTGACTGCAAGCAGAGAGATTCTTTCAATCTTCATTTTCCTCAACAGTAAAACTGGTAATGATACCTCTACCTCACGGGAATTAAAATCAAACAAGATGAAGACGTTGAAGTGTTATAAACTGGACTGACTATACAAGCAAAGGATAACTATAAGACTCAAAAACATCAAGACAATCATTAGGTACAATAATTAACTGTTTTTCAAGGTGGTTAAAGTATTAGAAAGACAGCTTTAAGTTAGCCTTATTTTTATTAATTTTGGTGTGTTGGGTGTGGAATCCCGGCCTCACACATGCTAAGTATGAAAACAGTAGTTCCTTATCTGTGAAAACTGTAAGTAGTGACACTACCTTCCTCAGTGAGAATCTTCTACATATCTACTGACACGTTCGAGTCTGAAATACCCCCACAGGCTCATGATCTGAGCATGCCCCTAGCTAGCTTACAGCGCTATTGTGAAGGGTGAAGCTTTGGGAGGTAGGCCCGGCTAGTGGGGTAGGTAGGCTGTTGAAGGTAACGCCTGTCCCTGGTTCCGGCCTGTTTTATGTAGTTCCTGCTCTGAGCCTATGAACAAGCTGCAGCCTCAAACTTGCCAGTGATCATGGAGCAGCTCCTGACACCATACTTAGCTGTCACAGTGGACTGAAACTGTGACTTAAAATAAGTCCCTCTCCCCTCGGACTGCTTCTGTCAGATATTTTATCAGAGTGATGAGTTAAGTAACTAATAGACCTAAATTGAGAGCATTTTAGAAGGTATACACAGTAAGACTTATACTGCCAAAGGAGTGGGTGAGTTTACCCTCCAAATCAAAATGAGATGGAGCAAGAACTCCCTTACCTGGTCAACGTAGGGAACGTAGAGGAAGATGCATCTTTTGGAGCATTGACCATTTCAGGGACACCAACACCAGCAATTTCCTCTATGGCCTTTAGAACATTGTCTGTGTGCTCCAAGTAGATGCTTTACAAAGTGTCAGAAGAACAGGGACAAACATTACGGAGTGCCTAAATCTGCCCTGCTTCCTGGCTACCATGTGAGCAAGTTTGCTTCGCCACAAGCCCCATCCCTGGGTCCTGCCTCTCCTCACCACGACACACAGACAATGGAGGCAAATGACCAGGGGCCCGAACAACCCCCGCCTCTTTACAGCTCATTTTCTCAGGAATCCTGTGAGTGGTGGAAACATACTAACACAGTGGCCACCTGCAACTACATTCAGTGCTTATAAGAACCCTGTGGAAACTTGGGAAGGAAAGAGCAAAAAAGCATCCAGCGAGAGAACCAGACCAGATGGTGAGTGGTCAATTTGCAGCAAATACCCGAAAAAGTTTCAAAAGTTCAAGACCTGGCAGCAAGTCTGGCGGCACAGGCAAGTACTCTTAATTACTTGGAGACAAGAGGATCACAAATGCAAGGCCAGCTTGGGGTACAGAATGAGTTCAAGGTAAGCCTTGGCAACTTAGTAATAAGCCCATTTCTTTTTTCTTTTCTTTTCTTTCTTTCTTTTTTTTTGGGGGGGGGGGTTTCGAGACAGGGTTTCTCTGTGTAGCCTTGGCTGTCCTGGACTCGCATTGTAGACCAGGCTGGCTTCAAACTCACAGGGATCCACCAAGTGCTGGGATTAAAGGCGTGCACCACCACTGCCCAGCTATAAGCCCATTTCAAAGTAAAAGGTAAAAAGAAGATGAGGTTGTAGCTTAGTGGTAACATAATTTTCAGCAGGGCTAAACCCCCAGTTTCTCTCCTTCTCTCTTACACACACACACACACACAAACACGCACGCACGTGCACGCATGCATTCTCTCACACAAGGAAGGAAGGAAGGAAGATAGGAAGGAAGGAAGGGAGGAAGGAGAAAACGAAGCAAGGAAGGGAGGGAAAAGGAAATTTAAGATATGCTCCAGGAACTCAGACACAGCAATGTCACAAGCACTAGTAAGCACCATAACATTGCCAACAATAATAACTTTTTCCTTTTTGTAAAGGTTTATTTTTATTTTGTGTGCATTGGTGATTTGCCTATGTTTATGTATATGTGAAGGTTCCAGATCACCCTGGAACCGGAGTCGCAGACTGTTGTGAACTCCATGTGGTTGCTGAGAATTGAACCCAAGTCCTCTGGAAGAACAGCCAGTGCTCTTAACTGCTAAGCCATCTCTCCAGCCCCAACAATAAACTTTTCTAAAGTAAAAAAATTTCTTTCATGTGATGCTACCATGTGTTAAGTTGACCTTTCTTTTTTTTTTTTTTTTTTTTTTAATTCAGAAAGGGTCTCTCCATACAGCTCTGGTTGTACTGCTGACATTCACTTTGTGAATATCTGTGTAGTCTTGACTGTCCTGGAACTCACTCTGTAGACCAGGCTGGCCTCGAACTCAAGAGATTCACCTGCCTCTGCCTCCTGCATGCTGGGATTAAAGGCCTGCACCACCACCGCCAGGCATGATATTCACTTTTTAAAGATTTATTTATTTATTATGCATACAATGTTCTATCTGCATGTATGTCTTCACACCAGAAGAGGGCATCAGATTTCATTATAGATGGTTGTAAGCCACCATGTGGTTGCTGGGAATTGAACTCAGGACCTCTGGAAGAGCAGACAATGCTCTTAACCTCTGAGCCATCTCTCCAGCCCATGACATTCACTTTAAATCACAAAGATTCCAAACGTTTGTCGAGAACTAAGAGTAAAGTTTCAATTAGAAACACAGTTAAAAGGGCTGGAGAGATGGTTCAGCAGTTAGAGCACTGGCTGCTTTTCCATAAGACTTGTGTTCAATTCTCAGAGCTTGATGGCTCACAACCGTCTGACGCTCCAGTTCCAGAGGTTACGATGACTCTTCTGACCTCTGAGGGCAGTGCATATACATGGTGCACACACATGCAGGCAAAACACCCATATACACATAAAATAAAATGGAAACACAAGAGCCAGACGGATGGTGCACACCTGCAGCTCCAGCACTCAGGAGGTATAGACAGAACGAGTTTAAGGCTATCCTTAGCTACACACTGAGAACACCTCAATAAGCCAAAATAAATACTAATACAAGCAAACAAACAAAAAAGGAACATGCTTAGATACCCTGGAAGTAATGGATGTTAACAGGGAGGACACTACTGCAGACTACTCTGATGGGATTTCAGTAAGGAATTAGCAGCCAGCAGAAGGAAAGCATCTTAGGAACCAAACTCTAAAATATGCTCATTTTAAACTGTCATTTGCTCTCAAGACCCCTAACAAAGGTCACGATTCAGTCCCTAACTACATGAGAGATCTCAACAATAGCAAAATGGGAAAATGCAATCTGGCTCCCTGGAAGAAAGTAATCACCTCACCAGAGCAAATCATGCAGGTGGTCGTTAAAAGTGCTGGGCTTCTCTTTTTCCCCATGAGGCCATGCTCGACAAAGTAGTTGTTTGGCTAGGGAGGCTGTTGGAAAACAAAACAAAAACCATTTCATCCATGATAATCTGACCTCATTCTTTTAGAAGCCATTTAAAAACACAACTGTTAGCTGAGTGTAGTTGTTCACACCTACATTCCTAACACTTGGGAGACTGACTGGAGACCAGTACAGTGAGCTCCAATTCAGCTGGGGCTTCAGGAGACATTGCTAACCACTCTCTTCCAAACTCACTGACTAATTACATGTATTAATAGAGTATAGTGGACCTGTCCACCTATGTATAGTGCTTAATGATCAGATAAGCACATTCTTACCTTTTCAATGTTGGAGGAAGATTATTGACCAAAAGAATTATTTTACTTTTTAAAATAAAATTTTAAATAACATAAATTAAAAAATAGAGCTGGGCATAGTGGTGCATGCCTTTAATCTCAGCATTTGGGAGGCAGAGGCAGGCGGATCACTGTGAGTTCGAGGTCAGCCTGGTCTACAGAGCAAGTCCAGGACAACCAAGGCTACACAGAGAAACCCTGTCTCAAAAAACAAAAAACAAAAAACAAAACAAAACAAAAAAGATTTAAATAAAAATTTCAAAAGTTTTAAGGTATATTTTTAAACAGTTTTTAAGAATTATGTGTAGATGCAAGTATTTGTGTATGGGTCTGTGCATCTGAGTCAGGTGCCTACAGAGGCCAGAAGAGGGCCTTGAACCCCTGAAGCTGGAGCTGCATGCAGCTGTGAGCTGTCTGAAGCTATGCTGGGAACTAAATTCAGGTCTCCAGTAAGAGCAGTAAACCTTTTTAACTGCTGAGCCATCTCAGCCCCAGATATTATTTTTTTTCTTTTTTTTTAATATATTTTATTTAATTTTTAAAATTTATGTGCATTGGTGTGAGAGTGTCAGACCTTGACGTTACAGACAGTTGTGAGCTGCCATGTGGGTGCTAGGAATTGAACCCTGGTCCTTTGGAAGAGCAGGCAATGCTCTTAACCACTGAGCCATCTCTCCAGCCCCCAGATATTATTTTTAATTTAAGTTTTTGGCATAACAAGCAGCTTTGTTTTTAGGTCAAGCGTGTTGTGTGGGTGCTTGTCTAGTATGCAGAAAGCTCTAAGTTCTATCCCAGCACCATGTAAACCAGGCATGGTGGCACATGCCTGTAATACCAGCAACTTAGGGAATAGAGCTGGGCGGATCAGAACTTTAGGGGCATCTTTAGCACAGACACAGCAAGTCTGCATAGGCCAACCTCAAACTCACAGTTCTCCTTCAGCCTCCTGGGTACTGCGATTATAAGCAGATAGCACCAGCCCTGGCCTAGCAAGCAATTGTTTAAAAAGCTCATTTGCTCCTATCCCATTAACTCAACTGCCATAAATGAAACCATTTATTAAGGCTATACCCTTCTGGTGTGCACATGTAAACATAGATGAAGTGCCCATATACATTAAATAAATAAATAAGTCTTAAAAAAAAAAGACTATACCCTACTTACTGACCCTGTCTTAAAAACATAGCCTCCTATTTTAGACAAAACCTACTCTATTCTATTAATATAGGAAAAAATATTTCTTTCACATATTAATAATGCTTTCTATTGTGCCAAAAGTTGGAAAGATAATTAGTGATTTGTATTCCAAGAGTCATGATGAAGGAGACTTAAAGAGAAAGGTTGTGTGTGGGCTGGAGAGATGGCTCAGAGGTTAAGACCACTGTCTGCTCTTCCAGAGGTCCTGAGTTCAATTCCTAGCAACTACACTGTGGCTCACAACCATCTATACTATGACCTGATACCCTCTTCTGGCATGCAGGGGTACATGCAGATAGAGCACTTATATACATTAAATAAATAAGATCTTTTTTAAAAAAAAAGAGAAAGCCAGCATCCACTGTGCAGATCACAGGTGTAACTCCAGTCACAGAGAATCCAATGCCTGCTTCTGGTCTCAAACACATATAATATACATGCAGGCAAAACACTGATATACAAAAAATAAAATGAAATGAAATTTAAAAATACATCTTATATATAAAAAAAAAACAGTACAATCAGTTAATCTAACCAAAATTATACTAAGCAGTGTCATAGCCCTTTCTGAGAAAATGGTCTCTTAGGTGAAGGAAGAGGGCATGTCAATGATTTTGTTGATTTACATATAAAAACACTCAAAATTCTAGGAAACACCATATTTACAAATGTAAGATATCAATCCCATTCATATCTCCCCATCCCCCAAAAACGGGATCTGGGCTTCTCACCAAGTTTTCCTTTCTTCTGGGCAGGCCTTGCAGATTTCTCCAGAAGGACCATCAAAAGTCTGAGAAGATACAGACCGCACTGAAAACTGGGTATGCTCTGGTGGAAATTTTGCAAGTAATTGAAGCTCTGGCTGTAAAAAAGCAAGAGACAAAGGAACAGACATAGCATCACAAGCAGTTAAGATGTCTTTACATGTACACAAGTTGCCCAAGTCATCTCCAAGCCGTTTATATGCGGTACAGGAGGGGATGGGAGGAATGGGGGGGGGGGGGCCCAGGCTGGGGCGCAGCAATATGGCTCAGCAGGTAGAGCCCTGCTGACAAGCCTGCTAAACCTGAGTTCAGCCCCAGGAAACTAAATGGTAGAAGGAGAAGATTAGCTCCTATAACCTGTCCTCTGCCTCACAGAAATATGTAAGTACACACAAAACATAAGTATTTAATAGCACAAACAATTCACCTCATTTTCAGGTGCTTTTAATACCTCTCCTTTTTTTTCTTTCTTTCTTTTTAAGACAAGGTTTCACATGTAGCTCTGACAGGTCTAGAACTCACTTTATAGACTAAGCTGGCCTCAAACTAGAGATCAACCTGTCTCTGTCTGCTGAGGGCAGTGATTAAAGATGTGTGCCATCATAGCTAGCACAGTAATAAGTTTCATTCAAGAATCCTTGTTTTTTGTTTTGTTTTTTGAGACAGGGTTTCTCTGTGTAGCCTTGGCTGGTCTGGACTCGCTTTGTAGACCAGGCTGGCCTCGAACTCACAGAGATCCACCTGCCTCTGCTTCCTAAGTGCTGGGATTAAAGGCATGTACTGCCACCACCCACCTTCATTAAAGAATCTTAACAGGTAAGTATCTTTTACAAAGCAAGCTGGGTAGAAAAAAAAGCTACATGGAACAAATCTTGCCTTAAGTGGGGAGGGTCACGTACACCAAGAAGCCCAAGCATTAAGATACCACATGAAACCTTGGATAATTTATTTGCTCTTTTGGGATGTTATGTGGGAGTGAGGAAGATCTCACAAAGATCAGGCTGGCCTTGAACTCACCACGACGAAGATGTGGAATAATGGGACTGGACAGTGTGGGAATGCAATTAGTACAACTAGTTGCTCCCTACATCCTCAACACTGTTAGAAGACAGAGTAGGTCCTTAGATAATCCAGAGCTGGCTAAGAGTAGAACATGGTGGCACATGCCTGTAACCACAACACAGAGGAGGCTGAGGCAGGAGAATAGTGAGTTTGAGGCCAGACTAGGATGTATAGCATGACCTTCTTAAACAAACAAACAAAACAAAACAAAATGAAGGCCTGGAGAGATAGCTGAGCAGTTAAGACCACCTGCTGTTCTTCCAGAGGACACGGACACGGACACACACACACACACAGAGACACACACACAAATAAAGTATAAAAAAATAGGGCTGGGTGGTAGTGCGTGCCATTAATTCCAGCATTCAGGAGGCAGAGGCAGGTGTATCGCTGTGAGTCTGAGGACAGACTGGTCTACATCATGAGTTCCACACCAACAGAGTTACATAATGAGAACCAGTCTCAAAAACTAATAGATAAATAATTTAAAACTCTTTAAAACATGAAAAAAAGAAAAAGGAAAAAAAAAAAAACATATGTTAAGAGAGAGTGACAGCTAGATATATTTTGTCCAACACTGAAAGAATGAATGTTTCCAAAAAAATTCTGCCGGTCTAGTTCTAGGATTTCTTGAGAACATACTGGAACATTCTGACCCACCTGACCAGCTCCTCCAAGGGCTGTTCCTTGTCTGTCTGCTTCAGCCGGCTCGAAAGGACCTCTAGGGCTGAGCGCAGGAGGCGATGGTTTGAATGGTGAGTAAATCCTTTCCTAAAGCAAAGTCAACAAAAGTGGTTCAGTTTTGTTTCAGGAGGATTAATAGGGTGCTATCTGAGGACAAAATAAATAGTAAAAAAAAAAAAAAGTAGTTTTAAAAGTTAAGATCTTCAGCCTGACTTTCAGAAGTCTACATAATCTGACCCCTATGTCGTCTCCAGCAACATCTTCCTTTTCCTTTCATACGTGTGTGTGTGTGTGTGTGTGTGTGTGTGTGTGTGTGTGTGTGTGTGTGTGTCTCGCAGGTACACACAGGTGCATTTGCATGTATTTCCTTAATAATGAATACCCTTTTTTTGTGTTTACTATAAAAAAAAACTTCCTTGATGAACTGTCAATGCAAATCTTTCATTAGACATTGCTGTTTAATTACTGAGAATATAAAAATGACTGATATCTGCCCTTGTGGAGAGTCTTACAGTCTAAAAGGGAAGAAAAATAAGCAAACAATTTTAACACAATGTGTCAAGTTTTACCAGAAGAGAACGCCAGAATGTTAGAAAGAAGGGAGCTGAGGGCTAGAGAAGGATTACCTAATAAGGGTGGAGAAACATAACTGATTTCTCTCCAGAAACTGAAGAGATTCAGTAAGAAGAGGGTACAGAGCCAGGCATGGTGGTGCATACCTGAAATCCCAGCACTCGGGGAGGCAGAGGCAGGTGGATCCCTGTGAGTTCGAGGCCATCCTGGTCTACAAAGCAAATCAAGGACAGACAAGGCTGCACAGAGAAACCCTGTCTGGGGGGAAAAATAAAGAGGGTACAGATGCAGTGGCTAAGGGTCCTACAGAAGAGTGAATGTGTTTGAAGGGCTTCAGGTGAAAGTTAAGTAGGGTGCTGAATGAATTCAGTCTACTGCAGGCTGAATGGGAGACACTGGGTAAGAGCAGAAGCCAGACAATGGGGGTGGGGGTGGGTTGGGGGGGCAGGGGGGAGCCTAAGGCCATCAGATATCATGTCTGGGAAGACTGATGTGAAGCACAGACTGAGGCAGGCTGAGTGTGAAACTAGGTTATATGATGGAAGGCTGGAAGCAGGAGATGTCTATTTAGATGATAAAATCAATAGAATTTAGGGTCACATTGTGGGAGAGAGTACGAAGGAGGAGGCAAAAGTGTAACTCCTGGGTTTTGGCACACAAGATTGATGATGGCATTTTCAAGTGAGGCAAAACTGGAGGAACAGTGATGATGTGCACCGAAGTGGATGTGATGAGTCTGAGATGCCAATGACACATGCAAGGGGGTGTTGAGTAGGCAGTTGATACAATCCTGCCTTGGCTCAGAAGAGAACATTTAGCATAACATTTAAGCTTGGGTAAATTCTCCAGAAAAACCTGTTCAAAGAGGACAGATGGGATAAGACATGACTAAGGAACAGAAATACTTAGAGGCATGCCTTTATTTCTACTTTCATCCATGCTATTCTCCAACTCTTTACCTCCCTAAAAACCAACTCCTGGGACCAGTGGGACGCTCAGCAGGTAAAGGCCCTTGCTGCCAAGCCTGACTTTGACTCCTGGATCCACGTGAAAGGAGTATACATTAGTGCACACACACATATACACACACACACACTAAAATGTAAAAACATTGTTATACTATATTTCTATCCTTCTTTTTTAAAGCTGGGGCTGGGGAGAGGGCTCAGAGGCTAGGAGCATAAACTGTTCATGCAGACAACCTGAGTTTGGTTCCCAGCACCCACATCGGGCTGTTCACAACCGCCTGGAACTGCAACTCCAGGAGAGCCAAAACCCACGTCTGGCCTTGGAGGGTATAGACACGTGTATACATAATTTTCAAGATGTAAAAAGTAAAATAAAAAGACCATTGATTCTTTAAAGGCCTTTCAAGGGTGAGGTTGTAGCTCAGTTGGCAGCGTGCTTGCCTACCATGCATGAAGTCCTAGGTTTCATCCCCAGGCCCACATGAAAGCCAGGCATGGCGGCATAGGTCTGTAAGCCTGGTATTCAGGAGGTGGGGGAAGGATGATCAGAAGTTAAAGACAAGCTTCAGCTGCAGAGCAAGTTCAAGAACTGTGGAACCCTGTTTTTAAAAGCCTCATCAAATGCCACTGCGTCCATGGGACCCCCAAATATCCCAGCTCACGCTGTGCTCACTTTTTATCACATAATCTGTAAGTCACCTAATTTGTCAAACTAATAACAATGACTCCTTAAGATTCAGTGGTTTTACAAGATTGAATGAAAAAGAAGAAAACACCACAGTAAGGGCCGTATCCCTTCCCTTCCCTCTTCTTTCAGGGAATCATAAGTGAAAGCAAGTACACTCATTCCCTCCTACCACACTTCCTACACGCACGCACCAAGCAAAGAGTGCATGAAAGACTTGCAGCAGCTTCTGGTAGCAGGAAGACATGGTGTGGTGCTCCTGAGCTTTCACTCTTGGCTTGTCATCTACACTGAGATTTTCAGTACCTAGGCACTAAAAAGAAAAGATTTTAGTCTAGTTTCTCCAGCAATTTTTCTCATTCCTCTTTTTTTTTCCTTTTCTTTTTTCTTTCTTTCTTTTTCAGTTTTTCCCAGTTAAGAAGGAACTCTTGGCAATTACTTACAGACCCACAAAGCTAAGCCTACCTGTAACGTAATTTTTCTGCCTCTGTCTTCTGGACAGTCTCGCACCATCTCTGGAGGCCATGCTCAAGCTGTGCAGCTGTGGAGTCAGCCTGCTCTCCTGCCCTGTAGCTCTCCCTCCCGCTCTTCCTCTTCCCTCCTCCCTCCTCCCAGAGCCACCTCCACACCATCCTTGCCTGCCTGTGTGTCTATGGTTTCTCGTCTTACAAGTAGGACAGTCTTCTGACCTGGAAGTAGTTGTGAATGTTCTCCAGATGGTTACACATGGGAGTTAGCAGCTGAACAACACAATGAACAATGTCCTGGACAGGTCTCTGATGAAGATGTGAGAATCCAATATTCCGGCTTCCTTTATTCTACAATAAACCTCAGAGTTATGAGGGGGAAAACTAGATACATTCCTTACAATTAATAACTATTTCAGAGTCCAAAGTTGTAATTCCAGGTAGGAGTAGATAGAAGAGGTAATTTACCTGCCTAAGATAATATTATAACAAAGGGATAGAATGATAGAACCAGAAAAAAAAAAACCCTCTTTAGTTTTAAATATCTGACAGACTGTATCTTGTATAGTTAGAACAAGGTTTCATGAAAACGTGTAGACGCATGGCCGGAGAGATGGATCAGCAGTTAATAGTACTCACTGCTCTTGAAAAGGACCCTAGTTTCTTCCCTAGTACCATAGAGTGGCTCACAACTGTCTGTACCTCTAGTTCCAGAGGGATCTATCTGACACCCTCTTCTGATCAGGCATGGTGAGATGGAGGCAAGAGGATCAGGATCTCAAGACAATTTTCAGCTACACAGTGAGCTCAAGTCCAGCCTGGGCTATATGGGAAACTGTCCCAAAATGTCAAAAATACAGACCATCATAACTAATGAGTTTGGGCAAATAACAATTAGTTATGAGCAAATAACACCCCACACATACACACTCGGTGTGAGGGACCCAGCCTGGGCCTTTCACTGTCAGGCTGCACTACAGCCTAGCCTGGGTGGGGCAAGACAGTTATGCTCTGGTATCAGGGATGCCACCATGTTATCTAGTAAACTAAACACAACTGCAGGTTCCTTACCACTAAAACCTGCCTGTTCCCAAGTCTCCTAAGCCCAGTCTCTACTAACCTTGAGAAAGCAGATTCTCTTGGCAGGAGTCAGTATATTCTCTAACTTCTGGGAAAGATCTTCCAGCAAGAAAAGCAGCTCAGCAGGCCCTAGCTGTACAACTTCTGTAGCCTGTAAGATGAAGATGACAAATAACCTCAGTCATGCCCTAAGCAGGACACTTCAGGTGGATTTCACGGACATCCCCACCACCACTACCACCACCCCCAGCCCCCATTGTGTGAAGGACTGAATTTGACTTTAAAAAAAAAAAAAAAAAAGCAACTAAGAGTGGTAGTGCACGCCTTTAATCCCAGCACTTAGGAGGCAGAGGCGCGTGGATCACTTGTGAGTTTGAGGCCAGCCTGGTCTACAAAGTCCAAGACAGCCAAGGCTACACAGAGAAACCCTGTCTTGAAAAACAAAACAAAACAAAAAAAGGAAATAGAGGGCTAGAAGGAAGGCTTGGTGCACACACCACTTGCCACACAAGCAGGAGGACTGGAGTTTAGATCCCCAGTGCCTATGCAAAAGGTGGCAAATTCTTTACCCAAAGAGTCATCCCCCCCAGGTTCCTCAGTAGCCATATTTCCTTCCACTTTTTCACAACTATTCACTGTGGTGAATCATTCTA
This sequence comes from Acomys russatus, assembly GCF_903995435.1. Classification (NCBI taxonomy): domain Eukaryota; kingdom Metazoa; phylum Chordata; class Mammalia; order Rodentia; family Muridae; genus Acomys; species Acomys russatus. Next base: position 41,130,312 of record NC_067149.1, on the reverse strand, counting down.
CATATAAGTACACGACAAGAGATGGAATGGGTTAAATGCCCCACCTAGACTGTTTATTCAATACACATTTTTGGAGAATCTTCTATGAGTAGATTAACGAAGAAAAACTTAAAAATTTAAAAAAGCATACACAACCAGTTCTATTCTGAAAGTGCCTACAATTTTACAACTATTAGGTAAAAATCCATGCCATTTTAAATATTTTAGTCTGAAGAAATTCTATTCTTCAGTGAAAATCCTTATCAAAAGTTACCTTCTCTGTGAAAATAGTCTCTGCTCTCAAGTTTACTAGGAAGAACACTCTTATTGACGTTCAGATATTAATAGATGCGGAGCAATCGTCTCTACCTCCTCTATTACACGTGACCAACTGAAGGCAAGCAGCAAACTGTGCTAACATACCACTGGTATGTCTAGGTTAGTTAGTCATCAACATAAAAAATGACCTCTAGGGCTGGAGAGATGGCTCAGTGGTTAAGAGCACTGCCTGTTCTTCCAAAGGTCTTGAGTTCAATTCCCAGCAACCACACGGTGGCTCACAACCATCTGTAATGCGATTTGCTGTCCTCTTCTGGCCTGCAGGCACACATGCAGATGGAGTATTGTATAAATAATAAACAGACTTAAAAAAAAAAAAAAATGACCTCTAGCTGGGCGTGGTGGCCTGTGCTTTTAATCCCAGCATTTGGGAGGCAGAGGCAGGCAGATCACTGTGAGTTCAAGGCCAGCCTGGTCTACAAAGTGAGTCCAGGACAGTCAAGGTTATACAGAGAAACCTTGTCTTGAAAAAAAGAAAGAGAAAAAAAAAAAAAATAACCTCTAAGCCAGGTGTGGTGGCGCATGCCTTTAATCCCAGCACTTGGGAGGCAGAGGCAGGCGGATCGATGTGAGTTTGTGGCTAGCCTGGTCTACAAAGCAAGTCTAGGATAGTCAAGGCTACACAGGGTTTCGAGAAACCCTGTCTCAAACAAACAAACAAACAAACAAAAAGACCTCTAGACGCTGAACAAATGTTATGAAAATGGAAAAACAGCACTGACTTCTTTAATCCCAATAGTATTCCACTTTTATAGTGCACTCAGTGCTTCTAATTAGTAAGCTGCAGCTAAGGATCATGCACCAGTACCGTGTTTTACAACCTCTGACACACTGAGAAAACCTGGGACCTGTGAATAGTCAGGGTGACAAGGATGATTGCTCACTATTGCATTCATGCTGAAGCCTCTAAAGCCAGAACCCAGCCTTCCCTTCCCTGTCTTTCCCTTTCGTCTCATCTGCCATCCCGCTGACAGAGGGCTCACACCGCTAGGCAAGTGCTCTGCCACTGAACACTATTCCCAGCTTTCAACTTCATTTTTGCTATCTGTTTGAGACAGAGTGTCTCAATGTTAGCTCTGGCATTCCTGAAATTCACTATGCAGTCCAGGCTGCTCTTGTAGTATCTGTCTGCTTCTGTCCCCCAAGTGCTAGGGTTAAAGTTGTGTGCCACAGCACCAAGCCCAACCACTTTAAATATCTGCGTTCTTCTTGAAATATGAACAGACTCGAGGAATGTTCTAAAAGGTTAAGTTCTGGGACCCCAGACTGCCACTTACTTCTGTGTGCATTTCAGTGTCTAAGATGAACTTGGTCACAAGTCCAGAATGTAGGATAGAGAAGACCTCAATGTCCAGCTCTCGGAGAAAACCGCGGTAATTCTGCAGTGACGCAGGTGACTTCCCTTCCTTCCCTGTGGACTCCTGGGGAAAGGAGGGGCAGACAAAAGAGCAACTCAAAAGAGCTAAAGTCTTAGATATTAGCCTAATTAAAAAAAATTTTTTAATCTAATTTTATTTTAAAATTGTGTGTGTGTGTGTACACACTTCTGAGTGCAGAGGCACTGTATTCCATGTAAGCTGGGGTTACAGGTGATGATGGGTTACAGGGTGGTAATGTGTTCCCAAATGTGGGTGCTAGGAACTGAAATCCTATGCTCTGGAAGAGCAGTAAGTACTCTTAACCTTTGAGTGGTCATTTCCCCTACACCTCAAACCTAACTTTAATTAACATACTAAAGCCCAATACACATTCATGTTTGGTGAAAATTTCTAATTTCCTTGCATCATCACATTCTTTTCACCAAGCTCTTTAAATATTCCCCAAGCCACAGCATCTTTGGTTTTCTACTTAAGGATGAACTATCAGGTAAATAAGAGCTGTGAGTTCAGGAAACCAGGATGATCTGGTCTCCAGTCTTAGCTCAAGTGCACACTGTCTGTCTTTGAGTAGCCTTTCACTTCCCCTCTTCAATAGCCTGATGAATTAGATATAGATATTAACATTAACAATAGCCTTGGACTTTTAGGAGATTAGAGAAGTTATACATAATAAATTAAGCAAATGCATGGTAGCTATAAAACAAATTGGCATCCATGTGTCCAGGAAACTTCTCAAATACATAACACTTACCCTGTAAATGTGACAGGAGACTACTGCTCATCAACTACCACAAACCATATTCAGCATTTCAAGTTTAAGCATTTCAAAACCATTCACAGTCTATTTAGTCATTTATTATGCCTTTTGAGGCTTTACATTTTTACTACATTTATTCTCTAGGTTTGTGTGCATGCCCACAGAACATGTGTGGAAGTCAAAGAACAATTTATGGGAATTGGTTTTCTTCTTCCACCATGTGAGTTCTGGGAATTGAATTTAGGTCATTAGGTATGACAGTAGGTGTCTTTACTGGTTGAGACATCTTGTCAACTATATTTTGTTTTTTGTTTTGTGGGGTTTTGTTTGTTTGTTTTGAGACACGATTTCTCCTATATTCCCAGCTGTCCTGGACTCACTTTGTAGGCCTCACTGGCCTCGAATTCACATTGATCCATCTGCCTCTGCCTACCAAGTGCTGGGATTAAAGGCATGTGCCACCATGCTGGGCCTTTGTTTTTAGTTTTTTGAGACAAGGTTTTGCATGTAGCTCAGCCAGCCTCAAATGTATGATCACCTTCCTGCCATAGCCTCCCAAATGCTGAGGTTATAGGCATGTACCACTTTATGCAGGTCACTAAGTTTATGATCTGGGGTATAAAGGAGAAAGGTTAAAAGAAGTATACATAAAAGAATATTGCACTGGACATGGAAGCACATGACTGCAAAACACAAAAGACACTAAGGCAGAAGGATCATGAGTTTGAGGTCAGCTTCTGCTACCTAGTGAGACTCTGTCTGAAAAACCTACGGCCAGGGTGGTGTTTTCTAATGCAGAGGATAATTAGAAAAAGTAGCCACCTGGGCAGCAGCAGAAAAGACTGCTCTACTTCAGTTTCTGTGGCTATGATAAAACACTCTGACCAACAAAGTAACTCGGGGAGGAAAGGGCTTACTCTTCCAGGTCATACTCCATCACTGAGAAAGGTCAGGGCAGAAACGAAAGCAGAAAGCCACAGAGGAACACTGGTTGCTTGTTCTCTAGCTTGCTTCCTTAAACACGCCAAGCCCACCTGCCTAGGGATGGTGCCACCCATAGTGGACTTATCCCCTGCCTCCTCCCTACCCCCAGGCAGTCAATCATCAATCAAGACAATCCCTCACAGACAGAACCACAGGCCAGTCTGACCTGAGCAATCTGTCAATTGAGGCTGCCTCTGCTCAAGGGACTGTGCATGGCTTCTAGTCAGAAGCAACAAGGAAAAACTTAGAGAACAGGTCACTCTGAGGCCCAGGGGACTTCCTTTGCCTCTCTTCCCTTTTCTTCTCTTCAGAGCACACAAAGAACAAGGCCGGCCGTATTCTCACTGAGCAATCACAGACTTTTGCCACATATTCTAATACCTTGTCTACCTGGCTTCTACCAGATGGCACTGGGTCACACTCTGAAGTGTCCTCTGTTACAAGTGTGTCAGTGGACGATGCTTTGCTGCTATCAGCTTTTTGTTTCTTTCCTCCTAGGTTAGAAAGAGAAATGACTCAGTAATCCACAAGCACATCTTGCCAAATAGAACCACTCAAGAAAGGAGGAGGAAATTTTATGAATCAAGCTACACAACATTACACACCTTCTAAGGAAAAGTTTGATGGCAGGATCTTACCAATTCCTTATAAGCACCACTCACTAACCAATTGTGGCACTGGCACTCTGATCTTCTCAAATATGAATGCCACAATACACATAACATGTGAGGTTAGTTCAGTGTGGCTCAGATACGCACAAGAAAGGAATATACTCACGCATCTTTGCTTTGTTTCTGTTTTTTGCTGAAGGAGCAGAACTGCTCCAAGGTATCACATCTAAAGTATCCAAGTCAACATTTGCAAAAGGTGGAGCATAGTCTGGGATGACTGAAACAGAACAGGAGCAATGAACACCAACCACAGCGATCCAAGTACCCAAAGACCTAGAAACAGGCTTCCAAAATCACCACCGCAGCAACGAATGCCTGTAACATGCAACTACCCCAGTCGTTCATGTGGTTTGGGCACAGCAAAATGGAGAGCTTAGAGGAGTGTGATTAATTAAAAACAGAACAACAACAGCAAAAAAATCATTTTCAATTGCAACATAAAATATCCAACCAAACAAAAAGATACTAAAAATAAATCACTTGAAAATCCAAAGATTTTAGCATTTGGTCACATATTGTTTTATTTTACATTACATCATTTAAGATGAGGGCCTGAGGAAGGGATTTTATTCTCCCTATAAAACTAATCTGGCATTTTGTCTTTGTTTTTGTGACTGTCTGTCTGCCTCCCTAGGACAGGATCTCACTGTGTAGCCCTGGCTAGTATGAGCTCATAGAGACCCACCTGCTCTGCCTCCAGGGAGTTGAGATGAAAACTGTGTAAAACTCCACTCAGCTCTAAGCTAGTACTACAATCTCTTTTATTAATGTGTATGACCATTTTGCCTGCATGTGTATCTGTGCTCCACATGCAGGCCTGGTACCCTCAGAGAACAGAAAATGATGCTGAATGCTGTGGAAATGGAGTCAGACAGTTGTGAGCCTCTTGAGCCCTATAAGCTAGCATTTTACAACAACCAGTCACCTTAATAGCTAGTTGCTGCTGGTTCATGACTACATTTAAGAAGCAAAAGTCACCTGACCTTGGAGGAAGAGACTCATAGATCTCTGTGAGTTAGAGGCCAGTCAGTGCTACGTAGAGACATTCTGTCTCAAAAAAACCAAATAAATGAATAAATCTTAAAAATAAATAAATAAATAAAGGTACGCTGCTCATCTCCTCAGCACTGACAACAGAGGGTTGGGGCATGGCACTTCTGACCTGCCAAGTACTTCTCTAGGATTTCCTGAAGCTCCACAAGGTCCTTTAGCCGATTAAGCAGCTTGCCCTTCATCTCAGGAGATGCTTGTTGGCAGAAGGCATTCACAACCTACAAAGCACAAATTCTATTCACACATGGACACTAACCTCATTCATTTTACTTCCTCAGGGATGAAAGATTCTTTGACTATACTAAATATATTTTTTAGTATTAAGCTTGGTATGGTGTTTATGTCTATAATCTCAGTAGCTGGGACACTGAGACAGGAGCATCATCATGAATTTGAGGCCAGTCTGGTCTCCATAGAAATATGCTGGCCAGTCAGTGAGACTGTCTCAAACCAGCAAACATCCAGTGAAGAAGATTTATCTATATATAAAATTGTATATCATAAATGTGCTAGTCTCATAGACCAGACTGGTTCTGAACTCAGTATGTAGTTGAGGATGACTTCAAACCCCGCGATCTTCCTGTTTTAACTTCCCAGCACTGGAGCTGGAGACAGGCAGGAGTCACTGCACCCAGTTACGTGGTGCTAGGGATGGAAGCCAGAACTTCATGCTTTAGTATATAACGGACAGTTCACAGCTGTCTGTGCTAGCATTCTCTGTAAAATAAAAGTTACAGATGAATAAAAATTATAATAAATATATGTAAATGAAATGGCAAGAAGCAATAACAAGGAAGTCTGCAAGAGGTCTGAGATGTGCCTCTGTTAGTAGAAAGGAGATTATTTCTTCCTGGAACACTTGAGGTTTTTTTTTGTTTTTGTTTGTCATTTTGTTTGTTTAGTTTTGGTCTTTTGAGACAGGGTTTCTCTGTGTAGCACTGGCTGTCCTGGAACTTGCTCTGTAGACCAGGCTGGCATCAAACTCACAGAGACCCACCTGCCTCTGTTGGGATTTAAGGCATGTGCCATCACCACCCAGCCTCGAGCACTTGTTTAGAAAATATTTAAACGTTGATCTAAATTCAGAAAGACAAGGTTTAGGAGAAAAATCTGAATTAATGAAGAAAAACTTATTCTTAAAAAGATTTTCGAGCTGGGCGTGGTGGCGCACGCCTTTAATCCCAGCACTCAGGAGGCAGAGGCAGGCGGATCGCTGTGAGTTCGAGGCCAGCCTGGTCTACAAAGTGAGTCCAGGATGGCCAAAGCTACACAGAGAAACCCTGTCTCGAAAAACCAAAAAAAAAAAAAAAAAAAGATTTTCAAATTCCTATTTGTGTGTGCACTTGTGCGTGTGCAGAGTCTCCCCATGGCAAGAACCAAACAATGGTCCAGAAGAGCAGCAAAGCCACCTTGGCTCAAGAGCTACCTCTCCAGGCCCATACATTTTCAAGGATAAAGTGACAGCAAAACCCTCCTTTCTACAATCCCGTTTGGAAATTATGACTCACTGATGGAGTTAATACAGTCTGTAATGTAGCAGTGCTCTCCCTCTGACAAAATGCAAGAAATTTGATTTTTAATCCTACTTGTACTTACTTGTTATGCAAATTAAGTGGAATATCAGACATGCACTACAGCAAACCAAGTCTGATTCTGCTATTTATTTCCCATGGTGCTTTGGTGGGGCTGTAACCTTTCTAAGCTTTTATTTCTTTATCTGTAAAGTGGGAGTTGTTCTATAAATGTAAAGCAGAATGCAACCAAAAGGTAGAGAGGCAGCAATGAAACCCTGTCATTACCAATGTCCTCGAACACATTCGGAAGGAAGGAAACGATATCTATTCCCCCCTGAGGCCAAAAAAGTGAGCAGAGGCCTGCAGCAAGAGAGCAGGCTGTCCCGCACAGAAGAGGCCACTGTGTGGAGAAGTGGCAGTGCAGTGGCCTGAAAAGGCAGCTACGCACTGAGAGTCCCAGGTCCTCTGACTGGGGACATTATGAGATACAGATGATCAGCAGTGGCAGGGGACATCTCCCAGAGAAGCCTAGGCATTGGCGGCTCAGGGGATTGTTAGGGCTTTTGTGGGAGCCAGGAAAATAGTTTCTTTTGAGAGAGACTAGATAGTGAGTAGGACGCTGCGGCAACCCTGCTCACCTCTCTGAACCAGTTGAAAGTCAGCAGTGTGAGGGAGCACATGAGGGAGCGCTCCTTAGCAGACATGGACTCCAGCTTCTCTCCAGGTTCCAAGTCAGGGAGGAACAGAGGGCAATCTGAGAATGAACAAACGCCACACCTCCCTTAGCTCAAGGCAGAACAACATGGGGCCTGGCCCCCACAGCTACCTACTTGCCCCTTAAGCTCCTATTTGAGGGTCAAGCTTTGTTTTGTCACAAAAATCCTTCCATTTTAGTGTCAAAAGAATATATCCACAGGGGTGGTGGCACACGCCTTTAATCCTAGCACTCTGGCGGCAGAGGCAGGCGGATCTCTGTAAGTTCAAGGCCGGCCTGGTCTACAAAGCAAGCACAGGACAGCCAAGGCTACACAGAGAAACCCTGTCTTGAAAAACCAAAAACCGACCAAACAAACAAACAAACACAAGGCAAGTCTTTGGGTTTTAGAGCCAGGCGTAGTTATGCACGCCTTTAATCCTAGCACTCGGGAGGCAGAGGCAGGGGGATCGCTGTGAGTTCAAGGCCAGCCTAGTCTACATAGCAACTCCAGGACAACCAAGGATACATAGAGAAACCCTGTCTCGAAAAAAAAACAAACACAAACCTAAGAAAACAAAAGTAAAATTTAAAGGTCGGGTGCTGGTGGTGCACACCTTTAATCCCAACACTTGGGAGGCAGAGGCAGGCTGATCTCTGTGAGTTCAAGGCTATCCTGGTCTACGGAGCAAGTTCTAAGACAGCTAGAGCTGTTACACAGAGAAACTCTGTCTCAAAAAACCAAAACCAACCAACCAAACAACAACAAAAAACCACACACACACACACAGAAAAGAATACATCCACACTCTTTCTTTCAGTTTTTCAAGACAGGGTTTCTCTGTGTAGCCTTGGCTGTCCTAGACTCCATTTGTAGACCAGGCTGGCCTCGAACTCAGAGTTCCACCTGTGTTTGCCTCCCTGAGTGCTAGGTTAACAGGCATGTACCGCGCCCAGCAACATCCACACTCTTTACCCTATCTTGGCACCTATAGAAGCCTGCTGGAAACAGGACTTCTAAGAGGCAAATATGTCTGAAAGGCTATGGTGCAAGGCCATTTTTGCTGGCTGTAACGGGTCTCTGGAACCAAAGAGAGCACACGGCTCTTCATAAGACTGAAGGTGTTTATGCCCAAGATAAACTGATTCCTACTATGTTTGTGAGTATATAAAGCAAAAAAACAATACACTGACTCCTGGAGGCAAACCAAACAAAACCACAATAATTTTGGGAAAGGAAACTTGGGCCCAGGCAACAGTGGCATGGTTCATGCCAAATTCCTATTCAGTCTTCCTGCAAAGGCCATTGGTCACAAAATTTGTGCCATGATGCTGTGACCCCCCCAGATTTAAACAATAAAAAGTAAATACATGCAAATAGGAAAAGAGGGGAAAAGGCTATATTCATCATGCAGCATACAGGAACAATTTCAAAGGGAATGCCTCACTCCACAGACGCGCATTTGACTAAAATTCCATTACTGCTGCAACTCTCATCTTAGATTAGAAAATTCCACCTCACATATGTCAGGTACAGGCCTGGCCCTTGCCTACTTTTACCAAAAGACCACAAAGGAAGGATCTGAGAGCTGCAATCCGTACCTAAGAGACCATCAATCTCATCCAAGTTTCCATCGTGTTGTCTTGCCACACAAAGTCTCAGCAGACGGAAATGGGAAGCCAGGCACACGGAAGACATTGATCTGGGAAAAAAAGCCCACCTTAGGAACCACACATGGTACCACAGTCATATTAACCCAAATCTACAGGAGCTTACTTTAGTAATGAAAGTAACTCAAGGACTGCTCAGCAAACAACGACCTAAAGCACAAGAAGGCCAAGAGTGTATGCAGAAGGAGGAAGCAGGGAGTAAGAGAGGCAGAGGCAGCCAAAATGTTCATAAAAGAAAGCAAAGGGCAAGGACAGCAAGTAGGCTAGTGTAGTGTGCGCCGACTCTCGTGGCAATCCCAGGGACCAAGAAGAGGACTCAGACTGCATCCCCGATAGTATCTCTAGATACAACCTTTCCTGGGAAAAACCACTTTGATGCAAGGACCCCACACATTAAAAGAACTATGAAATGGGGCTGGAGAGATGGCTCAGAAGCTGAGTGCTTACTGCTCCTGCAGAGAACCCAGGTCCAGTTTCCACAACTTACATGGTAGCTCATAACCACCTATAACTCTAGTTCCAGAGGAACCAACACATTCTTCTAGGTACACACACACATTAAATAAATAAACAAATTTCATTCATTACTATTCAGAGTATTTTGTTAAACAATAGAATCCCCCATGAACATTCAAAATACCAATGGATGGAAAGCAACTAACTTTTGGCTTGATTCTTGGGAAGTCACCTGACTGACATCTTTTGCAAATTCCTGAAAGTACAGTGGCAGGAGGTTGATGACAATGCCATCTTGAGTGCTGTATTCTTCCAGTCCATAGAGTGCTTTCACAGGAAATGGAAAGTCACTGTGAAGAAAACCCAAAATCTGATGTTCCAACTGGGAGGAAAACAAGGCTATGTGGGAAATCACTACAACAAACCAACTTCAAACAAAAACAATTAGAGGAAGAAGCCGTAAACAGAGAGAACAAGTGATGTTGGGGACATTTTAAGCAATTCAACAGCAGGGTACAGGGTGTTAGGGCTGGGGGTGAGCTATAGCGGGCAGAGATGACCTGAGGACAAAAGCAGTGGTGAAGTTTCTGTCAGCTACTGGACGGACACAAGTTCCTCACCAGCAGCCAACCCAGAATGTAAGCAGCACTCACCCTTCTGGAACAGCACAGAAGTCCACCACAAAGGCATCTTGGAAATCATTAAAGATGGTCTGCCCAACCCAATCCTTCCGGGTGCAAACAAGAACGGTGTAGTGAGAGGTATATTTGATATATATATGTATGTATATATCCCTAAGTAAACTGCCATTAACTTTCTAAAGCTCAGGCTCCTCATTTTGAAAAAAGCAGTCATAACAGAGACCTCCAGTACTGTGAAGAAAAACAATAAAGCACAAAAAGCGTCTCACTCGGGGCCTGGTAGAGAATAGGGCTGCCACACAATGGTGCCCTCACCGACAACCTTCTTGCTCCTTTACTCTTGCCATCGCTATTCTGCAGAGGAGCCGTAGCACAGCACAGAGACTGGGTGAGGTGGAGCAGCCTTCCCAGTGAATGCAAGGGCTCACAGGATGGTCTATTTTTACATTGCAACAGAGAGAAACACTTAACGTGTCCAAAGAAGCTCTGATGCTTTACTGCTTTAAGAAAAGACACTTGGAGCCGGGTGTGGAGAAGCATGCCTGTAATCCCAGTACTTGGGAAAGCAGAGGCAGGCAGATCTCTGTGAGTTTGAAGCCATTCTGGTCTACAAGTGAGTCTAGGACAGCCAAGGCTACACAGAGAAACCATGTCTCAGAAAAAAAAGAAAAAAGAAAATAAAAGACACTTGGAATGGGGAATTAGCAGCTCACACCAGTCGTCTCAAAACTGGGGACAAAGAGGCAGGAGGACTGCAGCTAGTTCAAGGACAGACAGCCTTACCTTTATAAACATTCTAGTCAGCTACGGCTACACAGTGAGGCTCTGTCTCAAGAACTGGCTCTCACCCGCCACCCCAAAAAGAAGACATTGTTCTTACCAAGGTTTTTGGAGCCAACTTTCTTCCTTGGATCAGGTTGGCAAATTCATCATAATAAAGAGAAGAGGCCCACGGAGAGTGCTCAGTGCAAGAATGAACCAGTTGCAGCAAAGAAGTCACCTGGAGCGAATGGAGAGAAAGAGCTGTGACACTTGGGCTGCCAACCCTAACTAGATTTGTCTTTGCACTCAGCGAGGCATCCCTGCGCCTCTTCTCTAGTCTGTCTCTTTCCAGTACATCTCACATCCAAAACAAACCCAGAGCTGGAATGGCAGACGTCAGCATGGGCACGGAGAAGAGACACAGGTAAAATGAAGAACAGGCCTGTGTCCTAGGATAAGCTTCTGCAGAGTTACCAAGACAGTGTGGGCATTGTGTCTCATGCCTGTAATCCTAGCACTGAGGAGGCAGAGACAGGAAGATCCCAACAGGTTCCAGGCCAGCCTGGCCTACATAGTTAGTGCCAGACATGGGACTATATAGCATGACTTTATCTTTAAATATATATAAATAGTTACTTGAAGAATTTTTAAAACAAGATACACAAAATATTCCAGTCACATATGTAGCTCAGTGGTAGTGTTTGCTTAACATATACTGTGGGACTGTGCGGGATAAGGTTGAAGTCTGACTTCTCCAGACAGCTATTTCATGCTAGGCCTATGAAGGCAGACTCCCTTTTCTCAGCAGGGTTCCTACTCCACCTGATCTGGTAACCCCAGACTTTGTAAGGTCCTCAAGGAAGATTACAGGCCTAACTTTTTCCTGATAAAAATTTTATGTATTTATGTATGTATGTATTTATTTATTATGTATACAGTGCCCTGTCTGCATGTATACCTGCAGGCCAGAAGAGGGCATCAGATCACATTATAGATGGTTATGAGCCACCATGTGGTTGCTGGGAATTGAACTCAGGACCTCTGGAAGAGCAGTCAGTGCTCTTAACCTCTGAGCCATCTCTCTAGACTGATAAGAAACTTCTTCAACAAGCACAAGGAATTCCTGGAAGTTTGTACCCTATGCTGAGGAGATCCTAGCCTCCAGCAAATGTCCTTTAATTGTACCTACAAGTCATCCCCTCACACATAGGATAATTAAGTACTGTTTTCTCCTTCTTGTGATAGGCCCCATGTTACTGCCTGTAAATGAGGTAGTGTACCACCACATGTAGATTAAGTATCCTAGCAGCCATAGCCCCAGTGAATCAGACACGGTCACCTTCAAAACCTCTCCCACTGCCCAAGGTATATAAATAAAGGCTGGCTGGCTTGCTGCAGGGGCTCTTGCTTGCCATTCCTCCATCACTATCATCTGAGACTCCATTTATGGGGGTATGGGGTGGACTGCCACTGAATGCCTGGGGCTTGACTGCCAATTAAGGCAGTTAAGGCAGAGCTGCCTTGGCAACTGGCTACTCCACCACTGATAGCTGAGTGAGTGCTGACCCCCAGAGAGACTGGGAACCTGGTCTAGCACCCAGGCCTCACCCCAAAGTGTCCTAGCTGCCCCTGAGTGAAAAACAGGCCCATGGGACCTTTGATCCCAGGGTCTGTCTTGTCATCTACAAACAGGGCCTGGACCAGCCCGCAGGACGTGAGACCAAGGACATCTCCCACCCACCTGCAACCCCTGCCAGACGCTGAACGACAATCCAGCAAACCCTGAGCACTGGCAAACGCAAGCTAACTATGTCTTAGACACTTACCTGTGTACACAGCTCACTGCTCACCTCAGCTCTCCTCTGGGATGCATTAGACGGTACACTTCTAGGGACAAGGAATTATAGTTTCACTTTTGTAATATTTTATAGTAATTGGCAGCAAGTTTAAGAGTCCTGCCTTTTTTCAGACAGGAATAGAGATAAACTTTCATGAGGGTATGGAGGAATACCTACTTTGTTCATATAAAGTATACATTACAGTGAAGCATGACTACCCCCTTTGTTGAGATATGATCACACTATTGCCATGCTTATGTCAAACTCCTGTGTGCGGTGACCATTCTGCTCCAGCACCTCGGAAGACTGAGGATTCTGCAAACTAGTAAGACCAACTGATGAGTTTTTTGTTTTGTTTTGATTTTTTGAGACAGGGCTTCCCTGTGTAGCCTCGGCTGTCCTGGACTCACTTTGTGGACCAGCCTGGCCTCAAACTCACAGTGATCGGCCTGCCTCTGCCTCCCGAGTGCTGGGATTAAAGGCGTGTACCATCACACCTGGCTGATGTGTATTTTTAAGGGCACTAAATTAGTAATGATGTCTTTTTTGGGGGAGACAGTGGTCTGACCGTGTTGCCCAAGCCAGCCTCCTTCCATGTGCTTAGCTAAAGAAAACATTTCTTCAGTATGTAGAATATTGTGGGCATTGTCCTGGCCTCTGAATACTCACAATAATTTTATAAAGTAAATACTATTAGCATTTCACAGTAGTGAAACTAAACTACAAAGATGGAGTAACTCACCCAAGGCCCTTAGCTAATAATGAAGACAGAACTGGACTCCAGACAAGCAGTATGGATCAGCGAAGAAACCCTCTTTTGTTTTTGTTTTTGTTTCTTTGTTTTGCTTTGGTTGTTTTTGTTTTTGTTTTGTTTTTTGAGATAGGGTTTCTCTGTATAGCCTGGGCTATCCTGGAATTGCTTTCTAGACCAGGATGGCCTTGAACTCATAGAGATCCACCTGTCTCTGCCTCCCTGAGTTCTAGGATTACCAGCAAACAGCAGCCTCTTCATATTTTTTCCCCTTCCCCTCCCCTTCTTCTAGCTATTATGCTGAATCTAAGGAAGTCTCCTGAGCTCTTAGAACTTCCAAACAAATCCTTTTCAACTGAATTGTCCTCAGTTTACAATGATTGCTCGTGGAGCCCCAGCTCTGATACTTTTTCAGATGCTATAATTGAGGCATCTAAGAGCAAGAGAAGAATCCACAAAGTAGTTGTATTTCTACCAAACACAAAGCTCAAGACAGGATTAATGCAGTAACAGAGAGCCTAGGTCAGAAACAGATTGCAAAAACTTTAATTTCAGGAGGACCAAAGTAACAAGATTTCTGTGGAAATCTGTAGAAAGATTTCCAGTACTATACCTCTAGGCAACACTATGATTAATAACTATGGTGTAACTCTAGAAAAATTATACAGGGGATATACAGTCAAGATTAGAAAAGAATGGGCTGGAGAAATGGCCCAGCAGGAAGAGTGTGTGTTGCTCCTGCAGAGGACCTGAGTTCACTTCCCAGCACCTTCACCAGGCGGCTCACAGCCACCAGGAACTACAGCTCCAGAGGATCTGACACCTCTGGCCTCCACAGACACCTGCACTCATGTGCATATAACAGCCTACAAAAACCTAATTAAAAATAACAAGTCTTAAAAAATATTAGAGGACAACATGGAAAAGAAGCAAGACATGTTTACTTCCTCTCACAGTTTTGATGTCTCTATTAAAACAATGGTTGCAAAAATCAAGTGTATAAGGCAGCACCTTGACTAGCTGATATCAAGACACAGAAACCAGGCTCTGAACCAGTACCTGTCTTCTGCCATGACGCCGGCCATGGTGACTGCACCGATGATCCCGATGAGCTTGTACTTGAACACAGTACTAGAGAGCTGCTTTCGTACCACTAGGTGCATGTCATCCTGCAATGTGATAAGGACAGAGAAAGAAGATGCTACAGTGACATAGCAAAGAACAAATGACTGCTGGAGCTAAATCCCATTCTCTGAGTTGTTTTAAAAATCGAGGCCAACTATACAAAGCTCTAGAAGGAGGCACACATTTAATATCAGCTGTTGATACTGCCATGGCAGCTACTCTGGGACACGAGAATTATTGTGGCATTGTTGTGCAGCTAAACTAATGGCATACAATAAGCTATTTTTAAATACTGATTATGTGTGTGCGGGGGGGGGGGGGGGGGGGGGGGGTCGCCTCGTGTGCAGGGCAGAGGCACAGAGGTCCAAGGACAATTTTTAGGAGCAGGTGCTCTCTCATTTGAACACGAGGAAGGGTGTGCTATCAAACTCAGGTTTCCACACCTGACAGCAAGTTACCCACTACACAGTCTTGGCAGACCATAATACATCATTTAGAAATAAATTTAACCAAAGAAGCAAAAGATTTACATGTTAAAAATCTATAAAATATTGCTAGCTGGATATGGAGCATAATTCTACAAACAATTTGAGGCCCGTCTCAGTTACATACAGAAAAATACTGCTGAAAGAAATAAAGGAACTAAACAATGAGAAGATGTCCTATGTTCTTAGGGTGGATAATTAAATATTGAAAGATGACAACATTGTTCAGGGATTTAATGGAATCCTCATCAAAGTTCCAGCATTTTTTTTTTCCAGAAATGGAAATATCTTACTTTCCTTAAAAAAAAAAAAAAAAAAAAAAAAAAAAAAAAGGTAAAAAAAAAAAAAAAAGATTTATTTATTATGTATACAGAGCTCTGCCTGAACGTACACTTGCAGGCCATGCAGACAGCATTATATCACATTATAGATGGCTGTGAGCCATCATGTGATTACTGGGAATTGAACTCAGGACCTCTGGGAGAGTACTCAGTGCTCTTAACTTCTGAGCCATCTCTCCAGCTCTGAAATGTCTTACTTTCAGAGTCATAATGTAAAATGGTGCAGCTGGTCTGAAAAATTTTGGTGGCTTCTCAAATTGTTGAACATAGAGCCACCAAGTAACTCAGCAATGCTATCTTTAGGTACATACTCTATAAGCTGGAACTGAGGTTCAAATAAGGGCCTGCACACAACTGCTTATCACAGCACTGTTCCAGCAGCTTGAGGGTAAAAGCAACCTATGTCCATCCTCGGACAAATGAAAGAACAAAAGTCAAATATACATAAAATAGACTATTCAGCTACAATAAAAATGGAGGTCTGACATGTTCTGTAACACTGAGAACACTGAGAGAAAAAAGGCAGACAGACACAAACACTATATGAGTCTACAAATGTCTTTACCTAGAAAAGGAAAACAGAATGGAGACTACCAGGCCCCAGGAGAATGTAGGGCAAGGAATTATTGCCACATTGGAACCTTTCTGTTCAGAATAATGAAAGAATTATGAAAATGAAGTGATTATACTTGCATATTGTGAATATTCGATGTTACTGATATATTTAAAAATAATGAAAATGGTAAATTTTGAATATATTTTGCCACAATTCAAAAACAAAATAATAAAGTAACAATTCCCAAATACTCAGCTAAATGAGAAAACCGGGTACAGCAGCAGAGAGGGAAAGCAGAACAGAGGCAATGGTGAGCTGTACATATTCAGGGGCCCCTCGCAGACCTCTACAGAAGCCACACCGATGGCCTCAAAGAAGGCAAGCCAGATGCTGTGCAGCTCTCCGTACACTGAATTCTGTACATGTGTGTGTGTGTGCGTGTCACCTAGCTAAGACAAGTTTTAAACAAGGTACTGGTTGTTCAAAGCCACGGCCCAGAATTAGTGCCACAAGGTGGCATCACAACTACAAGAGCTGTGAGTTATGATCCCAAGCCAATAAGCTTTGTGCATATTTTTACTCCCTTTGCTTAGTTTTCTTTGGCAACTAGTGACTACAGAGGACAGCAAGCCTAGGTGAAGTTCAGCTTAAACATTCGGCGACTCCACTGTGCTCCATACAGAACGTGGGAAGCAAGGCTTTTAGTCTCATGGTTGGCTCACTACAGGCTCAGACCCATCTCTGTTCCTATAGTCTAAGATTTCTTTGCTGTTTTTATTTTGAGATCCACTATGTGGCTCTGGCAGGCTGGGATTTGCTGTGCAGACCAGACTGGCTGAAACTCACAGAGATCCACCTACCCTGTCTCCTTCCTGAGTGCTGGAATTACACATGAATGGCTGTGCCTGGTTGTTGGTTCTTATTATTTAGATAGGGTCTCATTAGGAACTGACCTGGAACTTGTAATATAGCCCAGGCTGGTTTGGCATGCACAGTCATTTTAGTTTTATTTATTTTTTAATGTTGAGACAGCAGGGTCTCTCTATTTTGTAGCTGTGGCTGTTCTGGAACTTGCTATGTAGCCCAGGTAGTTTCTACTACTCCATAGGCTTAGTCTGGCAATTTTCAAATAAAGAGGTTTAAAACATTCTTTCTCAACACATGGACTCTTACCTGAATATGGTTGCTGGTTCCAGACTGCTGGCTAAATGCTAGTGTGCTGAGAATACAGAAGATTTTTCGTATTTGCTGAGGGGACATATTCTCCAAATAATCTAAAATGCCCTATGAAGAAAACAAAATGCCCAAAATGAGGTCATCGGCTATCCCCTCTCTCCCTACTTGCCTCGGTTTTTCAAGACAGGGTTTCTCCTTACAGCTCTGGCTGTCCTAGAACTCGCTCTGTAGACCAGGCTGGCCTCAAACCTACCAATCCCCTTGTCTCTGCCTCCTGAGTGCTGGAATTAAGTTGTGCGCTACCACTGCCCACCGCCTTCTTTAAATTAGATTTATTCATCTTATATGTGAGTGTTTTGCCTGCATGTATATACATGCAAGGCTGGTGCCCAGGAAGGTTAGAGAAGGGCATCAGATTCCCTAGAACTAGAGTTATGGGGTGTTGTGAACCAGTATGTTGATGCTGGGAACCGAACCCAGATCCACTGCAAACATAACATGTTTTTAAACGCTGAGCTATCTCCAGGCCTCCACCCCAATTTAAAACAGAACAATTACTCAGTTATTCCACTACTGGTATTTCTCCAGGATGCCAAGCCGACACATCACTGAGATATTTGCACATCAATGTTTATTGCAGCACATACACAATAGCTAAGTTTTGTAAACAACCTAGGTGCTCATCAACAGTGGGAAATGTGGTGCCCATATAATGGAACATTTCCAGCCATAAGGAAGAAGAAAGTTGTTTGCAGGAAGATAAATATACATGGAAATGATCATATTAAGTGGGTTAAGTCGGTATCTGACAAATACTGCAAGTTTTCTCTCAATTGTGATTCCTAGATGTTACGTAGCTACATAAAACCATGTATGTACAGATGACTTGCTTATGCTTCTTACTCTTAAAATCCAAGGAAAAGACCAGCCTTCCTAAGCACAGCAGTTTACCACTGCTTGGCACGTAAGTATAGAGAAGTGTTTCTGAATGAGCTAATACTCGGATCATGATGCACCTTTACATCTATATGTACATGTCTATACATCCCTCCCACATTTATAGCTCTCAGTATCTAAAGAGTAAGAAGTAAGTTTTCACTAACTTATGGGGAGCAGTGACACTGAGATACATGCAATAGAAAATGGGTCAGCATTTGACAGTACAGACGATACCTTAACAAACACAGCATTCAGCCTCATAGCGGAGGGGCTTAGCACAGTCAGCTCAAGGAGGACATCCAATGCAGTGTCAACTTCAGCCTCGTTCCCACTGCAAACATGGGTCACCAGGGCACCAACCACTTCCTATACAGGGAGAGCAGCAGGACAGTGTGAGACAGAAATATGACATGCCCATTGTAAAAGGTTCATTGCCACGGCCTTTTTGTTTTGTTTGTTCTTTGAGACAGGGTTTCTCTTATAGTCCTAGCTGTGCTGGACTCGCTTTGTAGACCAGGCTGGCCTCAAACTCATAGATGTGTCTGCCTCTGCCTCCCGAGTGCTGGGACTACAGGCGTACTCCACCACTCCTGGCTGCCCACAGCCTTTCTAACCTCTGTCTTATTCTTTATTACCTAACTGCCATGAGCACTGGCCTCACGAGGCCTGTAATCACCCCAGGACAACTACACTACCACACAGTTATCCTGGTTTTTTGGACCTCACTCACTATCCTATATGCTGGCCTCAAACTTGTGAATCTCCTATGTCTCAAGTAGTAGGGTCACAGAGATTACCACTCAGGCTTGACCTGCTTTCAGTAATGTATCAGTGAGCACTATCAAAACCTCCTGATTTGGCTCCTTGGTGTAGTCCTCAGAATCTTTATCCATGAATTAAACTATACTTAAGTTGTATTATCGCTAGGCGTGGTGGAGGCAGAGGCAGGTAGATCTTTGTGAGTTCTAGGTCAGCCTGGTCTACAAAGTGAGTCTAGGACAGCCAGGGCTGTTATATAGAGAAACCCTGTCTAGAAAAACCAAAAAAACAAAACAAAACAAAAGTTGTGGTTGTCTTAGTTGTTGAAATTTCTTGAAAAGACTGTACTAAGGAGCTAAAGGCCTTACAGGTTTTGTGAATAAGAGCAGAGGTCAGGCTGGCATGACTTCAAAATAAGGCCTCCTAGGGAACTGCACTCAGGTACAAGCACACACATACACAGGCATAAAAAAAACAAAAACAAAAACAAAAACTGGTGTGATGGCTCATGCCTTTAATCCCAGCACTCAGAAAGGCAGAGGCAGGCTAATCGCTGTGAGTTCAAGGCCAGCCTGGTCTACAAAGCGAGTCCAGGACAGCCAAGCCTAACACAGAGACAGCCAAGCCTAACACAGAGACAGCCAAGCCTAACACAGAGAGACACTATCTCGGAAAAAAATAAAAATAAAAAACAGATAAAATAAAATCTAAGAGCAGTTGTTTGAGGGACCACATGATTCTAAACTAAATTTCAGTTCTCACAGTTGGATCCTCCAAGCCAATCTTATCACTTCAGGACAGAGACTAGAAATGATTATTTTCTTTGCTTATAAAACAAGGTTCTGCACTGTAGCCCAGTCTGGCCTCAAACTTTTGTTTACTGTCCTGTTTCTATTTCCTGAGAACCGATTACAGATGTGTGTTACTACAGCTGGCTTAGAATTGAGTTTCTAGGTTGTTGGTCAAAGTTATCTCCCCTTCCACATCATCTACTCACCCAGAATAGACCTTAGAGCACATCCAGTTTAAAATTATACCTTTCTGTATCCTTGTTTCTTCCTTACCCAAGTAAATGTTTCAACATACCTGCTGGCAGTAAGTATCAAAAAACTTAAAAGTGTGTTTGTACAGGAGACTGCCAAACAAAATTATCCTCTGGTCCTGAGCGTGAAACAAAGTCTGAGCTAGTAAAAGAATGGATGGGCAAATATCCTTGAGAACCTGGAAGAAGAAAAGACAAGGAAAATAGTGTCATAGGGCCCAGTGTGCTATTATCCACCACTATCACCAAGGAAAAGCACCTGCCCGAGCTGCTGCCTCCTCCTCCTGACACACAGCATCCTGCTCTCACACTCTGCTCTTCCTCTTCAGTGCTAAGCACTGAGCTCAGAGCCTGGTACAAGGTAGACAAACACTCTGCCACTGAGTTAGGTCTCCAACTCCAACTCTCACTTTCACTTCAAACAACAAAACTTTTTTTGTACTCTAGATGGACTCAGACTTTGTCGTCACAAAATGAGCCTGCACTCTGACCCTTCTGGCTCCATATCCTGAATGACAGTGTGACTATCCAAATATAGCTACTTCAAGAAGACGTCATCTTAACTAGACCCAAAACAGACCTTCAGTATTCTGATTCTGCTCTCAGGGTCGGAGTCCATAAATAGATAAGAACTAAGCTTGAAGTTCAAAAAAATTAAATAATAAGCTTAAATATACAATTACTGTTTTTTAGTCTACAAATACAAACTAGACTGAATAGATTCCAGTTTTTTCACTCAGTCATATGCCTCCCTGGGTGGGCTGCTCTGTCCCGCTCAGTCTACAACATTTAATGTTACCCAAATTGAAGTGTGTGTGTGTGTGTGTGTGTGTTCATGTGAGTACAGGTCCAAATGTGTGCTGGTGACCATTCATGCCAGTGCATGTGGAGGACAGACGTAAACCTCAGGAGTTGTTTATCCATTTTTTTTTTTCTGACACAGGCGCTTTCACTGGATCTGGGGCTCAACAAATGCTAGACTGGCGGACCAGTGAACCCTAGGGACCTGCGTATTTCCACCTCCCCAGTACTGTGATCATGAATGTCTGTCACCAAGCTCAGCTTTTTTGTGGGTGCTGGGAACAGAATTCAGCTCTTCAAGATTGTGTGGCAAGCTGAGCTACCTCCCCAGGTTCGAGGCCAGCCTGGTCTCCAGAGCAAGTCCAGGACAGGCAGAGCTGTTACATAGAAAAATCCTGCCTAAACCCTCCGCACCACAAAAAGCAATACAGACAGACATTGAGGGACCAAAGCAAACAACGTTAGTAATTCCATCTTCTTTACTGATATTGTCAAAAAACCAAAACCCAGGGGTAGTAGTGAACTGCAGAGGCAGAAGCAGGTGGATCTCTATGAGTTCAAGACCAGCCTGGTCTACACACCAAGTTTTAGGCCAACCACACAGTGAGACTCTCAAAACAAAAACAAAAATGAAAACATTTAAAAATTATATTGAGGCTAGAGAGATAGCTCAGCAATTAAGAGTGCTTGCTGTTGTTCCAACAGCTCAGGTTGGGTTCCCAGCAACTATTCCAGGTAACTCACAGCCACCTGTAACTCTAGGTCCAGAGGATACAGTGTCCTCTTCTGGCCTCCAAGAGCACATGCACACATGTGGCAAATAAACACAGGGACATGAACACATACGCAAATATAAAAATAAATTTTTAAAAAATCCAAAAGACAAAAGAACTTGGAATTTGAGTCATAGAAATTCAAGATGAATTAACTTTCTTAATGTCTTCCTGAGGGGTGAAAGTCCATATTGCGCTGGCTCAGTGATATCATTGTCTCAACCCAACAGAGCACTTACTCTACTGCTCTGCAACAGGCTGAGCTCCTGTCAAAGAGCAATCCTAGGGGAAGGTGATGGTGAAATACTATCTTCCCAGCATCTTTCCGCCTGCATCACCCACCACCTGCTTCGCCCACTCACCAAGTAATGAGTAGAGAAGGTACTGTCAAGCAGCTGTTCTTGAATGCAGCCCGACTGAATTTTGTTTCTCAGTAATTTTTCTACACCCTTCTTTGTCTGTGTGCTGGTGCTGTAGATGATGAGCAGCATCGCCACATCTAAAGCCTGTCAGGGAGCAACACCAGAGCTTGACTGTCTTCTACTAAAACACACCCATGGGGCTCACACATTATTAGAAAGCCACACAGAAATACTTTTCAGAGAATCAGGTGCAACAACTATTATCCTTTGGTATTTCCTAAAAATGTATCTGAATTAAGAATTGAGAAACGGGATATTAAGAGAATTTTGAACATGTTTACATTTGCTTAAAAAAATAAATGAAATAACTTGACAATTAAATATATGCTTTTGCAGGGCATGGTGGTGCACGCCTTTAATTCTAGCACTCAGGAGGCAGAGGCACGAGGATCTCTATGAGTTTGAGGCCAGCCTGGTCTACAGAGCGAGGCCAGGACAGCCAGGGTTGTTACACAGAGAAACAGTTTCAGACAAACAAACAAAACACCGTCAAAAGAATTCAAATGTGTGTTTATAGCATGCTCATGCTTGCAAATCTGTAAACAAATAGGTATTAAGGCAGTAAAGGATGTGAATTTACTTTTTGTATAAAAACAAAAACAACAAAATAGGGACTGGAGAGATGGTTCAGAGGTTAAGAGCACTGGCTGCTCTTCCAAAGGTCCTGAGTACAATTCCCAGCAACCACATGGTGGCTCACAACCATCTATAATGAGATCTGGTGTCCTCTTCTGGCTCTGGCATGCAGGAAGAACACTGTACACATAATAAAGAAATAAATCTTAAAACAACAACAACAAAACAAACAATTGGATTATCAGCTGACCCACCAAGATCATTTTCAAGATAATCATGGTGGCAATTGCCTATCTTTCCAGAGCGTGGCAGTGGCAGTAGAGGGAGGAGGGTCAGGAGTTCAAGGTCAACTTCAGCTAGAGAGTTGAAGGCGGTTGGATAAGACCCTCAACTAAAAAACATCCCACAAGACAAACGATTCTAACCAAAGCAAAACCTTCAGAAGAAACAATCAGTGCACAGAAGCACTGACATCCAGCTGCTTCAGAGACGTCCTAGGACTGAAAGACAAACAAGCTGGACATGGAGGCGCCTGTTTGTGATCCCAGCACATAAAAGCTAAGGCAGGAGAATCATCCTGAGTTTAACACATCCACCCTGGATTGTAGAGTGCTTTACACACACACACACACACACACACACACACACACACACACACACACACACGAGAGAGAGAGAGAGAGAGAGAGAGAGAGAGAGAGAGAGAGACAGAGAGACAGAGAGAGACAGAGACAGAGACAGAGACAGAGAGAAAGAGAAAGAGAGAGAGACAGAGAGAGAGAGAAGGAGGGATAGGTCCAGTGCCACTGCCTGCCTTAAAGTGGAGAGACTAACCTATCCAGGCCAGAACTTCATGGCAAGGTAAAATCAGAGAATGCCCTTGTCTTGACAACTCCCGTGTGGGAAGAAGGCCAGCCATAGGCTGAGGACCGGGACCCACGGCCCCATGGGGAACTGCTTCTTGGCTGTAACTTCATGTGAGTGGAACAACCTCCTACTGCCTACTGAGCACTGTAGGGCAAGTTCATTTCCAGAATCAGTAGTAAGAGCACAGGCAGGTCACCACTCTCGGGTTGTCTTCTCCACATATCCAACACTATAGGAGTAGCTACAGAAGCATAACTGCAGGGAGGACAGGAAGAAAGTCGGACAGCACAATAGGCATGCAATTACTTTAACCTCAAGCACATGTCTATTACCTTATGTTCAGCCTCTGACTCAATGCGTTCAATTGCCTAGAAAAACAAGGACCACAATATTAAAGATATCAGTGGAGCAGGTTACACATGCTTCATTCTACATGTCCTGCTCATCTGCCCATCATCGTTTATACCTGAATGACAATTTTTTTAAAAATATTTTTCTTTAAAGATTTATTTATTATTTATACAGTATTCTGCCCACACGTGTGCCTGCCCACCACAAGAAGGCACCAGATCTCATTACAGGTGGTTGTAAGCTACCATGTGGTTGCTGGGAATTGAACTCTGGACCTTCCGAAGAGCAGATTGTGCTCTTAACCTCTGAGCCATCTCTCCAGCCCATGAATGACAATTTTAAGACTTTTATTTCATCCTGCCTTACACATCTGTCACTGACTGACACTCATGGACCACCTTGATGCTCAAGGTTGCAAGGATCTTACTCACCTTAATCCAGGCTTCAGAAATAGCTTTCTCGTATCTAATGGCTGACTTTATTACATCAAAGACGAGAACAACACAGTCCTTATCACTGTTTTCTTGATTTCCTGAAGAGCTACAAACAGCAAAGCAGGAAACATTATTTCTTCCACTTACCAGCGAAGATCTTAGAGGATCTGAGTTTCTGATTATTAACCATATAGGTTCTGGAGCAAGTCCCAACCTCAGCTGTAAAATTCTGAAGAACTTGCACCATAGACTATGTGGATTTGGATGGCTAGGGCAGCACACACACTAACCATCTGAAAACCTCATTATGCTGTATGTAAATGTAGCCTTATTACCAGTATTTGTGCTTTATATGACAATAAATATCCTGTCTTCAAGATAAAAGTAAGAAACTATGATTATGCAAGGAAAAGAATGGCAATTGCAAATGACTCCATACCTTGCTTGTCCTTTACTTTTCAACTTGCTTTGGGAAGCCTGAACTTGTGCTGGCAAAATAAAATGCTGCACATTCAACTTCTCCCGAAGCTCAGAAATCACCTATGGAAAGTCAGCATTAGCCATGTATTCTGTTCACTCTTGATGGACAGGCACAGTCCAATCTCCTACTGGAACCATAACAACCCCAAAATACTGAGGAAAACCCTTGACCTGTAACAAAGGCATGTGAGTAGACTGGCTGAGGACAGCTGAGGACAGTATGTAGGCATGTCTACACAGAAAGAGCAAATGTCAGCCTGCTGCAGCTTATGCTGAGGAGTCAACCAGACTGGGCTGTGTTCTCTCCCAACAGCTATCTGGAGTAATCAACATCATCAATTAGTCTAGGGCCAGAAACAGCATCTTGCACTACTTACTTAAATAATTTACCCATTCATCTTAATGCAGGCTTGGTAGAGAAGGATTCGTACCTCAAGAGAAGTAGTGTCTGTTACAGAATGAAGAATGAACTTTACTATCACAGGTAAATCCTCTAGACGGACAGACGACAGCTTGCCCATCACCAGCTGGCGGATCTAAAGACCAAAAGCACAAACCACTTTACCTCTCGCCCAACGTAGACCTATCAGTAGAACTCCCTCGCCCAATGTAGATGTATCAGGAGAACTCTCATTTGATTTTCCTAAACTACTTGTAGTTTAGGAAGAAAGACCTTCTTTTTCCCCAAATAACGAACTTTCACAATTATAAACGTTGAAGACTATTCCAACACAGACAAGTGATAAATATCTAACAGCATTGCTTTTAATACTTCAGAGCCTGCGTTCACGACTGAAAACTGGAGAGCTCCCTCCCTGCTGCCCTTGCCAGAGAGTTCATGGACCTGTCCCTAGAGGGTCTGTCTTTGGATGTTACTCAGAGAGAAAGAATGATGAGAAGCTAACTCCTTTGGAATAATTCTTCTCTGTTACTTAGAAGATAACTAAGGCTGGATTAAGAGACTGCCATATAAAACCCGGCTAAATTCCAGAATGCTTATATCTAAAAAGTCACAAAAGAAGTAAAAACGTTGTTTTCCTTGAGGGTTTTAGCATCCCAGGCTAGCCTTGAGCTATGTAGCCGAGGATAGCCTTTAACCTCTCTTCCAGCCTCTCCTTTCTTTATGTGTATGCCAAGACACCAAGTTTACGTGGTGCTGGCACCACAGCTTTGCACATCCTAGGCAAGCACTGCATCAAGTAAGCAATATGCCCAGCCATCGCACCAGTCCTGAGTTTGGTCCCCAAAACTCACATAAAAATATCCTGGCCTGCCGGGCGTGGTGGCACACACCTTTAATCCCAGCACTTGGGAAGCAGAGGCAGCTGGATCGCTGTGAGTTCAAGGCTACAAAGAGAGCCCAGACAGCCAAGGCTACACAGAGAGACCCTGTCTCAAAAAACAAAAACAAACAAACAAACAAACAAAAATCCTGGCCTGGCTGTAAGTGCTTAGAACCCAGCATGGGTGCTTTGGAGACAAGCAGATCTACTGAGGCTGCTGGTAAGTGGCCAGAACACCTGCGGCTGTCCTCTGGGTTCAACATGGGGACACACACACACACACACACACACACACGTACACACACACACACACGTACACACACACACACGTACACACTTACCACTTAAGAGATGAGAGTGTGATTCAATGACGAAATGTCTGCCTAGCATTTGTGGAGCCCTGGGTTTGATCACCAGTACAGTAGAAAGCAAAACAAAACCCAACTAAACTGCATGGCTCAGGCCAGACCTGGGGATACACAGAAGCTACCCCAGCACTGGGAGGCTCGGCAGAAAGAGCTTAAGTTTGAGGCCAGTCAGGGTTACATGGTCAGACCATGTGAACTATAAAAGAGTTGGTGTGGGGCTGGTTTCTGACCCCCCTGATGCTGACGATGATGTGTGTGTGCAGCATGATGCGTTCATGTTTGTGAGTATGGTTTCAACGCACGATTTTCTTTCACTGTACATGATTTTTTTCCCTATTTCTGTGAAGCAGGATCTTCCCTACCTTAGACAGGAAATTTGGGTCAAGCCGAAGACTGGAAAAGACATCCAAAATTGGAACAGTCAGCGAAGTATTCTGCATCAGCAGCTCACTGTTAATAATAAAGGAGAAGCTGGGTAACAGTTTGAACAGAAGCGGGCAGAATACCACCTCACTAGTGTGGGTAGGACAAGATACGCAGTTACCCCTGGGTACCTGCAGTGGTTGGTTCCTAGGTTCCCCATGGCACCAAAATCCTTGGCTGCTTATGTCCCTTCTATGAAACAGTGCATTATTAGCACTTGGCCTGCTCATCTTCCCACATACGTCAATCACTGCTAGGATACCTGCAATACCTGAAGCAACGTAAAAGCTAGGCAAATAGTTGTCATACTCTATTGCTTACGGAATAATGACCAGAAAAGGTCTGTATGTAAGTACATGTGCTGCTGGAGGAGCTCTGGCCCTGCTGCGATCCCTGAGACTGTGAACTATAAAAGCCTGTCTTTTGTTTATTGAGACCTACACACACCTTTAAGAACTTTTGGGTTTTTTATTAACAGATGTCATTTAGCCAGCCCTAGCACACACCTTTAATCCAAGAGCTTTCAGTACACAGGATTTAATAAAGTTAGCCCTAGGTCAAGTGGCAGAGCAAGCAATCAGCTGGCAGGGATTAAAGAGCTGATGGGTATTTAAGATGGCTTGTGGGAGTACAAGGAGCTCTTTAGCTCTCGAGCTCGTTAGCTCATTGGTCTTTGGCTTTTGGGGCTTTTTAAGCTTTGAGCTAGGAAGCTTTTGGCCTTGGGTTTTTTGGTCTTTTCCTTCTGACTGTTCTGAGTAAGTGAGCCTTTGGCCATGAGCTGCGTAGGAAGGTCAGCTAAGTGCTTTTCTTTCTGCATCTGTGAGCTAGCATGTTTTCACCCCAGCATCTGTCTCCTGAGTCTTTATTGGTAAAACAGAATGATCTGGGATTTTCATTTAAAACTACGATGTACAACTTTTCTTTTTTGGAAGATTTTTAATCTGTAGGTGCTTGAACTTGAAAATGAAACCCACCAGTTCCTATTAAATGGTTGCATTCTGGCGCACACCTTTAATCCCAGCATCAGGAGGCAGAGGCATGAGTGCAGTCAGCAATGGATCTCAGCAATAGGTCCTCCTCAGCATGAGTGTGCACTGAATAGATCATCTAGGCATCCAAACATGTAGTAGTAATTTAGGCTCCACAAGGGATTTTGATGTGCAGCCAAGCTTAAGAACCCCTTAGAGGAAATGAAGGAGAGACTGCAGTCATATTCTCTACAGCCCAGCCCTGAGCCAGCACTTCTTATTAACAGGTGCACCATTACATGAACATATAAGGGCCAGCTAAGTGGCTCAGCAGATAGGGGCATTTGCTGTCAAGCCTAAAGCTCTAAGGTTGATTCTGGGAATGTAAAATGTGGAAGAAAAAAACCAACTCAAGAAAAATGTCCTCTGACCTCCACATACAGAGGCACATGTATACATCAACCTCAGCCACATACACACAAGATAAACATAAAGAAAGAAAATATGTGGAAGGCAAACATAGTGGCACACACCTTTAATTCCAGATCTAGGACTTGAGGAAAAAAAAAAGAGGATCAGAAGCTCAGGGTCATACTTGGCTCCAGAGTGAACTTGAGGCCAACCTGGACTATATAAAACTCCATCTTAAAAAGGGGAGGGAGAGAGTCGATGGGACTACACAAATACATGCTCCTCCTAGAAACCAGGTCACATCCCACACCTGTTGTCCTGGAACTCACTTCCGAGACCAGGCTGGCCTGAAACTGCTTGAGATCTGCCTGCCTATGCCTCCCAAGTACTGGGATTAAAGGCATGGGCCACCACGCCCAGATCATTTTTATAGTTTGAGGTAGGATTTAGTGTATCCCAGGCTGGCCTGAAAGGCAATGTAGCCAAGGATGACCTTGAACTTCTGGCCTTCCTGCCTCTACCTATGCCACCACACCTGGGTTATGTAGTATTAGGGAATTAACACATTTTGTACATGTCAGGCAAGCAGTCTATCAACTGTATTATATACCCAACCACTTTCCATGTGTGGTTTTGAGTCTCATGTACCCTGGACTGCCTTTGAATGTGCTACACAACTGAAGATGAACTGAAACATCTGTGTTCCAGTCTTTATGTCCCAAATGCACGTGTGTGTGTGTGTGCGTGCACGTGTATGTGCACGCATACTAATGCGTACCACAGAGCTTATATGGAAGTCAGAAGAAAATGTGTTTGAGTCAGTTCTCTTCTACTATGTGGGTTCCAGGATCAAGCTTTTGTCATCAGAGATGATAGACAAGTACCCTTCGCCCAAGTTACCACATTAGCCCTAAATGTAGCTCTGTTCATACTGTAATGAACAAGTGCCCTGGTGGAGGCTCCATGAGACAGTCCCAGCGTTTACCCACCTGAGCTCTTTCCCCACATTAGCATGCTGGGAATCCCCGAGGATCTCAGGAAGGCTAGTGATGAAGTCATGCTGTAAGTTGGCTGGAGCAACACTGATCAACTGCATCATCTGGGTTGTGAGGTCCTGCAGGGAGAACAGTATTAGAATTGTAGCACATTACTCAAAATAAGCACTACTTACTCACGAAATTCAGACCTGAAATTATCATGTATACAACATGAGCATGATATACTCAAGCTCAAAATTTAAATCAAAGGCAAATAGGCGCTGGGGAAAGAGTGTACTCAATGATAAAGTGCTCTCCTTACAAGCATGAGGAGTTCAGAACCTGGGTACCAGAGTGTAGGTAAAAGATGCCAGGCCACAGTGGCATGGATTTGTAATCCCAGTTCTGAGGAAGCAGAGGCAGGGATACCCCTGGGGTGCATTGTCCAGCCAGCCCATATCAGGCTATTTTGGCAAGTTCCAAGCCACTGAAAGACTGCTTCCAAAAAAAAAAAAAAAAAAGTTTGCGTTTGCAGGGAGGGATGTTGCCCGAGGAATAACACCAAGGTTGTTCTCTGACCTCCAACACACACACACACACACACACACACACACACACACACACACACACATAAATGCTTCACATGTGTGCTTGCTGGATCCCCTGGAACTGAAGTCACAGATAGTTGTGAACCAGCATGTAGGTGCTGGAAACTTAAGTGAGGTCTTCTACAAGAGCAAGTGCTCTTAACTTCTGAGCCATCTTTCCGGCCCAGTGGCTCTCAACCCTTCTAATGCTGTGACCCTTTAATACAGCTCCTCATGTTGTGGTGACCCCAGCCATAAATTATCTTCATTGCTACTTCATAACTGCCATTTCGCCACTGTTATGAATCATAATGTAAACATCTGATATTTCCAATGGTCCTAGGCAAGGCCTGTGAAAGGGTCACTCAGTTCCCAAAGGGGTCACAGCCCACAGGTTGAGAATTGCTGCTCTAGTTCCTTTCCAAATATTTAACATATAACAAACTATATTTAACTTTTATAATTAAGGAAGTTTCTGCCTTTTAAAAATTATTTAGCAATGCATGAGCTCTGTGTCTGTGGGGCATGTGCCCACTAGAGGACAGCTGTGTGGAGCCAGTTCTTTGCTTTGACTTTTATGTGGGCTCCAGGGATGAAGTCAGGTCTTCAGACTGTCACAGCAAGCACTTTTCCCACTGAGCAGCCTCACTAGTCCTCATAGAGATCACAAGAGGGTCTCTCTATATGGCCCCTCTTCTCCTTCAGACTTTATGTCTTCCCACATCACCCCTAACTGCTGGGATTACAGACGCACGCCACCCCATGCACCCTAAGCTTCTTTTGAAATAATTTCTTTAAAGATGTATTGATTTATTATGCATACAGTGGTCTGCCTGCATGTATTCTATCATGTGATTGCTGGGAATGAACTCAGGACCTTTGAAAGAGCAACCAGTACTCTTAACCTCTGTGTCATCTCTCTAGCCTGAAAGGAATTTTTAAAGAGTCAAATACTCAGGATTTTCAAATTACAAAAGCTGGATAAAGATAATGCATTAACAAGAAAATGAAATTTTCACTTAAAAAGAAAAAAAAATCTTAAAAATTGGAAAGGTTTGGCCAATCATACAAAAACTTGTTCATTTTCTTTGTGCCAGAGTCTGACTATGTAGCCTAGGCTGGTTCACTTAGACCTTCCTGCCTCTGCCCTCCAAATTTCAGATTACTGGCATTTACCACCATCCCTGACTAAAACTTTTATTTGTTTTCAGACAAGTTCTCAGTATGTAGCCCTGGTTATCCTGGAACTATGTAGAACAGGCTATCCTGACCTCACAGAGATCAGCCTGTCTCTGCCTCCTGAGAACTGGGATTATAGGCCTGCGCTACTCTGCCCAGCTGAAAAAAACTGCTTAAAACAATAAAGCCCCCAAACCTACCTTGCTATCCACAATTCTATCCAGCCATTTTAGCTGATTGACAATGAGTCGGGACATGTTGATTCCATCACTTTTCTCGCTGAAATGTCAGAATAAGAAGAGATTTAGTTGTCTGTCTCTCCCCCACCCTCTGTCCCTCTCTACATGTCAATATTCTTTTCTTTCTTTCTTGGTTCTAGGGCCTCACTGAACAGGTACTTCACTACTGAACTCTGTCACCTACAGTACTTCAGCCAGTCAGTTAACACTACTACACAGCCACTAGTTATGGGGCACCGAGAGAAAACACAAATGTGACTATTAAAAACAACAGAGGGGCCGGAAAGACAGCTCGGCAGTTAAGAGCACTGGCTGCTCTTCCACATGATCCAGGTTCAATTCCTAGCAATCCACATGGTGGCTCATACCACCTGTAACTCCAGTCCCAGGGGAACCGGCACCCTCTTCTGGCCTCTGCAGGTACCAAGCATGCATGTGGTTCAGACATGCATGCCGGCAAAATAACCAAACACATAAAATAAATGAATAAAGAACCCAGACATGCTTATACATGATGAAGAAGATGACTAGAATACTGTTAACAGTGTGCACAGAGGCTTGAATGACAACGGCCCCTACAGGCTCATAGATTTGAATGCTTGGTCCCCAGTTGGTGGAAGGTTTGGGTTGTTGGAGGATGTATCCCAGGTGGGCTTTGAAATTTCAAAAGTCTGTGCTCTGACACCTTGCCTGCCTGCCAGCTGCCAATCCTCCTGCCATGAGGGTTATGGACTCATCACTATCTCTGAAACTGTAAGCCACAAACAAACTCTTCTTTAAGTTGCCCTGGTCATAGTGCTTTGTCATGGGGGAAAAGACTATACAGTATTGGCTATGGCTAAGAATGGAAAAGAGGGATAATACTTATCCCTTGAAAGTGAGTGACAGGCTGGAGCGTATGGCTCAGGTTAAGAACACTTGTTGATCTTCCAGAGGGCCTGGGGTCTATTACCAGCACCTATATGGAGGCGCACAAGCAACTACACGTCCAGTTTCTGGGGAAGGAATGCCATCTCCTGGCTTCCTTGACCACCAGGCATTTAGACAGTGCACAGTATATATGAAGGAAAACAACCATACACATAACATAAAACAAAAACAACTTAGCCAGGCAGTGGTGGCACACACCTTTAGTCCCAGAACTTGGGGGCAGTTGTTGTTGTTGTGACTTTGAGATAGGGTCTCATAACAGAGTTCTAGACTGGCCTGGAACTCACTATGTACCTGAGAGTGATGCTGAGTTTTCATCTTCCTGCCTCCTCTTCCCAAGTGCTGGGATTATAAACACAAGCCATCATGTCTAGCAACCATATGTAAATCTAAGGTTTTGAGACATAGAACCTACCTGCTTTTCACGATGAATGATCTGTGTTCACATAGAACATATGCCAGTAACTGTTATAGTTAACAAAGGCTCTATGAGTGTGGGGGAAATGCACTAGTATTTTATCTTTTTGTCTTTCTTTCTTCCTTTTTGGAGGCAGGGTCTTATGTGTCTTGTGCTGGACTCAAACTCACTGTGTAATTGAGGATGACTGTCTAAGTTTCTGATCCTTCTGCCTTCATCGCTGGAATACTGAAATTCATGTGGTCATGGAAACCAAACTCAGGTCTTCAGGCTAGGCAAGGAGTCTACCAACTGAGCTATACACTCCCAGCTTGCACTGCATTTTAAAATTTAAAATAAATGAAACTCGCGCTATAGACCAGGTTGGCCTCAAACTCAGAGATCCACATGCTTCTGCCTTCCAAGTGCTGGGATTAAAGGCAAGTGCTACCAAACCTGGCCCTATTTTTTTAATTTTAAATTTCTGTCTTTGTTAATTAAATTGGACATTTAAATATTTGATGTTCCTATACTTGAGATTTTATATTTATGTCTCTTTAAAGTTAGGCTGGTCTTTTTCCTTCCTGACACTTTAAAAAAAAATTTATTTTAAAAAATATTTATTTATTATTTTATGTGTACGAGTGTTTCACCTTCATGGTGTCTGAGCACCACATGCATGAATGCTCTTGGAGGCCAGAAGAGGCTGTCAGATACCCTAAAGCTGGAGTCAGAAATGGCTGTGAGTGGCTGTGTGGGTCCTGGGAATCCAAGTCCAGCATTCTGCAATAGCAACCTATGGTCTTAACCACTAAGCCATCTCTCCAGCCTCTGACATAGTAATTTTATTTTATTTTTAAATTTATTTTTATGTTTTTTGGTGTTCCATCTGCATGCATGTCTGTGTGAGAGTGTTGGATCCTGGAGTTACAGACAGGTGTGAGTTACCATGCTGGGAACTGAACCCAGGTCTTCTGGAAAAGCAGTCAGTGTTCTTAACCACTGAGCCATCTCTCCAGCCCTGCCACAGTAATTTTAAAATATAAGCAGTATACACACAGGCAAAGACTGACGACTTGCTCCCTCCTAGGAAATGGCCACTACTGCCAGGGTATTATGTACCCTTCTAAGAAGAACCATCATATTTACAAGCACACATGCTACTTATTTTAATGATCGTAGTATTCATGAAGTAACAGAAGAAATGTTAGCACTCACTTAGGAACCTGGAATGTTAAACATGACCATAGGATGTTTCAGAAGAAACTTTCTACAGAGTCCAAAAAGCATCAGTGTACACTCAGTGTTTCAGAACAATTCCACTTACTTTTCAAAAAGAAACTGTGGCACTTTTTCAAATAACATTTTGATAATGGCAGGCTAAAAGAGAAGACATGCAGTCAGGAGATGGTCTCAAAATATACAACAGAAATACATTAGTTATCAAGTCAAAATGGCATGCAGGCCTGCTGGGGCAGCATCAGGCCAGTGGCTACACGGTACTCTAAAATGCTACCATTATACTGAAGAGTTCAGTAAGCTGGGTTTAATGGAGACAACAGCTGCTTCTAATTAAGACAGTACTGCACCTCACCATGAAGCATTAGATTGTGCCTGAGAGGACTGGACAAAATACAAAGTGGACAAACTGTTTGTCATATTTGGGGAAAAAGAAAAAGTAAAGTGAGCAAAGAGGTAACCATGTAGTTGAGTTTTGTGGATATACCTGTTCTCAATGCATTCTTATGAAACTAGTTAACCCTGAGAACTAGTTGATCAGTAGATGGCTTATTTTAACATCTGTAATAATAATCATTAAAAGAAGATGTATATTCATAAGTTTCTTCCACCAGAGCTCTTGAGGAAACATTTTAATATAACAGATATCCTCCAAGGAGATCCACACAGATACTGTATTTTGAATATTAAGGCATCAATATTAAAAATATATATTTACAATATAAAGACATGAAATATTAAAGAATGATTGTTTAAAAACTTAAAATAGGCCAGGCATGGTGGCACATGCCTTTAATCTCAGCACTCCGGAGGCAGAGGCAGGCGGATCTCTGTGAGTTCAAGGCCAGTCTGATCTACAAAGCGAGTCCAGGACAGCCAAAGCTACAAAGAGAAACCCTGTCTCAAAGAACCAAACACCACCCACCCACACCAAAAAAAAAAAAAAAAAAAAGAAAGAAAGAAAGAAAAAAGAAAAAGAAGAGATTAAACTAAAGAAGAGGAAAAGGGAGGATGGGTGGGAAGATATTGCTCACCACATAGTTTTGTTCAATTTGAAACATTAAAGCATGTCAGTGTACTAGATACTCTATAAACTATGGAGAGCTAAGGCTCCTTGGCTAAGTGTCCTTCCTCCTCTTGCAGAGTTCTCAAGCTGGATCCCAGGAACCCGTGTCCTGCCGTCCACAGCTGCCTTGTACTTCAGACCCAGCACCTCTGGCCTAGTCAGGCGCCTTCACCACCTGCACTCACAGCATGTACCCACATTCCTGCCATGCATACACCAATTAAAAAATAAATAAATAAATAAATAAATAAATAAATAAGTAGAAGAGGAGGAAATAAAGGGCAAAGTGAAGTTACATAAGTGATGGTACAGAAGAGAAAATACAGCGATAATTACAATCCTCAGAGCACACAGCACGTGGCTGTAAGAAAGAGGAAGCGGGGCAGGCACGAGGGCTCAGCTGGTAAGAATGTGTACTATTCTTGCAGAGGACCCAAGTTTGGGTTCCAGGACTCATATCTGGTGGTTGAAAACTGACACCAGCACACTTGTGCACTAGCAATTTAAACTATTTTGTGAAATAAACAAGAATCGTACACTTAGGAAACGAAAAGCACTGCCACAGCAAGCAGCCTAATACCAATTCAGACACAGACATGGCTTGCAGACTAAGCTCAGTCAGTGCTGTGTAGAGCTGGTGGCAACCAGCTAACCCTACTCTAGTCCCCACGTCACACGCAGCAGCGCCTCAGGCGGTGCTGCACTCTCACCTGCAGAATGTCAATCCCCAGAAGGAGCTTCATGAGGCTCTTGGAGTAAGATGCGCCCACGCTGGAAAAGAGAAGCACTTGGCTCCAATTTTGTTCACTTTGTTTTAACTATCTTTTCCACACTAAAGTAGTTAAATACGCAATCCTTCAAGATAATACTCAAAGCCAGGCTTGAAAGCAGAAGCCTTTAGTCCCTGCATTCAGAGGAGGAAAAAGTAGGCAGACTTCTATGAGTTTGAGGGTATCCTGGTCTACATAGGAAATTCCAGTACAGGTAGGGCTGTATATTGAGACCCTGCTTCAAAATACATATATACATACAGGAATAAATACATAAATAAATAGACAAAAATATAGTTGTTTTTTTCTTTTGAGGCAGGGTTTCTCTGCGTAACAGAGCCCTGGCTATCCTGGAACTCTCTTTGTAGACCAGGCTGGCCTCAAACTCAGAGATCCACCTGCCTCTGCCTCCCAAGTGCTGGGATCAAAGGCATGCACCACTGTATAGTCTTATTAGAAATAAAATATGAACATAAGACAGCTCTTAGTAAGGGAGACAGATATGTGAAATCTTATCCATATGTGTTTCATAAAGCATTCCAGTTCTTTGCCATGTAGCCTCGGATTAAATAATTTTAAGGTTACACTTAAACTCTGAGTAAAAAAAAAGTTATAGTGGCTAGAGAAATGGCTCAGAGGTTAAGCACACTGACTGCTCTTCCAGAGGTCCCAAGTTCAATTCCCAGCAACCACAGGGTGGCTCGCACCATCTATAATAAGATCTGGTGCCCTCTTCTGGCCTGCATGTGTACATGCAGGCAGGGCACTGTATATAGAATAATAAATAAATAAATCTTTAAAAAAAAAAGTTATAAATCAAAAATAAAATTGTAAAACAAAGAAAACTGCATTTTTTGTGCCAACCCAATTGCTACCAGACTAAACTTCTAGAAGGCAGCCTCTTCTCCACACCTGGCTTCCTCATCCTGCAGGCGCTCACAAGACAGCAGGCAGTTTCTGAGATTGTCGCAGTCCTCGGTGTAGGACTCCAGGCCATTGACAAATTCTTCTATTACCTAGACAAGGAGATTGTACAACCAAGACAAGAGAAGGTAAGCTCTGGGGCTGAACACTTGTTATGAGCCACTCAGCTGTGTGCCACGGTCTCACAGTGCTCATTCCATGCACTTCTGGCAGAAGCAGAAGCACCACAGAAAGTACGTACTTTGGGATAAGAAGGATGCTTTCTCAAAGCCTGAAAGAGCTTCCTTTGGAAGATTATCTGGTCCACACCTACAAGGGAGGAAGGAAGGAAGGAAGGACAGCTGTTTAATGTCTACCACTCCTTCCTTAAGACAGGCTTTACATCTGACGATGCGCTACAAATATCTTCTCTCTTTCTTCTTCTTTTTTTTAATTTAAATTTAAATTATTTATTTTTACTTATGTGAAAGTATGGACAGAGGCTCTGGCCAGGAGCGAGAGTTATAGACACTTGATGTAGCTGCTGGGAATCAAACTTTGATCCTCTTGAGGAACAGTGTATATATACTCTTAACCACTGAGCCATCTCTCCATCCCTGCTAACAATATTTTCAGCCAAAACTTTTAAATCTAAAGTAAAAGACTTAAACTGGTAGATGTTAGACACCAACTGTCCTACAAGTAACCTAGCATAGAGTTAGTAAAACAGAGCTATCTATGCCCTAGAAACATGTTTCTAACCTTATATGGCTTGCCATATTTTCCTCTGACATGGATCTACTTGCTTCCTCAGTATCTACACCTACACACACACACACACACACACATATGTATGTGTATCATAAAGGACTATTAGTAGTATATAAGTTATTTTTCTAAAAGAGAATTAGCAGTAACATAACATGTTATTTACCAAGC
Organism: Acomys russatus; assembly: GCF_903995435.1. NCBI lineage: Eukaryota > Metazoa > Chordata > Mammalia > Rodentia > Muridae > Acomys > Acomys russatus. The sequence continues at coordinate 41,093,017 of NC_067149.1, read as the reverse complement.
CTTAGAACATTAAGCTTGTGACCATAAGCACATTCTCCAAAAGCAGTCTCACCCCTCCCTCACGACAGAAGCCTTCCTTTCCTACCCTCCGTCAGCCTCTCCAGTCTGGAAATCCATGGTCTAGTCCCGAGCACTGTCAGTGAACTCAAAAACAGATTCTGAATATTACCTAGCTGATTTTGGTTCTCTCCGGTTCTAAGAGTGAGTCCTGACATCTTAAGAAGCCTTACAAAGACACTGCCATTTTCTTCAACTTCATGAGAGTCATGAGACTTCTTTGCCAGCTTGGAAAGAGGTTGTTTCATAATTTCTGTAAAATCAAACAAATGCAAGACCTTCAAGAATATGACCATAAAAATAAGAAGAAAGCAAAGATCAAAATCAAAACCCAGGACTAAATGTTCTGAGAGGAAATCTGATGTGCTCCTGAAGGATCACACTACCTGATTCTGAGTGAAGTGGAGTATCTCCAGTGGTGATCAGCAACAGTAGCGTCGACCACAGACAAACAAAGCAGCCACCGAATAAAGTATCACTCAGCAAGTGAGTTTTCAATAAAGAATATAAAATGTGTCACTTGAACAAAAATAACTATGGAAACACTTTCTACCTAAAATCTAATGCAGTGCCTGCCTCTTAGATGTTCACTGCAGTGGCTGAAAAGCTTATTATCATGCTAAATCTGGACCACACTCCAGAGCTACAGGACACCCTGACAATAGTCCCTGGGGTTTGAAGCTTTGACAAACTCTTAGGGAAACAATACTGACTCCTGACAAATTTGAGAACTGATGATCTGTCTCCAAAGCAGACAGAACAGAACAGGCTCCTCTGCACCACATCTTTCAGTACAAAGCGCAGGTTGTTTTCATCCTAAGGGTTTCAACACATAATAAACAGCAACAAAACAAACAAAACAGGGACCTGAATCTGAAAAATAATATGCCATGTATACCAGGCAAGCACTCCACCAACTGAGCCACATCTCCGGCTTCTTGTAATACATCAGGAGCTGTCTCTCTTTTGGAAATGTATTTCCAAAGGATGAGCTTTTTATGTGCCTATTTTCTGGTGTTTGTGCTTTTTAGGGTAAGGTTTCATTATGTAGCCTGCAACCCTAGAATTCACTACAACACAGACCACACTGGCCTGGATGGAGCTCAAATAGATAGGCCAGTCTCAGCTTAGTGCACGCTGAGATTAAAATCGTGCGCAACCATGCCTGGCTTGTTTACCTTTGTTTGTTTGTTTTGTTTTGTTTTTGGAGACAAGGTTTCTTTGTGTAGTCCTGGCTGTCCTGGACTCACTTTTTAGACCACGCTGGCCTCGAACTCACAGCAATCTGCCTGCCTCTGCCTCCCTGAGTGCTGGGATTAAAGGCGTGCGCCATCACGCTTGTTTACCCATTTTCTAAATTACTTTTTTTCAGTTTTAAAATTTCTACCAGAGCCAGGCGTGGTGGCATACGCCTTTAATACCAGCATTAGGGAGGCAGAGGCAGGTGGATCACTGAGTTTCGAGGCCAGCCTGGTCTATGAAGTGAGTCCAGGAGAGCCAAGGCTACACAAAGAAACCCTGTCTCAAAAAAATAAATAAATAAATAAATAAATAAAATTTTTTCTATGAAAATTTGGTATTCTCTGATCCTTTTACTAAGAGACTTCTAGAAACTTAGAATTTCCTTTTCTAAATCAAGCTTTTCCTGCTTGGTCTCTGATATAAGCCTGTAATCACAGCTATCCTAGAGGCTATGAAAAAAGATCAGAAAATTCAGGGTGTTTGGGCTACAAGATTCAGTTCAAGGTCAGAGTAGGCAATTTAGTGGCAAAAGTATAAAGCAAAAAGGGGAGTAGGATAGTAGGTCAGTGGTAGAGCACTTATCTAGCAGGTCTGAGGCCCTAGGTTCAAGCCCTAGTGCTGAAGAAGGAAAAGGGGTTTTAGCATTGAGTTTGAATAATTCTGAATGTTGTTCCACAGGCTCTTGAGTTGGAAGGTTGCAGACAGGTGTAGTGGGGCATGCCTGTAATCCCAGTACTCAGGAAGCCAGTTTGAGGCCATGGGCTAAGAGAGACTCTACCTAAAAAATAACCAGCCAAGAAAGCTCCCAAACAAAGGCAAAATGCAACTCAGAACTGCTTTGAGTGTGTGTGTGTGTGAGTGTGTGTGTACACGCACATGTACAAACGCACGCAGACCAGAGGACAACATCAAGTGTTCCGCCGGGCGTGGTGGCACACACCTTTAATCCCAGTACTTAGGATGCAGAAGTAGGTGGATCCCTGTGAGTTTGAGGCCAGCCTGGTCTACAAAATGAGTCCAGGACAGCCAGGGATACATTACACACAGAGAAACCCAGTCTCAAAAAACCAAAAAAAATCAAGTGTTCCTCAGGAGACATCCAACTTGATTTTTTAAAAATCTGCATTAATTACTTAGATATATGCATGTTTCTAAAAACATGTGTAGATACACATATTCTATGGTATGAGGGTGAGGTCAGAGGACAACTTTGGATAGGTTCTTTCCTACCTGAACTTTGGCGGCCAAGTCTGCACAGCAAGTGCCTCTACCTGCTGAGCAACCTCAACATCCTCACCTTGATTTCTGAGCCATCCACCCAGCTTCTATAATAATTATTTTTATGAAGGTGGAGAGTGAGGCTCAGAAGTTGTCCAAAAGTCCTCAGTGGCATTTGCGGTAGAAACTCAATCCTTCATCTCCTAGAGTCTCTGTATAGTGCAGTTTACTTTGTGTGCCTGGCCCTTTAAAGGATTCCTGGTTGACCTTATACCCTTCAGTGTGGCTGGCTCTTGGACTTCTGGGAACAAAAAGAGGATATAAACAAAGCCAGCAGAGGCTGAGAGAGATTGAGTAGGCCTGGAGTAGAGTTAGGGAGTAGGGTTAGAGAAGACAGTTGTTGCAGGAAGACTGAGCAGAGCTAGAGAAGAGACTGAGCATAGTGAAAACAGGAGACAGTTGAACGTGAATTAGGCTAGTAGACTGAGAAGCGAAAACAACTGGTGACAGCTGAGCCAGGAGAAGCTGAGCTGAGCCAGAGAAGATATTGTTAGGAGGCAGTTAAGAGAAGAACCCACAGAAAGCAGCAAATAAAGCAAAGGAGGACAAAGACCGACATCTCCGGGTTCTCTCCACCAATCCTTGAGAGATGTCAGCACTTGAAAAGTAGGAATGTTGCATCTTTTCTGTCTCACGCATCTGTGGTACACGTATAACAACGAAAGGCTAGATACTTACTGGAGGCATCTTCTGCCAGAGTTTCGTTATCCTTAGAGTCTAACCGTCTTCTTTTGGAAACCATTTTGACCAATGTCTTCTGTACTTCTATTACTTCCTTAAAAAAAAAAACAAAACAACCCAGGAGTTGGAAATTTATCCCAGTGGTGCACTGAGTGGTACACTCAAATATCAAAAGAATTAACAAAATCAGAGACAGGAAGTCATCCGCAAACTGTTCTATCTTCAAGCAAAGTGCTTGAGTCTTCACGTTAATGCTGTCTAAACCAAATTGCTGAGCCCAGCTCAACTCTACAGCTGGCCAGTATCTCTTCAAGGCTTATTGACCTAGTCGCTTCTTCCACAAGGCTACTTCTCTGTTGCTCAAGGGGGAAACCTATACCTCTTCACCTGAGACTCAAGAGCACCGCCCGGCCTCATCCGCCTGCTCTCTAACTGGCCACTTCAGTACTGTGTCAAGGACAGTGCTAAGCTCAAACCCTGAGAACAAGACAGACCTCATCCGTACTCTTGGCAAGTGTACAATATAACAAGGTCTTAATGTATGAGCCGACATTTGTGTAGCTGCTGCCTAGGAAACGCTCAGGGACATTCTGAAGGCTTGTGAGGACAGGCAGTCTACCCAGAGGTGGAGTGGAGAAGAAAAACAGGGACAATTCCCTTGGACACGTTTTCCTTCTCAATGCCATCGCCTTGAGGTAAGAGTGTCCTGCCAGACAGAAGAAATTTCATTCTTAAGATATTTACATTTTACATGTATGACTATCTGTACATACGTATGTGGGCCATGTGCACACTTGATGCCCACCCAGGCCAGAAGAGAGCAGTAGACCCCTGACGTGTAGTTACAGATGGCTGTGAGCCACCTTGTGGGTGCTGGGGAAAAAAATCCAGGTCTTCTGCAGAGCCACCAATGCTCTCAACCACTGAGTTATTTCTCCAGCACCTGTTGATTTTTAAGACAAGGCTTCACCATGTACATCAGACTGGCTGGTCTACAATGACCAGCTACATTCCAGGCCAGCTACAGATACACAGTGAGACCCTGTCTCAAAAACAAACAACAATCCCCGTCTTAAGTGCTTTAATTATAATCCACTCATATCTCACATGCTAACGTGAGACAGAGGTCATTATTGGTCTCCTAATCAGGGAAGGGCTTAGGGCCTAACTCTGGAAGTCTGGCTCCAGAATCTGATTTCTGGTTTTACTCATTTATTCATTTATTTACAGTTCTTAGAGCCTCATGTAGGCCAGAATCTGTGCTCTTTGCTTTATTTCTTTTCGACTGCTAGTGTAGCTGGTCTGAAACTCATATATAGCTAATGGCGACTACCAACTGATCCTCCTGCCTCCACCTCCTGAAAGCTATGACGATAGGTATGGGGGACAATACCCAACCAGCACCTGTGCTTCAGTCATTAGTTCTAAACTCATTATTATTATTATTATTATTATTATTATTATTATTATTATTATTACTATTATTACTATTACTATTACTACTATTACTGACAATACTCAACCAGCACCTGTGCTTCTGTCATCAGTTCTTAACTCATTATTATTGTTGTTGTTGTTTCAAGACAGGGTTTCTCTATGTAGCTCTGGCTGTCCTGCAACTCACTGAGGACCTGGCTGACCTCAAACTCAGAGATCCACCTGCCTCTGCCTCTGCCTTTGCCTCCCAAGTGCTGGGACTAAAGGCATGTACTACCACCACCTGCTACCCAAATTATTATTAATTATCTTAATTATAACAATGGTTTCTATTAAGAGTTCTAGGTTTGGAGAGATAGCTCTGGAAGTAAGAGAGTTTCGTGGTGGCGCACACCTTTAATGCCAGCACTTGGGAGGCAGAGGCAGGAGGATCTCTGTGAGTTCCAGGCCAGCCTGGTCTACAAAGCCAGGACAGCCAAGGCTACAGAGAAACCCTGTCTCGGAAAAACAACAGAAGTTACTACTCTTGCAGAAGACCAAGGTTCATTTCCCACCCATACAAGCGGCTCAAAATTGCCTGTTACTCCAGTTCCGGGAGATCCTGTGGCCACTCGGGTTCCTGTACGCAGGAGGGCAAAACATTATAAACATTATATGTCTTACCAAAAACATTTCAAAAGTTTCTAATTATGCGTTCCCTACTACATGTAAGCATTGACAGCCATCATTCATATGGAAACACTAGAGCAAGTCAGGGTCGGCTCGCTTAGGAGACACCATCTCGTTTCCCTGAAACCCTAATACGCCACTCACCTGCAGGCCGCCTTTCGCCTCCCTTCACTTTAGATTTTCCCGCTTGACGGAACGCCGTTCAGACGCCATCGAAGCCGCGTCGCGGCGTTACGTCATTCTACCGCGCCGGAAGTTGAAGGCCTAGCGGCCCAGCTGGAAACCGTGCGAGGAAAAAGCTAAGCTGCCCCAGATTCCACACCAGCCAGACTGAGGGGCAGGTGAAGGCCCAAAGCTGAAATCCGGGAGGAACTCGCAGCCAACTCTCAGCGAAGATGGCGGGCCCTGAGCTGCTGCTCGACTCGAACATCCGCCTCTGGGTGGTCCTGCCCATCGTTATCATCACTTTCTTCGTGGGCATGATCCGCCACTACGTGTCAATCCTGCTGCAGAGCGACAAGAAGCTTACCCAGGAACAAGTGTCTGACAGGTCAGTACCCTCCCCCTATTCTGCCGACCTCACTCCCGGGTGACCTTGGTCAAGAAAGTGCAGGGATTCTATCACTTTAACCGAGTTTCCATCCCGCCCGTACTGGTCGGTTGACCTTGGCGGTTATCTCTGGTTCACTTTTGTCTATAAAATGGGAAAAATAACAGTACCTAACTGACTAGTAGAACAGGCATGTGGATCATATTAGATGATATCTGAAAAGCTTTAGCACAGGGCCTGGGACGTACTAAGTGTTCAAGTAGACATTGTTAATATTGTTAGGCTAGTGGCCAACTGTCTGTAAGGTTATCTATGAGCTACCCTGCCCTTTGTTAAGAGTACCGACTTTAAGCCAGATGTATTATTATTACCTTTCGCCCTGCCAGCATCCAGTCAAGCGGATTTCATAATCTACATTCTACCAAACAACTGTAGTGGTCTGCGGAAATCCTAAGGTATAAAGTGCCTCGCAAGCTGTAAGACTGCTACAAAGAGATGTGAAAAGTTGTAATGACCGTCTTACCTCCTAAGGTGGAGGCCTTCTCTCTTCACGTGCATGCTTTCTTGGTGTTTTCCTATGGAGACAGAACTTAATATAACTTCAGGAAGTATAAACATGTCCCTCCGCATTAAAATAAGTAGCAGATTTCAGTCACTTATTCTAATCATCTTCAGAGACTATCCAAAGAAAGTACTGCTATTTTTTGTGACATGTCCAGATCACTTAGGAATCACTTACTTTAAAAGAGAGCGTCAGGCTAGATGTTTAGGGAGAGAACAGTGAAAACAATCTCTTACTCTATTGTATTTTAAACTTATTTTCTTTTTTAATATTTAATATTTAATGTATATGGGTACTTTGTCTGCATGTACATCTACACACCAGAAGATGGCATCAGACCACTGTGAGCTGTCAGGTGGGTGCTGAGAATTGAACTTGGGACCTTAAGAAGATCAGCGGGTGCTTCTTGACCTCTACGCCATCTCTCCAATCCTAAAAGTTACTTTCTTCTGTAGCAAGTAATACTGGATTTCAGCTTGCTGGTGATTTAACGATTGCCTTAAGTTAAAAACACTTCTTAAGCAGTGAGATGGTGATGCAAGCAGTGCCTGCATGATGTATTTGAAGCCCAGGGTTTGACTCCCCACCCTGGCATAAGCCAGACGTAGCAGTGCAAGCCTGTAATTCCAGGACTCAAAGCTGGAGACAGGAAGATCAGAAGAGCAAGCTACCCGTGGTCAGTACATGAGCGCTTGTCCCCCAAAGTATACCGCTTTGTCATTTCCAGTTGCCTTTTTACTTATTTTGCTGAGGATAATACTAATAAGCCAGCATTATGAAACATTCTACAGCAGGTACAGTGCTAAGCACTTACATTCATTAATTTATTTAAAACCCAAAGCAACAATGTGGTCGATACTGTCATCTCATTTTGTAGAAACTGAGACTTTAATGAAGTTCAGTAATCGTGACATATGATGACAGTCGGGACTTTAAGCCGAATCTTGTGGTTCCCAAGCCCAGGCTCTTTCAGTTCATTCCCAGCAGCGGCCATTATGCTGATTTTTGTATGGTATTAGTTTCAGCGCTGACTGGAGACAGCCCCCCGAAACTAACCTTAGCAAGTTAGCTTAGTACAGACTTGAAAGCTGTAAAAAGATGGGAAATGGAGAAAACTTGGTCATTTAAATTTTATTTAGTTTTCTAAAATGTTTGTTTTTGCCAGGCACGATGGTGCATGCCTGTAATCCCAGCACTCAGGAAGCAGAGGCAGGTGGATACTTGGGAGTTACAGGACAACCTGGTCTATGTAGCAAGCACCAGGACATCCAGAGCTACATATTAGAGAGACCTTGTCTGAAAAAACAAGAACAAAAAACAAACAAACAAAAAAAACCTACCACAACCAAAAACAAAAAACAAAACTCTCTATTTGTTTTGTTGTATGTGATTTTGAGCGTTTGCCTGCATGTAGTTTATTATGCACTGTGTGTAACGCCTGTGGAGGCCAGAAGCCGGTGATGGATCCGCCGCAGCTGGAGTTACAGATAATTCATCGTGAGTGGCCCTGTGGGAGCTAGGAACTTAGCCAAGCTCTTCTGCAGGACCAGCAAGTGGGTTACCCCTACCCAGCCATCTCTTACTCAGTATCTTCTGGTGCCTATAAACTAATTTTCCTTTTATCCTCACAATGAAACATGTTATCCTAAACCCACTTTTACAGAAAACCAGAGAACTTAAACAGCCTTCCCAGTGTAATCAGGGTAATAAAACTTGTCTATGTACACTGCCCCAGATTGATCATAGTTGGATGCGAAGATCTTCTGCTGCGGTTCACCTTACACTTACACTTTTACAGTGATGGTTCTAAATGACATCCAACCCACAGCTCTTTTTCTGTTCTCCAGATAAAATTTATACTTAGTGCAATGTATATATAAAAAGGTTTATTTCTTTTTCAAGAACTTTAAAAAAGAAACACAATGACCTAGTTGTCATAATCAGTAGAAATAAAGAAAAGAGATTTTTAGTAAGATGATTTGCATTTCATACGTGCATAGTTGTGCACAGCTGTATTATAAGATGTCACAGGCAAACATGACAACTGGGACAGGTCACTTGTGGGCTAGAGCAGATGCATGTCACAGAGGCAGCACCGTCTGAATTGTATGCTACTTGGCATAGAAGTCTGCACAGAACCAAGTTCAATTTTCCCTGTTGACTGGATGCTTGCCTGTCTGCCAGCTTAGTAAATGTAAAGTCTGTGCTCCTTCCACACTGAAGTTAGGTTTGTGCCTTAGGTAGCTAGAACAACGGTTCTAGTTGTTGAGCTATACAGAGGCAGTGTAGGCCATAGTCTTCCTGTTACATAACTGTACCCAGCATTGAGGGTATCATAACACCTCTGAATCTATGACAAATGACAGTATATGCCAGTTCTCCACACTGTCATCAGTGACAATCAGAAAAGTTCCACATATGCCAGACAGGGTGGCTCACGCCTAGAATCCTAGAGAGTGGGAAGCTGAGGTAGGCTCACTGTGAGTTTGAGGTCAGCCTGGACAATAGAGTAAGACCGTGTCTCACCTACCCTCTCCCAGCACTTGAGAGAATGAGGCAGGGGAATTGAGATTTCAAGGCCAGCCTGGGCTATGTGAAACACAATCTCAAAAACAAAACAAAACAAAACAAAAAAGTTGCACAAATTTCCATAAGGCCTCTAGAGGGTGGTCTGTCCCTGTGGAGAATCATTGCTATAGGGAGCATCTCTAGCCATAAATGGCCCTTCTGTTAAGTGAGGGGTTTGAATCATGCCTGCTCTGACACGGTGTAACTGTACTCCACCAAAAACTGTTTTGGGGGCTGGAGAACCTGAGTTCAGTTCCTAGCACCTGTATTAGACAGCTCATAACTGCCAATAACCTGAGCTCCAGAGACTCTGACTCCTAATTTTGAGAGCACAAGTAAACACACACAAACACACACACACACACACCATGCATTCACAGACATATAAAAAATAAAATAATTAAAAAAAATTTTTTTAAAGACAAGGTTTCTCTGTGTAGCCTTGAATATCCTGGACTTGCTTTGTAAACCAGGCTAGTCTCAAACTCACAGAGATCTGCCTGCTTCTGCCTCATGAGTGCTGGGATTATGTTTGTGTGCCACTGTGCCCAGCTGTAAAATATTTCTTTTAAAACAGCACGAATTGACATTAGCCTGAATAGTCACAAAACAGTACATTTGGTGTCTTATATTATTAAACTTTTACTGTGTCAAAACTTAGTTGTGGATCAGATGTGGTGGCACATGTCTTTAATCCCAGCACTTGGGGCACAGAGACAGGTGCATCTCTTAAGTTTGAAGCTAGCCAGATCTAAATAGTGAGTTCCAAGCCAGCCAGGGCCTTGCCTAGAAACAAAATATTAACTATGACCTTTTTTTTTAGTAAAATGTATTAAACCAAAAAAGAAATATACGTGAATAGAATGTGTTAGCCTATATCTGGAGACATAGTGTGTGTAAAAAAAGTGATTCTCAAACTCAGAGAATATATTGATTCTTTAGAGAGAAAAGAAAACAAAAAACAGGTTTTTGAGGACTGGATGTTTCAGTTTCGAATACACTGACTGAAAACTAAAGCTGCGGGCAGTGAGATGGCTTGGCCAGTAAGTGCTTGCCACCAAGCCTGACACACTGAGTTCAATCCCTAGAGAACCAACTGCAGGCTGCCCTCTGACCCCCCGAAAGTGCCTAGGATGTATGCAACACCCCCTCCCAAATATATGTATGTGTTTTTTTTTTTTTAACTAAAGTTTTGCCACATGTAGTGGTATATGCCTTTAACCCCAGTATTCAGAAAACTGAAGCATAAAGATCATAAATTCAAGAGCAGTGTGGTGGTTTGAATAGGAAGGGTCCCCATGGACTCGCGTGTGAATGCTTGGTCCATAGAGAGTGGCACTGTTCACAGGTGTGGCCTTATTAGAGGAAGTATGTCTGTGTGTGGGCAGGCTTGGAGGTCTTCTATGCTCAAGCTCAATGTGGCACACAGTCTCCTGATGCTACCTAGACTCTATTTGTAGATCAGGCTGGCCTTGGACTCACAGAGATCTACCTGCCTCCCCAAGTGCTAGGATTATAGGTGTGAGCCACCACACCTGGCTAATCTCTTATTTTTCCTTGAAAATATTGATTATAACTTAGTTATATCAAAGTGCTCCATTTGAAAATATAATCTTTTCAAGTTTACATTTTATGGACTGACAGTTATCATATTTAATAGTATTTTTAGTATCTGATTATTTTAATTTTTCTTAACAATCATTCTTTAATATTTCAGAAGGAAGATTATTGATGCCTTTATATTGCAGCATTTATATTCAAAATAAAGTATCTTAGAGGATATTCTTAGAGGATATTGGTTATATTAAAATGTTTCCTTAAGAACTTAGATGGGACCCAGGCATGGTGGGTGGGCACACCTGTAATCCCAGCACTTGAGGAGGCAGAGGCAAGAAGATCTCTGTGAGTTCAAGGCCAGCCTAGTTAATAAAGCAAGTCCAAGGCATCCATGTCTACACAAAGAAACATTGTCTCAGGAAAAAAAATATTTCTTTAAAAAGATCTAGAACTCTCAACTCCTTCTCCAGTACCACGTCTGCTTGTATGTTGCTATGTTTCCCGTCATGATGATAATGGACTAAACTTCTAAAATTGTAAGCCAGCCCCAGTTAAATGTTTTCCTTTATAAGAGTTGCATTGGTCCTGGTGTCTCTTCACAGTGATAAAATCCTAAATAAAACAAGCAGCTTATAAAAAAAAAAAAAAAAATAGCCAGCACTACATAGTGTTTTGGGTTTTTTTTTTAATCCTAAGAAAATATCTTTTCTTTAAGTATCAAGCCTTCCCAGTACAAGGACTTATTTTTAGATAATAATAAAAATGAAAATGCAAACCTACTGTTTTCTTGGGTTAATTTTACACTGGAGAATACAGTGATCTCAGCTTCAGAACTTGAGCATTGAGAAAATATACAGGCTAAGTCAGCCTTGCCTCGACCACCACCCTCAGCCCTAACTCTACAGACTTCCTCAGTAGTTTCAGTACAAGAGCTTAGCTGGGGTTCTGTCATCAGAGTGACTGGGAGGGCCCTGACTTACCATACGGTGAAGAAGCCTGCACAGGTGGCCAGCACTGTGCCCTACACTTTGTGGAGGTATAAAACAAGCCTCTGCTCTCATAGAATTTCAGTCCAAGTGATAAAACAGGAAAAGAAAAAATAAAAGATGTCACCAACCCAGCACCTAAGATGTGCCTGGTCCAACAGTAACCACTTCAAATGAGATGACAGGACCAGTGAGATGGCTCAGCTGGTAAAGGCTCTTCTTGCCAAGCCTGGCCGATGGCCTGAGCCTGATTCCTAGTACTTACCTGGTAGAAAGAGAGACCTGATGCCTCCTAGTTGTCTTCTGACCTCAGCATGTGTGAGGCAGGGTGCGCGCACACGCACATACACACACACACATATACACAAATGTTAAAAGTAAATCCAGTCAGATGATGTATGACCGACTTAGCTCAAATCCCTTCATCTTCTGTTAAGATCATGGCCTTATATAGTGGGTCCCACATTGCCTTGAATAGTCTGATTGGTTGGTTGGTTGGTTTCTTTTTTTTAACTTTTTTTTTTTTTTTTTTGGTTGGCTGGTTTCTAATTCGAGTGTTTTGCCTGCATGCATGTAATGTGTACCACCTGTGTGCCTAATACCCTCAGAGTTCAGAAGAGGAGGTTGGAACTGGAACTGGAGTTACAGATGGTTGTCAGCCAACATGTGGGTTCTGACAACCAAACCTGAGTCCTCTACAAGAGCAGTAAGTTCTCTTGACCACTGAGCCATCTCTCTAGCCCTCTTCTTGCTCAGTTCTTGTGTATGGCCTGTCCTGAGGTCCTCAGTCAGGCAGTCCTCAGTGCTTTCAACAGGTAATCCCCACTCATCCTTAAGATTCCTACTTACGGGGCTGGCAAGATGGCTCAGTGGTTAAGAGCACTTACTGTTCTTGCATAGGATCGATGCCCAGCACCCACATGGTCACACAACAAGTACCCCAACCATATGTATGTCCAGTCAAGGGGACCCAACACCCTCTTCTGGCTTCCAAGGGCACCAGGCACCCAGGTGGTACACAGACATACATTTAGGCAAAACATGCATAAAATAAAATAATAAGATTCCTACCTTGGGCTGGGTGTGAGGGCGTACGCCTTTAATCCCAGCACTTGGGAGGCAGAGGTAGGTGGATTGCTGTGAGTTGGAGGCCAGCCTGCTCTACAAAGAGAGTTCCAGGATAGCCAGGACTACACAGAGAAACCCTGTCTTGAAGGGAGAGAGAGAGAGAGAAGGAGTGGGAGGGGGAGGGGGAGGGAGGGAAGGAGAGGGAGGGACGGAGGGAGAGAGAGAGAGGGAGAGAGAGAGAGATTCCTACCTAACCTTATATTCTTAGTAGAGGTTCCTCTTGCACTGCTCCTTCTATCATATATCCCATATTGCCACCTATCTCTCTAGCATATGATGGTTCAATTTCATATTTTCTTTTTTTTAGGTAACATCTCATGTAGCTCAAGCTGTCCTCAAACATGATATATAGTAAAGGATTCTGCCCCCTCCACAGGGCTGGGATTATAGTGGTGTGCTATCACACTGTGTTTGTGAAATCTCTTTCTCTCCTAATAGACTTTAAACATCATGGGAAATTTACATTTTCATCATTGCTTATGGCACTAACATGGTATCTGGCAGTTAGAGGTTTAAGAAATATGTGTGCAGTAAAAGTCTGCATCTGTGTTTGTGTGGAAGGTAAGCTACAGTTCAGGAAGTTGACATGACTTGCCCAAGATCACAGTTTATAAGTCACAGAAGGCCAGGCATGTGGCACACACCTTCACTACCAGCATTCGGGAGGCAGAAGCAGGCAGATTCTGTAGTTCGAGACCAGCCAGGGGTCCATAGTGAGACTGTATAAAATAGCAGGGACAGGCTTCGAATAAGGACAAGTTATTATAAGCCTGCAAGTTTTTAAACATTTTTATTATTGGTTTATATGTACAGGTGCTTTGCCTGCATATATGTGGGCCGTGTGCATGCAGTGCCCGAGGAGTCCATAAAAGAGCATTGGATTCCCTGGAACTAGAATTAGACATAGTTGTGAGCTTCCATATGGGTGCTAGGACTTCAACTCAGGCCGTCTGGAAGAGCAGTCAGAGTTCTTAACCACCGAGCAGTCTCTCCAGCCCCAAGTCTCCAAATTCTTATTCTCTGTCTGAACTTAGCTTTTCACAGAATAGTACTGGTCCATAGTCCATACTTGGAGCATCTGTAGCCAGCTCCTAGGGAACAGAACATACCACACATCTCTTCTGTAGGCCTGTGGACTGTCACAAGGCCAGGAGGAGGGAAAGCAGATGGAGTTCCCCCAGGTGCCACCTTGGAGAAGAGTTTTTTTGTTTTTGTTCTTGTTTTTGTTTTTGTGGAAGATGAGCTCAGGGGAGGAGCTGAGGTGGGTGGGGTAGAACTGGCAAAGGAGGCTGGCAGCAGAGCATCCACGAAGTGGCTGGGGTTGTGGAAGGTGGCACGCCGACCCCACCGGCTCTGACTGCTTGGAGCATGTGGCTTCTGCTGAGCAGGAGTAAGAACACTGAGCATTGTTTTCTTGTGTGCATTTCTGCCTATAGCTTTAGTTTTTTCACTGCTCCATTAAACAGCATTTGAAAACCTAGGAAAAAAAGATTATATTTTTACTTCTGTCACATATTATTAGCTCTAAAAATTACCAGTATTTATTCATTTACTGTTGAGGAGTTAGAAAGAAGTTGGTCTGAGCTCTGGGTGGAATTTCTCTTTATTGTCTGTCAGGTAACAGCCTTCTCGAGGCCTGTCCTCATTCCCTCCCCTTCCTCCCGCCTCCTGCCTTCTAGTCTCTGCAGTAAGCACTGTCCAGCTCCTCTTTCCTTGCGAGGAAAGTTCCTTTGTGGCTCATGTCAAATCCAGAAAGGCCAAGTGCACTGTCCCAGATCGCCTTCCTCGGAGCCTTTATTTGTTCAGAACACAGCCATCCTGGAAGACTCCTTTTGTGAACACCTGAGTGGCAACTTGAATATGTTACATTGATTTTTAGGGTTTTTGGAAAGTTTCCACACCCAGCTCTTGCCAAACAGGTCCATTCTTATGGTGAAGTGGGTCTTCTACTTTACTCTCATTTTCTTCTAGTGTTTCACGTCTTAACATTTCTTTGTCTTTTGTTTTTCAGTCAAGTCCTAATTCGAAGCAGAGTCCTCAGGGAAAATGGGAAATACATTCCGAAACAGGTACTCACTTATCTTTAATTTAAAAGCTCCACCATTCACCCCTAAGGGCAGTAAGAAGCCTAAAATGTTTTAGAAGAGGACTCTGGAAGAAAAGAGAAGTGGCCACCCAATAATGAAGTGGCAGCCTGGCGGTGCTCGCTGTCACTGTGTCCTCACCCTTCTTAGGAAATTGTTTTTAAATGTGACTCAGCTACAGTGTCAAGAGTGGCTGCCAAGGAGGCTAACAGCTCAGAGTGTAAAAGTGTGCTCATTCCAAGGGCCTTTAGTCAGTCCCCTGGGGGATAATTTGACAATTTACTATGTCACAAGTCTCATATTTAAAAAGATTTTCTTTTTTCTACTAGTCTTTTCTAACACGAAAATATTACTTCAACAACCCAGAGGATGGATTTTTCAAAAAAACGAAAAGGAAGGTTGTACCACCTTCTCCTATGACAGGTATGTTTATTCAGCATAGGTGGCTTTACTTAGACATTGAGTCACAGGCCAGCATGATGTAAAGGATTTAGAAACCATCTAAGTATCTCTGGGCTGTGGGGTGGGGAGAGTTGCTTTTCTGAGGTTTTTTGCATTGTCTAGGATGGAATCCAAGGCCTCATACATGCTGGACAAATACTCTCCCACTCAGCTGCATCCCCAGCTCCCAATATAGGGGTCCTTGAAAGTGGGGCCCTCTTTTTCCAATAAATCCACAAATCCTAGTCTGTCAAATGGATTTTCAAAGTTCTCAGCTGATGTTGGGGGAGGCCAGGGCCAATGTCTCTGATCTCTGTTCCGTGCTTCCTCGTCTAGTGTCTAGATCATTGCTGGAAGATGGTACCCCACATCTTGTGCCTGGATGATGAGCTCCAAAGAACAGTTGCTCCTTGATTGCCCACACCAACCTATATAGTTTATAACCTAACTATCTATGACTCTACCATCCTTATTTTGTGAAAAGTGGATGTGTAAAGTGAATCAAAGCAGTTCTGTTGTTCTGTGCTGTCCTTCTCTTTTCAGTCTCATTGTAGGTGAGATAACCAATTCTTTTGATCCATACAGAAGACATTAGCACTAACACTTAGGAGCAACAACATGCCAGCATACATATGAAAAGATAATTAGTCCAGGAAATGCAAATCAAAGCAAGATGTCCTTTTAGTGTAGTTTTGTTTTGTTTAAGATTTATTTATCATATATACACAGTGTTTTACCTGCATGTACACCAGAAGAGGGTACCAGATCTTATAAATAGTTGTGAGCCATCATGTGGTTGCTGGGAATTGAACTCAGGACCTTTGGAAGAGCAGGCAGTGCTCTTAACCTCTGAGCCATTTCTCCAGTCCCTTCTTTTAGTGTGTTAAACCAAAGATTAAGAGTGTCCAAAGCCAGCTGGGCTGTGGTGGTGCACACCTTTAATCCCAGCACTTGGAAGGCAGAGGCAGGTGGATCTGAGTTCCAGGCCAGCCTGGTCTACAGAGCTAGTTCCAGGTCAGCCAGGATTACACAGAGAAACCCTGTCTCAAAAAAAGAATAACTCCTTAGAAACACATAAACAAGCAGATGAATCTGTTACCTGTTACAAGGAAGGTAGAAGCAGCATTTCCTGGCAGATAGGGTTGAAAATGAAAATATTGAGAGATATTGAGGGCTGAAGAGGTGACTCAGCACTTAAGAGCACTGGCTGCTCTTGCAGAGGACCCAGGTTCAATTCCCAGCTCCAATGTGGCAGGTCACAACTGTCTATAACTCCAATTCCAGGGAATCTGATGCCTTCTTCTAGCCTTTATGAGAGGTCATGAATACACGGATATATATATACAGGCAAAACAACCATATGCATTTTTTAAAAAGTCTTTATATGATACCCCCCCCCCACACACACACACACACACAAGCATGCACACATATACAAAACACACACACATATATATTGAGAGATTTTAGTACCATGACAGTGTGGAAATGTCATCAGAAAATTTTATCATTATTTCTTATATTGAGGACTGCTCTGCAACCTCCTGCACGGTAGGCAGTGTTCTGCTCCTAAGCTACATCTTCAGCCTTTCTTCATAAAATTAATAATTTTCAAAGACGATTGAAAGGTAGGAGGATATATGCACATAGAGGTGAAAGGATCTAAGGACTGGGTGGAGAGGCACTTGAACTGCTACAGTAAACCTGACAGCTGGCCTGCTGGGCTGGTTTTGTGCCTTTCCTCCCAGGCATCAGAAAGCAACCTGGGCTAAGAGTAAGAGCCTATCTTAAAGCAAACAGTGTGTGACTTGAATTTGGGAAGAGTCTCTGCCAACAAAGGGAAACGTGGTGTTTTCTTCTGCCCTCAGACCCCACCATGCTCACAGACATGATGAAAGGGAACGTCACGAACGTCCTTCCAATGATTCTTATCGGCGGATGGATCAACATGACATTTTCAGGCTTTGTGACAAGTAAGTTTCAGGTCTAGGAGACCTCCTGCTTCCTTTGCCTGTGTCCCTTTCCCAGGGGTACTGAGAGCCTAATGTCACATCATGGGTTTTGTGTCTTCTTGTGAAAATAACAATATTCTTTGAACAAAATTTTTGAGGTCCAAGCTGACTCGAGTTCCCAGTGTGGATGCTTTTATAACTACAGGCAGCACGGGAGGAGCTGCGTCTGTTCACACTCGCCTTAGTCATGTGCATCTTCCACTGAGGCACAGGGCACGCTTCTCCCAAATGTCAGGCCATGGCTCATCCTGAGCACCTGCTTCCTCCCCAGTCTAGAAACTGGAATCCGTCAGGAAAATCAGAGCAGAGTGACACTTTGGCTATTCTGTTCTATTCTCTGGAGGCTGCCACTGGTTTCCTTGTGGAAATCATTTTCCAGAAGCTGATGGTACAGAGTTCCCACCTCCTGTGGGAAAGAATATGTGTGTTCACACTTTGGCTGGCTCGGGTGCCTAGGAACTTTCTTGAAGCAAAACCTAGTATTTTTCTCTTTTCTTGCAGCCAAGGTCCCGTTTCCACTGACACTTCGCTTCAAGCCTATGCTCCAGCAAGGAATAGAGCTGCTCACACTCGACGCCTCCTGGTAAGTGTGTATTCTAAAGAGGCCACAGCCCAGGCCTCACAGACTCCAGCGTTCCTTTCACTAGAATGAGGTAGTTTCAGTTTGAGAGACTTTTCCTTCTTTCCTTCCTTCCTTCCTTCTTAAATGAAAGCTCTATTTGAAATCCCACTGCTAGACTAAAACAGTTTTATAAGAGTCTTACCAAAAAAGGCTTGTCAGCCTCTCTTCTTAGATCTTAGGAATGCAGGCGTGAAGGCATTGATTTCCCCACCCCCACCCCCCAAAAACTGAAAGTAGTCTGGCCAAGCAGAGCTTCTTAGCAGTGCCCTGAAGCTTATGGGAATGGAGTTGTGTTTGCCAGCTCTCTGTTACTGTAACAAATACGGGGAGGATCATCTTGTAGAGAGGAGAGTGTGTTTGGCTCACAGTCTTGGAGGCTCAGTTCATGACCCTCTAGCCTCATTACTGTGGGTCTGTGATGTAGTAGAGCATGGCAGCGGCATGTAGTGAAGGGAAGTGCTCACCTTAGGATCAGAACACAAAAGAGAAGGATGAAAAATCCAGACTCCCACAATCTCTTTCCAAGAGCATGCCCCCCGGTGACCGCAAATTGCATACTAGGCCTCCCATCTCCTAAAGGCTCCCCCAAGCCTTTAATATATGAGCTTGTGTGTTTGTTTTGCTTTTTGTGAGACTGGGTCTCTCTACATAGTCCTGACTGTCTTGGAACTCATTATGTGGACCAGGCTGGCCTCGAACTCACAGTAAACTTTCTCTCCTCTGCCTTCCAAGTGCTGGAATTAAAGGCATGTGCCATATATCTGGCTAACACTTGGACGTTTATTTACTTGCTTTTTTTTTTCTTTTTTGTTTGTTTTTGTTTTTTCAGACAGTGTTTCTCTTATAGTCCTGGCTGTCCTGGGTTAGCTCTGTAGACCAGGCTTGAACTCACAGAGATCTACCTGCCTCTGCCTCCCAAGTGCTGAGATTAAAGGCATGCCCCATGCCTGGCCATATGGGCTTTTCTTTTTTCTTTTTAAAAGATTTATTTATTTTTTATGTATAGTGTTCTGCCTGCATGCCAGAAGATAGCACCAGATCTCATGATAGATGGTTGTGAGCTACCATGTGGTTTCTGGGAATTGAATTTAGGACCTTTGGATGAGCAGCCAATGCTCTTAACTGCTGGGCCATCTCTCCAGCCCCACATGGGCTTTTAAAAAAGACATTCCAGATCCAAATTATAGAAATGTTTGTACTATCGTTTTCCTTGGTTCCGGTCACCATGCTAGGTATTTTCCATATCTTACTTTATCCTCACAGCAACCCTGTGAGGTCTGTGCACAAATTACTGTTAGACCACACACACAATCGCTCCATACTCAGGACTTAGCATCTGTTTCCACTTCGCTGATTTATAGCAAAATATCAAGCCAGGACCTAACCCTCTTGGGAAACACTGGTCTGGTACCCAAAGTACAGTAACAGACTCATCTGAGCCTTCCAGACTGTTCTTTCTGTGACTTCTCAAGGAATGGCCTGAAACAAACTCAGACAAGAAGGGGAGGAGGGTCTGGTAACGATTTTGATTCCTCTGGCTTGAGCAGAACCATCTCTGGCTGTGTGATCCCAGGGCAGAACAGATGCAGGAGAGCCTTGGCTTGCCTTGCTCTGTGTGAGAAGATGCTACACATGAGCTTTGTGACTCCGTAAAACTTTTCCCTGCCAGACTCAGTGGGCTAAGCATAAATGCCATAGGTGGAGAAAAGCTTATCTTTTCTCAGCATATGGACAGGTATGTATGTCACATACGTGGAAGGACAAGGGAGACAAGGCAGTTTGTACAGTAGAGCTGCAGGTACCTGTTGCAGACAGATCATCTGCATGGGGGCGGGTGTTCAGAGTGGACAGCCTCTTTCAGTGTCACCACTGTACTGTGTGTGTTGCTGCGTTCATTTCCTCTGTGGCTGTCTAGAGCCTGTCTAGATTCTCACATGCGATGAGCCTCTGTGGGTGGTGCAGGGATAACTGTTCATCTCCCTAATAACCACCCCACCCTCCCCGTTGCTTTGCTAGGGTGAGCTCTGCGTCCTGGTACTTCCTCAATGTGTTTGGGCTCCGGAGCATTTACTCTCTGATCCTGGGTCAAGATAATGGTAAGAAGCATTAGAGCAGCTGCTTCCTGTAAGGTGGGGTAGTCACGTGGTTCCGCGGTTGGTTAGCATGGCCCCACATAGTGCTTTGGTCCCTGGGTTTCTGAGGACAGTCTTAGCAGTTGCAAAGCTCAGGCTAAACGTGGGTGTTTGTCCCAGCAATCACTGAGCAGTGAGTGGTTACTCAGAGTCTGATGCCTTTTTGTAGGAACCCCACACTCTTTTTAAGCCCGTGAACCAGAAGGGCCTGGCTAGATCAGTTCATTTATTGAGCAGATTCCTCACCAGTGCTAAACTGGACTCTAGTTCAGCAGTGAGGACGTCAGATACTCTACCCACCATTTGCTTTTCTATAGAGTAGGGTCTTAATTTACCTTGTGGGGTTAAAAGCAGATAAAGGATAAAACAGTGAAATGCCCGGACACATAGTGTTGCTCAGTAATTGGTGTCTAGGGTCATGATGACATCTAGAGTGAAGTTTAGAGCAGCCTTTACTTTTGTCTTTGTTCCAGCTGTAATCACTCCCATTTTCCTGGACTTTCCCAGAATTACTTACAGGGGTGACCGGGCCAGTCAGTTGTCCAGTTCTCAAACCCACCACCAAGCAGCTCTAAGTCACACTCTTCTTCCACAAGGGTGCTAGGTGGGTGTGGGGCCCTGGTACTCACTGGAGCTGTCTTATGCTGCAGCTGCTGACCAGTCACGAATGATGCAGGAGCAGATGACAGGAGCAGCGATGGCCATGCCTGCAGACACCAACAAAGCTTTCAAGGTAAGCGCCACTCACTTTCCGAACTGCAGGGATATCACACACCTGCCCAGTCCTCTCCTAACCACAGTGGGGCTCTCTGCTGTGTTGCTTCTGTTCAAGTGCAATCCGAAAGGCGCAGCAGTATGATGAAATATGTTGTCCCACCCTATCCTGTCCAGGACATAAACGATCATTTGTTCAGTGTATCCACACTGTATATGCTATCCGCCTCATGACAGTTGAGAGTGAAACCATATTCCCATTATTGTCCATACAGTATACTTTTGTTCTAGTTTTGAAAAAAAAAAATGTTAACTTTATGAGCATGTTTGTGTGTCTGAGTTTATGTATTACGTATGTGCATCACATGCATGCAGGAGCCTGCAAAGATCAGAAGAGACATTGCATACCCTGGAATTTGAGTTATAGGCAGTTACAAGCTGCCGTGTGGGTGCTAGGAACTGAGCCCAGGTGCTCTGCAAGAGCATAAGTGCTCTTAGCTCCAGCCAACTCCAGCCACCTTTGTATAATTTTTATACAGCAAATCTCAATTATCTTCATGATAAAAAATAAAAGGGAATTTCCTCACTCAAGTTCACAGGAATATAGAAAGAGCTCTTAGAAATCACCCAGGCTTAGCAATGCACACCTTTAATCCCAGCACTCAGGAGGCAGAGGCAGGCAGCTCACTGTGCATTCAAAGCCAGCCTGGTGTGCATAGCAGCTTCCAGACCAGCCAGAGCTACATAGTGAGACCTTGTCAAAAAAAAAAGAAGAAGAAAATTGATGGGCTAGGTGTGCATGCCTATAGTGCACACCTGTAAGGCCAGGTGTGGTGGTGCAAGCCTGTGATGCACGCCTGTAACCCCTGCTCTTAAGAGGCTGAGGCTTGAGGACTATGAGTTTGAGGCCAGTCTGTACTACAGGAGACCTCACCTCAAACAACAACAACAAAATTCTAACACATGGACAGAAAGTTCAAGCATGGGCATATGTCTTTGTGACCCTGTATTGGACAGTGTTTTGTCTTAGGGTTTTTTTTTTTAATGTATGTATATAGGTATTTTGTATATGTCTGTATGTATGTCTCAACTGTTGAGTCCTCTCGCCATGGTTTTGGCTTTTTGAGAGAGTCTCCTGCCTCTGCCTCCTAAGTGCTGGGATTGCAGGCATGTTCCACCATGCCTGGCCTTAGTGAGCTTTTAAAGATTTCTTTATGAATGTTCATACAACTGGGAGGTGCCTGGGCATCTGCCTTAGCTTTGCTCAACTCCTGGTCAGAGACTCGGTCACTCCATGCTATCCCCAGCTGTCAGCTCAGTGGTCATTCCATGCTGTCCGCAGCTGTCAGTTCAGTGGCCAGCCTCCTCTCAGCCCTGTGTTCTCTTCCTGTGCAGACAGAGTGGGAAGCTTTGGAGCTGACAGATCACCAGTGGGCACTCGACGACGTGGAAGAAGAACTCATGGCCAGAGACCTCCACTTTGAAGGCATGTTCAAGAAGGAGCTGCAGACGTCCATATTCTAACCACGAGTGGGGTCAGCTGTGTCGGGAACTTGCAGTAGCGCTTAACCTTGTAACTTCCGTGGAGCTGGAGCCTCTGAGAATAAAAAGGAGGGTGCAGGGGCTGGCGGGTGCACAGCGAGGCTCGTTCTTGTCTGAGCTGGGTTCCCCTTTCTGTTGGAAACTAGAGGAAAAGGAGTTCTGGGTGACTGCTGTCTTAAAGTTTGTGATTGTTCCTTCAGGTGACTCTAGTAAGGATGTCAGAGAAAGGGGAGACTCCAAGCTACTGAGAATATCTCAAAACTTAGCAGAAACTCCATGTTTGGGAAGAGCATTATCATTTATGGCCAGTTACTATGTTCGGTCAGCCTGACTTCCAGCCACAGTAAACTCCTGTTTTCTTAGGATCCAAACACCCTGCATTTTACCTTTAGTTTCTTGTTTGTATTTTTTAACTTTCTTTACACAAGTAATATGCATTTTCTCTACCAAAATGTAGAAACCTTGGCTGAGCAGCATAGAGCTCCCTGCACTGTTCACTTGAACCTACAGAATGATGCAGAGAGCTGGTGGGGCCCAACCAGGGCCAGGGCAGACTCGGCAAACTTTTCATATCTCTTCATATTTAGTCCAGTGAAAACAGGTGACCCTGAGGCACAGCCAGACTCTCAAGTGCCTTTGGGCTCATCAGAGACAGGTTACATAATACAAGTTCTTGATTGGAACTTGAGAAAATATCAACTCCATTGGCCAGTCAATGGTGCTGTACTGTAAATGGCTACTCCTGTGAGGGAGTGACCTCATTTCCCAGCTCCTCTGGGCAGGAGAGAACTTACCACTGTCGGGGTGAGAGGGCAGCTTCTGGCAGATGTGTAGATCAAGGTGCCCAGGAGTCCTCTGTCTCAGGAAGTGACAGGGTGCCATTTCTGTACCAAGAGGTGGGTGTGATTGCATGTTAAAGCACTGTAGCCAAGAACAAGCGACTCTTGACTCTAATTAAACAGCCCTGTTTTCTCTTTGCCTGTGAAAGTGTTGCCTCTGTGGTTCTGAGAGCTTTCTACCAACAGAAGAGCCTGTCTTAGAACAGGGCTAGAGCGGCTTAAGGTGAAAGAGATGTGAGCCTTTGCCCTCAAAGAACTCATGAGGGAGCTCAGAGGTAGTATGCCAGTTAGTATACATTGTCCCCAGCACACACAAAAGACCTCAGAAGAGAGAAAACTGTTTGTTTTCTTTTATCTGTAAGAGTGTTTGGCTTGTATCTAGGTCTGTGCACCACATGTGCTCCTGCCTGGGCCCTGCAGAGGCCAGAGAGAGCAGTGAATTCCCTGGAACTGGAGTTATGGCTGGTTGTAAGCCATCGTGTGGGCGCTGGGAATCTAACCCAGGGCCTCCACAACAACAGCCAGTGCTCTTAACCACTGCAACGCCTCTGCATCCCCAAAAAGATCTATTTTGAGGTCATAGAACCTCAGTGAATGTGAGGGCCAAAAGACAGGGTGACTTATAAGCTGCCTCAGAAGCAAACTTGATGCTGACGGACAGGAGCTGCTGCTGGGGTAGGAGTGAAGTGAGCAACAGCTGTGGCGAATGCTGGGTGAGGGTGGGAAGGGCGGCGTGAAGTTCCTGTTCACGGTCAATTCCTGTCCTGCGCCCTCTGCTTGCCTCTGTAGAAGACGCTTCCCTCTCCTGGGCCTCTGTCTCCTTTGGTCAAAAGGGGATGAGCTAGTTCAGCCACTCTGGAAAAGTCTAAAGTCCTCAGCAGGTTAAATGCTTTTGCAGAAAGGCAGAGAAAGAGGTGACTACATATCAGTAGAGAATTGGGAACAGAAAATGACCTGTGTGCAGCATGTCCACATAGTCACAGCAGCAGCATTTAGTCACAAAGTGGGAGGCCACACAGCTGTCTCCTAACTGAATAACTGAAGTGTGGTATGTTCATATAATAGGATACTAAGCAATAAAAAGGAACAGAGTACCGGCACTACAGCACAGCTGACCTCTGAAACAAAGAACCAATCTAAATCATCGTCCTCTCTACTTTTTTGTATGCTAAGGATAGAACCCAGGACCTCATGTACACTGATCAAGTGCTCTGCCACTGAGCTGTGTACCCAGCCTTATTGTGTAGCCCTATCTGGCTTAGAATTCACTCTGTAGACCAGGCTGGCCTTGAATTCAGAGATCCACCTGCCTCTGCCTCCTGAGTGCTAGGATTAAAGATATATGCACCACCACACTCAACTTCCAGCCCTTCCTATTATTTAATGCAACCTCCAGAATTAGCAAATCCATAGAGATAAATGGAGATTTAGTGGTTTCCAGGGCTTGGGAGGAGGAGAATGGGAAATTACTGAAGGGTTCTAGTTTTGCTCATAGGATAATGTGTAGATGACTGTGATAAAAATTTCTTAAACAGTCAACTTAAACAGAAAGGGTTTATTTGGGCTCACAGTGTCAGATGTTTCGCTCTGGTTGGCTGGCTCTGGTTTCTGGACCTGTGAGGAGGCAGGAAGGGCTGCAGAAGAGCTGCTCAGAGAACAGCAGCCAGGAAGCACAGGGTACAGGATGGGGTCTTAACATTTTGAAGGGCATGCCCCGATGACCTAGTTTTCTCCAATAAGGCCCTTCATCCAAAAACTTACATCACCTCACAGGCTACACAGGGCTCTGTAGGTTCTAAGGTTCACAGTAGTGACACAAACTGGGGACTAAGCCTTCCACACATGGACCTATGGAAAACTCCAGATCCAAACTAACGGGTGATAAAATGTTCAAAGCTTGATGTGACAGGAGCTGGGGGCACACCGCGTGGACTTGTCTAGGATGTGTGGGGCTTTATCCCATTCAGGAAGAATAATGGTTCCCCGCCGCAGGGATGGTCCTGAAAACAGGCTATGCACAGCACACTTCTAGAGTTGCCCATGACACACTTAGGTAACTTAGGGCTACAGTGTAGCTCAGTTTGTATAAAGTGCTTGCCTAACATGCAGGAGGGCCCCAGTTCAATCCTAGCACTACCTAAAACGGGCATGATGGTGTACCCTACAGTATTAGCATTCAAGGGAAGGAAGGGTCATCAGAAGTTCAAGGTCATTCTTAGCTACATACTGTGTTCAAAGCCAACCTGGGCTACATGAGACCCTCTCAAGCTGAGTAAATGATGTGTATAGATGAGATCTCAACCCTGCTGTGCTGGCTCGTTTTATGTCACTCTGACACAGCTGTAATCCTCTGAGAGAAGGGAACCTCAGAGAAAATGCCTGCATAAGGGCAAGCTGTAGGCAAGCTGTAGAGCATTTTCTTAATTAATGATTGATGTGGGAAGGCAGGGCCTATTGCAGATTGGTCCACTCCTGAGCTGGTGGTCCTAAGGGTCTGTAAGAAAGTAGACAGAGCATGCCATGGGGAAGCAAGCCAGTAAGCAGCACTCCTCCATGGCTTCTGCAGCAGCTCCTGCCTCCAGGTTTCTGCCCACTCTTGAGTTCTTGCCTTAGCTTCCTTCAGGGGACTGTGATTCAGGGTATTTAAGCCAAATAAACCCTTTCCTGCCCATGTTGGTTTTGGTCATAGTGTTTCGCATCAATAATAGCTCTAACTAAGACACCTGTCAAAAACGCAGAAGGGGCAGAGCGTGGTCTATAAATCGAATCCAGGACAGCCAAGGCTACACAGAGAAACCATGTCTCCAAAAAACAAAACAAAGCAACGACAAAAATGGAGAAAGGACCACAAGCCCCCAGCAGTTAGCATCAAGGTCTTGTGACCATGGAAGGACATTTTAGGTATTTCAGACAAAGAATATCAGGGAAACACAAGTGACCCTACATGCAGAGAGGCCTCAGGGCTTAGGCAGAATGTCCCTGAGCTCCTGTGCTTTAGCCGTGTTCCACCTAGTGCTGCCTCCTGCTCCCTCTCAGCTCTTCTGCTTCCCAGAGTCTGCAAGCCTGGAAACCGTGCTCTCCTCCAAGGTTGGGTGTTGTCCTTTGGTTTCTGTTGCTGGATTAATACACTGACCCAAAAGCAACTTGGGGCTTGTGATGACTATTCTTTTTTTTTTTTTAAAGATTTATTTGTTTATTATGTATACAGTGTTCTGCCTGCTTATACCCCTGCAGGCCAGAGGAGGACATCAGATCACATCATAGATAGTTGTGAGCTACCATGTGGTTGCTGGGAATTGAACTCAGGACCTCTGGAAGAGCAGTCAGTGCTCTTAACCACTGAGCCATCTCTCCAGCCCCGTGATGACTAGTCTTGCTTGTCAACGTGACTACATCTGTTTTTTGTTTGTTTTGTTTTGTTTTTTGTTTTTGTTTTTCAAGACAGGGTTTCTCTGTGTAGCCTTAGCTGTCCTGGGGTCTCTCTGTAAACAAACCAGGCTGGCCTTGAACTCACAGAGATCCATCTGCCTCTGCCTCCCGAGTGCTGGGATTAAAGGTGTGTGCCACCACATCCAGCTGACTACATCTGGAGTTAACTAAAACCCAAGTGTCTGGGTTCATCTGTGAGAGATATTTTTCTTAATTAAATCATCTGAAGTGGGAAGACCCACTCTAAGCAGAATCTTTGAGGTAGGAAGACACTTCCAATCTGGCTCTTTTGAGGAGGGACGAGCCATCTGGGCCACATCTGCTGACAGCCTAAATAAAGGATGTGGAAGAAAGAAGCTCCCTGTGCCTACCTGCTTTCACTTTGGCTGGCAAGTCCATTCCTTCACTGACATTAAAGCCTACTTCTTGAGGATTCTGGCATACACGGAAGACCAGCATAGACAGCTAGCCTCCTGGACTACTGAATTCTTGCACCTTCTGTTGCATGTGTATAATATATATTATGTGTATATGCTTTATATGTATATATAACATATCCCCCATTTATGTATTATATATGTGTGTGTGCGTGTACACATATATACATACACACTACAGAGTGAGTTTCAGGACAACCAAGGCTACACAGAGAAACCCTGTCTCCAAAAACAAAAACAAAAAAAAAAAATAGAAAGAAAGAAAAAAAGTGTGCTTTTCTGAATGTAGAATTGGTCCCTAAGGTTTTTCTGCATCAAAGCCACTAGCAGAAACATCTTGACCTAACTTTGCTAACAATTTACATCTCTAAATTCTTTCTAAGGGTGGTGAACGTTACTAACGATCTGCATGTCTAAGTCCTTTCTGAGGGTGGTGGATGAATCATTAATCTGCTTCAGCAGCAATGCTTGAAAAAGATGAAGCACTGTTAGTGTAAGTGCCAATGGCACTGCCCAGTGAGGGCTAGCACCACTCATAGATCATGAGGGATATAATGACCATGAAGGCAACAAGCAGAGCAAAACTCTGCACAGCATGAGGTCCTCAGAACACGTAGTCTCCCTGGATCTGCCTCTTCAAGGGACACCCATAGCGCTTGTACTGACCAGTGGGCCACATGCCATGAGTTCTAAGGCTATCTTGCTGTCCCTCCTGTACAGCCCCCAACAGCTCAGTTGTGGGGCATTTCCCTAGTGTGTGCAAAGCTCTAGATTGAGTCTGTGATAGCACAGTAAATAGGTCCTGGGTGGGTTGTTTCACACACATCCTTGTAAACATCTCTAACAGGTAAAGAATATTTGTTTATTTTGGGGTTTTGAGACAGGCTTGCATAGCCAAGACTTCCCCGAAGCCTTTGATATTTCTCCCTCTACTTCTAAATGCTGGGATTACAGGGGAGGGCCACCACACCTGGCTCTGTGTGCCTATTCATGAATATGTTCAGATGTTCCCTTATCTTCGTTTTACCATTTTTTTTTTATTTCATGTGTGTGTTTGCCTGGACATATGTGTGTGTACAATGTGTGTATCTGGTGCCTGCAGATAAATTAACCATGTTATTTGTACTCTCTGTAGAATTCTGTGACCCTTTCAAAACTACACATAACTCCCCCTCATCTTTCTTCCTTTCAAGTTTTGGGATAGTGTTTTGGTTGGTGGGGGACAAAAGTCTTACTCCCTAGCTCAGGCTGGCCCTCACAATTATCCTGCCTTAGCCTCCTGAGTGCTACGGTTGTAGATGTAAGCCACTAGGGTTTGTTTGTGGGTTTTTTTTTTTTTTTTTTTTTTTACTGGAATGAAGTGGTGAGAGTTGCACAGACAATTAAGCAAAGGGGAAAACCGTGATTCTCCAGGAAAACTCAAATGTCCAGGGAAGAGATTGTAATCACTGGTCACTTCTGAATCAGTTTCGAGACCTGTCACCACCACAGTATCAGGACAGGAAATCATGGCAACAAGAAGAAAAACAAAATACTACATGGTTTGCAACATAATCAGTGGGTAATGTCTAGCGAATGTCTGTAATTCCGGCACCCAGGAGGCACAGGCAGGAGACGAGGGGCTCAAGGCCAGCCTAAGCTGTATGAGACTCTGCCTCAAAGAGTAATATAAATATACAAAGAATAATAGCTAAGTATTGGCGGAACATACCTGTAATCACAGCACTTGGGAAGTAGAGGCACATAGTCGAAGCCAGCCTGGGCTACATAAGAGAAACCATTTCAACAAAAGAAAAATCAAAATTTTAATAAGTAATAACTAGGCGCAGCGGCCCATGCCTTTAATCCCAGCACTCAGGGAGGCAGAGGCAGGCAGATCTCTGTGAGTTCGAGGCCAGCCTGATCTATAAAGCAAGTACAGAACAGCCAAGGCTACACAGAGAAACCGTCTTGAAGAAACAAAAAACAATAGAATGAGCGATATTGTCAGGCAGGGGTGATGCATGCCTTTAATCCCAGCTCTCAGGAGGCTGAGGCAGGTGAATCTCTGAGTTTGAAGCCTGCCTGGTCTACAGAGTGAGTTCCAGGACAGTTCACAGAGAAACTGTCGCAAAAATGCCAACCAACCAACAACAAAAGTAAACTGAAACAGCTTACATAAGCAACTAACAGCTATACTTACAAAATAGATATGAAATATATCAAAGGAAAAAAAAAAGGGCTAGAGAGATGGCTCAGTGGTCAAGAGCAGTGACTGCTCTTCCAAAGGTCCTGAGTTCAATTCCCAGCAACCACATGGTGGCTCACAACCATCTATAATGAGATCCGGTTCCCACATCCCGCCTGCAGACCTACATACCAGCAGAATACTGTATAAATAATAAATAAATCTTTTAAAAAGAAAAAGAACACCGGGTGTGGTGGCACACGCCTTTAAACCCAGCACTTGGGAGGCAGAGGCAGGAGGATCGCTGTGAGTTCGAGGCCAGCCTGGTCTACAAAGTGAGTCTAGGACAGCCAAGGCTACTCAGAAAAACCTTGTCTCGAAAAACCAAAAAGAAAAAGAGAACAAGAAGAAGAACAGGAATGCAGACAGTTGAAAATGGCCGGGTCTAGGGACTGGGGCTTGGGAGTGAGAAGGAACAGAGCTGGGAGTTTTGAAATGCCGGGCTTCACAGCTGACTTCCTTAAAGAATCAGGGTTGTTCAATTGGTGCCGCAGGGAAAACTGAAACCTGAGAAGGAGTCCAGGCTGCAGACAGGTTGATGGAGAGCAGCTTGCCCTTCGAGCTGAGGACAGCTGGCAGGGCCCCGAGCAGGCGCCCCAGCCTGCCCCAGCTTCCACCTGTTCTGCCTGTGGTTTGTGTTGCCCTGCTGGAGAAGGCCAGGCAGAGTGAAGATGTCAGCCCATGGTTCCCAGCCTTGTCTGCTCTGGGAGGCTTCATGCCTGCCAGCCACACCTCCTCTGCCTTCTCCGACTTGCTTACTTTGGAAACTTCCAATGCACAGCTCCTCACAGCTCCCATAGGTGACAGCCTGCAGCCCTCCCGACAGATATCCCAGTTGGAAGGACTAATGTGCCCCCGCCCCTGCCCTTCCCCAGGCAGGGCTCAGGAAGAACCCACCTTCTTTGGGTTCTTTTCCCCTCCGGAGGGCAGGGCGCTGTTGCTGCCACTCAGAGCCTGGCTCTGAAGTCAGCCTTGTGACTTGGTAGTTGCTGTGTGACCTTTAACAAGTTCCTTTACCTCTCTGAGCGTCTGCTTATGAGCTTCCAGATGGAGAGCACAGCAATACAACGAGCCGCTGTGAGACTGAAAGAATGGCACAGGCAGGTGTTTGACACGCTTGTCACAGACTAAATGCCTGGCAATGGCAGTGTCCCCCACCCCAAGATCTCCAGGATGATAAGAACAGTTTCTGGACTGAGACCCTCCCAATGTGCACCTGGCACAGCCAGTGTTCCCCCACTGACACCACTTCTGTGCCTCGGGTCTCCTCTTTCCCTCCAGCGGTCAGCTTTCATCTTGGCCTTGGGCCAAAGGGATCAGAACATCCTGTCTTTGTCTGGAGTCTCAAGCTTAGAAGCCTCATGGGACCAAACGCCCCGCTCCAAAAAGGGCAGCCAGTAAGCAGTGCTGTGGAGGGGGCAGAGTGAGCATGCGCTGAGGAGGGGAGCCAGGCTAGCGCTGAAAGCTGTGTCTGCGCAAAGGTTGGTAACATTTTAACAGGCCCACCAGAGAGTTGGGAAGATAGTTCACTCTGTAAAGTGCATTCCACACAAGGGCAAGGACTGAGTTTGATCTGTAGAAGCCATGAATAAATTCAGGCATGGTAGCAGTCTGCCTGCAATCCCAGCCCTGGGGAGGCAGAGGCAGGTGGATTCCTGGGGTTCACTGCCTACCCAGCCTTGCTACACCCGCAAGTTTCAGGCCAGTTAGAGATTCTGTCTCAAAAAAAGGGTGGCATTGGGACTAGAGAGATGGCTCAGCAGTTAAAGCATTGGCTGCCTCTGCAGAGAACCTGGGTTCAAACCCCAGTATTCATAGGGCAGCTCTCAATCCTCTGTAATTCCAGTTCCAGGGAATCTGATGCCCTCTTCTGGCCTCAGAGGGCACCAGGCATGCATATGGTACACAGACGTCCACACAGGCAAAACACTCCTACAGCTACTTAAAATAAAATAAAAACAAGGAGAGTGGGGCAGTGGTGGCGCACCCCTTTAATCCCAGCACTCAGGTGGCAGAGGCAGGCAGATCTGTGAGTTCAAGGCCAGCCTGGTCTACAGAGTGAGTTCCAGGATAGCCAGGCCTACAAAAAGAAATCCTGTCTTGTAAAACTAAATAAATAAGTAAAAATAAAACCCAGGTGAATACCTGAGGTTGACCTCTGGCATTTATATGTACACGTGTACACGTATGCATGCATGCATGCACATGCACACACAACACTGCCCATCAGAGATTCACTGAGCAGTGAGAGAAAAACCAGGAGCCCTCAGCTACCCAACACCCTTAGTGCTGCCTGCCTACATAGACTGCTCACAGGGTTCCCCTAAAGGAAACTAGGAGGAGGCAAAGAAAGGAGGGTCCCCTAAATGCCAATCATGGGCCAAATAAAGATTCAGGGTCTAGATAGTATCCTGTGAGACTAGAGTAGGGCAGCTGTGTCTCCATCTGACAACAAGCAGGCAGGACGCTACATGGTTTGCATATGTGTGTGTGCACACGTGTGTATCTGTATAAGTACATACAGCAGTCCTGTGAAAACCTAAGAGATCCACACTGCGTGTCAGGGAGAGGTGGCAGCCAGGGACTTCAGTGCAGCGTGAACCCAGAGTCAGCTTTCAGCTATTGAGACAAAGCACCCCAAGATTTGGATCACACTGTAAAGAGGAAGGCTTTAGTTGGGCTCGTGTGCCAGGGTTACACGCCACGATCACTTAGCCCAATGCTTTGGGCCTGTGGTGGTGCAGTGTGTCATCCAGCAGCCCATGGCAGAGGATGGCTGAGCACCTCAGAGTGGCCAGGAAGCAAAGAGAAAGAGAAGTATCTGGGCCCTTAATAGCCTGCCTCAATGACACGCCTTCCTTCTATTAGGCCCCACTTCTGAAAGGTTTGGCGATCTCCCCACAGTGCCCCAGGCTGATGAACAAACCTCTAGCACAGGCCTTTAGAAACCCTTCAGCTCTAACTCATATATTCATGGAGAAGTAGAGTCTAGAATATGGCAGGTGAAATTTCAGCTTTCTTCTCAACCGGGCTCCTTTCCAAGAGTCGCCCTGTAAGGGGCACATCATCAGCCATAAAGATACTAACAGAAGAGAGTTGTCACTGTAACGAAAGCCCAGAATCCTCTTTTCTAGGAAATGATGGAAAGAAATGGAGAGAGAGAGAGGACTGCAGAGGAAAGCGAGCTACCTGTCCATCCAGCTCTGCAGAGCTCACACAACAAGGGTGAGAGAGCAGCTGACAGCCTGAGATAAAGTAGGACACTGTCCTGCAGATCCTGGAGAGCTGTGTGGCCAGGTGTGCAGAAGCCTCAGCCGACAGCCCAGGTGCTCCGAGCAGCCCTGGGGGAAAGAAGGGGTCCTCTCAACCAGACACACTGTGTGCAAGGGCAGGAGCCAGCTACCGGCACTGAACACCTTAAAAGCTACAGGCACGGCAGGGTCTGACCTTTTCTGTGATGGCTGTAGGTCGGAGAGCACAAGGAGGGACCTTAGTTTACCACATGGAAGAACTGTTTGCTGGTTTTGTTTGTTCGTTTTTTGTTTTGTTGTGGGTTGTTGTTGTTTTGTTTTTTGATTTTTTGTTTTTTTGGTCACCAAGTATGGATCCCTCAGGCACTAAGATTGGAGAGGCCTCTGAGCTTGGGATCCTAGAGCTGTGGCTTCTTGAAGCAACTACTCTACCACTAAACTACACCCCCAACCCCCATCCTACCCCAAGCATTTTGTTGTTGTTGTTTGGGGTTTTTGTTTTGTTTTGTTTTGGTGTTTTGAAACAAGATCTATATAACTCTGGCTGGCACGACACTTGATATGTAGACCAGGCTGGCCTCGAACTCATAGAGATCTACCTACCTCTGCCTCCCTAGCTCTTTTACTTAATTTTTTTCACAACTTAAAAAAAAAATGTTTATTACTTTTTTAATTTATTGGGGGCATGCTGATATGGGAACTGGTTTGGTTCTTCTACCATGTGGGTCCTCAGGATCAAACTAAGGTCATCGGTCTTGGTGGCAAGCACCTTTATGTGCTCAGCCATCTGGCTGGACTTGCTTTTCTTTTAAAAAGTGACATCCATTATTTTTATTACTGCAAAAAAAGTACATAGTGTATGGAATATTGGTAAATAGAAAAGCAAAATTAAATGAAGAGTCATACGCTTTACCACCATTCAGTATCTACAGGATGGATGGATGAATACTGGCCCAAATTAGATCATCCAGGATCTACTTTTGAGGACTCAGAGCCTCCGTGAGTTTGCATGTTCATTGCAGTACTGTTTCCAAAGCCACATCATTACCTATCAGTCAGCAGAGGAATGGAGAATGACTGAATAAATAAATAAACGAATGAATAAATACCAGTGTGCCCAGAGCATGCAATGCTGGACAACTAGGAGGAAGAAGAGGATAAAGTGCACAGGGAGTGTATTGAAAAAAACGGCACAGCTACTGCAGGACAAACAGCACTATAGAATATAGAGTGTGATTCCATTCTTTTAAAGTGCATCCTTAGATGATCGACAGATGATAGATATAGATAGATAGGTAGATAGATAGATAGATAGATAGATAGATAGATAGATACATACATACATACATACATACATACATACACACACATATAGTAGATAGATGATAATTTTTGTTCGTTTGAGACAGGGTCTTACTATGTAGCCTGGGTTGTCCTGGAACTATATAGACCAGGCTGGCCTGGAACTCACAGAGATCCATCTGACTCTGCCTCCCAAGTGCTGGGATTAAAGGTGGTCACCACAAATTTCCTTTAAAAACTGGAGAAAGGGTCTCTTTGTATCCCAGGCTGGCCTTGAACTTGCTATGTTGCCCAGGCTACCTTAACCTTATCTTCCTGCTTCCTTTTCCTATATGCTGAGATTACAAATGTACACCACCACTCCTCACCATATATGAGCGCTGTGTGTGTGTGTGTGTGTGTGTGTGTGTGTGTGTGTGTGTGTGTGTGCCGGCCCTGAACTGGCAATGTAGCAAGGATGAGATTGAACTCCTGATCCTTCTGCCTGGATCTCCCAAGTGCTGGGCACAAAAGACGGTGAATGAATCAGGGGAGAGAGCTCACAGGTAAGACAAACATTCTTGTTTTTGTTTTTTGTTTTTTGTTTTTTTTTTTTTTTTTGAGGGGGGTTGTTTGTTTGTTTTGAGGGGGGTATAGTTTTTTGAGACAGGGTTTCCCTGTATAGCCTTGGCCGTACTGGACTCGCTTTGTAGACCAAGCTGGCCTTGAACTCACTCAGACCTCTGCCTGCCTCTGCCTCCCTGAGTGCTAGGATTACAGGCCTGTGCCACTGTGCAACACAACCCTTCTTGGAATGTTTCTTTGTTGCTTGAATGTAGACAATCAGTCCATGAGTACACTTTTTTACAGTTCATATAACATCTTAGTGAGTAACAATCCACAGGAAATGTCTCTTCACCATTTCTGATGACCACAGGCATTCATTGTGTGGCTATCCCTGAGTGAATTGAGTGCAATGGCAGCCATCTGAAGGGCTAGGGTGGAGGTCAATGATGCACTGCTTGACTCACATTCATGAGGCCCTGAGTTCAATTCCCGGCATTGAGGGAAGAAAAAGAGAAAACATTCCTGAGTGTTAGGAATTGTGCTCAGAGGGACTTGGAGCACTCGACAGTGTCTCTGAGAGCTGGAAATGCAGAGCCCCAGTTCTAACCATGCCTCTGTAGATTACCCATCTGCTCCATGTGGGATGGAAGACTGGGACGTCTCCATTTCTCCTACTAGTGAAGGTGGCTGAAGAGAAACAAAGTACTTGTGTGTTTTGAATAAGAATGGCTCCTCTAGGCTCATATATTTGAATGCTTAGTCACCAGGGAGTGGCCCTGTTTTAAAGGATTAGAAGGATTAGGAGGTGTGGGCTTGTCAGAGGAAGTGTGTCACCTGGGGTGGGCTTTGAGGTTTCAAAAGCCCATGCCAGACCCAGTCCCAGTCCCCCCCACTCCCCCACCCAATCAGGATGCAGCTCTCAGCCACCACTCCAGTGCCTGCCAATGTGCTATGATGCTCCCCACCATGATGATGATGGACTAACCCTCTAAAGCAAGCACCCAATTAAATGCTTTCTTTTATAATAGTTGCTTTGGTCATGGTGTCTTTTCACAGCAATAGAATAGTGACTAAGACAGTATAGTATCCAACCACAATGGCCAGAAGAAATTTACATGATCTGCTGACCACATGCTGAAAATCACCACAGCAAAGACAAAAATGACATAGATCTAGGGCCAACAAGCTAGCTCAGCAGGTAAAGAAGCTTGCCCCTAATCCTGAAGATCTGAGTTTGATCCCCAGCATACATATAGCAGGAGAAAACTGACTCCACAGATGTGAGGTGGTATGCAGTAGCTTCCACACATACAAACATATACATTTTTTTAAAAAGAAATATCCATGGACAATTACTTGGTAAATGGGTCAGTATATACTGTAAAATTGAGAAGGGAAGCTGGGTGTGGCAACACATGCCTTTAATCCCAGCACTCAGGAGGGAGAGGCAGGCAGTTCTCTGTGAATTCAAGGCCAGCCTAGTCAACACATTGAGTCCACAACAGTCAGGTCATGGCTCTGTTACGCAGAGAAACCTGCCTTGAAAAACAAAAAACCAAAACAACAACAACAACAACAACAAAAAAGATGAGTGAGAAGGGAAGTTATAAGAGCAATTAATAAAGTGTTGGCTCAGCCGGACATGGTGGCACACACCTTTAATCCCAGAACTCGGGAGGCAGAGGCAGGCGGATCATTGTGAGTTTTCGGCCAGCCTGCTCTTTATAGAGTCCAGGACAGTCAAGGCTCCACAGAGAAACCCTGTCTCAAAAAAAAAAAAAAAAAACCTGATGATGATGAGGAGGAGGAAGAGAGGAAGAAGAAGAAGAAGAAGAAGAAGAAGAAGAAGAAGAAGAAGAAGAAGAAGAAGAAGAAGAAGAAGAAGAAGAAGAAGAAGAGTCTCATTTTTATTTATGTGCTCTGGAAAAGGCCTAGAAGATCTGCCAGGCTATAAGTACCACCTACCTATGCCTTTCTGAATCCAGAGGATGTGAGCTCCCTGTCTGGAGAGATAGCAAAAAAGGTTGGTCCCAGCAGGGAGGGACGCTGCAGGGTTTCCCATGGGGGCTCTAACACTACCTTGGCTGCATTGTGTGTGAGAGAGGGCTGGTGAGGAGCAGCAGGCAGAGTCCATTCGCCAAGGGAAAGGGTTAAGTCTCCCGCGCTCCTGTGGGCGGGCTCGGCTATGAGATCGGCAGCGCTGGGCTCTGCTGGCCGAGCCTGAGCATCTTCGAGGATGCAGTGCCGGGAGAGGCTGCAGGGACGCGCGCAAGGTGAACGCAGGGCTGCGGGTGCAGCGCGCAGGTGAGGAGCTGGCCGAGGGAGGGGGCGATGGCGGGACCCATGAAAGCAAGGAGCAAGGCTTACAGCCCCCTTCGTGGGCATAGGCGGCCAGGCCCGCATAGTGCCTACTCCCATCAGGGACACTGCGGGAAGGCGTGGAGCCAGGGAGAGAGGAGCCCGAGGAGGAGGAAGAAAGGTAACCCGAGATGGACCCGCTTCTGCAGGCTGTCCTGCAGAGGCCCTCACCCTGCTTCCCCTCCCCCTCTTCTTTCTCACCTAGTCTCTGAGACTGATTGATCTCACCTCCCCTCAGACCTGTCCAGCCTTGGGACCCCAACACGGCGAGCTCCTGCCTGGACTGTAAGTGCCCACATCTCTCGCAACGGGGGTGGAAGGCAGATGGCATGTTATTCACTGAAGGCCCAGCTCAGCCATCTCTTCCTCTGCAAAGCTTACAGAGCTGTGCACGATAAGCCCTATCGGCTTCAGTATTTCTAGTACATGTGTTCATCTGGCAGTGCGACCTTGGGCAAGTTGCTCAACCTCTCTGACTCTTGGTTGCCCACTTTTCTTTTCTGTATGATGGGTACTTGCACCTGCTTGTATGGGAAGACTTAGGACAGCTGTTTGCCTAACTGAGCAAACAGCTCAAGACAGTATTATTATCAACCTGTATCCATCTTAGGGGCCCCAGGTCCTTTTTTAGCACACCTCAGTCCCAGCCTCAGAACTGAGGACTTATGGGTCCCCAGACCCCATCCTGGGCTATGAGCAGAACCTGGGGCTTGGTAGATGTTTGAGAAAGGCCTTACCAAGGCTTAAAGGCAGTCTGAAATAAAGCTGCAGCTGGACCCAAGAGGTCCCCTGAAACTGCCCACAACCTCTGATGAGCCTAGAGTGCTCCTAGGAAGGGTACTTGGAGTTACTTCTCCAGGTGTCTGAGCCACCAAAGGTGGCTGGCTGTAGCCAAGAGAAAAGAGCATAACACCTGCCCCTAACACAGCTGGCCCCTCCTACCTCCCTGGCCTATTTAAGGATGAATTTAAGAATAGAGACCTCATAGGATATCTACCTGGGCCAGGAATATACAGGGGCTGAAGATGTGAAACAAAAGAGACAGGAGCCCAGACCTGTGGCAGACGGGAGATGGTATACAAGGGGGCATTGCCCTCGGGGTAGGGAGAGCCAGGAACAGAAAGCGCCCCTGGTGGGGAGTGTCTGGGCCAATGCATCCTACCTTCCAATCTTCCCTGGACAAGAGCGCTGACCTCTTTCCCTTAAAAAAAAAAAAACATGGCTACACAGACCTTATTACTGCCAAGCTTCCCAGTCTTGTGATGGTCCAGCTGCAGCCAGCTGACCACCAACCCACCCAGAAGGATATGTCCTAATCTCACTCTGCTCTTCCCTCTGCCAAATGCTTCCCCCTTAGATGGTCATGCTTGCACTCTTACCGTTTCACCTTGACCTCAGTGTCACCTCAGAGAGGCTCTCATGGAGCCCCTGTGGAGACTCTTAGCCTCCATCATCTAGCCCCATCTTATTTTCTTCAAAGCTAAACTTTATTATTTCAGAGAGTCTCACTATACAGCTCTGACTGACCTGCAACTTTCTATGTAGACCAGACTGACTTTGAACTCACAGAGATCCTCCTGTCTTTGCCTCAGGATTTAAACTTTAATTTAACATTTTTAAAAAGTGTATGTACTCGTGTGTGTGTGTGTGTGTGTGTGTGTGTGTGTGTGTGTGTGTGTGTGTGTATGCATGCATATGTGGAGATCAACCCAAAGGGATCAGTTTTCTCTTTTCACCATGTGAGTCCTGATCAAGGATTGAACTCAGATCATCAGGCTTGGCAGCAAGCACCTCTATCCACTGAGCCATCTCACTGGCCCTTAACTTTAAAATCACTTATTGTCCATCATATCTAGAATGGTCTCTCCACATTGGGGAGAGGGTAGTTTCTTCAAACTCGTTCAAGACTTTATCCCCATGGTCTGTTCAGTTTATTCATTGAACTAGTGAAGGGGGCTTGGGGAAGGAAAGTTTTCCAGACGAATGCTAAAGAAATAGGGTCCAACTGTAAGTTCCTACTGTGGGTCTGACCCTCATTGTTTATGCTTCATATGAATCCCCTTGAAGTAGATGCTCTTGAAAGAGAGAAAGCCACCACGATGCCAAGAAGCAAAGTAACTCACCCAGGAGACACGATGCTGGATGCCAGCTCAGGTCCCTCCTCAAGCAGGGACATGTAACTCTTTCTCTTTTCTGAGAGTTGGGCCTTGATAAATCTATTTTGAGGGCAGGCAAGAAGGCTTAGCAGATAAAGAGGCTTGCTGCCAAGCCTGACTTGAGTTTGATCCCTGGGACCCACGTGGAAGGAGAGAACGGACTCCCACAAGTTGTCCTGCATGCCACACTCTCGCTGCGGCAGATAGCCTCCCCTTAATTAAATGCATAGATGTAATTTTAAAAACTTAAAAATCTGCTTTCAGGGACTGGAGAGATTAGCCAGTCAGACGAG
Organism: Acomys russatus; assembly: GCF_903995435.1. Lineage (NCBI taxonomy): Eukaryota > Metazoa > Chordata > Mammalia > Rodentia > Muridae > Acomys > Acomys russatus. Next base: position 41,053,917 of record NC_067149.1, on the reverse strand, counting down.
TAGTACTGGTCTAGTAGAGGACACAGCACTGAGGATGGGGGGTGGGCTACAGATGCTTCCAAGTCAGCTCCAGGCCATCCGACACTCTCCTCTGGTTTTCACAGGCACTGCACTTAATATGGGCAACTATCTCCAACACACACACACACACACACACACACACACACACACACACACACACACACGGAATAGCCACTGAGTATTGGACAGTGGCTCAGTTGCCTGGCTTGGCCATAACTTTGGAAGGCCAAGAACAGAGCAGAGCTTGTATTCTCTCCCAAGAGCAAAGGGAAGTCAGAAAGGTTTTTGTTGTTGTTGTTGTTTGGTTTGCTTTTGCTTTTGTTTTTGTTTTTTGAGACAAGGTTTCTCTGTGTAGCCATGGCTGCCCTGGAACTCACTCTGTAAACCAGGCTGGCCTGGAACCCACGAGTACTGGCATTAAAGCCGTGCACCACCACTGCCTGAGACAGGAAGTTTCGAGCACAAAGCAAGGGGCATGAGCTGAGACCCAGTTTTTAAGGACCTTAAAGCAGGGTTTGATGCTGTTGCTCACACCAGCTCCTCAGGGAAGTCATGGGACCCCTCAACCCTCACACATCATCTCTCTCTGATTTCTACTTTCTCTCTCTGCTTTTGTAGAGTGACCCAGTGAAGCCTAGAAGTCAAGGGCTCTACACTCAGGCATTGAATTAGACCATGGCCTCCAGCCCACAGGGCTGTGTATCTTGCCTCCTTCTGCTGTTGCTGCTGCCATGCCTGGGGGCTGGCCCTGCCTTGGGCAGAGGCCTTCCCAGGCCACTTGAGAACTCAGAACCTCATGTGATCCCACCAGAGCCACAGACCTTTGACCTCTTCTGGGAGAAGCAGAGAAATGAGAGTTTCCAGCCCAGTGGCATCTCCCAGGCTCCTGTTGAAGGCCCTGAGAGGCCTGCAGACTCTCCCCTAGGACCAGCCCTGCCTGGACCCAAAGCAGCCCCTGGAGTCCAGGGTGAAAGACTCCTAATGGCTGATGACCTTCAGCTGGCCCAAACACTCACCTCCCAAGGCTGGACAGGACCTCCAGATTCGCAGGAGCTTCTAGAGCCAGAAGCACCAGACCCCCATCCAATGGGAGCACCTCACCTCACTTTCGTCCCAACAACTCCCAGCCCTCAACTCAGGGTATCCATACTTCCCACTGCCCCACAGAAGCCTGGAGGCCCAGTAGGACAGCAGCCAGCTAGGGATGAGGGTCTAATGGCCAAAGGTAAGACCCACATAACACAGGCTTCCCCCTGGGACCACCAGGGTTCTCCCCACACTCTGGTACCCGAGACAGGTGCTGTGAGGACGCCGATGCTGGGGAGGCAGGATGGACATGAGGGGGGCTTCCTGGAGGCTGTCCAGGGCCCCTTACTCACCCTACAGGATCCAGTAGTCCCTGAGGTGAGCCCAACACCCCCAGCTGAGGTGGCATCCACTCAGGATCCTGGAGACCAGCTAGACCTAGCATTGGCCAGAAGCCTTCCTCTTCCTGAGGGGCTGCCAGCTGAACCACCTCAAAAAGCTGGAACTGGGGATAGCTGGGAAGTCAGCTCTCTGGGACCCCCACCTGAACAGACTGACCTCCTTGGTGGACAAGATTCTGCAACACCCCAGTCCTTACCACCCTCAGCCTCAGACACTTCTGATGGACAACTAAGGCCAGGTAGGTACCACCATAAGGGGCCTGAGTGGGGCTTCGAGGATCAGTGATCTAGCTTCAAGGATCAGTGATCTAAGGCAGCTAGATATAACTCGGGGTGTCATTTCCTTCCTTCTGACAAATTTGGGTGATGGTGGTACCCTTCTGAGGGATTGGATTTTGGGGAGGACTAGAGGGTCAGACAAAGTGGTGACTACTCTTGCCATTTCAGGAATAGCCTCGATGAATGGAGTAGACCCCATCTCTCCCCAGAGAGTGAGAGGAGCGATGGAGGCTCCAGGAACCCCCAAGTCCTTCATCCCTGAACTCCCAAACTCTGCTCAAGCTGCAAATGGAACAGAGAGCCCTGTGAGGGCCCGGCAGCCAGGTGAGGCCATGGCTAGGGGGTGATGGGTCCGAGGGGCCAGGGCTGAATGGAGAAAAGCACCTGCTAAAAGGAATTAGCTAGAACCTCCTCTGAGTAGCTGAGAAATAACCCAGTGCTCACCGGGGACACCAGGACAAGACACTGGCTCTTTTGAGCTAGAATTGTTCTTCTGTGCAACATAGACATGTCTTATGCAGTTATTCTCCTTCCTTCCTGGACCCCGGCACTCTGGGTGCTGGGACAAGAGGATTACAAGTTTGAAATCTGTCTGAACTACATACTGAGTTCAAGGCTGGTCCCAGTAGCTCAGTGAGACCCTGTTCCCAAAAATACAAAGGGCTGGCGATGCAACACAGTGTTAGAGCTATTGCCTGGCACATGAAAAACCCTGGGTTCCATTCCCAGCACCACCAAATAAATAAATAAATTTTTTAAAAGGGAAGGAAGGAAAGAAAGGAAGGAAGGAAGGAAGGAAGTTTATATCTGTCTTGTCTTTGTCTATGCTGGTTAGTGGGAACCAAGCTAGACATGTGCCCTTGACATGACCCAGCTACTATGGCAAGTGTTATTTTCTCCATTTGACAGACATGCTTGGAATATTAATTTACCCACTACATTTTTGAATATGGAAAAACTCAAAAGCACTTTGTGTTTGTTTGGGGTTCTGTTGTTGTGTTGTTTCTTGCTTGTTTGTTTGCTTGCTTGAGATGGGGGTCTCAAGTGGCCTAGACTGACTGCCCTTGCACTCACTATGTAGCTGAGGATGGCTTTAAAGTGCTGATGCTCCTGCACCTGCCTCCGGTTACATGCATGCACCTCCACTTCCCGCTGTCAACAACGCTTCCCAAGGAACCCTTTTAATATTGTTATTGTTGCAGATGAAGCCGAAGAATGGCCGGGTCGCCCACAAAGCCACCCTCCAGCACCCCCTGTACAGGCCCCCTCGACATCTCGTCGTGGCCTCATTAGAGTCACCACACAGAAAGCCCTGGGCCAACCACTCCCTCCGGAGCCCTCAGCCAGCTCAATGGCTCCAGCCCTAGCTTCTAGCCCCCCAGCCAATGCCACCGCACCTCCTCTGCGTTGGGGACCCCTGAGGAGGGTGCTCAGTTTTTCCTGGGAGCTTCATGTGTATGGGGTGGGCGTGCTTTTCCTGCTTCCAGCATTATTGGCATTGGTCACACTGGCAGCCGCCCTAGCAGGACCCCGACTGGCACTAGTGGCTGCCCTGCTGGTGTTGGTGGCTTCAGGGCTGCGATCTGTCTACATGCTCACTGATCCTTACGGCTCTCAGGCACGGCTGGGAGTACGAGCTGGCCTGGTGCTATACAACTTGCCTTTCCCCTTGCTACTCACTGCACTGGCAGCACTCACCCTGCTAGGCCTGGGTGCAGGTCTGCCACAGCCTCTGCAGAAGCCGCTCCTGCTGGGAGTTGTAGCACCTGTACATGGCGCAGGTTTGCTGGCCACAGACCTGTTCTCCACCAGGCCTGTGCTCAACCTTCTGACACAAGGCTTATCTTGTGCCTGGGGCGCGTCTGTGGCTCTGGGCACACTCTGCCTGTGCCGTCGCCGCCTGCTGGAAGGCCCTCGGGGCTGGGATGCCAGTCCAGGGCCCCGGCTGTTGGCTGTGGCGGGCTCATTGGGGCTCCTGGCCAGTGGTCTGCAGTTGGCGGCTTCGCTTTGGCTGTACCCAGGGCCTGGGCGAGAAGGTCGCTTCTCTTGGGCTTGGTGGGGCGTGCACTTCTGGCTGCGCCTGCTGGAGCTGACCTGGGCACTGGCACTGGCTCTGGCTGCTCTGGCCGCCACACGTCCCAGGCCCCCAACGGAGCACGCTTGCTGGGCTAAGCTGCTGCGCCTAGCATGCCCCGCGCCCACTGGCAAGAGCGAAGTGCCCGAGAGACCGAATAACTGCTATGCGGGGCCCAGTAGCCTGGGCACAGGCGGCCTGGACATCAGCAAAAGTCTCATCCGCAACGCTGCAGAAGGTGGGCTTCCCTCCACACCTGGTTCTGGACCCTGGGGTTCAGCTGCATCTCTGGGTCGTGGTCGCCCGAGTGGCCCGGGTATGTCCCGGGGCAGTGTGGGGCCCGCACCGTCATTGAGCGAGCTGGATCTGCGGCCGCCATCGCCCATCAATTTGAGCCGCAGCATCGATGCCGCGCTCTTCAGGGAGCACCTGGTCCGAGACAGTGTGTTCCACCGCTGCGGCCTCCGCGGCCTAGCCTCCTCGCCGCCAGGGGGTGCCCTGCGGCCACGCCGCGGCAGCCAGCCCGACGCAGAGCTCGATGGCGCGGGTGCCTCGCTGCTCCGAGGCCGCTGCCGCTCGCTCAGCGAGGTGTGCTTGCGCGCGCCGCTCCCGCAGCACGTGGTAGACCCGCCCGTCGGCGCAGCGGCCGCGGGGACTTCGGGCAGCTCCCTGGACAGTTTCTCCAAGGGCTCGCTCAAGATCAGCTGGAACCCGTGGCGTCACGGGCTGTCGTCCGTGGATAGCCTACCCCTAGATGAACTGCCCAGCACAGTGCAGCTGCTGCCACCACCTACCCCAGCCCCGACTCCTGCGCGGGCTGGAGAGCCTCAAGGCGAGAGCCAACCGTGCAGCAAGCCCAGCGAGTCCCGCAGCGCCTCCAGTGACACTATAGAGCTTTGAGCAGCTACTAGGAGGACCTGGACCCACTCCTCAGAGTCCGCATAAAGTGGATGAGCCAAGACAGTTGAGCATTTGAAAAAAAAAAAAAAATTGGCCTTCTAGGGCCTCCACCTGATTGCAGCTCCTGGGTACAGACAGTTGAGCTTCAATTCACCTGACTCGTTCTGATTTTTTTTTAATATCTATATTTTTTTCAGCAGATATTTTGCACAGAGGCCGTGAGTTGCACGGAATACAGGGTGGACGTGCATGGATTTGATCATGAGGAACAGGGAACAAGTAGCCCTGACTCTCCAGAGTGGAGATTGACTGTCCTCTTTGTGCCAAAGAAATAAACCCTTGCAATTAGGCTCATGCCTCCCTCTGGTGGAGCCAGGATCCTACACCCTGACAGGAGACAGGAGGCCCTTCCCACAGGAATCAAGAGCCTTCTAGAGGAATGTTGCCTCAGCCTTTGGTAGGAAGCCACTATCTCATTAAAAACTTGTCTGCTGTGGGCTGCCCACTTCCTGTAATCCCCACTTTAGGCCTAATCGGAAAGCATCCTGCCCACTTGAGAAATGAGAGTGATATTCCGAGGTGAACGCTAATTTGGGTTCTGCAACAGCAGCTGGTATTCAAACCAGAAAGACCAATTCCTAACCTGGCTCCTCGTCATCATTCTCCTTCCTCCTTCCACTTCTTTCTGGTTTTGTTTTGTTTTGGTTTAATTTAAAAACATTTCCTGTAGATTCATTTTCTGCGTATGAATGTTTTGCTTCCGTGTATATATGCACCATGTGTGCCTGGTACCCGGGGGTCAGAAGAACGAGGCTGGCTCCCCGGAACCGGAGGATGGACAATTGTGAGCCCACTGAGTGGGTACGGGGAATTGAACCTGGATCCTCTGCCAGGGCAGCAAACTGCTAACAACTGACCCATCGCCCCAGCCCCTTCCCACCACTTCTCTATCGTGTCAGCCCTCAACTTCCCAGGGTTGAGGAAAGCTTTACTGAAGTGGCAGTGACGGGTTGTGACAACTGAAGCTTTCTCAGTTTCCAAGACCTTCCTTTATTTCCTGAGATGAATAAATAAGTTGATGGCTGGGGTGGGGGAGGGGAATACACAGCAGGAGCTGGCAGCATGCACCTGGCAGGAGGGCTATGGTGACCCCACTCCACCTGAGGAGAACGCCTCTCATCCTGGGCAGGGGCCACAGCCCACCTGCAACCTCCCTAGGGAGAAACTGTCTTGGAAGTCACACACTGTAATGTCTGCCAGTCCCCTAGGCAAGCATCTCATGGCATCAGCGTCTGGGCTTCTTTTTCACCCCTGGGGCCACCGGAGTCCTGGGCTGATCAGTAAGGCAGGTAAAGGGTGTTTACCCCATTCTCAAAGAGAAACCATGCTGCCCCAGGTGTCCAGCAGGCAAGAGAAATGACCTCTGGGTGGGAGGAAATCCCGTAAGTGGTGGCAGGGATTATCTACCCTTGATGAAGCCCTCTAGCACACGGTCACTTCGCTCTGACAACCAGTACCCAGTCATGGCTGCCACGGCTCCTATGAAGATGGCAGTGAATACCAAGTCACCCTTAGCAGCAAGTGTGGCCAGTGCACAGATGATGACACCAAAGAACATCTGCTGCAGGACCACCAGCTCATCCTCCGTCATCTCCGCAAAGAAGCCCGCCGACTCTGCAGAGGTGTGATGTGTCACTGCCTCATTCGTGGCAGTTCCCGGAGCTGCCGGCAGCTCCCACACGCCTGATCACAGCTGCCAAGCCCACCTAGCTCGCCGAGCACACAGCATCACTCACTATTGGGAAATCTCTGCAGGGGCAGCTGAGACCCTGCCACCCTAAGTTGGAAGGAAGCTGGGAGGTGACGGGGCTGCCCAAGGCTTCACAGAACTCTGGTCCCACTGGACAAGAGAAAGCAGCCTTAGAGGGGCAGCGGGGTGGTGGTGGTGGTGGTGGTTGGTACCAAATACAATTCTATGTGGGAGGTGAGATCACCAAAAGCCAACCTCGATAACAGACACGTGAGGACTAGGTCTCAGTGTAGCCAGCCTCTTTGGGGGCGGGGTGGCAGTGGAGTGGGGCCTCCCACCCTCCCTGCTTACCTGGGATCTGCTCCTTCATGCAGATGCCCTCCTCCTGTCTGTAGCCCTCAGCACAGACACAGCGGTAGCTACCCTCCGTGTTCTCACACTGCTCATTCTCTCCCGGACACACCACTGTCTCACACTCATCCACATCTGGGAGGAAAGGGGAGGGGGTGAGAGTGCTGACTGCCATGGTCCCCACACAGCACCCCAGCCTGCATTTCACTCCCACCCTGACTCAGTGTGGCACCCTTCCTTCCCTTGTCTCCCCCATCGGCAGAAGACTCACCTAGGCACTTGGAGCCCACCTGCTGGTAGCCACGGCTGCATTTTTTGCAGCGGCCTGGCCCTGCTCCCATACAGCCCAGGCAGGCCTTGGCACAATCTGAAGAAGAGAGGGCAGGGGTGAGGGGTCCCGCAATCTCAGGGAGCTGAGGGCTCGGGAGCCTGAGAAGGTAGACTTTGGGTTTTTTTGGTTTTTGGTTTTTGAAGACAGAGTTTCTCTGAGTACTAGCCCTAGCTGTCCTGGACTCGATTTGTAGACCCGGCTGGCCTCGAACTCAGAGCGATCCACCTGTCTCTGCCTCCCAGAGTGCCAGGATTAAAGGTGTGCACCACCACACCCAGTGAGAAGGTAGACTTTGAAGGGACAGGAAATGCTTCGTCATCCCAGCCTCTCCCTCCAGCAATGGACGCTGACCTCGACACTCGTAGGATCCTTCTGTGTTCACACAGAACTGGTCAGCTCCACAGGTGGCTTGCTCTGTACCGCACTCATCGATATCTGGAGACAGGGCAAAGGTTGAAAGTGTCACTTTGCAGGACTGCCATGAGTGTGGTGGGAACTGCAAGCTAATGACCAGCCCTGAAGTAACTGCACCTGGAGTGGCACTGCCCAGCCAGACACTCAAGCCTCTGCCTGCCCTGCAGCCCTCGGATACAGATGGAGACGGGAGGGACAGGCCCCACCTTTATTTAGCCCCTCTTACTTCCTGAGTGCGGAGACATGAAGTGGGTGGTGGCTATGACTCAGCATCGTCCATACAACTTATATCCCACAGATGACCATAGGCAGAGGGGACCCTGAGTGACCGACAAGACACAGCTTCACAGCCAGCCTGGACCACTCACATCAGAACTGTTATATGAGGTGGGAAAAGTGTGTGTGTGTGTGTGAAAAAATTTTTTTTAATTTGTAAGACAGGGTCTCCTGCAGCCTAGGCTGGACTGCAACTATGTCCCCAAGGATGACCTTGAACTCCTAATCTTCCGACCTCCACTACCTCAGTGCTAAATCCTAAACATAAATTACCATATCTGGCTTTAAATTCTTGTCATTCCTTAAGAAAAAAAAAAAAAAAAGGCACATGCCTCTAATCCCAGCAGAGGCAGAGGTAGGAGGAGCTCTGTGAGTTCAAGGCCAGCCTCGTCTACAAAGCAAGTTCAAGACAGCCCAAGACTACAAGAGAAACCCTGTCTCAAAAAAACAAAAACAAGAAAACTTATCATTTGCATGCATGTATGGATATGTGTGGGTGCACGCATGCCATGGCACATGCATGTATGGATATGTGTGGGTGCCCGCATGCCATGGCACATGCTTTGAAATCAGAGCACCACTTGTTGGTTGGCTTTCTCTTTTCAGCATGTGTGTCCTGGGGACTAAGCTCCAGGGTTCAGCCTTGACAGCAAGCACCTGTTAACTGCTGAGTCATCTCACTGCCAGATTTGAAATCCCACTCCAGAGTTTTGTTTTTGTAAGGTTTGGTTTGCTAGGCATGGTGATGCATGCCTTTAATCTCAGCACTTAGGAGGCAGGGGCAGGCAGATCTCTTGAGTTTGAGGCCAGCCTGGTACAGAGCAAGTTTCAGCACACCCAGGGCTACACAGGGAAACCCTGTCTTGAGAAAACAAACAAACAAAGAAACCCAAAATGAAACAAAACAAAAACTTGGCCAAAGTAGCACCTCTTCTAAGAAGCCATGTGTCATCGGTCACTGCCCTGGGTCAGGACACGTGCCTTCCACTGCATGCAGGTCATTCTGTACCATACATGCCTGGCTCACTGCCTTCCCAGCCAGGCTGAGGCTTCCATGGGACTGGGAACTTGTTGGTGTAGGCAGGCATATGTGACACAGGGAGCAAAGCTCAGGCCCTAGCTCCTTCCCCACTTACCTACACACTTAAGATGATGCAGGGCCCAGCCTTTCTTGCACTGCAGACAGTGGGACTCCTCAGGTCCTGTGCAGCGGGCACAGGAACCAAAACAAGCTGGGTAAAAAGCAAATAGCTGTGAGGATGAGCAGGCGGGTATCCCAGCTAACCCTGCCCCACGCCACACCCCTTTGGCTACCTACCCGAACATACCAGATGGCTGCTGTTGCGCTCCGCCTCAAAGTAGCCAAGGCCACACTGGCCGCAGGCCTCACCCCCATAGCCGGCTTGGCAGTCACAGTGCCCGCTGCCCCCTCGGGTCCCTTCCCCTTCACACTGACCGTAGCCACCGCAGGGCCTCTCTGTGCCCCCAGGACATGCTGTGGGCAGACATCAGTTGGTTGAGATCCTATACAAAACTTTATCCAATAGATTATTTTCTACATGGCCCTCAATGTTTTTGAAAAGGAAAATTAGTTTTAATATTTTGCCATAAGCTATATGAAATAGCCCATTGTAAAACAACTAGGTAAACTTTTCATTTATTTTTGCTTACCTATATTTTTCTTTTTTCTTTTTTGAGAGAGGGTCTCACTTATGTAGCTCTAGCTGGTCTGGAACCACTATACAGACCACACTGGCCTCAAAGTCTTCACATACCATAAACACTGAGTATTTCTTTGATTGTTTATATTTGAGATGGAATATTCAGGAAGGCCAGAGAATTTTTCTGAATAGACTTTGCACATTTCTCTGCCTCAGCCTCTTATGTACTAGCACTGCAGGCTTTTCTAAATACTGAGTTGATCATTCCAGCAACTAATCCTTCTTTACAGGTGAAATAGCTCTGTTTACTTATCTATCTGTCTGTCTGTCTGTCTACCTAGGGATTTATTTATTTATTTATTGTTTTTTTGCTTTTTTAAGACAGGCTTTCTCTGTGTAGCCTTGGCTGTCCTGGACTCACTTTGGAAACCAGGCAGGCTGGCCTTGAACTCGCAGAGATCCACCTGCCTCTGCCTGCTCTCCCAGAACACTGAGATTAAAGGCATATGCCACTGTATCTGGTTGAAAAATAGCTCTAAAGAGGACTAGGAAACCTGGCATGGTGGCATGTGCCTGAAATTCCAGCACCCAGAAGGCTAAACCAGGAGGATTATTACAAGTTCAAAGCCTGGGCTCACAGGTCAAACCCTGCCACCTAAAAATAAATAAATAAATAATAGTAAGCTATTAAATAAATAGGTTAACTAAGACAAGACTGTATCAAGTTCTGCTCTGGCCTTGGGACTGTAGAGGTGGACAGACTACAATGGGGGCTTCTCAGCATGTGCTTGCGCCTCTCCCAGGTACAGTCTAGTGTGACCAGACATGCAAATTAAGGAGGCAGCGGTTGGGGACAACGTTTATTTAGTACCTGATAGCAGCCACACTGCACCTGGCTCAGGCTAGCCCTCTGCTCCCCCCCCACCCCAGTGTGGCCCACTGATTTGCTCACTTCAGGCCTGGGAGACAGGCCAGAGCAGCGGTCTGGAGATGCGTTCATACAGGCAAGCCTGGCTCCCCAGCCTCAGTAGTCCCTTCTCACTCCCAAAAGAGGACCAGGAAAGACTCACGAAGGCAGGACGGCCCGAAAGTGCCAGAGGGGCAGCAGAGCTTCAGGGAGTCCGAACAGAGCCACTGGAAGAGGTCTGGGGCTTCTCGCTGCCTGAGGCAGGGGCAGAATGCAGTGAAAGGGAAAGGTTGCTGGAAGAGTGTTGGAGTGGCTGCCTACTCCTACCTCTTACTGAATCTGTAATTCAGCCCAACTTGGGCATGTGTCCCAGAAACCACTTGACCAAGGCTCTTTTGGCAGAGGGGTAAATAGGCCCAGAGGGGGCCTGGTACCCACATCAAGTCCTCAGATCTAGGTTTGGAAGGCTCCGAACTACGGTGACATGCAACCGTCTCTTGGACAAATAAAGGCCACATCACCAGGGCCTGTCTGTATCCTGCTCACAGGGAAGCCCTCCTCCCCAACCTCTCACCTGTGAAACCCCCAGGCCTACCCACAGGAAGACTCCCATGCCTCTCACCTGTGGAACCCCAGGCCCACACAAGGGAAGACCCCCATGCCTCTCACCTGTGGAACCCCCAGGCCCACGCAAGGGAAGACCCCCATGCCTCTCACCTGTGGAACACCCAGGCCCACGCAAGGGAAGACCCCCATGCCTCTCACCTGTGGAACCCCCAGGCCCACGCAAGGGAAGACCCTCATGCCTCTCACCTGTGGAACCCCCAGGCCCACCCAAGGGAAGACCCCCATGCCTCTCACCTGTGGAACCCCCAGGCCCACCCAAGGGAAGACCCCCATGCCTCTCACTTGTGGAACCACCAGGCTTCTACCAGCTCCTCACTCAGCTCCAGCAGGCGATGGCACTCAAAGTCGGACTTGCTGCACACGCCCTCCAGCACCTCCACCAGGCGGGTTTCACTGACCAGATAGGACATAGGTGGTAGAAGCATACTCCACCCCCGCCCCCACCCCTACCCCAGCTCCTCAGGTCTCTCTCCACCTTCCCTCATACTGTGACATTATCAAGGCAGGGGCCAAGGACCACTATAACAGAAGGGCTACTGGCTCTAACATCAGACAGACCTCTGTCAGAAGCTAGATGTTATTTGGGCAAGTCACTGAGCCATTCTTGTTTTCACTTCTCACCTCTGGCCCGTCCCCTCAGTTTTAATTCCCCTGCCTCTACATCCCACTGTGCACCACCATGTTGGGCACACTTGTGTTTTTTTATCAAACAGTCACACCTCTGCAGGTGAATCCTGAGTCTTCAGTTCCTGCATCTGACCTGGGTGGGATAGCCATGCTGGGGAGATACGACTGAAATCAGATGAGGCGGGATGGGTTGCTCAGAAATACAGAGAGGACCCCCACACCTCCTGAAAATATATGGTCTACCAAGCACTGGCAAGGATGTAGAAAAAACCCGAATCCCTTCTGCACTGCAAGTGGAAATGCAAGATGGTGCAATCAGCTAAATGGAGCCACCACTGTGACTCAGCAATTCCTCTCCTGGGCACTTTCCCAAAAGAATGGAAAACACCTGTTCAAATACAAACTTGTACACAAATGCTCACAGCCGCAGTATTCATGATGAATAAAAGGTAGACAACAACTCAACTGTCCATTAACCAATGAACAAAAACGCAGTATGTCTATTCACTGGGAAATTAAAGTAATGTGCCGCACATATCATACAACAGAGATGAGGCGAGGAGACATTATGCTAAGTGAAAGAAGCCAGACATAAAAGGCCACATGAAATAGAGGGTCAAAGGAATCAGAAGATCCACACGGGTTTTTGCTTAATGAGAGCATATCAGCCATTGCCAGGAGCTTGAGGGAAGGAAAGATGAGGAAGAGCTGCTTAATGGGGGTAAGATTTCTTTCTGGCCAAATGTGGGGGTATACATCTATAATCCCAGTACTCTGGAGGCTACTGCAGGAGAGTCAGTGAGTTGAAAGCCAGGCTGTATTATAATAGGGAAACTGTGTCAAAACAAAAACAGAAGCGAGAAAGTTCTGGAAGAAGACAGTGGTAGTTATATAGCTGTGAAAATGTACTAAGTGTCCCTATTGGTGACATTTTTCCTTTTCTTTTCTTTTTTTCTTTTTTTTCTTTTTTGGCCATGTAGCCTAGACTGGCTTTGAACATGCTATGTAGCTGGGTAGGACTTTACCCTCCTGCTTCCACCTCCAAAAGTGCTAGAACTACAGGCATGCACCACCATGCCCTGTTTCATTAGGTGCTAGGAAAGGAGCCCAGGGTACTGTACATGTGAGAGAAGCACTCTGACAACTTGGCTACATTCCAGCCTGTTAAATTCCTTTATGTGTATTTTAGAATTTAAAAAAAAAAAAAATACACCCCCACACACAAGGTGTGGTGGCTCACACCTGTAATCCCATCACTTTGGAAGTGGAGACAGGACGATCAGGAGTTCAAGGTCATCCTCAACTTTACAGCAAGCCGGACGGCTGCCTGGTCTACATGAGATCATATCTCAAAACCAGATTTTTTTTTTTTTTAATTTTAAGATTTATTTATGTACTATTATGTATACAGTGGTCTGTCTGCATGTACTCCTGCAGGCCAGAAGAGGGCATCAGACCACATTATAAATGGTTGCGAGCCACCATGTGGTCAGTGGGAACTGAACTCAGGACCTCTCGAGGAGTAGTCAGTGCTCTTAACCTCTCCAGCCCCCAGAATCTTTATTATTACATGAAATATGATGGGGGTGGGGGCTGGGGAGATGACTCACTCTGTAAAGTGACTCCTGAGTAAAAGCATGAAGACCCCAGCACCCATGTAAAAGCCAAGTGTCCCACGGTGTCTGTAACTCCAGCACTAGGAGTCATGTGGCGGGGTCAGACTCAGGCAGATCCCTGTCTCCAGTCCAACAGTCTAGTTAGTGAGCTCCAGGTTCAGAGAGAGAACCTGTTTCAAAAAATAAGGTGGGACAGCCGGGCATAGTGGGGCACACCTGTAGTTCCAGCACTTGGGAGGCAAGGGCAGTTGATCTCTTGAATTAGAGGCCTGCCAGGTCTACAGAGGGAGCGCCAGGACCTCCAGACCTACACAGCGAAACCCTGTCTTGAAATAATATTAATAATGATGATGATGATAGGTGACAGAGAGAGATCAGCAGTTAAGGGCACTGAGGTCTTCCACAGGACCGGGCTTACTTCCTAGCACCTTCATGGTGACCTACAACTACTTATAACTCCAGTTCCAGGAGATCTGATACCTTCTGGCTTCCTTGGACACTGTATGCATGCAGTGTACAGCAAAACAAAATAGTCAGATACATAAAGTAAGATAATTAAAATTTTTTGATGGTGGTTCATATCTTTAATTCCAGCACTTGGGAGGCAGAGGCAGGTGGATCTCTGAGTTTGAGGCCAGCCTGGTCTGCAAAGCGAGTTCCAAGACAGTCAGGGCTACACAGAGAAACTCTACCTCACAAATTAATTCATTAAAATAAAAAAGATGAAAGAGGACTTGAAGTCAACATACTGTGAGCACCTAGATGCATGTGACCCTGCACACACATAAACACGCATGCACACATAAATACATAATATAAAAATAAATTTAATTGGGCTGGAGAAATGGCTCAGCAGTTAAGAGCACTGACTGCTCTTCCAAAGGTCCTGAGTTCAATTCCCAGCAACCTCATGGTGGCTCACAACCATCTGTAATAGGATCTGATGCTCTCTTCTGGTGTACACGAAGACAGTGTACTCATAGACATAAAATAAATCTTAAAAAAAATAAATTTAATTATAATGCCATCTCAAAAAAGAAAAGAATGAAAAATAAATAAGCATGATGTATCATATCATGTATTTAGAGCCTGAAACAGTGGAATACTAGAGGAAGTAATTTAGCAACACAAAACAAGAAAGAAGACATTGGGGATCACTAACATGGCTAAAGAGGTAAAGGTACTTGCCACCAAGACTGAGAACCTGCGTTCCATCCCTAGGATCCAAGTAGTGGAAGGAAAGAACTGACTCCTGAAAGCTGTGCACATGTGTACACACACACACACACACACACACACACACACACACACACACACACTCACACAATAAATAAATGATAAAAAAATATTTTTTTAAGCCAGGTGTAGAAGGCAGACCTCTGTGAGTTCAAGACCAGCCATGACAAAATTATGAGACCTTGTATCAAAAATGAAAAAAAAAAATAGAATAAAACAATTTTTTTATTTATTTTATTATTTTTTTTTTTTTTTTTGAGACAGGCTGTCCTGGACTAACTTTGTAGACCAGGCTGGTCTCGAACTCACAGAGACCTGCCTGCCTCTGCCTCCTGAGTGCTGGGATTAAAGGCGTGTGCCACCACCGCCGGGCAGAATAAAACAATTTTAAGAAAGAAAAAAAAAAAGAACCCAGAAGCCATTATGCATCAAAAGGTACTCTTGGTAATACTGCTTTCCTAAGTGAGGAAACTTAGGGAAAGGAGCGGCCAGAATTACAGAAAACAAGCTTCCCTGCCTAGTGGGAGCCAGGATTTTTTTAAAATTTTAATTTTATTAATTTATTCAGATTACAACTCAATTGTTATCCCATCACTTGTATCCTCCCGTTCCTCCCTCCCGCTCACTTTCACCCTATTCTCCTCTCCTAGGTCTAAGACCGAGGGGGACCTCCTCCTCCACTATATGGTCATAGGCTATCAAGTCTCATCTTGGTAGCCTGCTTATTCTTTCTTTGAGTGCCACCAGGCCTCCTCACCAAGGGGAGGTGGTCAAATATGGAGCACCAGAGTTCATGTCAGAGTCAGTCCCCACTCTCCACATAACTGTGGAGAATGTCCTGTCCATTGGGTAGACCAGAGTAGGGGTTCGATGTTTACTACTTGTATTGTCCTTGGTTAGTGCAATAGTTTGAGCAGAACCCCCCGGGCCCTGATCCACCCACCCATCATGATGTTCTTCTTGTAGGTTTCTAGGACCCTCTGTGTCCTTTTACTTCCCCATCTCCGATATTTCTCTTACCTAGAGTCCCAGTAGGATGTCCTCACATCTATCCCAATCTCCTGGTAAGTGAAGACTTTTGTGGGACATGCCTTTTGGGCTAGTGCCCACTTATAAGTGAGTATATGCCATGTAAGTCTTTCTGCTTCTGGGTTAACTCACTCATGATCATTTCGAGTCCTATCCATTTGTCCACAAATTTCTGGATTTCCTTGTTTTTAATAGCTGAGTAGTATTCCACAGTGTAAATGTACCACAGTTTCTTTATCCATTCTTCAACTGAGGGACATTTAGACTGTTTCCAGTAGAAGAAAAAGTGGGGAAGAACCTGGAACACATTGGCACAGGAGACAACTTCCTGAACAGAACACCAACAGCCCAGGCCTTAAGGTCAACAATTAATAAATGGGACCTCATGAGGCCGAGAAGCTTCTGTAAGGCAGGGGACACTGTCAACAGAACAAAGCAACAGCCTACATACAGACTGGGAAAAGATTTTCACCAAGCCTACATCTGACAAAGGTCTAATATCCAAAGTATATAAAGAACTCAAGAAATTAACCACCACCAAACCAAATAACCCAACTGAGAAATGGGGCTCAGAACTAAACAGAGAATTCTCAACAGAGGAATATTGAATGGCTGAGAAACACTTAAAGAAATGCTCAATATCTTTAGTCATCAGAGAAATGCAAATCAAAACGACTCTGAGATTCCATCTTTCACCCATCAGAATGGCTAAGATCAAAAACTCAAGTGACACCACATGCTGGCGAGGATGTGGAGAAAGAGGAACACACCTTCATTGCTGGTGGGAATGCAAACTAGTACAGCCACTTCGGAAATCTATCTGGCACTTTCTCAGAAAACTGGGAATAGGGCTTCCTCAAGACCCAGCTATTCCATTCCTTGGAATATACCCAGAAAATGCTCTACCACACAAGGACATATGCTCAACCATGTTCATAGCAGCCTTATTCATAATAGGGAGCCATGATTTAACCCTTTACCATGGTACCAAGGAACAGGCACGGGAGCTGGAGCACTGAGAAACAGTGAGAAGAGAAAACAGTAGCACCGACAAGCAGCCTAAACTCTTTGCTGGCCCCTCCTTCAGTGTCACTTTGAAAAGCTGGAGGGCCTCTCAAGTCCCCGTCTCTGGTCCTACCTCTCCCTGGAGCTCCGGAATGAGATGGAGGATACCTGGGTGTCCAGGGGACATCTCATTCCAACATGTTCAGAGGCCTGGCCTGACCCCACCCCTCCTGCCCACAGCCTCTCTGCAGTCTTCCTCAGAAAACACTTGCACTGTTCACCCGACTGCCAGGTGTCTATTACTTTCTCTCATGCCCCATACCGATCCCATGATGTTAACTGATGATCTCCAAGATAGGCGCCCCCTCACTGGGCTGCCCACTCCCTCCAAGCGCAGAGCTTCCCGTACTTTGTGGGTGTGAGCGCTCTCTTTACTTAAGACCAGAGGCTAGAGAGGTGGCTCAGCAGTTACGGGCATTGGCTGCTCTTGCTGAGCATCTGGGTTCTACTACCAGTGTAAATACCGGGGCTCTCAACTACCGGGAACTTCCAGTTCCCGGAATCCTGATGCCCTCTCCTGGACTCACATTTAGCACAAAATCTAAACTCCTTCCTGTAGCCTTTTGCCCACCTTACTCCAGCCACTTCTGAGAGAAATGTAAGGTCAGCCCTGCTACTTCACCTAAGGTGTCTGTTAACCGGCCATCCTGAACACCTCCCACCCATCTGCGGTCTACCCACCCACAGTCTTGTTGTTTTTCCCCTGACCGGTAGTACGTTGTCTATTCTACTAAAAAGCGAGTTTCACAGCAATGGGGCTTGGTTTCCTTATTTACTGCTGTTCTGCAAATGTTCGGTATCTGGGAAATAAATGCTTCCCCAAAGAGTCTATTCCAATCAATCAACAGAGACCAAGAGTTGGGGTATACACCAGCCCCCTCTCACCCCACTCCCTCTCTTACCTGTCTTTGTATTTGGACAACTTCTCTTCCTCCCAGGCAGTGTTTCCACCACCAAAGTTGTCCCGGATGGTTCTCTCCAGGCCCTGGATATGGAAGAAATTAGGAATACCTAAGTACAGAGCTTGACACATTCTTTTTGTTTGTTTTTGTTCTTCGAGACAAGGTTTCTCTGTGTAGCCCTGGCTGTTCTGGAATTTGCTCTGTAGAGCAGGCTGGCCTCAAAACTCAGAGAGCCACCTGCTTCTGCCTTCTGAGTGCTGGCACTAAAGGCGTGGATTCTAACATTTCACTATTTTATGTTATTGATCAGGAAACAGAGGCACTGCGAAGCACCTTGCCCAAAGGCCACACAGTTAAAGCAAGCAACCCACATTGGGACTAAAGACCATCCCCATTGGCACAGAGAGCTCCCCACTCCGCTAATGGGCCCCTCCCTCGGGACTATTAGTGCACCCACCTTGTTGAAGCTGTCCACCAGTGCCCGGCAGGTATGACATGGATGGGGCTCAGCTCGGGAAGAATGGGGAGGAGAGGGCTGGAGCCAGACAGGTCCTGGGAAGCTCAGAAACAGGCTCAGGCCCCAAAGCAGAGATAGGACCAGGCCCCTCAGGGGCTGCGAGGCCATCCTTTTCCCAGGCTGGGGACGTGCAGATAGAGGGCAGGGGACGGGTTCACTTGAGAAGCCGGGCTGTAAGGAGGAAAGGGAGGGTTCGGTTCTGAAGTGCCTTGGAGCTGAAAGCCCTAGATCTACGTAATTACAAACGAGGATGAATTGGGTTACTGGAGGCAAAGGCGCTGGGAGGGGAAAGGAGCCTAATCTGCAATTCCAGGAGAGAAATTGTTTCTCCGTTACCGTAGAGAGAGGTGGCCGGGATCGCTGGCAAAATGATAAGCGTCAGCCCATTGTTTTAGGGTCTCATTTAGTTATTAGGGGACAGAATTAGAGAGAGAGGGCTAGACCCCAAGATATTCCGAGAGAAAGGCGGATGGGCGGTCCTAGGGGAGGAGCCCGGATCCGGATATGAAGAGAAGGGGTCAAGTTCAGAGCCTTTTTTGGGAGATGGAGGCAAGGCCTGGAACAGGCCCGGGAGGATCCAGATCGAGCTAGACTGTAGGAGGGGGGGGAAAAAGCCCGCCCCCGCCCCGGGCGTTGTGGGCCGAGTCTTCTCAAGGCCACTTCCTCCGTAAAGGCCTCCAACGCCGCAGTCCAGAGGGCAGGGCCTCCTCCCAGCCAATCAGAGGTGGCCATGTGCCATTGCGTCACTCCACTCCAACCAACCAGAAGCGACTCCAGGCTGCACCTGTCCCTGCTTTAAAGGGCCGCGAGGTTAGAGGCTCTGCTAGCGGTTCCACAGGACAGACGTACTAAGGCAACTCGGTTACGAATACTGCATCGGCCTTTATTCAAGTACAGGGCAGGGTCCCTGGTCCCATTCCTCGTCGCAGCCCGGGGCTCCCGAGCGCGAAGTGCAGCTGTCCAGGACAGATCGCAGGGCCTGGCTCACTCTCTCCGCCTTGTCCGCGGGCCGCCCGGGGCACCGGGTACAACCTCTCTGCAGCGCGTCCAAGAAGCCCGGCATCTGCGAGGGCAGGGAGAAGAGCGGCACGGCACGGAACAGGGTGGGCACGGCGTCGGGGTGCAGCAGTCCGTCGAAGTAGACCCCGACGTAGCGGCCTGCTGCCCGGCCTTGCAGGAAATCGGGCAGCACGCAGCTGAGCCAGGCGTCTCGGGCGTCATGCGGCTCGGGCTCCACCGTCTGGTGCTGGAGCCACTGCTGGCACTGCGCCACGGTCGCGGGCGAGAAAAGCAGGATCACGACTCCATCTTCCTGCAGGGTCCGGCGCCGCTGCCCGTGGAACCAGGCCAGGGCCCCGTGCGCGCTCAGCTCGCGGCGGCTCCACAGGTCCACGACCACGCGCAGCGGCATCTGGCTCAACGCTGATGCCAGCGCGCCCACCAGGCGCTCATTGCCCGCTCCGTCGGCGGAGTGGAGAAGCAAGGCGGTGCGAGCCCGAGGGGCCTCTGTAGGAATAGCAGAGCCCATTGAGATCGAACCCGCACCTGCCTTCCCTCCATCCACTGGAGCCCAGCGTCACCCTTTGGGGCGTCCCTGGGACCAGGACAGGGAAGCACTCACCTTTCATGCGGTTCTTTTTTAAGAGGAGGAGGAAGAAAAGTCCCGCAGCCAAGAGTAGGCAGGTCAGCCACACTAAGACCCAGCGCTTGTGGATATCTGGGATAGACAAGGAAGAATAATGGGTTAGTTAGAAAACTTAACATCTTTCACTCCGCCTCACAGAGGAAGAAAACTGAGGCCTATGGGCATGAAGGGTCCTCCCCAAAGTCACAGTGGCAGTGCCCATGTACTGAAAGAGCTTCATATCTGTATGAGCTGCCTCAGTTCTCATGCCTGTAAATTTGGGATAGCGATACCAAGTGCATAGGGTTGCACGTAAAGCACTTAACGATGCCAGGCATTGTAAGTGTTCAGATGTCAGCTGACAGCGCCCCTTAAGCCTAGGGTTACAGACCCTTGTCTTGCATGACTGCAGTAACCTCCTAACGAGGTCCCCATCCCTCTGCCTTCAGTCCACTCACTCTATGGGGTATCACCAAGATCTGTTTAAAATCGTTTTAGAAGCCCTTGAGGAAGCTGGTGTTGCTGGGACATAAAATCCTACATCCCTACTGGGCCTCCCATCTTCTTCCCAAGACCCCTCCAACCACACTGACAGCCTTGGAAACTGTCAGAAATGTACTATGACGGTCTCAAAAAAAAAAAAAAAAAAAAAAAAAAAAAAAAAATGCAGCTTGACTCCTCTCAACCAGCTCAGACTTCACGGTGTCTGGGACCTGTTCCTTGAACCCTTCATCCCACCTAGGCCAAGCCCCCACTAGGCTCACTCATTGCACTGAACCCTTAAGCTGCTCAGTGCTTCCGTAGCTGGCGCTGTTGTAAGATCACACAACAGCTCATACTGTCTATGTCCTTTTAGACTTCTGTTGGTGGGGGCGGGCACTGTCTTTTTAGTGATGGCTAGGATCCCTGCAAGTGTGTTTTCATCTCATGCACCATCCCCCACCCTGCCCCCAATGCCATAGAGGTTGTGTGGAGGTGACTCAAGGGAGTCAGTTCATGTGGGTCCCCAGGGAACTCAGGTGGTCAGATTTGGTGGCAAGTGCCTTTAGCAGATAGATGAATCATCTTTCTGCCTCTCTCTGTGGTTTTTGAATGACTAAAGGGATGCTGCTGTGATCTATTTGAGCCAAGCAAAGCATCACATATGTTGCCCCCTCACTGTGGTGCCTGTCATACTCACACTTGTCCATGGGGCAGGCCCATAGTGCTCCCAGGTCGTCATCGGTCCACAGCTGTAAGACACAACACAGTCCCCTGCTTGGTGTGCTGGCCAGCTTGTTGAAATTCCTAGCCTCAGCTCTGCCTACTTCCCTGCCCAGAGCTGGCTCCTGCAAGCACCTGGGCTTTTGCTCAAGCTGTGCCCAAGCTGACCTCTATGCCAAAAGAGGGCTTAGAAGAGATTCTTCCTCAATGCTCTTCCTAGAACCTAACACGGGGGTGGGGTGGGGATGGGAGGGGGTGTCATTTAACTGGTCACTAGCCAGAAGTGAGCCCCTGAGGGACAGGAACAAGGTGCTCCTACCTTTAACCTACCCAGGGCTAGACATAAAGCGAACAGTCACATGTGGGCACTAGGGAAAGTTCTGTCACCCGACTCACCTGCATACACTGGCCTGACCGGAAGTCTTCCAGCAACTGCTCTCCAAGGCGAGCTGCTCTCTGCCAAGTCAAAAAAGGGGGGGGGGGCAGGCTGTCACCTGGGGGCAGCATGCAAGGTACTACAGTGGAGCAGAGTTGTTGTCCAAAGGAGCTGGGAGACTTGAGAAGCCACTGAGAAAGGGTGAGAGCATGTGTGTATGCACCCCCCATCCCCCTGCATCCCTACCCACCCCAAGAACAGAACTGGACCTGGCAGAGCATTGCTGGTGTAGGGCAAGGTAGGATGGAGTTAGTGAGAGTGGAAGTAAGACTATGACGCCACCATCCCCTTGAGATGGGGTTGGAAGTGTCTAGAGGAAGGTTCCCTGGTCCTCACCGTGGAGATGATGCTGGGCAGTGGTGTACAGCCACTAGGTTCCAGGGCACAGACTGATGTGTTGTTTAGGCTGGTTCTCATCTCTACTAACAGCATATCATCCCTGAAGGGCCCCAAGGAGTCTGGGAGGAGGGAGAGCTCCCTAAGATCCACTTGGGGGTTGCCACGCACCTTCCCAGCCTTCCTCCCTTGCTCTGACCTTCACCCCCAGGAGCTAGCTCCTCCATGGTTTACCCCATCCATCGCAGTGGCCCTGTCCCAGCTACCCTCAAGCTCCACTCACCAGCCCACAAGCACTCTTGGAGCTGAACCTTCTCCCAGCTGCTCACCTGCTTGGAAGGAGCCAGAGTTAGGAGTACTAGCAAAAGCAAGAGCCGGAAAGTCCAAAAAGGAGGTCCAGGCAAGAGGAAGCCCGCCAGGCCGGCTCTGAACTCTGGACCTGAGGTTAGGCAGATCTGAGTTCATGCTGCAAGGTTAGGAGTCACCCATCTCTGTCAGACCAGGACAGGACAGAACACCTGTGCTGGCGGAGCCTGTCACCTTACAGCTCCTTCTGTGTTTTTGTTTTTGTGTTCGTTGTTTTTGTTTTGTTTTCTTTTTTTGGTTTTTCAAGACAGGGTTTCTCTGTGTTAGCCTCGGTTGTCCTAGACTCGCTTTGTAGACCAGGCTGGCCTCAAACTCACAGCAATTGCCTGCCTCTGCCTCCCGAGTGCTGGGATTAAAGGCATGCGCCACCATGCCCGGCAAACGCCTTCTGTCTTAAGCACTGAAAACACCTGTAAACCCTTCATCTGGAAACCATAGTCTTCATCTCTTCACCTTTTACCACAGCATTTGGTCTCACTTTGACATGTCCTTCAGTTATATTGTTCGCCTTCCTTCACGAGAAATAGGCTCTGTGATAATAGGGATATTTGTTGCTTTTGTTTGCTGACAGATCCATCTCAAAGTGGCTGGCACATAGTAAATAGTCAAAAATCCGCTTCATTTTGTTTTTGTTTGGAAACTCTCATTCTGTCCCAGGTTGATCTGGTATTCACTACATAGCTCAGACCTGGGTGGCCTCAAACTCAGGGCAGCACACACATCCTCCTGCCTCAACCTCCCAAGTGCTAGGTGTATAGATAGGAGCCACTATGCCCAGCTAAATGTAAACAAATGCTTTTTTTTTACATTTAAAAATATTTTAATTTTTATTATTAATATGTCTATGTTTTATTATTATTAATGTGTGCTTGTTTGGGTGCATGAATTCCAAGGAGTGCATGTAGACTTTGTAGCTAGGGGAGGAGAGCCAATGCAGGGTCCCACCCTCAGCTCAATGCTCTGGTCACCATTCTGACCTGGACACAGAGGTTGGGGTGGTCTCTCACCGACGGGAACTCATGTGACTTCTGTAGAAGGCAGGGAACAAGTGCGGTCATAAGGGGAGACCCTGGGGCCCCACTTCCTCTCTCCACCCTTTGACCTTACTTACATTTACAGTGACATTCTCTGGGAGCATGGGTGGCACGAGTGGCTGGCAAGGACCCCGGTCTGCCACCTGCCAGCACAGTGCTACCTTGGCCGGCAGAGAGCATGCTGCATTTAGCTTCCACGTCTCCTGGGACAGTAGCTGCAGCTTGGCTGTGTGCCAAAAGTTCTGGTGTGCACGGGGATCTGTAGCAGAGGGCCAGGGCGACTAAACACAAACCGCCCACCTTCCCATACTGCCCCCTGCCTTAGGAGATTTACTCACCTTCCTCAAAGGGGCAGTATCTGGTCCTAACAGAGTCTGGCTCCAGGGACCACACCTGGGAAGAAGAAAAGGAGCTCTACTAGGTCAACTTAGCCCAGCCAAGCATCCATGAGCACGTGCCAGACACTCTGGATACTAGGACACATTCACTGAGGCAAGTTTCACAAGCACTCACCAGGTTTCTCATGACTCCCAGAACTCTAGAGACAGGAATATGAATTCTCTCCGCAAACACCGCAGTGTGCTCCTTCTCTCAACTTTTGCGGCATTGGTTTTGGTTGGGTTTTGGTTTTTGGTTTGGTTTGGTTTTTTTGGAGACAGGGTCTCACTATGTAGCCCTCTTTGGCTAGAATTCACAGGGATTCACCTGCCTCTGCCTCCTCACTGCTGGCATTGAAAGCATGCACCGTCATACCTGGCTTTTCATTCAATTTTTAATGAGTGTCTACTATGTATCTTCGCACTATGATATGCACAAGGAGCCTTAGATTATTAATTTTGATTCACTTCACAGCCACTTTGTGAATCTCTGCTATGTATTAAATACTGCGATATGTTTTTTAGAGGGCCTACTAAGTGTTTAGAACTATGCTGTGAGAAAATATAGTAATATATTTATCAAATGTTTTAGAGTAGTGGGCATTGGACATGGTGATGCAGAAAGTTAAATCACAGTGCACACTTCCTGAATATCTGCCATGTGTCTTACCATTGTGTATGGCAATGAGGATTTGTTTATCCATTTATCCAGTCAACAATTGGCACCCACTGTATGCCAGGCTCTGTCTAGGGCCCTGGCAAAGTTACTGTAGTTGAATGAAATATGCTTTGCTTGCCTTCAAGGAAGTCACAGACTCATGGTAAGGATGAAGGACATGAATGTTAGTCACTTACCCACTTCCAAATATTCACCAAGCATCTTAGGTATACAAAAAGAAATTAGACAGAAGCCCAAACGTTAAAGGAAGTGACCCGTGGACAGGAAAAGCCAGAAGGACAAGAGGGATTTAGAAGGAGGAAAGGCCAGAACACTGGACAAGAGGTGACATGAGCCGGGAAGATTTGGTTCCATGGAAGATGTGGTGGAAACGG
Organism: Acomys russatus; assembly: GCF_903995435.1. NCBI lineage: Eukaryota > Metazoa > Chordata > Mammalia > Rodentia > Muridae > Acomys > Acomys russatus. Next base: position 41,029,478 of record NC_067149.1, on the reverse strand, counting down.
CCTGAGCGAGGCAGATGGGTGGGTCATGGTCAGCAGCTCTGCTAGATTCAACAAACTTCTCATAAAGGAGAATTTGGGGGAAAGTCTACTGGGGAAGGGCTAGCTGCAGGAAGACAGAAAGGCACCAGAAAGGGAGGCAGGAGGTGGATGTTATTGACAGCCTAAAAGAGGGATTATAGAGGCCCAAAAGAAACTGAAGATGGTGAGGAAGACACAAGAATGAGGGACACGAATGCCAAGGTCAAGTGAATTGGACTTGGTGACTAATTTAATGTGCTATCAGAGAGAGCAGCTGCAGTCAACATATTTAAACTTAGCTGTGACACCCTTCTTTACAACAGCCCTATGATGGCACAGTTTATCCAGACTGTAGATAGGAAGCAAGCCAGGCTCCAAGGGGTAGTGGCTCACCCAAGGTCGTACAGGCAGGGAATGGCAAGAAGGATTAAAGCTCACTGAAGTATATAGCAAGTGTCCTACCCTTCACAGGAACACAAAGAGGGAAGTAGGAGAGCAGGGAAAAGGTGACATCTGAGTGGGCCATGAGCCATAAGAAGTCCCTGTGGATAAAGTACCAGGAAGAGTGTTCTGGACACATAACAAGCAGAAGGCACAGGACAACAAGAATAAAGAGACAGACAGCCACCCAAAGGGGCCATGTTCTCTACTTCAGAGTGTGGAGAATGGTGGCCTCAGAAGATTGGAGCCCACCCCTTCTGTACCTCCATAGCCCCTGTCTCCCATGTGCAGTTGGACTCAGCTCTCACCTGAATGCAGAGGCAGGGAACCAGGTCTGTGTGGTTTAGAGTAATGGTCTGCGGTCCAGTCTGTGGGATGAGCAGATGAAAGTGACTTGAGAGAAGATAAGGAAGGGGAAGTAGGGAGGTCCAAAGTCCAGGGAACCAGACACACAGACCCTTCCCTGCCAAGGCCCTCTGTTTTGGGTGGGTCCCCTTTGACAGTGTGCACACATCAGGGTATGGACCTCAGCACAGGGTGAACGTGGACCCAAAGGAGAAGCCTCACCAGGTTTTTGTACCACCAGGTACCACTACCCTTGACCTTATCCCAGTACAATAAGAGGCCAAAGTCCTGCTTCTCAGAGACGTCGAGCACCAGGAGAACCTTGTCACCATCTGCAGACACACTGAGCCAGGGCAGGGCTGGATGGGAGAAGCAGAGAGAGAGAGGGAGGGAAGTTCAGGCTCCCTTCACCCCTTCTGTACAGCCAAGCCTGGGTCACACTCACCAACCGTCCCACTGAAGATCCCATCAAACCCTCAGCCTAGGAGACCCTTGGAGGACAGACTACATATCCCCATCTCAGACCAGGCTTTGTCCCCAGCCACAAGCCCAGAGCTAAAGGCCATAGAGGCTTCAGCTTACATCTTGGGACAGTTCTTCTTCCTCTGCAGCCAGTAGAATCCTGCTCCCTCCTTAATACCACTTCCGCTTATGCCCCCACTGGGTATTCCCAGTAAAAGCTAGTCTTTACAGCCGCTTTGACCAGTCCAGTTTCCAAGGCCTCTTTAAGCTTGTCTGTTAGTACCTGTGTCTTGAATACTTTGCTGCAAACACACAAGGCTCCTTCATGTTCTGTAAGTGCACTTGACCTTGCTCCTGCCCCAGAGCCTTGCATAGGCTGTTCTCTTCCTGCAGAACTCTGTCTCTCCCCACTTCACATCCCTCACTACAGTGAGGCCGCCTCACTACTGTAACTCCCATCCTTCCCAACCCCTTCTCTAAGGAGGATCCATAACTCCAGGCACCATCCAAGTGACTGTATATTTGATCTCTCCATCCCTGATCCCAACTCCCATCTCCTTCCTTCGAACAGGAAGTTGTATCAGGTTTGCTTATTTATTTCCAGCTGATAACTATGCCTGGTCCATCTTTGCTGAATAAGGAAAGCAGTCACCACTGAGTGACGGGATGAGATACCCAGTGTATGTCTGTTTTCAAAGCTCTGGTGTCTCATGAACATTATGGAGAGCCAAAGAGGTAGGCCAACAAGACAATGGAGTTGAAAAGAAGAAACGGGGATGTTTAAAAACTGCCACCAAATTTACGCCTCCACCTTGTGCTAGCTGTAGAAGTTATGTTAGCACTGCCACAACTGGGCCAGATGTGGGGAGGCACACCTGCGACCCCGGCTACTTGGGGAGCTGAAACAGAAAGATAGCGAGTTCATGCTCGGTATAGACAACATAGCAAGATCCTGTCAAAACCAAAACAACAAAACAAAGCAAAGACAACCTAACTGCACAACCCCTTCACTGAACTGGACATTAAAACCAGTGCGTTTTGCTGGATAGGATGGCACATGCTCAATCCCAGCACTTGGAAGGCAGAGACAGGTGGGTCTGTGTGAGTATGAGACCAACCTGGTCCTTATAGTGAGTTCCAGGGCAGCAAGAGCCGTGAGACCCTGTCTCAAAAACAAAACAAAAAACAACAACAACAACAACAACAAGTCATTGGGCTTCCAGCCTTTTTTGTATTTGCTATATGTGTATGATAGTTTAAAAAAAAGAGAAAAAGAAAATACAAAGCTCAGGGAGACAGAGGCAGGCAGATCTCTGTGAGTTCGAGGCCCGCCTGGTCTACAAAGCGAGTTCAAGACATCCAAGACTATACAGAGAAACCCTGTCTTGAAAAACAAAAACAAAAAAAACAAAAACAAAAACAAAAAAAGAAAAACAAACAAAAAAAGTAACATCAAAATCTTTACTTTCTAGGTTCCTATTTCAGATTTAATAACATTGCCACTTGGATTTGTGAAGAAAGGCACCAGAGTCTTGAAAGTGCTTTGGGACATTAGATGTTCCTAGTACTAGTGAACACTTGTTTTAAGGAAATGGTTCGTCTTTATATTTCCAATGTCTGGCACAGATGGAGTAACTACTGCAGTTCACGTGGAAGGAGTGAATGAATGAATGATGGTGGAACATGTCCTGTGACTTTTAGAACCTCGCATCCCTGAGCTGAAGTCAACCACAAACATCCAACTGTGTGAACTCCAGACCCTGCGCCTCCCTCCACCCAGCCCACTGTCCCTAGCCCCTACCCCAGCAGCTCTGGATGCTGTCCCGGACTTCGAGACCCCTGCAGTCTGGGGAGAGATCACAGAAAAACCTCCAGTGGGGCTGGGGACCAAGGAAAGAAGGGAGGCAGTCCAACCTGTGGGGAGGTACTGAGAGGGGCTGCCTGTCTCCTGAAGGCCACCCACGCTTACATGGGACTCAGAGCACCAACCCACGGGCTAGAAGCTTGAGAAACCAACTAAGGAGGGTGCCAGCTCAGACCCCTGCCTGAAAGTAACCGGACTAAGAAGAGAGCGAGTGGCCCAAGGGACCACAGACTAGGGGACCAGGGCTTTGGGAAGACTTACCAGGCAGCTGCCGCGTGAGGATAAGTTCTTTCTGGTACCTGGGCTGCGTGTAGGACCAGATTCGCACCTCAGCCCCAAGACCAGCCTCGAAACAGTCAAATACTGCCGAGCCCTATGAGGAGAGGGTAGTGGAGGGCTGGAGACGACGTGCTCAGAATGCATGCCAAGATCTTGGGCTCATGATGGTGGACCACCCTGCTCACCCACTGGCCCCATTTCCAGCCAGTGGTCACATTTATACTATCTAGCTTGAAATCTATCGCTATAGTTTCCTCCTTTTGAACGGTTCTTCTGTTGTTTTATTGGCGGGCCAGGGACTAACCAGGCTGAGTTGCTGCTTACACTTGCTGTCGTAGACCACTTGGCCAGAAAGATGCTGATTAGACTCCAGTGTGAGCACAGAGCTCCCCTACACGCATGCCTCAGTGGAGCTCATAGCTGCTTTGTGAAGTAAACTAAGCAGAGTTTTTAAAAAGAATGTGTGTGTGTGTGAGTATGTGTATGTGAGTGTGTGTGTGTGAGTGTGTGTGTGTGAGTGTGTGTGAGTGTGTGTGAGAGAGTGTGTGTGTGAGTATGTGTGTGAGAGAGTGTGTGTGTGTGTGTGAGTATGTGTGTGTGTGTGAGTGTGTGTGTGAGAGAGTGTGTGTGTGAGAGTGTGTGTGAGTGAGTGTGTGTGTGAGAGAGTGTGTGTGTGAGTGTGTGTGTGTGTGTGAGTGTGTGTGTGAGTGTGTGTGTGTGTTGCTGGGAATCAAACCCAGGGCCTTGAGCATGTTAGACAAGGACTCTACCACTGAGCTACCTTCCTGGCTCTTTATTCTTATTTTATAAAGCCAACAAAAGTTTTAAAGGACATTTCACAAAGGAAATTATAAATAGCCAATAAGCATATAGAAAGTGTCTGACTTTGTCAGTCACCAGGAATATACAAAGTAAAGCTGTACTTTGAACATATGAACTCCCTAGGATACATACATACATACATACAAACATACATACATACACACACACAATAAATGAACAAATGTAATTTTTAACACTACCACCATACATATGCACACACAAAATCCACCATGACATATATAGCATAATGGCTAAATTTTAATTTTTGTTTGTTTGCTTGCTTTTTGAGACAGGGTTTCTCTATGATAGCCTTGGCTGGACTCGCTTTGTAGATCAGGCTAGCCTCGAACTCAGAGATCCGCCTGCCTCTGCCTCCAAAGTGCTGGGATTAAAGGTGTGTTGCCACCACCGCCCAGCACTTACCTTAATTTTATAGACAGAAAAACCATCACAAAAAGCTGAGAGGGTTCACTGCTCAGATCAGACCCAAGACTTAAAGAAACAGTGCACGAGATTGTCTTGGGAACCTTGTTTTCCGAAAGTAGCCACTCTCACCAAGAGGTGCCCTTCACCTACCACAGACTGGCCAGGCTTCACCAGGACAGCAGGCACCTGAACCTCCAGCAGGGCACAGCGGGCAGTGGGGTAGGCCTGGAAGGAGAGTATCACGTGGGCCTGGAGAGAGGCTGTGGGCAACAAGCAGGGGTCAGCCAGGCTATGCCATGGGGAAAGACCCTGTCAAGAAGCATCAATTGGGCCAGCTGGCTCTTCACCGTTTCTAGGCTCCTGGAGTTCTGACTCAGACTTCCTATCTTCCTCTGGCTCTTCCCAGTGCCCTGTAAGGAACAGAGAAGAAAGCAAAGCCCAAAAAAGTCAGGCACCTGCTCTGGGCTGGTTCAGGCTCAGATTCCCTTCCAGAAATGCCATGCCCAGTAAGCAGAGGCCGAGGGAGAGCAGGCTGGTCTAGGGGGTGCCTGGGCCAGCATCTTAACCATTACAGATGCGCAGAGTCTGCAATCCTCATGCCTTCCCCAGGCGCTCTCATGTGTGCGTACGCAGGCATGGGATTCCACTCACCATGCACGGCCAAGTCCACAACTACACGGACACAGAGGGCACAGTCGGTCTCCTGTGGGCACCTCAGTACCAGCTCCGTCTGCAGATGCGTGGGCACTAGCACAGGGCCTAGGGTGGACTCGATGCTTCCAGGCAGGCAGAGCACGTCACCGTCTGGGTGTGAAGGGTGGGGTGGAAGCTGAAGCTGTTCAGAACCTGGTTTGCTTTCTGATACCTCCGGAGGGCAGAGGAGCCCGACCTTTCCAGGCTGAGGGTGAACAGTTGCTCTCCCTTCAGCTTAGCTGCCCTGGAAGTTCTCTCTTTTAAAGTAGCAATACTTACCCCAGAGGTGGCAGGAGAGGCCCTGGGAAGGAAGGAAGAGTCAGTCCGCACCCCCAAATCTAAGCACCTTTCCTTGCTTGACAACCCCTTTCCCTGCCTACTTCCTTCTGAGGCTCCCTATCCTAAGCCCTTCCTGAAGACAAGGCGAATTCTTGTCCCCTTTCCATCATTTCTTTCCCCCATCAGCACCGGACAGACCAGACAGGGCGGTTCTGATAGAGGCAGATTAGGGCTTGTGGTGTGGCACAGACTGAACTCTGAGCCTTCCCAACCTCCCAGGTGGCCCAGACTCACTAGAGAGCAGCGTGCAGTGTCGTGAGGTTCCAGAAGTCTCTCCAGAGAAACGACCACAGGGCTTCGGCCCAATGCCAAGGACAGCAGGAACCAGGACACAGGCATCTTCCAGGTGCCAGACAGCACCCAGGCTTGAGGCCCTGTCCTGCCCCCCCAAAGGGGGGCAGACAGCCCACCCCTACTGCCAATCAGCGCCCCCCCCCCCCCCACGTCTCTCAGAGAGAGCAAGGGCTAGAATTCCTCTCCAGCCATGCTTTCCTACTCTAGTAAGCAGGGACTCCCGGCCCAGTTTCAGCTGGAGTGCTTTCGGTTTGGCTCCCAGCAGGCAGTGGCTGTTCCCGCCCCGCCCTGTCCCGTCCCTCCCACCAACTCCAGGCTTAGGAGCCAGCAGCTTTGGACTAGGGTGGTGGCTTCTCCTCCTCCTCCATGGCTGACACCTGGCTGGGAGGAGCCCAGGAAGGCAGCGCCGCTGGTAAGGGAACTCTTAACCCTGTATCTCACCGGAAATAAAGACTATGGTTGAGAAGACCCCAGACTTGTGGCATCCCAGGGTGTTTCCATTTCCTGTATAACCCTGGGATACTCTGATCCCCTGCACCCCTTCTTACTAGATGCCTAGGATCTTCATATACTTCCCTGGGCCTCAAGTGACAGTGACACTGGTGAAACAGGAGCTCTGAAGACAGTGGACTGGCGCCAGAAGACACCAGAAACTGAACTGTGCCCCACTGCCTTGCCTAGGTTCAAGGGGGATGGAGGGGCAGGCAGGTCTGGGAGAGACCCGGATGTTCTGTTGTGCTGTTGCTGGGACAGGAGGAGCTGGGATGGGTGTGCTGCCTAATGAGCTTTGGTTTTTCCTTTGCTGTTGGAAGAATACCGAGGAGAGGACCCCGGAGGCCCTGGGTCCCCCTTGCCTTTCACACGCAATGCTGTGGGAATGAGGCCATGGATGACAGTGTGAGTGAGAGGACTCGGGCTGGTGAGGTGTCTTAGAACAAGCCTAGGGCAGCCTTCCGACAGGCCCAGGCACACAAGAGCAGCATGCTGTGCTCCTTAATGTATCTATGTTCACTTTTATTCATCTTTCTGCAGGAAAGAAAACCCTCTCTCTCACCAGTTGTGGTGGCTCAAGTCTAAATCCCAGCACTCAGGAGGCAGAGACAGGTAGATCTCTCTTTATTTCAGGCTGACACAGTGAGACTCTGTCTCAAACAAACAAATAAACCAAACTACCTCTGGATAGGGTCCCCTCGGGAAAGGGTGGGGGACCCCTGGCTTACAAGGAGGGTTTCTCTCAACTCTTGAGCCTTGACTGATAATCCTGCTGCCCCAACTCTCCAGCCTGGACTAGAGTGCACGATGCCAAAGACTGTCCTTTTTGAGGTTTTGAAAAGAAATGGAAAAATCGCCCCTCCTTCTCAGAAACGGCTGTGGACCTATCAGGAAAGCTCAAGTTTCTCTCAGAGGAGGGAACAAATGTGAGAGGGAGGTTGGACAAGTGTGGGACCTGGGGTGAGTCTTAAGGTTTGGGAGGCAAGAAGCACCCACAAATAGTACAAGCTGGAGGCCTTGTCCTGGAGTTCCTGCCCTTGCTACTCAAGTGGCGGCTAGAGACAACTGGAAGCGCAGGGACTATCGGTTGAACGTTGGTGGTCAACTTGGGCAGCATCGAGTTCCAGCTGGTGACACAGTTCCAGGCGGCTTTGCAAGCACTGTTTAGCCCCAAGTTGATTCCAGCTGGTGGCTAGGCTGGCAGGCCCAGCATCCAACGCCCTCAGCAGGCGCGGCAGGTCATGAAAGAGGCGGTAGCTCGGCAGAGCGCGCAGCGGCCTGGGGATGTCGCCCTTGGCACAGAGGCGACTGAAGTAAGCCAGCAGCAGCGGGCGTGGAGCAGCGCAGAGCAAAGTGCGAAGGGACACAGCTTGGGGGTCGCCGCTGCAGGCCGGGCTGGGGCTGGTACAGTTCCACAGAAGCAGCACCGTGCCCTGCTCCCGTGCCACACGCTCCCGGGCCGCCAAGAACCATGGCAGTGGTCCAATGCGTGCCATGTGCGTCCCCTCCCAGAGATCCACGATCACGTCGCGCCTGCCGCCCAGCGCGGTCCGCAATAGTTCGGCCAACGCTCCCACCAGGCGCCGCTGTGCTTCTGAATCCGCTGCGTGCAGGAGTAAAACTGGCCGCGCTTGGTTCGGGCCTGGAGACCCGAGCAAAGGCTGAGTAGGGTGAGAGGCAGGGCAGGGAGACAGACATCCCAGCCCTGCCCTTGGGGCCTCTAGGGCACTCAGCATGCACCCTGTATCCTTTATCCAGTCTCCCAAACTACTGAGCCTATTCGTTGCTTATAGGCTAATGAGGAAAACTAAGGCTTCTAATGCACAGCAGGCTTGATTGTGAACAACTCCCCCACACTCCCACACCCCTCCCACATGCCCATATCTACACACATACTACACACGCACACACGCACACACACACGCACACACACACACAGCCACTTTACAGCTGGGTGGTAAGATACAACTTGCATCCACAGCCCTTTACCCTGCCTTAACCAATTCTGACCAGTAGGGGGCCTAAGACTAACAGTCTGTGCTTTGACCACCCACCCCAGCTTGGTCAAGGGGTATGGGACCATCTGAATCTCTGGCGCCCACAGGTGAGCTTACCTGGCAGTAGGCACCGGCAGAGAAGAACCAGAACTACACCCAGCAGAGTGGTGAGGCCCAGCAGTGCCAGGATCAAGAGGCCCAGGTGTCTGTGGGAGACTGAATCACGCAGATGAAAAAGACAAGCCATCTTCTGAGTACCCAAGTTCCCTCTCCCATCTCCCCCAAGGACTCACCATCAGGACACAAGAGGTGCTTCCAGGCAAACTGGACATCTGACCTCCATACCTGAGAACACAAGACCCCCCACTCATATGAACTAGAGCACCCCTGCCTCCCAGGGAAGGAGTCCCCACTGGCTTAGGAATTCCCCCAGCTCTCATTACAATCCGTGGACTGACGCAGAACAGGCCAACATGGTTAATGCCAGTGAGAACACAGCAGCTCCCACAGCTGACCTGGGCTGGAGTGCACAGACCAGCTGACATAGGCAGCCACCAATGAATGCTGGGCCTTGTCACCACACCTCACTGTGGGCAGGGAGAACCAGGTTTTCTCATTTTTTATGGGAAGGCAAAACACAAGTGTTTTGTTGCTTGCTTTGCTTTTAAGATAACATATAAATAGTGACTACTAATTCCAGTTTAAAACACTTGGCCAAAGCAAACACTTCTGTGGACTCTGTGCTAGGGCATCTGTGAGGAGGAAGGTAGGGTTTCTCACCAGGATGCAGCTCCCCGGCCTCAGGAAGGGAAGCATGAGGTCTAGAGTCACTGGGACTGAGCCCTGGGTCTATGGGGACAAAAGAGTAGAATAACTTTCCCATACCTGCAAATCTGACAGTGTCTCAGCCACCTCCAACCCCCTAGGTAAAGGGCCCAGTGCCACCTTCAGAGGACTTCCCCAGCCACCCCTGCCACCACTGATCATCCCCAGATATTAGCTGCTGTGCCTGAGCTAACACATCACACATACACTCACTCACACATACACACACACACACACACACACATACACACACACACACACACACAAAGTGTTGCCATGAGGAATAAGGTGGGCACAGCCATTGTCTTTGTTCTGCAGCACCCCCCCCACACACACACTATACAACCAAGGAGGCGTCTTGTCCATTGAGAAGAGTGAGCTGTGGAGGCTGGAGGCCGAGGTTGGGGCCTGACTACTGCTTTTGGAGGGGGGGTTGGTTTTTGGTTTTTGGTTTTTCGAGATAGGGCTTCTCTGTGTAGCCTTGGCTGTCCTGGACTCGCTTTGTAGACCAGGCTGGCCTCAAACTCACAGCAATCTGCCAGTGCCACTACGCCTGACCAGCACATTTTTCTTTTTTCCCCCCTAAGTCCTCAGTGACCCGGCTTCTGACTACTGCTTTTCTATTTCTAGATTTGTGATGTTTCCATGAGCTTGGATGACATCTCCTCCCTCAGATTATTTATTTGTATATGAGGGACAATAATCTTTAGCGGGTTACTGGGAGCATTAAATGGGGAAATCCATATAGATGCCTTTAATAAACTAATGTGCATGTGCGTGCATGCGTGCATGCGTGCGTGTGTGTGTGTGTGTGTGTGTGTGTGTGTGTGTGTGTGTGTGTGTTATTGGGCTAAGAAAAGAGAACAAAGCTTGTACTGTATGCTCTTCTTATACCTCCTGGGACATAATCCAAGGTGGGCAGATCAGGCACCCAGGAAATTTGTACTGAACCTGAGAGAGCTGATGGCTGTCTGTCTACAGATGAAATGTGGCACCACTCTGCTCTATATGTTAGTTACTGAGTTGACCAGTCATCTCTACCCTTTAGGATCACTACCTACCTTGACTCTGTACCCTCACCTGCTTGATTCCACTCTCAAGGTAACTGTCAAGCAGGTAGATACCCCCTCATATCATAAGTGTTTGCTACCTTCTGTTTGTTTGAGCTCAAAGCAATAATTAGCTGCAAAGGAGCCTTTGAGGAAGAACTCTAAGAGCACGGCATGTTTGGTAAGATTAGTGCTGTGGTTTTGCAAGGATATCTGATTGTGGTTTTTAAATCAGATACACAGAACAAACTTAGCTAGTCAAACCATCCTTAGTCCACATGATGGCGTTACACCAGTGCAGTACTGTACTGGGAGCCCTTTGGCTTCTAGGGGCGTTTTGAAAGTTGATGAAGTCAGGCATGGTGGAACATGCCTGTAATCCCAGCATTTAGGGGGCAGAGGCAAGCGGATCTCTATGAGTTCAAGGCCAGCCTGGTCTACAAATTGAGTCCGGGACAGCCAAGATAACATAGAAAAACCTTGTCTTGGAAAACTCAAGAGAGAGAGAGAGAGAGAGAGAGAGAGAGAGAGAGAGAGGTTGGTGAATGTCTACATTCGTGCCTTGTGGAGGCATGGGACCTGGAAGAGGACAGCTGAAGTGAGAGGTGGCATCAATTTCCATTGTAGGGTTGAGGAAATGACTCAGTAGGTGCATTTTCTGTGCAAGCATAAGCACTTGAGTTCAAATCCTAAGCATCCATACTTAAAAAACAAAAACAAAAACAAAAACAAAAAACAGTGGGGCAGTGGTGGCAGACACCTTTAATCTCAACACTCGGGATTCAGAGGCAACTGATCACTGTGAGTTCGAGGCCAACCTGGTCTACAAAATGAGTCCAGGACAGCCAAGGCTACACAGAGAAACCCTGTCTCAAAAAAACAAAACAAAACAAATCTTGTCTGGGGTGTGGGGGGGGGAGAAGCTAGGCATGGCTGTATATTTGTGCAACCCCAGCATTGGGAGTCAGAGACAGGTGAATCTCAAGACCTCACTGGTCTGCCAACCTATCAGAAAACAGGCTCAGCGAGAGACCTTGTCACAAAAGAATAAGGTAGAAAGCAGTGGAGGACCTCTGGTCTCTTCCCTCCCACCCACAGGCTCGCATACCTCCACATACATATGCATATCACACACACAAATGCGGGAGCAGCTTTCATGGGCCAGAAAATAGGTGAAGGTGGGAGTGCCAGCCTCTGGGCTCTATTCTCTCTATAAACTGAGGCACTAAAAGGTTTAGGAATTCCCCCAATAAAGAACAGATTGACAGAGGACCAATAGTAATCCAAGGCTGATCAAGTAAATAATTTATGACAGATGACAGAACCAGGGCTTTTTTTGCCTTTACCCACCCAGGGACTGCCTCACTGAGTCAGTGGGGGAGGTAGGGGGTACGCATTGGCCAAGAGAACCCAGTAGGAACCAAACCCTAGTTAGACCATATACCTGGCTGATGCTATATACAGGAGGCATCAAACTACCCATCCCCAAGTCTGGGTTACTCCAGGCAGCACTGAAGGTAGCATGTGTCTTCGAGGAAAAGTGAAGAGTCAGTTGTTGGGCCTGGGTATCCATGCTCACAGTCCAGGATGGGAGAGAGCCTGTTTGTGGGAGGTGATCAGAGCTGGGTTGTGCTGGGCCTGGAGGTCACAGGTGAGTGAGGGAGTGATGTGGAAGAAAGGGTTCCTTTATTGACTCACCACTCTGGCGGGGACATTCAATATGGCTGCTGTTTTCTAAAGTAAACTGAGAGACACAAGAATGGCAGGTCAGCAAGATTCAGTCCCATCCTTCCTCCCACTGCCAACCTCCTGTCCATGGCTGTACCTTAAAGCAGAGCTGGGGATGCAAGTCAACATTCTCCAGGACATACCACTGTTGGGGAGACAGACGTTAGTCAGGGAGAAGGTCCCTGGGCCCCAACCCTGCCCACCCCACAGTCCTGGAGGCAGGTGGCTGTCCTTACTCCTTCTGACTCCTGTGCAGTGGCATTGGGGAGGGTTTCACAGGGCGTGAGTGGGTCCTGCCTCCAGCAGAGGGAAGCCTCCAGTTTCAATGGGCAGCGGAGTGTCAGAGCCATGACCATCTGGTTGTGCTGGCTGTAGTCGGAGAAGCGTACTGACTTCCAGAAGTCCGAGCCATCTGGACAGGTGGCAGGTCCAAGGATGAGGCCATAGCCCAGCTGTAGCTCTATCTTCCCACCCCAGGACACCAGGAGGAAATACCAAAGTTCCAGCACAGTTCTTGCTTTCACAGGTGCTCAGCTGGCGAGCACTCCTCCACTCTACCTATCTACCTTTCCACTCAGCCTTCTCGCCTGTACCTTTCCATGTCAGGCCACCACACTGAACACCCCTTACTGCACTCCGTACTCAAATTCTGTGCAGGGTCCTCTTAACATCTGAATGCCTCCTCCCCTGCCTTTTCTTTCTAAATCCTGTCCATTTCATGCACTCAGCTCAGAGGCCAGCTCCCCCAGGCCCTCTCTGCTCACAACAGTGTCCATGGGCTTCTCCTTTCCTGAGTGGATGCCCTGCAGACAGCCCTTGACGGTACCCCTGCATGTGTATGTAGGCTTTGTGTCACTTGTATCTGAGTGCCCTTTCTCTCCTCAGGGTCAGCGCTGTGCATACAGCACTCCAGACAGCACCAGCCACTTTCCCATGAAATATTTCACTCAAGCTCCATAGTTTGTGATTTTGCACAGGAAGGAAAAGACAGCTCTGGGGATAATCCATAGCACAGCTGGGAAGTGAGCCTGAGTCTCTAGTTAGTCACGGGACTCCGACTCCGTGGGTGACCCCACCCCGCCCCCTTTCATACATAATGCTCAGTCCTCAGGAAGCTCATCTACAAGTTGACACGTAGGTACTGTGGCCCTCCCCACTCCCGCCCTGAAAGAAATGTACTCATGTCATCTAGCAACGGGGAGGGAGAGAGGGAGGGTGGGAGGGAGGGAGGGAGGGAAACAAAGACAGAGACATCGAGAAAGTTCTTCACAATTAATATAAACAACACTCAACACTCACAGGCTTCAGGCCAGCTCTGAAAGGGACACTTTTTGCGCCTCACAGTATCCTCTTGCAGGTAGAAGGCCTGGGGAGACAGGGAAGCATCCAGTCAAGGAAATGGCTTTTCCACCAGGGTTCATTCTGGCTCCGGCTTACTATGATGAAGCACCTTGGACTTTAGGGCATTAGTCAGGGAGCCCTGTAGAGTAAGGGCAAGGGTCAGGGCTCCAGAGCATAGGCAAGGGCAGCAAACGGTCTAACTCCTCTGGTCTCCAAAGAGAACTATTCCTAGCAACAGAGGAATCCTGAGGGACACGTCCCTCAATGTCAGGCTTTCCTGACCTCCATTCTGGGCTTTGTCAAGGTACCCAGTGTCCTGGCTTGATTGCTCACTCTGAACTCCCTGGCATCCATCTGTTGTCTTCCCTGGCAGTTTCTTGTTTCCCCAGGTCTCTGCCCACACCCTTCTCTCAGTACCCTGTTCCACCTAAAGATATCCAAATCATCTTTATCTTCAGACTTGCAGGAAGAGATAGAGGACGATGATGGAGGGCTAGAGAGGACATGGCTTCTGAAGGAATATGCAACCTTGGCTCACAAGAACATCGAGGCAGGTGAACTTGCCTGGGACCCTTGTACCTCTGAACGTGTATGGCTTACAGCCAAGGCAGAACCAGTTTCCTGAGCTCCTGGTCCTTTTGGAGTCTCTGTTAGTACTGCAGGGCTTGCCCTATCACCAAATGGTCTCTCCATCCTTCCTTAGCCCTTTGGTTTTTTGTTTTTTAGGTGTTTTTTGTTGTTGTTGTTGTTTTGTGTGGGGTTTTTTTGTTTGTTTGTTTTTGGTTTTGGTTTTTTTGGGTTTTGGTTTTTGGAGACAGGTTTTCTCTGTATAGCCTTGGCTGCTCTGGACTCACTTTGTAGACCAGGCTGGCCTCAAACTTACAGAGATCTACCTGCCTCTGCCTCCCAACACCACTGCCTGGCTCCTTAGTCCTTTGTATGTTGACTTACTGGAGCTGTGGTGGGGCAAGGAGCCATGGCTAGCACACATTTCGCTGGGCTTACCTCTATGCACATGCAGGGCAAAAGCGACTCATAAGGCAGGTCGACAGTGTGGCCTCCAGACACAACTCTCTATTGATAAAACCACAAAGGGAGAGAAGAAGAGACACCTAAGAAAACATGGACACTGTGAACAAGGTAGAAGGAAGCTGAGACCTTGGACAATATACCTTATTTTCTCACTTTCTGAAACTAATTGCTCCCTCTCCTGGGACCTTGCTGGCTACTTGCTTGACGTTCTTTATAAGAAGTAGGGGTCAGGAAGGGAATACAAAGTTCCTGAGCTCCAGTTGTATGCTGCATGGGGTGTTAGAAGCATCAACTCTCCTAAAGGCTAGCAACACCATGAAGTTAGGAGGTGTAGCCATTGTAGACATGGAGAGAGCTGAAGGACTCCAGAAGATGGCCTCAGTGTCTGCACGTGTCCAGCTATGGACAGTGGCATCTGCAATGAGTGGAGGTTGAAGTGGCCAGACAAAAGGTGTGAAAGGGAAGAGTAGACACACGTGACCACTTTGTTAAATTACAAGGGGAATGACCTCTTGGGGTGAAAACAAAGCTTTGCTGTGGCTTTTCTTAAGGCAGGGGCTCACGCACTCCAAGATGTCCTCAGACTCATTATATCTCCAAGGATAACCGTGAACTTCTGATCCTCCTGCTTCTGCCTTCCACCCCGTTTGTGCAATGCCAGAGATCAGGCATGCTGGGCAAGCAATCTACCAACTGGGCTGTACGCCCAACTCTAGCAAAGGCCTCCAAGGGTCCTCTCCCTTGGAGTACAGACCATACTCATTTCTTTCTGCTCTCTCCTCTCAAGCAACATAGCCCACACCCTTTTCCGTCTAGTCCAAAAGAAAGTCTTAATGCTACCTACATACCTTATTTTATAAGTCTTGAACAATTACTTTCCCTGTCTGGGCCTCAGTTTCCCCCATTTGCTCAGAAACTGTGTGAACTCTCTCTTTACAGGTCATGTCACTCCGTACCTGGGTATCTAAGGGACTCGTCATGTCTTCGCATTCCAGTGCCCACTGGTAACAGAGACGCACAGTAGCCTCTGGGCCTGGAGGAATGGCCACCCGAATAGCCCGCGCTTCAGGTAGCAAGTCAAAGGAGAACTCAGGTCCTAGGGAGAAGGACGACTTGGTGACCCAGGCTCAGGTGAGGCTGAAGCCATGTGCGGTCACTCACCATGCCCTACCTCCACGCTTTTGTGAACCTGTTCCAGGGAGAGGGTCTACTTCTGTGGTTGGAGGCTGGGTCCTTCTGGAGCGTGGGCCTCTGTGGGAGATGGCCGGAAACAGGTTGGAAGTTTGATGGCTTTCCTGAGGCAGGGAAGGGCTGCCCAGAAGCTTCCTCTACAAGCAGAGAACAAAGCGGTGTTAAGCCAGGAGCCAGGAAGCCTGCCTTATGCCTACTTCTGCCTTGGAATGTGAGAGACCACAGGCAAAGTGCTCAAGTTCTTTTGGCTTTAGTTTCCCTTGCTGTTTAAACTTCACTTTTTCAAACTCCTTCTTGTAGTTGGAGAACAAAGTAAGGGGCAAGAAAGAAAAGGGCTGGGGTGGGGCCTAGGGTAGAGCTGTAAGTGACAGGGTACCTGGGAGGATGCTGGTGTCCTGTGCATCCAGTAGAATTTAAACTTCCGAGGACTTTTAGGTTTCTTCGCCAAGAGAGGCAGCCAGCCCCACTGAAGACCTGTAGGGAGGAGACACACTTCTCACCTGGGCACCCATGGCCCCTGTCCTACCTGGAGATGCGACCCAACATTGGGTAGAAAGTCATTATAAACCAAGGACAGCAATGATATCAAGCCTCTTTGGTGGCAAAAATTGTGACTCATTAAAAGAGAATTAAGGCGGGGCTGGAGAGTTGGCTCAGTGGTTAAGAGCACCATCTGCTCTTCCAAAGGTCCCGAGTTCAATTCCCAGGACCCATGGCAGCTCACAACTGTCTGTAACTCCAAGGTCTGACACCCTCACACCAATGCACATAAATTTAAAAAATTAAATAAAAATATTTTTAAAAAGAGAGAGAGAGAGAGAGAGAATTAAGGCTCAGAGAACACTGAATAGAGGGCAGAAAGAATGTAAGAGCCAGATGAGGAAGTGCACTGTGAAGTCTTCTTGATACCCCATGGCTGTTGTGTTCATGAATTCACTGCAGCTATGGTCACCTGCACAAGCTCTGCATAAGATCAAGCCAGCAAGATCAGTCAATGATATTCCACCAGGCTGACTTACTAGGTGGACTCTGTGAGTTACAAAACAAATAGAGCAAGGCATGGTTTTATACTTGTATTGAAGGCAGATCTCTTGATTTTTGAGGCCAGTCTGGTCTCCTTTGCAAGTTCCAGGTAAGCCAGGACTACCCAGTGAGCCTCTGTCTCAAAAAGCAGAGGGGGTAAGCAGGGCGTGGTGGCACACACCTTTAATTCCAGCACACAATGGGGCAGAGGCAGGCAGATAGATCTCTGTGGGTTTGAGGCCAGCCTGGTCTACAAAGCAAGTCCAGGACAGCCAAGGCTACACAGAGAAATCCTGTTTTGAAAAACAAACAAACAAAAAGTGGAAGGGTATATGTAGAAAGATGAATGAGCAGTTCAGAGCCCTTGCTGTTTCCTAGAGAACCCAGGATTGGTTCGTAGCAGCCACATAGTGACTTGAAACCATCCCTGCCTCCACTGCTGGAATATCTGACATTTCCATGGGCACCACATGGAAGTGATACACATATATACATTCAGGAAAACAGACATGTAAAATAAATATTTTTTTAAAAGACATGAATGAGGGACAGAGATGTATTGGGAGTTATTGGGAGTGGGAGGGAGGAATTGTAGGCGGGTTTGATCAAGATAGATTTGGATTGTATGCACATAGGAGATTTTCAAATAATAAACAAAAGCTATTTTGTTTCTTTTAAAATTTTTAGGTTCATTTGTTTTATTTTACGTGTCTGAATGTTCTGCCTGCACATATGTATGCGCACCATGTGCATGCTGGTACCTGCCGAGGTCAGAAGAAGGCACTGGATCCCCTAGAAATAGAACTGCAAATAATTGTCAGCCACCATGTGGGTGCTGGGAATCGAATCCAGGCCCTCTGGAAGAGCGGCAAATGTTCACAATTGAACCATCTCTCCAGCCCCAGTAAAAGATATTCTAAAATAAATAAATAAGAATTTCTCAAGTAGAGAAAAAAAGTCACATACACACACATCCTCCTGCCTCTGCCTCCCTGAGTGCTAGGATTACAGGTGTGTGCCACCACACCTGGCTTACGATGAAAACTTTAAAATAACTTTTTGTGATTTTATTTTATATTTAATTGCATGCGTATGTATGTGTATCTACATGAAAATGAGTGCAGGTGCTTGACGAGGTCAGAAACATCAGATTCCTGGAGTTGGAGTGACAGCTAGTTATAAGCTACCTGATGTGGGTGCTGGGAATTGCAGTTGGGTTTTCTGCAAGAGCACTGAGTGCTCTTAACTGCTGAGCCATCTCTCCATCCCATTATAAGTGCTAGTTTTAAAGTGTGTGTTCAGTGTGCACCAAGTGAAACAATGAAACCAGCAGAGTAAGATGATCCCACTTTAAAGTAACAATAGCAAGTCCATCGAACACACACTTTTAGGGATCGGTACCAGATGAAAAGAAGACACCTCTGCAAAGAAACAGTTGTCCCATGATGTTTGTCATGATGTGCTGTTTTAGGATGCTCTAAGTCCTCTTTGAGGTTAACAAGACAAAAATCTGTTGCAGTATGACAAATGGCACTGCATTAACCTAGGGAGTGACTCTTCAGCTGTGTCTAATTCACACCTCCATTGAGAATGGCTCAAAGGCTGCTTTTCCTACCTGTAGGATGGGACAGCAGACGCAGGCACAAACAGCAGGGCCAGTGCCAAGGCTTTGTGGCTAGAAGGTTAGGGCAGGGAGTTTGAGCAGAACTTCCTGTGTAAGAGAAAGTAAAGTTGGCACCGTGACACGTGGCGATAAGTTCATTGCTTGGGAGGCTGAGACAGGAGGGTTAAAAGATAGAGGTTTTTGTTTTTGTTTTTGTTTTTGTTTTTTAATGGAGGCTTTGGTATTATATAATGAGACCTTGTCTAAAAACAAAAAGATAGACAAGGAAAATGGTAGGGTCTAAGGAGGCCCCTTCTTCCTCCTCCCAACTATATTTAAGGTTGAGCTTTACATATCTTGTGAGTACAATATTGGGTAAGTTGTTGGACCCAGTAACACAATGCATTGGGGAAAGCTTGGAAGAGTAGACTATACGACACATTATAAAAGATTACTGTTCCTGATAGAGTGAAGGGCCAGGGATAGGAGGAGCCACTTGTACAGAGTGGCTGGAGATTAGGCACCCTGCGCATCTTATCCTTCCCATTGATTGGAAGCCTCACCCCGTCCTCGTCACACGCTCTTCTCCTCCACTCCTGTGCTCAGAAGCCAAGGGTCAGATGGAAGAGTGAAAAACTCTGCCTAAGCATTTACAGAGTCTGTTGAAGAGTTACAATGCAAAGCCAGACTAGTCCTGGCCTTTCTCATTGATACTAGACTACTCCCTAGGTTGGGAACCAAGGTTGCCATGGATACGTCACTGGGACCTGGATCACAGAGGAACACCGGGAGGAGAAGCAGCACAGGAAATAAGACTCACCAGCGAAACTCTTATCCTGAAGGTACTGGGCCAGCAGGGAAAAGAAAGGAGAGGAGCATCATTAGAGGTGACTCACATAAGTGCATTCTCCCTCCTGAGCTTTTTGTGTCAAATCATCCAGTTCTGAGACTCGCAGCTCACTGTCCATCCATGCTACCTTTTTTTTTTTTCCTCAGTTCCACCCCACCAGGGACCTCAGCACACCAAAACCTTATCACATTTCCTTCAAGACCACATAGAAGACACCCCAAGGCTGCCACTAGGCTAGAGACAGGACTTTCAGAGGTAGGAAAGGGCAGGCAGGAGAACGGGGAGTTCTAGTCTGTGCCAAGCAAGTGTCCCTCCACCTAGCAGCGGGACCTTACCACAAGTGAGGCCGGTAGACAGTGGCTGGTCCAGCGTAGCAGGTAGAGGCAGCCAACCTGAGCAGACACAGCAGGGCTGGTGAGCGGTAGAAGGAGAGGCAGGAACAAGGCTGCCAGGCTGGGGCTCCCCATGAGCTTCTACAGGATCAGGGCACAGAGACCATGGCTTTGCTGTCTGCAGGAGGGCAGCAGGGCCTGGAGCTGTGAGAAGCACGCTGGTACCAGCAAGAGCTTGCACCAAACCTTGCCCTAGATCCACCCTGCCCCAAAGCTCCTCCTCAGTCTTAACCAGCAGGCTAGGTCACATTCCTTCTCCTGAGCCAAGGCACTGAGGAACGCTTGCTTGCTGGTTCTGGTAGAAGGTTTTACTGCCCTCTTGTCACGGGAAGAGGGGGGTGGGAGGGATGGGGGGATGGGAGGACGTACTCTTAGTATGGCACAGAGTTACCAGGAGAGGGACCAGCACCTTGTTGTCGAGGTGCACCCATCTTTTAACCCTTCCTACTCCTCAAATACTGCAGATCTGGCATGGCTATCAGTATGATCTAAACTCGCATCTGCCATAGACAGTTACACACGCTTCTAACAGCTATACTACATTTGTCTACATGAATGCTGAAGACAAAGAAGTGATGGGTGCATTGTTTAAAGTTGGGCCAAAAGGAAATAAACATTATAGAACTCAAATAAGGCCCTGTGCCCCCCATATGCACTCTGGCTCCCCACCTTTGCTGACTTTCACTAAAGCCCAGCTTTCTTCCTGTGCCCACCAGCCCTTTCCAACTCTTGACTCCAAGTCAAAGTGGTCTCCTGCTTCAAGGACCAACTAAATAAATAACACAGCTTGTTCAGAAGCTCCAGAGCTGCCGGCTGAGTTCTGGGGCAGAGGGAGCAGCCCCACGCACTGACCTGGTTTCCTGTGGTTTCCGGTGCAGGAAAAAGGCTGACAAGGCTCCAGGCTTTGTGGGGACCCTGCCCATCATCTCTCAGCTTCCTCTCACCCGGGGAGCATGTGAGCTGCTTCAACCATCACCCATGATGGAAGGAAAGTTTGGGGCATGTCCACTGGGTCAGTGCACCTTGATCTCTGTCTTTGTCTCTGTCTGTCTCTGCTCTGTGTGTCTCTCTGTGTGTCTGTCTCTCTCTGAGTGTCTCTGTCTCTGTCTCTCTGTCTGTCTCTCTCTCTCTTCAAGACAGGGTCCCTGGCTGTTCTGGAACTCACTCTGTAGACCAGGCTGGCTTTGAACTAAGAGACCCACTCCTGCCTCCTGAGTGCTGTTAAAGGTGTGTGCCATCACTGGCCTGCTTGCCTCTGTTTTTAAAATTAATTTTTTAAAAATATAGGTGTGTGTGTGTGTGTGTGGTGTATGCATGAGTGGGCAGGTGCTGTTGTCCACAAAGGCTCATGTGGTGGCCAGAGGCTGACAACAGGGTGTCTTCTACCTCCCACTGAACCTGGAGCTTGCTGTTTTAGCTAGACTGGTGGGCCAGCAAGCCCCTAGGATCCACCTCTGTCAATGCTCAAGCTGCAGGTATATTCTGCTGTGGTGGTATTCTGTGGGTGCTGGGGATCAGGGCTCAGGTCCTCATGCTTACACAGCAAGTACTTTACAGACTGAGCCACATATCCAGTCCCAGTATTAACATTCTCGTGTATCCTCGACTGGCCTCAAACTCTCTATGTAGCCCAAAGATGTCCTTAAACTCCCGATCCTCCGATCGCCACTTCCCAAGTGCTGAGGTTACTGCATGACCCACCATGTCCAGTGTCTTCAGTGCTGCAGACTGAATCCAGGGTGTCATGCCAGGCGAGCACTCTACCAGTGACGCGTCATCCCAGCCCCAACATTTCAGGCCTCTGAGACTCAGTGTGGACCACCCTTCAGTGGCAGGACCATGGCCTTCCC
This sequence comes from Acomys russatus, assembly GCF_903995435.1. Classification (NCBI taxonomy): domain Eukaryota; kingdom Metazoa; phylum Chordata; class Mammalia; order Rodentia; family Muridae; genus Acomys; species Acomys russatus. Next base: position 41,008,122 of record NC_067149.1, on the reverse strand, counting down.
TGTGGCCATTCCTAAATGGCCCGTATCTGCAGTGTCCAATTTACCGATGGCCCTAGAGGTATCCTCTTGGTTTTGCACTCATCAAAATTTAAAGACTGTGGGAGAGAAGCAAAATGAGAAAGTAAGTGAGCTTGATCCCCAGGATCCACGTGGTTGAAGAGAACCAACTCCAGTGAGTTATTCTCTGGCCTCAATATGCATGTCATGCATGCAAATAGACAAATATAATTTTACAATGTAGTTCAGTTTGTAGAATGCTTGACTGGCATGTACTGGAGTCCTTAATTTGTTCTCCAGGGAAGTAAAGTTCAAGGTCATTCTCAACTACACAAAGTGTTCTGGACCAGCCTTGGATACACGAAACCCTACCTCAAAAATAAATAAATAAATAAATAAAATAAATAAATAAATAAAAATTTTAAAAAGGAAGAAAAACTCTAATGTCTAGCAGAGTTTTATTTATTTATTTATTTATTTATTTATTTATTTATTTTTCGAGACAGGGTTTCTCTGTGTAGCCTTGGCTGTCCTGGGAGTTTTTATAAAAACAATTTTGTTTATGTATATGAGCATTTCGCCTGCATGTACATAGGGACTATGTGTGTGCCTGGTACCTGCAGAGGTCAGAAGAGCATGTCAGATCCCCTGGAATTGGAGTTATAGATTCTTGTGAACTACCATGTAGATGCTATATCAGAACCAGAGTTGTCTGCAAGAGCAAATGCTCTTATCCACAGACCCAACTCTCCAGGGGGTGGCTCTGGCCTATGATCTCAGGCCCTTGAGAAGCTAAGGCAACAGGATCACATATTGAATGCTTGCCTGATCCAGAATAAGTTCAAGACCAGCTTAGGCAACTTAATGAGACCCTATCTCAAAGTGTGTGTGAGCATGTGTGCATGCGTGCATGCGTGTGTATGTGTGTGCGCGTGTGTATGTGTGTGTAACAATTATATAAAAAGATCCCACTGCTGGCACACACCTTTAATCCCAGCTCTTGAGAGGCAGAAGCAGACAGGCAAATCTCTGTGAATTTAAGGCCAGCCTGGTCTACAGAGTGAGTCCCAGGACAGCCAGGGCTACAAAAACAAATCCTATGGGGGGGGGGGGCAGGGCGGGGATGCATTGGAGGAGTTGGAAAGAGGAAAAGGGGGAGGATGCTATAATCATAATTTCAAAATATAAATCATTATAAAACATTTTTTCAAGACAGGGTCTCTCTATGTATCTCTGGCTGTTCTGGAAACTGACTCTGGAACACAGACCAGGCTGGTGTCAAACTCACAGAGACCCATCTGCCTCAGCCTCTACGTGGCCAGCTATAAAATAACATTTTGAAAAGGAAGAGGAGGCCTGGGATAACTCAGTGGCAAAACACTTGGGTAGTGTTTGCGAGGCACTGGGCTCAATCCTAGAGCTTAACAAGAGAATGAGAGAGTCACTTGTTCTTCCCCAGTGCCTAGCAGGGAGTGTTGGGAAGCAGGTGCTTCACGCAGATGTAATACCCTTCATCTAAGTAGCTTATCTGCCTCCAGTTCACAAAGCAACACCAATATTTGATCCCTTTAAACACCTTGTGAGGCAGGTATGTGAGAATGATTTGTTTAATTTCATAAGGAGAGAAATAAGGAAGCAGAAGGAAAAATGAATTGGTCAAGGTCAAAGTCTGCAGCCCAGGGAGCTGCACTTGGACTGGGCCCTCCCAACAGGCTGTCAGACTGCAATTGCTTGGTCTCATCTCCCTCTTTAATCCAATGGGGTCTGCTGACAGTGGTCCTGTGCAGAGCCAACCTCTGCACGTGAGTCGGTGAGAGCTAGAGCAGAAAAAACAGGGGGTCTAGCCAGGCTAAGCACGGCGCCAAGACGCCAAGAATCTAGAGGTCTCATTAGCAAACAAAATGACAAGGCTGGAAAAAAGGTGACAGAAAAAAGGCTAGAAAAGCAGGAAACCAAGTACAAAACTAACATACACTGATGTTTCCATGACAACTAGTTTTAAATTGTTGGCAAGTTTCATAATGAGTTTTCAAGGTATTCAAAGACTGTATGTAAAACACCATTCTAATGACCAAATATAGCTTTTAGCTCTTTGACTAATAATTTGCATGCCAGTTTTAACAAGTGTTTACCTCTCGGTTGTTTGAAAATTAGCAGTGTGTGCCTCGGCTGAGCTCACAGCCTCCAATGTGCTTCAGTGCAGTCTGCGCTCTGTGAAACAGACTCTAGTCTGTAAAAGGACATGTTAACTCACTCAATAAACTCAAGAGTGAACACTACTGAGCAAGGGAAAGGAAGACATGCAAACTAGTCACTAGTCAATAAAGCAATATAAGCCAGGCATGGTGGTACATGCCTGTAATCCCAGCACTTAGGATGTGGAGACAGGGGATCAGGAGATCAAAGTCATCCTCAGCTATACAGTTTAAGGTCATTCTGGGCTATGTTAGACATTGTCTCATTAAAAAATAATAAAGGAGTAAAGTAAAAACAACCAAATTAAATTGTTGTTTGAGGGTGTGGTGGTGGCGCTCGCCTTTAATCCCAGCACTCAGGAGGTAGAGGCAGGTGGATCGCTATGAGTTCGAGGCCAGCCTGGTCTACAAAGCAAGTTCCAGGACAGCCAGAGCTATACACAGAGAAACCCTGTCTCAAAAAAAAAAAAAAAAAAAAAAAGGCACAATAAATTGTTGTTTGAATTGAGGAATGGTTAGACTCCAGAACTGTCATATAAGTGGTACCCTAAAGATTAACAAAGGAATTTAAGAGTAGAAAAGGTTTGCTTTTATTTTCTGGTGCTTGGGAATCAAACCTAGGACCTTAGTGCATGCTAGACAGGACTCTACTGTTATATTATTACCATACTCTACCACCGAGAACCCCACCTCACCCCAACCCCCACCCCAAAAAAGAGAAATTTTTAAGTAAAACAAACTGAGAAGACAGGGCACTTACCGGGGGTCCATAGAAGGGTCACTGGTTGGTCAGTGTGTATACAGAGCACTGAGGAGTAAGGATCTGAACCCTCTGGAAACCTCGGAAAGACATGAAAGCTCGAGGAGTAGGTAATAATCTCTAGCTGTGCTCACGCCAACCCAGGGCCTAGGAACAGTGATAGCCCTGAGGCAGAGCATTAAGGTACATTCAAAACAGTCAGCAGGAGCTGACCATGGTGGCACACGCCTTTTAGTCCCAGAGGCAGGACGATAAGAGTCCCAGGGCAGCCGGGGTGACACAGAGAAACCGTGTCTGGAAAAACAAAACAAACAAGATCAGCGGGACTTCTGGAAGAAGAGGTTCTGCAGACCATACAGCAACACATTTCCAGAAGAATTATAGCTGGAGAGGCCAGATCTCTGCAGTTACAGATGTGAGCAACACCTGAGCACAATAGTGTCCAGTGCACAGGGACACACACTTTTCCTGCCCTGACTATTGTTATCCTTCGAGGTGTGACTGCTAATTTTATCATGGTTGTGGATCTCTCACACGATTAGGTGTTATGCTCACTGCATATTCCCCCAAGACTGGACGCTCCTTGCTGTTTTCCCAAAGGCCCGGGTACTGGCTGCCCGCCCGTGTCGTTTCTGATGTGGAGGAAGCTTTAGGTGGGGCTGTGTGGCAGCTGTGTGGCTGGTGGTATGGCCCTAGTGTCGATACTGTGATCTCATCTCGTTCCTTTTCTGGCTTCCATGGGGTTAGCAGCTTCTTTTACACATGCCCCTAAAAAGGAGGCCAAGGAACCATGAACAGAAAGCTACAAGAAAAAGGACTGAAATTCCTTTCTTCTTGCTTTGCCTTGGGTCCTCTGTTAGTGGGAAACTGATATAGTCCTACAAGCAGATTTTTTTTCCCCTTGGTTTTTCAAGACAGGTTTTCTCTGTGTAACGTGCTAGCTGCCCTGGAATCATCTTGTAGACTAGGCTAGCCCTGAACTCACAGAGAGCCACTTGCCTCTGCAACTCAAGTGCTGAGATTAAAGGTGTGTGCCACCGCACCCAGCACAAGCAGATTCTTAAAAATTATTTTGGATACAATTTATAGTTTTAGACACAGAAATGACCAAATAACCCAAGACAAATGAACCGCTTTATGAATGGAGATTACATGTCTGTCCCATTTTGTGTGTGTGTGTATATATATACATATATGTATTATGGGGGGGGGGTGCAGAGAGGCAGTAGTGGTGCATGCCTTTAATCCCAGCACTGAGGAAGCAGAGGCAAGTGGATGGATCTCTGAGTTCAAAGCCAGCCTGGTCTACAGAGTGATTCCAGGACAGCCAAGCCTACAATGAGAGACTATGACTTAAAACAAAATCTTACTTTCTGTGTGTGAGCGGCCTACCCAGGGCCTGCAGAGGCAAGAGGGCATCAAATGCTGGGGCAGCAGTCACAAATGGCTGTGAGCTACCCTGTTTGTGTTGAGAGCTGAACCTGGCTCCTCTCTAAGCCCTGATCTACTCCTCTAGCACTCCTCACCCCAGGATAGTTCTTCCTAAAGAACTAGAGGGCTGCAGCTGACTTAGACGCCTCATACTGTCGCTCTTCTCCACTGGCAGTGCTATTCTCTCAGGAAACATCTATTCTTTTGTTTGTTTGTTTTTCGAGGCAGGGTTTCTCTGTGTAGCCTTGGCTGTCCTGGACTCGCATTGTAGACCAGGCTGGCCTCGAACTCACAGACATCCACCTGCCACCACCGCCCAGCTGAAACATCTATTCTTTTCATGTATAGTACCTCTTTCAAATTCAATCAAATCTCAAACACAAGACACAAGACAGTCTTTGTTGTTGTTTAATTAAAATGGTTTGAAGTAACCAGAACAGCCTGTAGGGGGAGCCACTTCCCAAATGTGCCTGCTCCAGGACGGATGGATCGGAGTAGAATTTCACGTGCTGATTGGTTCCAGATCTCTTTTAGTATTGGTGGTGAAGAGGTGATGAATAGAAACAGGGAGTATGAACAAGAGAAGGCAAGGGTAAAGCTCAGCCTGGAAAAGCCAAAGCCTGGCAGGGCCTCAATTTCAACCAGTTATAGTGTTCCACAGCCACTGGCCACCCGGTTGTAGCTAGTCCAGAATAAATTAAATACTAGTTTGTCTCCTCCGCAGATGGTAACAGAGAACTCAACATCACAGATGCCACAGTCTATGGACTCAGGTTTTACCCTCTTAGAGAGCCCACTGGGCAGGCTTCATTTCCGTTTCTTCTCCTGTGTGCTGGTGAACCAGGAGTCCAAGAGTTTCTTGCTGTAGTAGAGCTGCCAGGCATGAACTTGGACTGCCAGAACCAATACCAGGTACATGACGGAGACGGCAGAAAAGCCAAACAGGAAGCGGTAGGCCTTGCCATGGCGGTAGAGCTGCTGCGCTGCAGGGAACATCTCCATGCTGCCATAAATGAGGGGAGCAATGGAGAAGAGCCCCATGCTGATCATGGAGAGCACCAGGTAGCTAATGTTGTTCCGAGGGAAGGACAGAAGGCCCAAGAGGGAAGGCACAATGCTCAACAAATACGGGTATTCCCACTGATAGGGCATGGCCACCTGGTCATGGGACAAGAGCCTTAGGTGTCCCACGCTCATCTTGGCAACCAACAACAGCCATATGACCAGATGCACGTAGATCAGCTTCTTGATTTCATACTTGAGCGTCACGCTGTAAGGCAGAGCAAAGGGAGAACCGATTTGCATTCAAATTGCTCTGACCACCAACTAATATTCCAGGCATGTGCACTGGACACACGGATACAAATGTGAAACGACACAGCCTCTGACAGATGCTTGGGTACAAGGGATGGAGGAGAAAAAAGGTCGTTAGAAAGCAAAGCGTAGGAGGCTGGAGAGATGGCTCAGAGGTTTAGAGCACTGGTTGCTCTTCCAGAGGTCCTGAGTTCAATTCCCAAGCAACCACACGGTGCCTCACAGCCATCTATAATGAGATCGGATGCCCTATACTGGCCTGCAGGTGTTACATGCAGACACAACATTGTGTGCATAATAAATAAATAAATAAATAAACCTTAAAAAAAAAAAGAAAGAAAGAAAGAAAATGAAGTGTAAAGCTTAAATCAATATATATACATCCAAGACATCCTAGGGAGGAGTATGAGATGGAACGCGAGAAGGCTCTCTAGAAGAGAGAGCTATTTCAGCTGGGGTTCTAAGATGCGTGGAAGTGGGCATTCTATGCAGAGGCAAAAACATGCAAGCACAAAGGCATAAGAATTTATGTATTTGTGTCTCAAGAAATCAAGTGGCAAAGACACACAGGAGAGGCAGTAACAGATGGCTGCGAAGACTATGATGAGCAGACTTCAAGACTGAAGAACCGTAGCGGCACCTGGGAGGCTGAGGCAGGAGTATTCCAAATTGGAGGTTGGCCCGGACAACACACCAAGACACCATCTCACCAAGCCATGACAAGAATTCTGAGCATCACAGAAACAAAGGCCAGGAGGGGAAGGCATAGCACCAAGGCTCCCCATATTTCCCCAGCTAGTTTTCATGTGAAGGAAACATGTCTCTCTTAGTCTGAATTCTCTCGGGTCTCTAGTGTATCCTTTTCATAGCAAGGTACCTGCTCTAGGTATACGTGAAAAGGACAGCTTGGGGTATGAGGTCCCCAGTAGGAAGGGCACTGAAGTTGAGAAAGAAGGGTCCAAACAGTTTGTCCTCCTTCTGTACAGAAAGAGGCAAAGAACCAGCTGAAGAATTCAATGGATTTAAGGAAACAATAAATTCATCTTAGGGGATGTGGGAGGTAAGAAAAAAAAAAAAATCACTCTGGCATTCAAGCTCCTTGAAGGCAGGACCCTGTTTGGTCTTTCCTTTTTTCCTTTTAAAATTTTATCTTATGTATTTGTGTGTGCCGCACGTGCACGCCTGTGCCATCGGAGGGCATCGGAAGGCCTGGAACTGGCGTTAATGGTGAGCCTCCTGATGTGGGTGCTGGCAACTGAGTTTAGGCCATCTGCCAGAATAGCAAGTACCCCTCCAGCTGAGCCACTGCGGGGGTCTGGGGAGCGTGGGGGGTGTCTGCAGGAGTCAAGAAGGTAGTTTGGTTCAACACAACTCAGTACCTGGTGCTGGCTCAAACTTCAAGAGACTGACCCCAAGTAGTTTATTTGAGGCACATTTAAGCACAGCACGGTTTGGTGATGCTTTTCTCAATCTGGGGTGCACAATCAAGCTTAGCACATGACTGCACTGAAACTCTCTGTAAAGTACAGGTGGCATCCTCCACAAAGGTAGGGTCTACAGGCGGTGGTGGCGCACGCCTTAATCCCAGCACGTGAGAAGAAAAGGCAGGTGAATCTGAGTATTAGGTCAGCCTGGCCTGCAGAGTGAATTCCAGGAAAGCCAGGAGCTACACGGAATACCCCCCCCCCCCGAAGAACCAATAAAGGAAGGAAGAAGGGTCTACAGAATGACAAACTGAGGATAAGGATCTAGGGGAGGGTATGAGATGGTCTCAGCCACACATGGCAATGGTTACCAGGAAACAGGTTGTATACATCTCTCCCTCTGAAGAGACAACGCTGTGTGCTTGACGTTCCTGTTTCCCCTAGTGCTTAAGATTTAAACTCTAGAACAAATACCAGGTCTGTGCTGTTATATCCCCAGTGCCTAACACAACACAGGATGGATAGATGGCCGGTAAGGATTGATCAAACAAATAAAGCAATGTAGAAAGATGGAGGATGGCTCAGTGGTTAAGAGCACCGTCTGCTCTTCCAGAGGTCATGAGTTCAATTCCCAGCAACCACATAGTGGCTCACAACCATCTATAATGAAATCTGGTGTCCTCGTCTGGTGTGCAGGCACACATACAGGCAGAATACTGTATGTAATAAATAAAAATAAATCTTAAAAAAAAAAAAAAAGAAAGAGGGCTGGAGAGATGGCTCAATGGTTAAGAGCATTGTCTGCTTTACAAGAGGTCCTGAGTTCAATTCCCAGCAACCACATGGTGGCTAATAAGCATCTATAATGAGATCTGGTGCCCTCTTCTGGCCTGCAGGTATACATGATAAATACCATAAATAAATCTTAAAAAAAGAAAGAAAGATCTCCTTATACGGATATATTCCTAAAACTCAGGGCAGGAACACCTCACCCAATCAGCCCCAAAATTTAGCAGCTGCCATGTGGTAGTTCTTATGCTAAGTCTTTACATAAATGATTTGCTAATTCCTCACCAAACCCTAAAAGTATGAGATTTTTTTTCTTCCACTGAGGATGGGAGAACTGATACTCCAATTAGAAACATCCTGCCTGGGGGCTGGAGAGGTGGCTCAGTGGTTAAGAGCACTTGCTGCTTCTGCACGCTGACACACACACACGCGCGCGCGCGCGCACACACACAGCCTCTACTAGATTCTGTGTGTACTTGCTCGCGTACCTGCATACGCGCGCGCGCGCCCCCCCCCACACACACTTGAATTTTTAAAATGTTAAGTAGTAGTTTTCAGGCCAAGTGCATGAGGAGGCCCACCTGAACTCTATACTATGGGACCTCGATTTGAAAAAGAAAAATGACTTTCCCAAGGCCACCCAGAGGGGCCAGCATCGATCCATGTGCCTGTGTAGGCTGGATCCCCTCAAAGCACAAGGCGAGTCGCCGGAGGAGGGGGCCTGGGGAGCGCACGACAGCTGTCTGGGGGTCGACACCGCGAGGACCGCTGGCATCGCTTCCCAGGACCCGCAGGCTCCTCCTGGGGAAGGCCTCCTGGCTCATCTCGTACCTCATCTGGTAGTGCATGGCGACGCGCTCCCGGTGCTGAAAGTCGCTACCGTCGGTGCCAGCCGCTCGCGGGGCCTGCCCGAGATGCCATCGTGCAGAACCGAACCCCAAGCCGCTAACGCCGACCCTCTGGCTCGCCCACCCAGCCAAGCCCTCACGGAAACCCTTTCCTGCAGACTCTAAAGGGATTCAACCACCTGGCGTGCAGCTCTAGGAGAACTTCCGGCCTCTCTATCCCAGAAGGACCGACTCGGTGGTTTCTCTGCGCATGCGTTCTTGGTCTTTCTGGTCCGCCTTGCTACTCCCAGCGGACTATTGCAGAATTATCTCTGTCCCTAGAATTAGCACTTTTTCTTTGTCTGTTTGTTTTTTCGAGACAGGATTTCTCGGTGTAGTCTTGGCTGTCCTGGTCACGCTTTGCAGGCCCAAACTAGCCTCAAACTCACAGCGATTCTAGAATTAGCACTTTTATTTTATTTGACTATAAAACATTTTAAAGGGTACTTCTTAGTGTATGGATGCTTTTCATGTCTGTTCGACTGTCTGTGTGTGTGTGCATGTATGTATGTATGTATGTATGTATGTATGTATGTATGTATGTATGTACGTATGTATGTATGTATGTATGTTTTTACCAAGTGTTTCTTGTGCCCGAAGAGACTGAAAGAGGAAATAGGATGTTACTGGGCTCTTAACTGCTAAGCTATCAGAGCCATCTCTCCAAACCCTAAGTGTTTATTCTTGTGACATGTATTTTATGTACATGAGTGCTCTGTCTTCATGCATACCAGAAGAGGGCATCAGATCCCATTACAGATGGTTACGAGCCACACCATGTGGTTGCTGGAAATTGAACTCAGGACTTTGGAAGAACAGCCAGTGTTCTTAACCTCTGAGCCAGCTCTCCAGCCCACAGAATTTTTTTTTAATTAAAAATTTTAAAGGCAGCCAGGTGGTGGTGGCTCACGCCTTTAATCCCAGCACTCGGGAGGCAGACGGGCTGATGTGAGTTCGAGGCCAGCCTGGTCTACAGAGTGAGTCCAGGACAGCCAAAGCTACACAGAGAAACCCTGTCTCGAAACCCCTGTCTCAAAAGACACACAAATGGTTGTGCATGGTAGGGCATGCCTGCATTCACAGCACCTGGGAAGCCGATGCCTAGGCAACACAGTGAGTTGGCACCATGCTACGCAGCATGGATGGAGGATGCAACCCAGGGGCCTGCCAACCAAGTGGCCAGCCTGCAGCAGGAGCTATCGCAACGTGGTCAAATGGGAGAGAAAGAGGAGTGGGGCGCTTGAGTATTAAGAAGAGAGAAGGAACTGGAGACGTGAGGGTGGAGAGGTGTAGGCTGTTGTGACTGGCCAGCCCTGCCACCTGGGACCATGGGGCGGTTCCAGCCTGAGCTGCCACTGAGGGCCATATCTGTGAAGCGCCAGGGTTGGTGTACATGTCCATGGCTCATATTACCACTAGAGAAAATGGGGATGTACCAGAGCTGTGCATAACTGGCCCCACCCCTCACTGGATGAGCTCTGGAGAGCTGGCTCCTCTCCTAGACAGCACAGTGCAACTGGTCCTGGTAGCAGGGGTGTGGGCGAGCCAGCCCTGAAGTCAGGAGTCAGGAGAGCTGCCACAGGCTCATGAGCTACAGATGCTGCACCTTGCCTGGGCAGCTGAGTAGTGCTGGCCGGGGTCGAGGGGAAGTGAGTGAGCCAGCCCCAAGGACAGAGTGAGGGAGAGTTGGCTGCCGCCACTCATCTGCTGTGAGGTGGCATGAGTGCAGGGGTGACTCCCAAATCCCCAGACCCTCACCACCCCTGGCAGACAGTTGGCAGAACTGGCCCTGGGGTCATGAGATCGGATGAGCTATCCCTAGCCCTCACTGGCTGCAGCCCTCAGGCTAACAAGCCCTGTACCTCACCTGGGCAGCACAGAAAGTAGAGCTGGCGGTGGTGAAGGGGGTGCGGGTGAGCCGGCAGGGGAGAAGAGCATTGAAAAGCTGATGGCACCACTCCTCTGCCTTGAGGTGGCCTTGCGGGGGGGGGGGGGGGGAGGCCTAATCCCCCTCACCATTTGCCACCTGAGGCAGTGGGGAGAGCTGGTGAGATGGCTTTGTCGTTTTCCAGCTGCAGAACTCAGAAGAGCTGACCCTGCGCCTCACCTGAGAAATACAGTAGAGCTATGGCCCTCATGAGGAGAGCCAGCCCCAGAGTGTGAGAACTAAAGAGCCGTTCCAGCCCCTCATATAGGCTGCAGTGCAGGTCTTGGGAGAGTGGGCCTCGAACCTTGACTGGGCAGCACAGTGGAGCTGGCTTTGGAGGTGTGGGTGCAGGTGAGGCGGCCCTGAGGATATGAGAGCAGGAGAGCTGACTCTGCCTCCTGTCAATGGTGGCACCGGGTGGCCTAGGCAGAGCAGTGCTGGATAACTCACCCTGGTGGTGTGGATAAGGGAGAGCCTGTGGGCTAATCAGCTTGCCTACCACCCAGGCCCAGATCCAGGGCTCTGAATTGGCCCAGCCCAAAATCTATGAGTATGTGAACAGTTGGGATGGACCGTGAATGGGCTGGTTCTGCTGTTCCGAAGCTGCAGCATCTCCATGACACAGGGAAACAATGGGATGACCAGGAGGGCTCCCAATGTGGACCCAATATTGATGGTGTCACAAAAGCCAGAGACCTTGAACCAGACCAATGACTCATTGCAAAGAGCATTTGCAAATGAAGATATGCGGACAGAGGGATACACTGTGGGACACACTGTGACACACTACAGCTTCCATGATGTGATGTTTTCTATGCTTTGTTTTTGTTTTTGTTGTTGTTTGTTTGTGTGTGTGTGTGTGTTCTATTTTGGGGGAAGGTTGCAAGGGTGAAGGGGAGATGAGGGGGACTGGGGTGCATGATGTGAAATTCGCAGAATCAATAAAAGGTTTTTTAAAATAACTTGTTTATTTTATAAGTGTTTTGCATGCACATATGTATGTGCACCATGTGGGTGCTTGGTGGCCAAAGAGGCCAGAAGACAGAACCAGATCCACTGGAACTGGCATTACAGATGGCTGTGAACTGCCGTGTGGGTGCTGGTCTTCTGCAAAGCAACAGGGCTCTAACTGTGAGCCATCTCTCCAGCCCCTGTCAAGTCTCTTTTTTTCTTTTCTTTTCTTTTCTTTTCTTTTCTTTTGTTCTTCCTTCCTTCCTTCTTTCCTTTCCTTTCTTTTTCTTTTCTTTCTTTCTTTCTTTCTTTCTTTCTTTCTTTCTTTCTTTCTTTCTTTTTTATAGAGATACAGGGTCTCTCTACATATCCCTGGCAGTCCTAGAACTCACCATGTTGACCAGGCTAACCCTGAACT